>NC_090319.1:104533035-105245584 GCF_040869045.1 Eurosta solidaginis
AAATTAAAATTAAAAATTTACAGCAATTATTAAACACATCAATACGAAAATTAATTGAAATTAACCTGAGAAGTGATCAGTGGCAATCACTCGTCACATTATTGCAAAGCGAAATGCGTAACGGTTCAAAACCGATAGACTTATCTACGGAAAATATACAGTCTTTACAAAAAATTCAGGAAGAATTGTCACAACTTGATGCGAATGATGATGATGATGAGCAACCACTGGTTATTGATGAAAGCATATCGGTTATTGAGGAGGTTTGCAACATATTATCTATGTTTTGTTGAAATAAATTAGTTTTTTTCTTATTTAGAATAAAGTTATTAATGAACGAAGTTTGGATAATATTGAAGACAGCATTTCTAATATAAAAAATGTCAAAATTCCTAAAACCCGAGCTTCTTTAAAAGGAGTAAAAACAGAGCTAACGGAAATTATTACTGAATTGAATGGGAAAGAAAGAAGACTTATGCGTCAGCTACATCAAAGTAAACAATCTAACGATACCACGCTCAAAAGTGAAATGTCTACCAGAAATGGCACTGAAGAGATTGTCACAACTACCAGTAAGGCATTACTGACTATTTTACCTTATTTATATAGTACTGATTAAAAAACACCAATTGCTTTAGATGTTACTCGTAAAACTGCAAAGGCTACTAAGCGGGCAAAGGGTCAACGGACAGTAAAACGCCGACGTAATGTAAAAACTACCAACAACTATAACTCAAAAACCGATAACACAGTTACAAATACAAACATACACGAAAACATGACTTCTAATACAACATCTAGTTTAAAAGGAGCCCCTTGTATAGAATCTTTGGCGCCCATAACAACAGCCAATCCAATATTGGAAATATCTGCTTTGAATGTGATTTCACAAAGTCCACAAAGCTTTGATGTTGAAACATCGTCAACTGATGGAAATCAGTTGTCACATATAGATGCGACAACATCAAAAACTGCTTCACCGTTAACAAGAGGGGTTTTCTTTATTAATCCGCAATCTGTTGTCGTAGTGCATGAAGATGTTGTAAAAAGCAGCGGTTTATTAGATAGCACTATCATTAAAAAGCGGCCACAAAGGCGCCCTACTAATAATGCTTTACTTCTAGACGTATCCGATTCTAATATGATAGCATCTTCTTCCGAACAGTTTTTTGGAACATCAAATTTATCCACAATAGATGCTTTACCACTATCGGACATTGACAAAACAGAGACATTGCCAAAGGGATACATGGACTGTAAGGTAGTGGAGCAAACTATTCGTAAGCAATTGAAACCAATTTCAGCGACACCAACTCAAACCAAAATTCAACCAACGGTGAAATTAAAAAAATTACCAACTGCAATAAGAGCAAATGAGCATAATGTGGACGCGGATAGTACAACGGCAAGTTTTGATCAAATCGGTGTTAGAAAAGCAAATACAGTTAATACAGTTGCCGAAGAAAAGTCCTCGTATTCGGAACTGAGCTCCACACCTCAAGCTATAAAAACCAAGCTGGTAAAGCCTCAGAAGGATGATAAGAAACGTCAGTAAATTAACTACACTTATATATTATACTAAATCTTATACATTAGACTATCTTTCAGATATATCAGACGATGTTGATGAGCAACTAGAGATATGTGCATCCAATGATACAGAGTCTGTAGAAAAAATTGAGATTCTAGACACAGGGAACCCGAAATCAGAGGTTTTAGAAAAAACTTCTGCAAATGAAACGAAAACACACGAATCAACAAAGACTGTTTCACCTGAGTCGCCATTATTTGAATCTATTAAAACTGACTCCGATGAATTAGAGGAAAGTGGTATTATACCGGATAATCACAATAGCTCTAAAGAACAAAAAGACATTGGGCAAGACTCTCCTTCAACTAGTCAAAAATTGATTGAAGATGTCAGCATCGAAAAATCTGAAAAGCCGTTGCCTAGTTATCTTAATAGCACGCCAATTGGTATAGTGATTGAATAGCTAAGTTGATTCGTAGATTAGTTTTCATCTGGCGCACTCTTCAATTTCATCTCAGGGTTAAACCCCTAAGAGTTAGCGTGCTTCACGGTCTATAATATGGAAAACACCATTTTATAAAATTTCACTTTACCACTTCATAGAACGTGAATAACACAACTTCCTTTAGCGAACCTCAATGGCAACTATTGAGTAGTCGTGCCTTTTGTACAGTCCAAAAGAACACTTTCTGGAAAGCCTGATTATCCATTGGATCTCTAGGTTTTTGACTTATAGCGTGTAATTGCACGGCGGAAAGCCTTGAATTGAAGGCCTTACTCTAAGAGAATAAAAGAGTGCGCTGGATATGTAAAGTTTGCTTTTGCTCCAGATCAGTAAATTACAAATGTAAACAATTTTCAATAATTTATATTGCAGAAAATTGTAAAAATTCAAAGCCAACACAACGATGCATAGATTTTGATACACAATCACAAGAAACAAGTAAGAGTGCTTATGTTTCCTATAATGCAGATTCAATTGTAACAATTGCTAATACACCTTTGTCGCCCATTTCGAGTGGAATTGCCAGTCCAATTAACTCAAAGATCGTACTAAGTGATTTCAGAAATTCTATGGAAATTGACGCCTATTATGCTGGAATCATATATTTGGTGAGGGCAACATTTTTCCACGCAATATATTTTACTATACGATCTTTTTTGCAGCTTAAAGAGATTGATATGCCTAAATTTTCGATAAACAAACCGGATGATGTGGATTTGCTAATAAGGAAAAACCCTTCCGATCCCAGATTGTTCAAATATTTGAAAAAGGTTTGTTTAATGATGAGGGATACTATTTTTTTTTTTTTTTTGGGTTATTCCTTGCACCTTACTTTCTGGTTTTAGTGTAATCACTATAGTGATAATATACCCCTATAGGGCCTGAACCATGTACAAGAGCTTTTGGTTTATTATTATATAGTAAATAAAAAAAATTCAAATAATATGTAGATGAAATCATTGAGGAAATAGTATGGGGTTAATAAACCCTAGCCTTTCTCTTAGTTGGAGCCTAACATTAGTGTGGAGGTAAGATCGCAGCCATGTTACGAGGTGTAATCATGCCTTTAAATGACGTGAAAGTCTCGTATGTCATGCCGAAAAGTTGGAGGAGAGGATCATTGAGTCGAAGTTTTACATGTTTATTCATGACTGTCATTCGATTTTTTGCCGGAGATTCCATTCAGATATATGCATATAAAAAGCAATAACCAATATCACTATGGTTAAACATTTTTCCAACAGCATTCTGCTACAATGAGTAAAAAAATTTTAAATTTTGATGCTTTAATAACTTTTCCAGAAATTGTCATAGAAAGCATTAGCGTCATGCCGTGTGCACTGCGGCATTCATAACTAAAATGTTTCTTACGTCGACTTAGCGGTAATTGCAGCAAGCCACATATCTGACCATGATAAATATTAATGTAAAATAGTTAGCACTATTTTGTACCGTAACTCCTAATGGATTTTATATTTTTATCTGTTTGCCTTTGCTTGGTTATATTAATGTTTTTGTTGTTGTAGCCGTAGAGACAGTGCCCGAAGATGTTCTCGATTTTGATGGTTTTTTGCCGGATATAGCCCGACCATCTCAGGAACAATTTAATATGACCACATTCAACCTGCTAGGCCATCTTGGATCAAGATAGAGATTGGCAAATTGGGTTTGAGTAGAGTTCAGCAGTTGTTGAGATCTACTCCACACGGCTAGTTAGTTTGGGAAAAAGCAAAAACTATTATTTGTCTAAAGAAATGCTGATAAAATCTCTACGCGTATTGACCTTTTTATAATACACACATAAATATAACAGTAAATATATTATAAATATTATTTTATTCCAATAGAATGCGAATGTAATACAGATGCCCTCGTCACTTTCTGTATACAATAAGGTTCCTAGTCAAATTGATCCTCGTCGGCCAAGTAGCATTTATAATAATACTGAAGCATTTGTAAATCCACGCCCACAGCCTGAAACTGTTCATACAACTCCAAATATGCTCTTATATGGATGCCTACAACGTTCTCCGTGGTATCAATCGCTTATGTCTACGATGAAAATACAAATAAATCAAACGATTTCTGTATTGGTGCGTGCTATTAATAATTTCCAGCAAATTCGTTTGGAAGATCCATACGCTGTTTTTGATATTTTCAAACTTTATTGCGCTGGTGAACTTTTGGAAATTATGGAAAATCTTGGACTTTTCGTAGACGTTAATGGTGTAATATCCGAAAAGAAAAGTATTTCTAGTTTTGCTGGTCGGTCGTATGGTTGTTCCTCGGTTGTGAATGCAACATATAGTTTTATACAACCGGTAGAACCGTCAACTGTTACAGTTCAACACCAACAGATGCGTTCGTTTACAGCGCCACAACAGCACTTTACCTCAGCTGCACAGACAACATTCCCAGCATCACAAGCACCGTTCATAAGTTGTTACATTGATTCGCCACAATTGGCCATAGAGAAACCGGTGCAATTCCAACAGTTACAGCAACCGCAAGAGCCACAATATAATCAAAAACAATATAACCACCGCCCACAACAATACAACCAAAAGCAATATAATCCACGACCAGGTAAACCATCGCGCGGCCAATTTTCATCATCAGGTCCACGACGTCATTGTGGACTGAAAGTGCCTTATTCATATGGTGGGCCTCGAAATCGTTCTTCAGATTCGCCGCCAAAAGAAGAATCATACACCTATGGTGCACATCGTGCTCATTCTTCCGCTTCGCCGGCGAAAGAAAACTCATATTCTTACAGTGTACCGCGTGGACGTTCTTCAATCTCGCCCGTAACAGAAGCACCTAATTCTTATTGTGCACCGCCAGCTCGACCTTCATACACTGCACCACTTGGCCGTTCTTCGGTTTCTCCCTCAAAAGAAACACCCTCAGCTCGATCTTCGGTATCACCAGTAAAAGACGAGCCAGATTCAGAAAGTGCACTTCCGGCTCGTTCTTCAGTTTCACCAGTACGACAGCAGCCACGATGTTCTGACTCTGAAGGGGAATCTTGGGATTAAACTCATTCATGTCATCGAATTATGTAAATAAATAAAAAAAAAAAATACATTTCATTAAATTGTGGATTATCATTTAGTGCTTTTAAAAAGCATTACTCATTTAAAATATAAATATTATACATACACAGTATGTACGTATGTATCGCTATTTATAAAAAACATTGAATTTGCCTGTTTATTACATAGTTTTTTTTTTTTAGATTTTATGTTACGTTTCTTGTGTTCCTTTTTATCTGAAGGATATTTAAGCTTTATAGCGAATATGAGTTGTTTACGTTATGTTTTGTACTGGATACAGTTTTATTTAAAATGCGTTGAAATAAATCGCATTAAAGTATATATTTTTTATTTTATTCAAGTTGGGCTTGGGGACATCACCTTGTGTGAGTCCCATACTTTAAGGTAAGGGTAACAATGGCATATTGCAATCGGATTTATGATAGCAGGAGTCCTAATTGTTATTGCAATGGGACCTAAGCTTTAAAACTTTATTTAATGTTATGTTGTGTGAAATGCGTTTTATGGTTTCGTAAATTCTAAACGTGGGGTAAAGGGTTTTCCTTACGCTATGAAGTTTAATGGTAACATTTCTAGCGACAATCAAGAGATTGCGAATTTCTTTGCTTTATTTTTCAAATCTAATTATTCCGGCGAGATTGCTTTGCCACCTGGGAAATATCCTTACAAACTGCATTCAAGTAATTCAATCCCTGCTCCACACTTATTACCTGAAGATGTTTTATTGTACCTAAAGACCCTAAAAGAATCTTCTACATACGGCTCTGACTTAATTCCCACATGCTTTCTCAAAAAATGTGCAGAATTCATCTCCAAACCTCTTACTGATCTGTTTAACCTATCTTTGAAGTATGGAATTTTCCCGACGGCATGGAAGGAATCCTTTCTCATCCCTCTCCATAAAAGTGGCATTAAGTCATCCATTGAAAACTATCGTGGTATAGCTAGACTGCCCGCTATTCCAAAGTTGTTCGAAGCAATCGTTACAAATCACCTAACATTTTCGATTTAAACATTAATTGCAAGTTCTCAGCATGGGTTTTGTAAGGGCAAATCAACCATAACTAATTTATCAACCATAACTAACTCACATTTCGAACGGGTTCAGAGGAAATCTTCAAACCGACGTTATATACACCGATTTTAGTGAAGCATTCGATAAAGTATGCCACTCTTTACTTGTATATAAACTCGGCATGCTTGGTTTTCAACCTAGTCTCACTCGTTGGATTTCCTCCTATCTCTGTGGCAGAACACAAAAAGTAACTACATAAACTATGTGAGAACTATTTATTTATTAAAATAGCCGAACATAATGCGGCAGTTACTCACGAACGTACGTAACAAAAACGTGTCAGCTGACACGACCTATCTTATGGGGGTCGGGTTAGGGGGGTCAGAATATACCCGCGGTAGGTATGCCTGTCGTAAGAGGCGACTAAAATACCAGATTCAAGGGGCTGTGTAGCGCAACCCTGCAGGTTGCCAGCGCAACATATAGCTTCTCCAAACCCAATTGTCAACCTCACCTATCCGCGGCGAATCCTGTTTCACTAATAGACGAGGCTCTGGCGACCCTAAGCTCCTTATGGAACTTGGGGTTGGGGAGGGAGGGGATGGCCTGAAGGTTTAATGTGGCCACATAAATCGTTCCCGAGATGGTCGGGCCAGCACCTTAATGGTGCTGTGGTACTGGAGCGTACCGGATCTGTATCCGGCAAAGGACCATCACATCGATAACACTCCCCAAAGCCTTCGGGGAGCAACCTTATCGCTACAACAACAACAACAACAACAACAACCTATCTTATGAGTGTGCAATGTAAACGAAAACTCACCGACGTGCAACGCCCGTGCGTACGTAGCCCGGAACGTAGAAATCATTGTAAACTTTACCAAGTAGCGCAACTAACAGCTGATCGCCCAAAATTTGCACACACACACAAACATCACTAATGGCCATATTACGGAAATCTTATGGAAATTGAAGTTAAATTTTTAAACAAACATAAAATTTTATAATTTTAGAATGTATAGAATCTGGGACCCCTTAATTGCGGTAATTGAAAGAAAATGTTTGCTTATACTCAAGTATTTAAAGCCAAATTAAACTTCCTTAACCCTAACGCCATAGTCGTAACCATACCCATATCCATAACCATCTCAATGTGATCGATTAATGGTGCCTTAACCTAAAAATCGTGAAAATTTCATGAAAATGATGAAAACGCAAAAAATTACAAACATATTCCACAAAAAATAAGTATCTTAGTCATAACGTATCCAAAACAATGAAGAAAATCTAAAAAAAAGTTATTAAATTCACCAACTCAAATATTTTTAGGTTATGGATATGGCGAGAAACCAAAAACCAATTGATTGGCTATGGCGTTAGCGTTATGGTATGGCACCATTAATCGATTACATTCCTTTCCATAAGGTAGGTTCGATCAGCTGATTTATCTGGTTATGGCTTTATGGTTATAAGTCACCATTAATTCGCCCTTTAATTATTTTTTCGATATTTATCTTTAATATTAATGCAATGATTGATCCAATGCAACTCTGGTCTTCCTACTGTTCTTCATTCCACTCCATTCGAGTGCCTATTTTCACGGCCTGCGAGTGCCTTCCACTCTATTCGCAACATAACCTCGAATTAAGCTGCCAAACTATAGGGGTACTCATGAAAGCATATAAACTTATAAGGTGTAAAATTATATCCATTTACACACGCTGTTATATGAACGCACCTATAAATACTCTTGATAAACTTGATTGTTTATCAGCTGTATTATTGCCAAACAAAAATATTTTGATTGTTATACAAATTAAAAAATGCCAAGATTAAATGAAAAATCAAAACTAAAACGTCTTTACTAAGATATTCTTGTAAATGACTTGCTGATGTTGGAGATTTCTGATGAAAATGCCTGCTGTAATGTCTGCAAGGTTGCATTCCTTTGAGTTTACCGCGTTTACACAATGAAATTTGCGCGTAAATTTATACAAATTAGGGGGACTCATGTAACCGTATAAATGCCTTATAAAGTGTGTAAACGTATAAATTTATCTAG
Organism: Eurosta solidaginis; assembly: GCF_040869045.1. Taxonomy (NCBI): domain Eukaryota; kingdom Metazoa; phylum Arthropoda; class Insecta; order Diptera; family Tephritidae; genus Eurosta; species Eurosta solidaginis. The sequence goes on from NC_090319.1 coordinate 104,541,205, forward strand.
TTTACGAACGAGCTGTCAAATTTTGTATGAAAAATCATTTACACAATTTGTATAAATTTACGCGCACATTTCATTGTGTAAACGCGGTAAACTCAGAGGAATGCAACCTTGCAGACATTACAGACGGCATTTTCATCAAAAATCTCCAACATCAGCAAGTAAAGGCGTTTTAGTTTTGATTTTTCACTTAATCTTGGTATTTTTTAATTTGTATAACAATCAAAAAAATTTTTTTGGAAATAATACAGCTGAAAAACAATCAAGTTTATCAAGAGTATTACTAGGTGCGTTCATATAACCGCGTGTGTAAATGGATATAATTTTACACCTTATAAGTTTATATGCTATCATGAGTCCCCCTATTGTGTAAATGATTTTTCATACAAAATTTGACAGTTCGTTTACGCACTAGATAAATTTATACGTTTACACACTTTATAAGGCATTTATACGGTTACATGAGTCCCCCTTATATAGTAAACAATGGTAGAAATCAAAACAATTTTGATTTTTTCCGTAAGAACGTGCCAGCTGATCGATCACTAGACAGAGTTGCCTAGTAGAATTTTGTGTGGTCAATGGCAACAGTGCTTATTTGTAAACAATACACACACAAATATGTTATGTACATGTACACAGACGCACACATTGATTCCTATGGGCTTGAGAGTTCGGTCAAACGTGCTTCGTACGACAAACGTCCGTACGTACGGCACACGTCGGTGGGTAACTGCCGCATAAGGTTTGTAGTCTGACAACACGTAAAATGATTTTTCTCCAATTTCCTTTATCGACTACAAAATAAGTTTGTCAAATAAAAAACACACTGATACACTAACAACATATATTTTTTATTTGGCACAACAAATGCATTTCGGACAGACCTGCTGTCCATCATCAGCGACGCGCTACTAAAACAAAGGAGTCAAGAATATAAACAAAATAGAAAATATTAGCAATATTATAGCAATTACAAAACAACGTACATATGTATGTATTAAACTAAAGAAAAAAGAGGGGAATTTATGTTCCCGTTGTCAGCATTCATGGCAATCTTGGTTTTTGTGATGTAGAGAGATTCGTAAGCGTCTAACTTTCTGTTGTTGTGTACCGCTTTTATTAAATGAAGACTCTCTTCTATAGTGCCGATGCTGTGCTTTGTTGAGATGTCGTCATTTGTCGTGTGAATGTGCGCTGCTACTGCAGACCGATGAATTTGTTTATTGTTGGCGTGCTTTTCGTGTTCTTTGAAACGAACAGAGATGTGCCTTCTAGTTTGTCCAACATATTTTGCATCGCAACCCAGGCAGCTAATTTGGTAAATGCCGCTACGCTCAAGCATTGGAACGAAGTTGGGCCAAGGTGACTCGTGTTTCCCTTGGTAGTATGCTTTCTTCTTCTGCAAGGGTGGGATATTGCATATTAATAACGGGGTTCACCGGGCGCGTCCTGAAAAAGGCGTTTACCGATTCTGTCTGGATTTGGCTAAGAGCCTGTATATGTTTGCCTGGATCAAACGGCTGTGTTGGCAGGTGCCGGATCTCGTCATAGTGCTTTAGGAGATATTCCCTTAATTCCCGTGGAGTTGGTGCTAAATCAAGCAGTTGTTTGCTAGGATGTCCTGGTTTGTGACAATTAAGCAAGGACTGCTTGTTCAGCATTTCGTTGTGCTCTTTAATATTGAGCTCTTTGGCCTTATTATGTAGATGGTATTCAGGAGTCAGAAGGAGATATCCGGTGGCAGTTCTGATTGCAGCATTTTGACAGGCCTGCAGCCTATTCCAGTATGTGTTTTTAGGACCAGGCGACCAAACTGGTGGCGCGTAGCACAGGAGCGACGGCCAATTGCTTTGTACGTGGTTAGCAACATTGCTTTTCCCCAGGTGCTGCCGGCGAGCGATTTGAGGCTTTGTACATTAGATACAATTTTGCTCCTTGAAAGTACGAGTATTATCGAAAGTTACCCCCAAAATCTTTGGGTGGCTGACAATAGGTAGCGTGACACCATCCACGTGAACGTCTAATATTTGCGACATCTGTTCTTCCACGTCGTAAACAGCGTGGTCGTGGATTTTGTCGGTGATAATGTCAAGTTGCGCGAGGTGAAGATACCGGAAAGATCGGGGAGATAGCTATTTATTTTAGAAACTAATTCATCGACTGAAGGGAGTTGTGATATGTAAAAATTAAACAGAAGCGGGGATAGGACACCACCCTGTGGAACCCCCTGTTTAATTTTTCTAGGTTTAGAAATTTCATTCCTAAATTCAACCGACGCCTGCCGACCACTCAGATAATTAGCGGTCCATCTTTTTAAAGAAGCGGGAAGGTGTGCGCCTTCTATGTCTTGGAGTAGTGTGCCGTGGTTGAATGTGTCAAAAGCTTTTTACAATTCAAGTGCCAGGAGCATCGTCCTATGATGGGATTTTTGCTGATTTAATCCGTAATTAATATGAGTGTTAATGACATTGAGCGAGGTGGTGGTGCTGTGCATTTTACGCAAGCCATGTTGATGCGTGGCTAGGCGAAGATTTGCCATGAATAGAGGGAGCAGAACGGTTTCCAATGTCTTAGCTATTGGCGAAAGGAGTGATATCGGTCTATAAGACTCGCCTTCGTTAGCTGGATTACCAGGCTTTAGTAGCGGGATTATCCTTGCCATTTTCCATTTTTCGGGAATAACGAAGGATTCCAGTGACAGGTTGAAAACATATGTGAGGTATTTTATTCCCTCATCGCCAAGGTGTTTAAGCATTGGCATGGCTATTCCGTCGGGGCCTATCGACTTGGAGGCCTGGCCTTACGGATGGCTGCTTCAACCTCTGTGGGGGTGAGTGTAATGGGGGACGTCGTGTTAACGTTTATGAGCTGTTGTTGTTGTTGTTGTAGCAGTGCTTCGCCCCATCCAATAGGTGCGACCGATCACAAATTGTCATCAATATCCTTTAACGGGAGTCCAAGGAAACTTGCTGTTTCAACAGGGGTGGACCATAATGTGAGGGGTGTTAGAGGCGTTGGTTCCACATTACAATTAAAGAGATGGTTGATGTCATGTGGGGACACATTGTAAGCGGGGCATACATTTTGTATGTCGGGGTTGATTCTGGATAGGTAAAAGTTTAACCTGTTACATTATCCAGATCGAAGTTGAGCTAGAGTGACTCGCGTTTCCCTGGGGAGTGTGCGTTCCTCTTCCGCAAGTTTTGGGTACTTTACGTTGAGTACTGGGCAATTCCTGGCATAAAGGTCCGACGCCTGTTTGTGGAGTTCACTGAGGACCTACTTGTGTTTTTTTGCTTCATACGGCTGAGTTCTCAGGTGCCGTATTTCCTCATAATGCTTACGAAGATGACTCCTTAAGCCCCTGGGCGGTGTTGGCTTATCAATCAGATGTCTGTTGGAATGCCTAGGTTTCTGGGGTTTCAACAGGAACTGTTTGGTTAGCATCTCATTTCTCTCCCTGATGGGGAGTATTCTCGCCTCATTATGTAGATGGTGTTCTGGGGACATAAGAAGACAGCCCGTGGCGGTTCTGAGAGCAGTATTTTGGCAGGCCTGTAGCTTCTTCCAGCGAATAGTTTTTAGGCTTGGCGACCATATAGGGGACGCGTAGAATGCAATCGGCTACCCAATTGCTTTGTAAGTGGTAATGAGCGTTTCTTTGTCTTTTCCCCAAGTACTGCCAGCAATAGATTTGAAGATTTTATTACGGCTCTGGATTTTCGGTGCAATTGCGGCTGCATGCTCACCAAAATGTAGATCCTGATCAAACGTCACACCCAAGATTTTGGGGTGTAGGACAGTCGGCAGCGTAGTGCCATCAACGTGGATGTTCCAAATGGTCGACGTTTGGGACGTCCACGTTGTAAATAAGTTCGCGGAGGATTTAGTCGGTGATAATGCCAGGTTTCACGAGGCGAAAAAACTGGAGAGATCAGGGAGGTAGCCGTTTATTCTGTTGCAAAGCTCATCGATCTGTGGGCCTGGGCCTTTCCCATTATTGTGCAGTCATCGGCGTAGGAAACGATAGTAACTCCTTCTGGTGGCGAAAGTAGCTTTGATATGTATAAGTTAAAGAAAAGTGGGGATAGGACACCACCCTGTGGCACCCCTTGTTTAATTCTTCTTGGTTTTGATGTTTCGTTTCTAAATTGCACCGATGCCTGCCGACCAACCAGATAATTTGCGGTCCACCTTTTAAGACTTGGTGGAAGGGTAGACCCTTCCAGGTCTTGCAGTAACGTGCCGTGGTTGACCGTATCAAAAGCTTTTGATAGGTCTAGCGCAACGTTTATGAGCTCGTCTGTTAGCACGAAGTCTGGCTTTGTCTACAAAAGAATGCATTATAAATTGTCGGCAAAAGCCGCTCGCGTATTTCTTCGAATCAGATAAAGTTTTATCACCGAAGGCTATAGATACTTTATCATTGTGTTTGGTAGCATTAGACAAGGATTTGACGGTTGACCACAATTTACCAACACCCGCAGATAGGTTGCAGTTCTTTAGATGCTCCTCCCATTTCATTTACCAGCCGCATGATATCCAAATTAAGACTCCTAATAAGGGGGTCTCTAGGGTTGAGGTGTCTCTCAAGGTCACGTTCTCTTGCTAAATTTGCGGCTTCGGCTGGGAAATGCGGTATGATTTCAGGTATTATACCGACCGGGATGAAGCGTGCAGGGGATAACCCAGCGGGTTAGGGGATCAGAATATACCCGCGGTAGGTATGCCTGTCGTAAGAGGCGACTAAAATACCAGATTCAAAGGGCTGTGTAGCGCAACCTTTTAGGTTGCCAGCGCAATATATAGCTTCTCCAAACCCAATTGTCAACCTCACCTATCCGCGGCGAATCCTGTTTCGCTAACAGACGAGGCTCTGGCGACCCCAAGCTCCTCTTGGAACTTGGGGGTATGGAGGGAGGGAATGGCCTGAAGGTTCAATGTGGCCACATAAATCGTTCCCGAGATGGTCGGGCTAGCACCTTAATGGTGCTATGGTACCGGAGCGTACCGGATTTGTATCCGGCAAAGGACCATCACATCGATAACACTCCCCAAAGCCTTCGGGGAGCAACCTTATCGCTACAACAACAACAAGCGTGCAGGGGTCAGAATATACCCGCGGTAGGTATGCCTGTCGTAAGAGGCGACGAAAATACCAGATTCAAGGGGCTGTGTAGCGCAACTCTTCAGGTTGCCAGCGAAATATACAGCTTCTCCAAACCCAATTGTCAACCTCACCTATCCGCGGCGAATCCTGTTTCACTAACAGACGGGGCTCTGGCGACCCCAAGCTCCTCATGGAACTTGGGAGTGGGGAGGGAGGGATGACCTGAAGGTTTAATATGGCCATATAAATCGTTCCCGAGATGGTCGGGCTAGCACCTTAATGGTGCTGTGTTACCGGAGCGTACCGGATCTGTATCCGGCGACGGACCATCACATCGATAACACTCCCCAAAGCTTTCGGGGAGCAACCTTATCGCTACAACAACAACAACAACAACAAGCATGCAGAAGCTGAAGTGATGACCTTGCGGAATGCACGCGCGCCCCGCCGGACATCGGTCGGAGCGGGACGAGCAGCAAAAGATTGGTTTGTAAAGGATGTGTATTCTTCCCAGTTGGGTTTTTTAAAATTAATGAAAGTCCGCTTTTCCGCGGTAGGTATGCCTGTCGTAAGAGGCGACTAAAATACCAAATTTATTCAAGGGGTTGTCAGCGCAATATATAGCTTCTCCAACCCAATTGTCAACCTCATCTACCCGTGGCGAATCCTGTTTCATTGACAGCCAAGGCTCTGGCGACCCCAAGTTCCTCATGGAACTAGGGGTGGGGAGGGCGGGAGTGCCTAGAAGGTTTGATGTGGTCATATAAATCGTTCCCGATGATCGGGCTTGTACCTTAATGGTGCTTTTCGGAACGGGTAATAGTCTAGTTGAGGGGTAGACTGCTAATACGCTACCAAAAATATCGAGAGAGGTATCAGAAAACGCGTATTAATCTCGAGAACAATATACCGATGGCGGAAAAGAAAATTTTTATCTCTGTCCGGCGATATTTGCAGTTGAAGTTGGCGATTTTCATGTGGTTGTTGTTGTGTTGGTACCGACAAAAAAAATTGTGCATCACCGTGGCGGAAGCCACGGTTAGACCACACACCCGGACTTGGCATGGCGTAGCCCAGGGTTATGTTTTATAATAGCGGCCGAAGGCCGCCAACGCAAGAAGGTGTTCTGCGCAAAAATACTATGGATCCCACCCCCGGTTTCGGATGTACCCGCGGGTCTTTTTCCGGTTTTTCGTTAATATCTTTTGAACGAGTTAAAATTTTTATTCTCCTCCTTCGGATTATTGATACTGATGTCAAGACGCGTCGTTTGACACCTCTATCGATATTTTTGGTAGCGTATTATCAGTCGACCCCTCAACTAGACTATTACCCCGGAACGTACCGGATCTATGTATATCCGGCAAAGGACCATCAACGTCGATAACACCCCCAAAGCCTTCGGGGGTGTCTTTCTCATTAATACATCAACAACAACCCCTGTTTTAAATTGTTACCCATTAACAGTCGCATGCAGTTCTAAACAAAACCAAAAATCCATATAAAGTTTTATTATTATTTGAAATTTACAAATTGAAAACGTGGCCCGAATTCAAAAATTATCAAAATTTTGCTTTGTAATAATTTTCAAATGAAAATACTAATATTTTTTACCATTGTGAATTCATACAAGTGGCGAATGTTTGACAAACACCTTCACAATAGTAAACAGCTTCGATCACCTGTTCAATCGCTGTTCGATTACTTAAATTATTTGCTCAGTAGTGTTTTTCAAAAATTTTTTTACACGACTGGTTTATTGCATTATTTACATATTTTAAAATGTTTGCTTAACTGGCTGCTCAGATTTTATCTGTTAACTATATTTTGGAAATGAATAGAAATATGTAGTCTGATTTTGTATTTGTATTTTATTAAATTTTTCCTAACACACCAGTTTGACACAATTATTTTATAGTGCTAGTCAGAACAGTGACAGAACAAAAGCGAAAATTCAAAAATATTTCTCAATAACTTAGATAAACAATAGATAATTTGTAAACTAAGACATAATGCTTACAATAAATTTAATAGAGCTTAGCCTAGGGACGCAGAACAGAAATAAGAATAAAGGGGACTTTGCAAAGGTAGGTAGTACAGTAATAATATTAGGTTTTATCCTTAGAGAAAATGGGGGGTGGCAAGAAAAACGGATAGAAGATCAGTAAAGAGAGTCAGTTGAAGAAGAAGAGGTAAGTCCATTATAGAACAACGTTAATTCTTTTTTGAAATGCAGTGCATTACTTATTTGTCTTATTCTGGCTGGAAGGGAATTCCAAAGACGGATCGAAGTAACGAAGAATTGTCGTTCAGAAATTAGCATACGGTGTTTAACATGTGCAAGAATCATTGTCCCCGTAGAATGAAGAAATTGAAGCCTTCGATATAGGTAATAAGGCTCCTTCGTGTAGATTATCTTATGTAAGGTAACAAGTGTTCTAACCTTTTCTAAAAGGTTGTCAAAAGAAATGTCTAGCAACTTTGCAGAATAACAGGAAACGTGATCAAGTCTATTCAGCCCGTAAACGTATCTAGCAATGTTATTGTAGGCAACATTAAGCTTCTTTTTACTCACAGCGTCACAGTTAGAAAAAATCTCACAGCCGTAGAGGAGCGTAGGTATTAAGTACGCTTTGGATAAAAGTAGTGGAATATGTAGCGGAGTGAAATACTGTGTCGACCACAGTGTACGGAGCATACCGTACACTTTTCCTACCGTACTAAAGATATGGTCTCTCCAGGACAATGTTTTGTTAAAAACTATGCCAAGATTTCTTGCCGTGTCAACATATTCTATAACAGAATTTTCAAACATAATATTGTCTAAGTCATTTGTAGCTAGCGGCTTTCTACGGATGACAATGCACTTCGACTTTCGAGGATTTAGACATAAACCGTTCATGGAAGCCCATACACCTACATAAACTCATACAATCGACAGGACAGCACGTATACAATTTAAAATCGTCAGCATAGATGTGGACGTCACAATACTTAAGGACAAGAGGCAGGTCATTAATGTACAATACATATCTATCTTCCATTCTCTGGTCATTCGCGACAGCCATTCTCCCTGTCAGAAAGATTTTTCACTTGTATGAATTCACAATGATTATTGATCAATAATGTTTACAAACATGTTTACTGTGTCAGTCATTAATCCTGGTTATTTTAATCGTAGATTACCATAATATACAAAGAAAAGAATACTTAAAAATCATTTTCTTACATTTTTTTGTTATATAAATAAAATTGATAAAAAAAATTTTTATTTTTGAAAATTTTTTTTCAATTAAATAAAAAAAAATATATAAAAAAATCGGCCCACTCCGGGATTAGTGGGGATGATTGCAGAATTGATTGAAGTTTTTTATGAGAAAAAAAATGGCGAAATTCGAAAAATCTCGAAAAACTGAAAAATTAAAAAAAAAAACTTTAAAAATTTTTTTGTATTTTTTCCGAAAAGTACATTTAAAAACAAATTAAAAAAAAAAGATCCCAAACGGTCAATTTTTGAAAAAGTTATAGCATTTTAAAAACAAAAACGGTGTTTTTTTAAAATTCATAACTTTTTTTGATTTGGATGAAAAAATTTGAAAAAATTCTGAAAAACGTCTTTCGTAAGCTAGAAAAAAGAAAAACTTTCAGCCAATTCTAAAGGGGTCGGGTTCAAAATTTTTATTTTGTTCAATGTTTAAATATTTTGCAAGATCTGAGCATATTGACCTGTGTTTTGCTTTTAACCAACTGTTTATCTCCATGTTTGAACATATTGGCAACTAGTGCATAATTTCCTGGACCAGTGGGAAAAATGGTTTCTGAGTTCTTTAAGATGATGGCCCCAGTCTATCTTTGTATCTTGCAGAGTTCGCAGCCACCTCCAGATAGCTTAGCTTATTGCAAAGGCTGAACACAACCGTAAATAAACTCATTCGGTCTGATTTTCATCATATTCAACATCTTTGGTAGCCCGAAAACGAGCTTATAAACTTAAATTGTGCAAAACACAGCAAATGAGAGTTCGAAGGCGAATTACACTTCGGTGGGATAAACAGGTTAATAAGGATGTTGAGATGATGATAACATTGATATTGTGGCGAATGTTGACATCACTAGACTGTTAGTAAATAATCACGCAACAATAAAAACATGAAGCAGCCACTCGTTCGTTAAAGCTAGCAACACTTATGTACAATGCAACGAAGAGATCTCTCACACACATATGTGGTCATCAGCCGAAGTAGTTGCCCTTTGGAGAAATATGCGGACAAGGCAACAGATAGTATAAAAGCAGCGCAAGCTGAGGAATGATTAATCAGTTTGATTTTAAATACGCTATCAGTTTCGAAGTGAAGTATAATTGTGAAGTTTCATTGTACTACTCCCAAAGTAGACTAATAGAGACCATTTTGCAATACAGAATATTGGAGTGATTTATTCAACAGTTTAGCGATTTGAACGTTAGCAGAAGGTTTCAGATAAGCGAATTTTCCCAAAATCCGTTAGAATATAATAGCTAACAGCGGAAGCACTGCTAATAGAAAAGGCAATGCTGTAAAAACATATTGTTACTAAGCTTTTAAGCGCGCATAAAAAATTCCACACCATTAGGAATAAACAGCATATAGAATTATATGTACCTAAATGGTGAATTAATAGAAATAACAACAAAGGCAATACTTAGAGACCAATTGCAAAGCGAGCAGCGGGGCATTCATATGGCTGAGTGGTTAAAGGCAACTGTCTTAACACTGGTATGAATACTGGAGATTAGAGTTCAATACTCAGCTCCCGAGAAGTTGGCTGATGAAGAAGTGAAATTCAGAAACATGTCCTAGTAACCATCGGCGTTTGTAAACTTTGCAATTTTTCTATAATATCAATAACAAAACAATTGTATAAAGCAATATGAGCAAGTCTCGCTAATTAAATACAGGTTATATTTTTCCTTTTGCTACGTCGAAGACTGTAAAAATTTTGAAATTAAATTGCGCAAAAATAAGTGCACTTCTTCAAGAAGACGACAATGAGGCCAGTGATCCAGGAACTGATTTCAGTGACGGTAATGATGATATTTATAGTTCTTCGTCAGCTATAACCACTCACAGTGACGATTCTCCCAGTAATGCTGAGCATAGCCAGTTGAGTGACGAGGTGCCCATGTCTATTGATAGAATATCCGATCAACCTGCACGCGGAAACGCTTCATGTGAGGAGCCCGTAGCTCCCTGCGGTAGGTATGCCTGTCGTAAGAGGCGACTAAAATACCAAATAGATTGAAGGGGTTGCCAGCGCAATATACAGCTTCTCCAAACCCAATTGTCAACCTCACCTATCCGTAGCGAATCCTGTTTCATTAACAGCCAAGGCTCTGGCGACCCCGAACTCGTCATGGATCTAGGGGATGGGAGGGCGGGATGGCCTAAAATGTCGCATGTGGGCATATAAAATCGTTCCCGAGACGGTCGGGCTTGATACCGGAACGTACCGGCTCTGAATCCGGCAAAGGACCATCAACATCGATAACACTCCCCAAGGCCTTCGGGGAGTGTCGTTATCGCTATAACAACAACAGAAGCCCGTAGCAACGATTCTTTGGAGTACACCGGATGAGTCGTTTATTCCAAGAAAATCGGTTAGTAATCATCGCGCATGCAAAATCTCAGAAAGTATAGGCGCGTCGCTCAAAACCCTATCAAATTTTTCGGAAATTGTTTCCAAGAAGCACATCCTCGTACATGTTGTTGTTGTAGCAGTGCTTCGTCCCATCCAATAGGTGTGACCAATCACAAATTTCCCCCCGGGCCCGGGGTTTCTCAGGGGGCCCGCGATTTAGAGGTACTAAGACATTTTGTTTTAATTCAGGAGAGTTTTTAGTTGTTAAATGTGCAAATTTTAAGCCGAATTTCAAAAGCAACGAATATTGATGCTGATTTTTGCCTGGGCCTTCGAACAGTGAGGAGACCATAAAAACATCAAACAAAAATACATGTTTACATGAATCCGAAATCGTAAAGTTTTCGTGGTGACACTGAGTCTTCCAACAATACCACCAACTCTGTATCAAAGTGCAGATTATTTAAAAGACTTCGATATCGGTACCGTGAATAATGAGTTTTTGCGATCTGAAGAAGTCAACGAAATTATTCGTCGAGGTCATCATAAGTGTCCTGTTATTTTTCCACGTGATTGTCATGACGAGGCATTTCCTACCTCGTTGTTAAACAGAATCTTGCCAAATGAAGAGCATGTGGAGCGTGACTGGTTAGTGTGGAGTGCCAGTAGCAATACTTTTTATTGCCTACAATGTCGTCTGTTAAGAACCAATACTTTAAATCGACCTAAAATTTTTTTGTGCGGATATTCGAAATTCCAGGTATGGAAGAAGCTATACGATAAACTACCATTACACGAAAATACTCAAGATCACATTAAATGTTATATTCAATAGCGATCTTTAACAAATCTAATTCAAAAGGAGGCTACAATTTATACACTTATCAATGAACAGCTAATCACTGAAACTCAAAAGTGGAAAGAAATTTTATAAAGAATTTTGGCCACTATTTCATTTTTGGGTACAAGAGGCCTAGTTTTCAAAGGCGAAAGTATATATCTTGGTGAACGAAAGGATGGAAATTTTTTGGGCATCTAAGATCTCATAAGCCAATATGATCCGATACTTAGAGATCATTTGGAGAAAGTGAGGATTTCACAACAGCAGCACAAACGTCTACAAGTTCACTATCTTTCCCCAGACATTCAGAAAGTGTTTATAGAAATTTGTGGAAAGCACGCGAGGGAAACTATATTACATCAAGGCAAGAAAGCCAAGTATTTTGCTATTATCGTTGATGCTATGCCTGATGCTAGTCACTTTGACTACGTTCATTTTGCGCTACCTCCATTTCAATTCGAAAGCAACAAATTTTACAATTCAAGAACTGGTTTTGGCTTTCATGAATTTTAAGCAAAAAACTGGTCAGGAAATCGCTGATTTAATTTGCCATACTCTAGGTAAACATGAAATCCCATTAAAAGATTGTCGTGCAAATGGGTACGATATCGGCACCAATATGAAAGGAGCTTACAACGGATCACTACATCACATTCTCGACAAAAACTCGAATGCGGATTACTCGCGTTGTGCAACCCAGTCTCAATTTATGTGGTGTTGATGCTGCAGAATGTTGTACGGCTGCAATTACTTTCTTCGGAGTTGTACAAAAATGTTTTACTATTTTCAGCAGGGGCCCTATTCAGTAACTGTGAGTTTTAATGTACACTTTTTCGTCATATAATTTGTATGCAAGAAAAATCTACATTTCAAAACTCATAGTTACTGAATAGGGCCCCAGCACTCCACAACGATGGGACATCCTCAAAAAAATGTACCGAGCTCTCTTCATAGTCTTCCAGACAAAAGCCAAATTTGACTGCTCAAGCATACGGCGATATTACCGGCATTCTCAAGTACATCAACAAGTTCGAATGTATCTTGCTGTCCTCAGTTTGGTTCAAAATACTGACTACCATTAACGAAAGAAACGTGATCTTCCAAGCTAGAGACGCCATCATAGATGTTGAGGTCCAACAACTAGATGCCTTATTAACTGATTTGAAGTTGATCAGAAACCAATGGGAAACAATTTTAAACGAATGCAAAACAGTTGCTCTTCAATTGAACATCTCGCCAAAGTTTCCGGATATTCGAAAGAGAAAACCCAAAAGACGTTCTGAAAATAATTTAAATGAGATGATTACGGATGATTCAGAATCTGATTTTAAAAACAATACATTCCTGGTGATCGTTGATTCGGTACCCAGCCAGCAGTTTTTAAAAATTTTTATTAAAAAATATTCAAATATCATACCCCCAGATGATTGAAAATTTTCAAATTTAAAAGTATATTTTATTCCAAATCAATGCATAGTCGTGAGAAAAGTGTACCTCAAATGTGGTTATTCTTTAATAATCATTTATGATTCATATTTTTAAACACTTTTTATTCTTTTTTTCATCATATTTGATATTTTTGGAAGATTGTGCTTTACTTGTTTTGGAATAACATTTGATTACTTTTCACAATCATTTTTTAGTCATATTAAGAACATTTTTCAATCATATTAAATTATGTTTTGGAATCATTTGTGAATGCGATTAAGATTCATTTTTCCCATCACATTTAATACATAATTAAATACTATATAATAATGATATTTCATCAGCGGATGAAAGCATCCGAAAGTTCGAGGGTGAGCTATTTGAACCGCAGGTAATTGGCAATAATTAACTTGACCAATGTTCACACACGACTACAACATCTATAGATGATCCGTCATCTTAAATAATGGTAACGTGATGTTTTTGACAATCGTACTTCATGGGGGATGTTGAATCCGGGTCCAGGTATATCGAGCTTAACTTACCAGCGTTTCAAACACCACAAAACTTTCGTACACCGGTTCCATGTAGTATGGTTTTTCCGTGAAGACGCATATGGAGAACTGCTAGGGGACATCTTAGGTTAGGAACAGCATTTACATTTCTTTAAGTCTTGAATATGTTTTTTTGTTTTTTTTTTTTTTTGAATTTCATGATTGAAAAAATGTGAGCATATGAAGAAAAATCAGATTTTCAATGAAAACTTTAGGTTCAACAAGTAAAACCTTCATTATTTATTCAACAAGGGTAGTCTGAAAAGATTAAGAAAGTTGATTGAAAAATAATTTTAAATTTTGGATCACCGAAGGTAAACAAATTTAATTCAAAAGTTATTCCAAAATATGATTGAAAAATTGTTTTCAGTTATTGATCATCAAAAGTAAACTAATTTTATTATTTTCTTTGTTCATTTTTATAAAATCTTAAAACTTAATCATCAAAGTTATTCAAATTTGAAGACATGGATGAAACTACGGTTCAGGCGAGTGCAGCAAAATTTGTCGAAAAATACAAGTCGGACATTTCTCAAAGCTTAGAATCCGAAACAATTCACTTTAAACACATTTACGAAGCAAATATTGATAAAGGTCTGTCACCATTGGAATTGCTAAATACCATCTACATTTTTTCAAAATCTGTATACGATTTTCCCCAATATTTGAGTTGCTTTACGTATCTTTTGCACTATACCTGTCACTGTAGCTAGTGCAGAACGTTCCTTCAGCGTCCTTTCAAGAATCAAAAACTTTCATAGATCGTGTTCATCTAAAGAGCGAGATTCAGGACTTTCCACGCTTTGCGTTGAATCCGTTGTGGCAAGACAGTAAGATTTAAAAAATTTTGCAGCGAAAAAAGCAAGCGGCCACCGTGGTGTGATGGTAGCGTGCTCCGCCTGCCACACCGTATGCCCTGGGTTCGCACCCCGGGCAAAGCAACATCAAAATTTTAGAAATAAGGTTTTTCAATTAGAAGAAAATTTTTCTAAGCGGGGTCGCCCCTCGGCAGTGTTTGGCAAGCGCTCCGAGTGTATTTCTGCCATGAAAAGCTCTCAGTGAAAACTCATCTGCCTTGCAGATGCCGTTCGGAGTCGGCATAAAACATGTAAGTCCCGTCCGGCCAATTTGTAGAGAAAATCAAGAGGAGCACGACGCAAATTGGAAGAGAAGCTCGGCCTTAGATCTCTTCGGAGGTTATCGCGCCTTACATTTATTTTTTTATTTATTTATTTTTTTTAAATTTATAAGAAATGTATTAAAATGTTACTAAATAACTAGGAAAGATTATTTGAAACAATATGTGGCTGTTAAAACAGAATTTTATTTCTACGTTACAATAAAACAGTATAAATAGTAAATATTCTGTGTTAATTTTATTTTCAGCTCTTAGTCCAAAAATCATTTAGTTGATATGGCAAACATTTTTTTTGATGTAATCCATCAATAATGATTCGTGAATGAGACGTCATTAGTTCAAATTAATCAAAAGTATTAGTGGATTTTTTATAGGGGGCCCCTGAATTGTTTAGTCCCGGGCCCGCATTTTCTCTCTACGGCCCTGGTTATATATTCATAGCTAAATAGGAGAGAAGCTCGGCCTTAGATCTCTTCGGAGGTTATCGCGCCTTACATTTATTTTTTTTATATTTTTTTAAATAGGAAAAAACGTCCATTTTTACCAGTGCTTGTCGAAATTGCTGAGTCGCTAATTGAAAAAGGAAAGGAGTCTACCATATTGTAACGAATTTAGTGAAATTCCGCTTTTTCCAAATCTTCTGCAAATGTTCGAAGCGCTAAACTGTTGAATAAATAATTCCAATATTCAAAAATGCAAAAATGGTTTTTATTAGACTACTTTGAAAGTACTTCACAATAATACTTAACTTCACAACCAATAGCGTGCTTAAATCAAACTGATCAGGGACTACTCAGCTTCTGCTGCTCTTATACTCTCTGCCCAAATGTCTAAACGTTTCTTCTTCTAGAATCCTCTACCTGGTCATCAGCCAAACGCGTGTGCATTTGTAGTGTGTAACCATATGCGTGCATATGTGAGCGAAGTAGTAGCTGATGATGAGACGCGTTTGTGAGTATCTCTCTGCTGCTTGTATGTATGTGTGTACATGATGATTATCTTTTTAATGTACATACAAGTATGACAGCTTGTTCTATTGTTGTTGTGGATTTATTTACTTAGTACGAGATTAGTGATGTGAGTACACTTAGTGTTACTAATATTCGTCACAATATATATAAATGATTCCGTCGTTCTGGAAGAACTACCTCGTTTACCCATTTATCCTAAGGTCTAGACTTTTCGCGAGAAGCTGCTTATTTATGTCTCATTTATGTATCTGATGTTTACGTTTCTCTTCTAGTTATATGCGTCTGAATGTGTGAGTAACAACTTCTTCTCTTAGCTGCCGACTACATATATGTATGTGAAACATTCTCTTTGCTGTTACCCTGCAAGAAATGCGATTAGTCTAGAATGAGTCCGGGATGAGTCGTAAAGGAGTATGCGACTAATGCCAGTTTTGATCTCTTTTGTTTGAGCATGTCCTATGAAGAGACTAATTGTACCCATTTATACCCGAATGGGAATGATAGGACGAATCCTCTTTGTACCCATATGGGAACGAATGAAGACTTATCTCTTTTTTCATCAAAAAGTCTTAGTTTTCATATGGTACTGGGTTATACACATTTGAAACGCAATATTAAAACTTGGAAAATTTTTTTATATAAACCTATGTAAAAAAATTATTAAGTCGCCAACTCATTCCAAGAAATATGGGTCGACGATAATGGAACATATGGTTCTAGTCATTTAGGTTCGGTTGTACCGAATTTTTCACCTATAATCTGTTTTTTAGTTAACTCACTTTGTTGCCGCTTTTTTCATGTCTCTTATAAAGGGCTACATAGATTTCAACCACACTAATCCCAACTGTACCAAAAAGCGACTAGAGGGGATTAATAATGGTAGACAAAAGAGATCAATCAGAGACCGGTCTCTTTAGGGATTAATCGCATTATTTTTTTCAGGGTAGCTTAGCGGTTTACATGTATGTGTGGCTGCTTACTTACCCGACTGACATATCACGTAATTTCCTTTCGTATCGTATTCGATCCGTGATCGTGTGTACGATTCGGCCCCTGACTCTTAAAATAAAAAATGAATGTAAGGCGCTTTAACCTCCGAAGAAATTTGAGGCCGAGCTTCTCTTCCAATTTGCGTCGTGATCCTTTTACCTACTTGTTTTATGCAGACTCCGAGATCTTTTCATGGCAGAAATACACTCGGAGTGCTTGCCAAACACTGAACCATGTTTTAAAAATGGAGCCTTGTAATAGTGGGTAAAATGCTAGAGCTCCATATCGAAGAACATAATGTTGGTTCTCAAGGCAGGAATTATCAAAAACGTTAACAGCAGACGGACGTACAGACGGACCTGGCGCAATCAAAATGTTTTTCGACACTGATGATATTGATTCAGGGAAGTTTATGTCTATCTCGAACCCATAAATTCAATTACTAGAGGTTTGTTCTTCAATGATGATGGAGCTTTGACACTCCCAAATTGAAAAAATCTGGACGGGTTGCTTTTTCGAAGTAAGGAAAACGGGTAATAATTCAATCCCATTTAGAAAAGTACCTGTAGTAGTATATTAGTAGTGATAATAAATTTGTAAATGCCAATAGGTTTTGGAGGAAATAATTAATTGTCTACTATTTCTATTTCGTGAATTTATAAAGAGCTATGCTGGTTTAGAATTTTATTAAAAAATACACTATATCAAAATTTGTTTCAAAAACTCCCTGTATGAGCATAAATTCAATGAATTTTGACATAAGAGAGAGTTAATGAAAAGCATTCTGAGATAGGGCGTTCTTCAATCTAATTCTAATATAGGGCGTTTTTGTGACAAATCCTGAAGTGGGAATTTTTTTAAAAATATTTTGAGATAGGACGATTTTGAGCATGCAGTCGACATACTCAGGAGCTGCAATGAACTGACACAAAAAAAATAAAAGAAAATGGCTTATTTTCTTAGAACTTTATATTCCGGCCTTGACTTTGACAGAAGAATTAAACTTTTGTGCGGTCCTGCTAAACAGGGTGTATTTACTTTTTTTCTGAAATTTCGCAAAGCTCTTTTACGTTACATGCCAACCTAAAAAAAAACGCACTGCGGTTTTTCAACGCACGCACTTAAACGGCTTTTTTTACCCTAACCGAAATAAGCATGCGTTGCGACAATATAAAACATGTATGGAAACGTCAAACCAAAATGTCACGCAGAACAAAAATTGGAAATCGAGTTAACTTTTTACGCAATAATTTCAATTTCGGTTGCTCTAATACAAGTTGTATGTGCATGAGACATTTTTGACAGAAAATGACTTGCGTGCGTTTATATTAAGTTGGCCTGTTAAGTATTCATGGAAGTGTTCCAGATAAACCGTTAATTTAGAATATTCGGAACACGTTCGTTTGATACTAACTCACGAGGTCCGAATATAAGTACATAATATTCCAAATATAAACCGATTCCCCAAATTCTTAAATGGAGACGAATGTTCCGAACATACGGGATGAATAAGTTAACATGCTCAATGAGTACATTTCGTTATGGCATCGCCATTATTTACTAATGACATTTTTACCTGAATCGATTTACTAGTCGAGTTTTGGACGTTGGACGATGAATTTTGAATTGGTTTAGGTTTCGTATGTTCATAGGTTTACGAAAGTGCACGATTCCTTGGTGTCCGTACTTTTCATCGAAAAGAAACAACACAGTTAACGAATGTCAATTCGATTTGGGAGCAAAATGCCTACAATTGTCAAAAAATTTGTCAGTCAAGCAAACCTCTTGTGATTGAATCATGCACCCCAACGTTACGCGATAATTTTCTATGCTTAAGTAAAGCTGGGTATGAAAATGTACGCTGATAAAGGGGGTTTGCTTTTGAAAAAAATTGTTTTCCTGATAGAGCTATTTTAAAAATGAGAATACTATTTGAGCTAAATTTTAAAGCTGGCATTAATGTCTTATATGAAAGGTGAGTTAGACATAATTTTACCATCTTAAACTCATTTTCGTTAAAATTGCTGATGGAGGGTATTGAATATAAGACTTTTTTGCAGCACCAGAAAGGCTAAACACTTACTTGGAAATGGAGGCGGCCTCGCGTTTATTATACACCACTCTGTGCAATATCATATATTTGATCCTGACATCGACCGCAGTGACAATGTCTTAGAACGTCAAGGCCTATCTGTCCGGTCAGGCGATGCAAATCTAGAAATCATTAACATCTACATCCCTCCTGTCACCTGTTGCCCCAGTGGATACCGTCCTAATATCGAGGCCTTACTCACTGGCAACAATCGCATTATCTTTGGCGATTTCAATGCCCATCACGACCTATGGCATTCAAACTTGCGGGCGGACAGTAGGGGTGAGATGTTGGCGGATCAAATAGACGAAACGACGTTCTGCACAATAAACGGAGACGCCCCCACACGTGTGGTAGGAAGCTGCCATAGCTCGCCAGATATCTCAATCGTGAGCGCAGAACTCGTAAACTGCGTCAACTGGCAGCCGATGGTAACATTGGCATCCGACCACCTGTCCATACTTATTTCGTTCGAGCGTACCGCCGACTTCATCGTCACCGAAAAACGCACTTTGATAAACTTCAAAAAAGGAAAGTGGGAAGAATATAAATCTGCAACAGACAGCAGCTTTGCTGCCCTCCCTATCCCGACTGATGCCCGCCAAGGGGAGCGTGCCTTCCGTAAGGTCATTGAATCCGCCTCGGCACATTTCATTCCCGCCGGGAGAATTCCCGAAATCCGGCCCCACTTCCCGGCGGAGGCCGCGAGCTTAGCGAGGGAACGTGACCTTATAAGACAGCTTGATCAATGCGACCCCCAAATAAGGGATATAAACCAACGCATCAGATTGCTTATGGACGAACACAAGCGGGCGAAATGGGAAGAGCACCTAAGAGGTTGTAACCTCTCTACCGGTGTAGGTAAACTTTGGTCCACCGTAAAGTCCCTATCGAATCCGACTAAGCACAAAGACAAAGTTTCCATCGCCTTTGGCGATAAGGTGCTGTCGGATGCGAAAAAATGCGCGAGCGCTTTCTGCCGACAATATATAATGCATCCTACTGTCGACAAAGATAGACGGAGAGCCAATAGACACGCACATAAACACAAACTCAGCGCGTCACCAATTACCATCACCGCTAGAGAGGTTGAGGACGCCATTGGTCGCGCTAAACCATCCAAAGCAGTGGGCCCAGACGGCATAGCCATGCCGATGCTTAAAAACCTAGGGAAAGAGGGTTTCAAATATTTAGCGCATGTCTTCAACCTGTCTCTTTCCACCTTTGTCATACCCGAGAAATGGAAAATGGCCAAGGTGGTCCCGCTACTAAAGCCTGGGAAACCAGCTAACGTAGGTGAGTCATATCGTCCGATATCTCTCCTATCGCCAGTGGCAAAGACGCTTGAAGCCATTTTGCTCCCTTATTTCCAAGTACATTTGCAGCTAGCCCCTCATCAGCATGGCTTCAGAAAACTCCATAGCACTACCTCCGCGCTAAATGTCATTAGCACCCAGATAAATTGCGGTTTGAACCAATATCCCCACCATAGAACAGTACTCGTAGCGTTAGACCTATCAAAAGCTTTTGATACGGTCAACCATGGCTCGTTACTGCAAGACCTGGAAGGGTCTACCCTTCCCCCATGTCTTAAAAGGTGGACAGCAAATATTCTGGGTGGTCGGCAGGCATCGGTGCAATTCAGAAACGAAACATCAAAACAAAGGAGAATTAAACAAGGGGTGCCACAGGGTGGTGTCCTATCCCCGCTTTTGTTTAATTTCTACATATCTAAGCTACCTTCACCACCGGAAGGAGTCACAATCGTTTCCTACGCCGATGACTGCACAATAATGGCCACAGGCCCAGGCCCAAAGATCGATGAGCTATGCAACAAAATAAACGGCTATCACCCTGATCTCTCCAGTTTTTTCGCCTCGCGAAACCTGGCATTGTCACCGACTAAATCTTCCGCGACCTTATTTACAACATTGACGCCCCAAATGTCGACCATATTGAACATCCACGTCGATGGCACTACGTTTGATCAGGATCTACATTTTGGTGCGCACGCAACCGCAATTGTTCCAAGAATTCAGAGCCGTAATAAAATCCTCAAATCCCTTGCTGGCAGTACCTGGGGAAAAGATAAAGAAACGCTCTTGACCACATACAAAGCAATTAGCCAGCCGATTACGTGCTACGCGTCACCCATATGGTCGCCAAGCCTAAAAACCACCCACTGGAAGAAACTACAGGCCTGCCAAAATACTGCTCTCAGAATCGCCACGGGCTGTCTTCTTATGTCCCCAGAACACCATCTGCATAATGAGGCGAGAATACTCTCCATCAGGGAGAGAAATGAGATGCTGACCAAACAGTTTCTGTTGAATACCCAGAAACCTGGGCATCCCAACAGACATCTGATTGACGAACCAGCACCGCCTAGGGGCCTAAGGAGTCATCTCCGTAAGCATTTTGAGGAAATACGGCACCTGAGAACCCAGCCGTATGAAGCGGAAAAACACAAGCAGGTCCTTGGTGAACTCCATAGACAGGCGTCGGACCTTTATGTCGAGAACTGCCCGGTGAATCCAGTACTTGAAGAAAAATATCCAGAACTCGCAGAAGAGAAACGCATACTCCCCAGGGAAACGCGTGTTACTCTTGCTCAACTTCGTTCTGGATACTGTAACAGGTTAAACTCTTACCTATCCAGAATCAACCCCGACATACAAAATGTATGCCCTGCTTGCAATGTGTCCCCACATGACACCAACCATCTCTTTAATTGTAATGTGGAACCAACGCCTCTAACACCCCTTTCCTTATGGTCCACCCCTGTTGAAACGGCAAGTTTCCTTGGTCTCCCGTTAGAGGATATTGATGACAATTTGTGATCGGTCGCGGCTATTAGGTGGGGCGAGCATTGCTACAACAACAACAACAACTTACTTGGAACACTAGTAAGCGATCTTCATGTTGCGAGTAAGTATGCAAATGCTGTCAGTGGCGAAAAGCGCTTGTGACATTTTTTGGCTAACGTAGAAAGCCGCGAACAATACAAAATACTTGATTCGCATCAAAATTGAAAAACGGTGTTTGACAAATCACTGCCGAGGGACGACTCTGCTTAGAAAAATTTGCCTTAATTGAAAAAACTTTAAAAAATTTTCATGTTGCTTTGCCCGGGACTTGAACCAAGGGTCTTCGGTATGGTAGACGGAGCACACTGCCACCAACACACTGCGTCAAGATTTATACCACCAATTTTATGTTTGAGATCGCTTACTAGTTTCATTAAGTAATGTTTCGCCTTATCGATGCTACAAATAAGCCTTATACATAAGTGTTAATCTCAAAGAAAACAAAAAAAAAAAAATTGTCAATGCATAATATATTAATTGTTTTTTACACGCACATACTGAACAATGTGTAATAACAGTTAGGTTGATTAGAAGCTGTAAATAACATTAAAAGCGTTTTAACTTCTTAGTTATTTGACATACATAGGTAAATGGTTCAGAAGCAACAATGTCATAAATTTGGAAATACATTCGTCTGGTAAAACAAAAGGGATACTTTAGGGGAGATAAAACCTTATAAGTAACTTAATCAAGTGAAAACAACTTCATATACCGAAAGGATATTTAAAGCAAATATGCATATTTCCAAGACCAAATAATATGAAAAATCGGATGTCAAGTAACCAAATTATAATAAACAAGTAAGGAAGGCTAAGATTGGGTGTAACCAAACAATACATACTCAGCTGAGAGCTTTGGAGACAAAATAAGTGAAAATCACCATGTAGGAAAATGAACCTAGAGTTATCCTGGAATGTGTTGGTATGACATGTTTATCAAAGGAAGGTACTAAAGATTATTTTAAGAGGGAGTAGGCCATAGTTCTATGGGTGGACGCCATTTAGGGATATCGCCATAAAGGTGGGAGAATTTGTTTGTACGATATTGGTATGAAATGAAGGGTGTTAATGAGTATTTTAAAAGGAAGTGGGCCTAAGTTCTACAGGTGGACGCCTTTTCGAGATATCGCTATAAAAGTGGACCAGGGGTGACTTTAAAATGTGTTTGTACAATATGGGAATTAAATGAAAGGTGTTAATGAGTATTTTAAAAGGAAGTGGGCCTTATTTTTATAGGTGGATGCCTTTTCTAGATACCGCCATAAAGGTGGACCAGGGGTGATTCTAGAATGTTTTTGTACGATATGGGTATCAAATGAAAGGTGTTAATGAGTATTTTAAAAGGGAGTGGGCCTTAGTTCTATAGGTGGACGCCTTTTCGAGATATCGCCGTAAAGGTGGACCAGGGGTGACTCTAGAATATGTTTGTATGATATGGGTATCAAATGAAAGGTGTTAATGAGTATTTTAAAAGGGAGTGATCCTTAGTTCCATAGGTGGACGCCGATTCAAGATATCGCCATAAAGGTGGACCAGGGTTGACTCTAGAATGTGCTTGTACGATATGGGTAGCAAATGAATGGTGTTAATGAGTATTTTAAAAGGGAGTGGGCCTTAGTTCTATATGTGGACGCCTTTTCCAGATATCGCCATAAAGGTGGACCAGGGATGACTCTAGAATGCGTTTGTACGATATAGGTATCAAATGAAAGGTGTTAAAAGGGGGAGGGCCTTAGTTCTATAGGTGGACGCCTTTGCGATATAACGCTATAAAGGTGGACCAGGGGTTACTCTATAATGTGTTTGTACGATATGGGTATCAAATTAAAGGTATTAATGAGGGTTTTAAAAGGGAGTTGTATATGTGAAGGCGTTTTCGAGATATCGACCAAAATGTGGACCAGTTTTTCGTAATTTTCGATATCGAAAAAGATGGCGTGGTTGTAGTCGGATTTCGGCCATTTTTTATACCAAGATAAAGTGAGTTGAGATAAGTACGTAGACTAAGTTTAATAAAGATATATCGGCTTTTGCTCAAGTTATCGTGTTAACGGCCGAGCGACTGGGCGTGGCTTCAACCGATTTCGCCCATTTTCACAGAAAACAGTTACCGTCATAGAATCTATTCCCCTACCAAATTTCAGAAGGATTGGTAAATTTTTGTTCGACTTTTGGCATTAAAAGCGTTCTAGACAAACTAAATGAAAAAGGGCGGAGCCACGCCCATTTTGAAATTTTCTTTTATTTTTGTATTTTGTTGCACCATATAATTACTGGAGTTGAATGTTGACATAATTTACTT
Source organism: Eurosta solidaginis (assembly GCF_040869045.1). Classification (NCBI taxonomy): domain Eukaryota; kingdom Metazoa; phylum Arthropoda; class Insecta; order Diptera; family Tephritidae; genus Eurosta; species Eurosta solidaginis. The sequence continues at coordinate 104,565,113 of NC_090319.1, forward strand.
ATATGCAGTAAAGATATTCAACTTTTTGTTAAAATTTGACTTACAAACATTTTTTTTAAAAGTGGGCGTCATCCGATTTTGCTAATTTTCATTTAGCACATATATAGTAATAGTAGGAACGTTCCTGCGAAATTTCATCATGATATCTTCAACGACTGCCAAATTACAGCTTGCAAATCTTTTAAATTACCTTCTTTTAAAAGTGGGTGGTGCCACGCCCATTGCGCACAATTTTACTAATTTTCTATTCTGCGTCATAAGGTCAACCCACCTACCAAGTTTCATCGCTTTATCCGTCTTTGGAAATAAATTATCGCATTTTTTCGGTTTTTCGAAATTTTCGATATCGAAAAAGTGGGCGTGGTTGCAGTCCGATATCGTTCATTTTAAAAAGCGATCTGAGATGAGTGCCCAGGAACCTACAAACCAAATTTCATCAAGATACCTCAAAATTTACTCAAGTTATCGTGTTAACGGACAGACGGAAAGACGGACGGACGGACGGACATGGCTCAATGAAATTTTTTTTGCGATACTGATGATTTTGATATATGGAAGTCTATATCTATCTCGATTCCTTTATACCTGTACAACCAACCGTTATCCAATCAAAGTTAATATACTCTGTGTGCAAAGCACGCTGAGTATAAAAACAATTTCAGCTACATTTCGAAGGGTCAAAACAAATGAAAATTTTTTTTCCGCAGCCCTCTCAATATAAGCTTCAAATTTTAGGGGCGGACTTTTACAACTTTTTTTTCAACCCGGTCTAATATACGTATGAACATTTAATTCTAGGCTAAGCTGACACTGCAATATTAGATGTGCTGATATATGTTTTCATGTGCATTTGTGCATTAGGGTTCAGCAGTGATTGAAATTAAGAGTTCCCAGAACCGATTGGACATTTTCATAAGTTACAGTTTAGATTTTTCATGAGTACGCTGCAGTAGCGCCGCAGTAATTTAAGGTCCGAACAAGCCCCTTATTTAAAATAGACTCGCACTGATTCCCAAAAAATCTCAAAATAGCCCCTGAATGATAGCAAAATAATTCCAAAGTGGTACCGAAATGATGGCGAAATAGACGTGCAAGTAATTTCGAAATATTGAACCCTAAGGCGTCGAGGATCATGTGCAATATTACAACCTTAGACTAACACTGATACTCGCTTTCCAGGGAAGCCGGTTCTATGTACCGGAGCGACTCGGGATTTTTCCAGCCAAGGGTTGTCATTTCAGTGTAACCCCATTTAATTTGTTGCGTCCCTCCCAAAAATCCTCCTGTCATCTTCCCAGCAGCTCTGGGAAGATATCGAACCCAATCCAGGGCCAATACCTGATCCCGCTCCAGAGAAATGGTTTGCTGCGTGCGCCGGAAAAGAATATTCTTAGGATGGTCACATTCTTGCTAGTGTGTCTCGGATGGAAGGGATGGTTACACCGCACGGGTTGTTCTAGGCTAGACCCCAAAACCGGTTGCCCCGTAACTTTTATAAATGTTTTGTGGCACCTTGCTGTTCACGCCCAAGGGCGTCCCGTAGTCTGCGCCTCGCATTTATCACCCACCACTCAGTGCAATATAATCTATTTGATCTCAGCATCGACGGGACGTTCACGTCGATGGTGTCACACTACCGACTGTCAGTCACCCAAAGATCTTAGGGGTAACGTTCGATAATACTCTGACCTTCAAGGCGCATTCCACCGCAATTGTATCTAAAGTACAAAGCAGCAACAAAATCCTCAAGTCGCTTGCAGGCAGTACCTGGGTAAAAGATAAAGAAACGGTGCTAACGTACAAAGCAATTGGCCGGCCGCTCAAGAGCTACGCGTAACCAGTTTGGTCGCCTGGTCTTAAAAACACATACTGGAAAAGGCTGCAGGTCTGTCAAAATGCTGACACGGGATGTCTCCTTATGACCCCTGAACACCACCTACATAGTGAGGACAAAGAGCTTAACATTAAAAAGCACAACAAATGCTGAACAGGCAGTTTTTTTTTGCAAAATTGTCACAAACCAGGACACCTTCGCAAATAACTGCTTGATCTAGCCCCGCCTCCTCGAGGGTTAAGAGAACATTTATATAAGCACTATGATCAGACACGGCACCTGCCAACGCAAAATCTAAACAGAATCGGTTAACGCCTTTGCCAGGACGTGTCCGGTAAGCCTTGTTATCAATATTGTTACGAATGATAGCAACACTAAGGGGTACTGCCATCTCTAAGCCGATGCTAAGCAGTGACGTGAATGCACATCAATAATTTAATCATTTTGTCTACACCTATGTACGTACACGCAGTGGCGAAGAGATGCATAAACACATGCAGATATCTTATCTGAGATTGTCCTAAAGGTATGCAATTATAATTGTGGAAGTGTCACTCACACATACAAGCGCATGGGGTATGAGATTAGCTATAAAAATTATACATCTGTAGTTGTAGCTGAGAAATTTATAACTAGTTAGTTCTGGAATTAGAAAAGCCTAGAAATATCCAACGAGGAAATCAGACAGTATAAAAAGGCGACAACAGTAGAGGCGAGGGACAGTTTCATTTAAGCTATCAGTCAGTTTGGTTATTAAGCAAGCTAGTTGCAAAGTAAAAGTGTTATTGTGAAGTACTTTAATAAAGGCCATTTTTCCATTATTCAATATTGGAGTTATTTATTCAGCAGTTTAGTGACTCGAACTTAGCAGAAGGTTGCAAATAAGAGGATTTGTAGTAAGGTCGTTGATATAAATTCTGTTAAATAAATTCTGGAGATTTCAAATACAACTTGGACATGCCAAAGTTAAGTGAATTGAAGATCCAGCAACTGAAGGAGTTGGAGAGCCGTAGATTGAATACAACCGGCATTAAACTAGAACTTCAGGAACGACTACGACAGGCAATGGAATTAGAAGGAATTGACGTCGAAGAGTATGACTTTCATTTTGATGGCGAGGAAACAACAAAAATGAAAGAAACACCGCAGACAGTTACGAGCACGGACTTGAACATGATTTTACCTGCAATATCTGCTCAAACAACGACAATGTCATCTCAACTGGAAGAACAGAAGACATGTATAGCATCACAACTGGAAGAACAGAAGACGTACATATATGGTATTATTATTATTTATTTATTATTACGGCGTTTTAAGCCTAAAACTTAAATTATTACAATGATAAATACATTTTAATAATAATAGGATTTCTAGCGTTTGGGGTGTCGGAATGCATGAGATTCCGATCAGCACAGGAACTGGTGGTCCCAACGGGCGATTCTTGGAGTCATATCATTGGGAGGTTGGAAGGACGTGTTCTCAATCCTGCCCTACTCCAAGACGTATGATTACACAGTTTTATTATTTATGCTGTCGGAATGCATTTGATTCCGGTCAACCCAAAAGCTAGCAGCTCAGCAGAATGAGCCACTCTTATCGGACGGTTGGAAAGGACGTGTTTCCAATCCTCCGTGTACTAGCTTTTATGTAAATATAATTAATTATAATATATCATTGTTGTAGGAATATACGTGATTCACGTGAACACTCCAACTGTTTGTCTAGGACGATATTTTCAGGAATTCTTTCCTAATTTGATTGCGAGCGATATATGTATTTGACCTGATGCATAAGGTTCCTCTGTGTCTATTTGGATTGCCATGTACGCTCAAGGATCAGTAACATGAAATACAGATACAAAATATTTTATCTTATTGGAAGGGTTTTGCAATATTCTAATAAACTTGTTTTGAAGGTGTTTAAGTTTTCACAATTTTTAAAATGATTAGGCAGTTCATTAAAACATTTCAGGCCTTTGTAAAATATATATTGCTTGTCCATTTCTGTTTTGAGAAGAGGTAATCTAAAATTATTATTTTCCCTGATTATGTAAGAATGGGTTTCATTCACATAAACAAATTTTTCACTTAGGTAGGCTGGTAATTTACCATGCTTGATATAAAATACAAATTTCATTCTATGGTAAAATATCAACTGTTTCACACTCAACCAGTTTAGTGCATCAAACATACTCTTTATGAAAGTGTCGTACCTCATTTTCAATATAATACTGTTTTCACACAGAAACTTAATGATCTCATTTCACCTTCTAATGAAAAATCGTACTGTGCCGGAAGTTGATGTATCAAATCAAATAAAGAAAGTTTATAATCAGCTGTTCGATGCGGCCACCTTGTATCGTTCCGCCATACAGACAATGACATTTACTTTGACAAATGACATTTTTAAGCACTGAACACACCAAAAACTAAGAAACTGAACGCTCCCAACAAAGTTGCATTGTGCTTTTGACTTCATTAGGCATTCGATTAGCTACTAATGAAATAATTATAGATTCGAATTTTGTAGGGAAGATTGAGCTCAATAAGCGTCTTAAGGTAGAAAACTGCCTTTATTATTCAATAAGCCGTCTGTGTGAAAACAGTATAAATCTCATAGCTTTGTTTTGCATAATTTGTAACCTGTCTACTTGTGTTTCATTGGCAATAAAGAATATTTTTGGGCAATATAAGAAGTGCGGTTCTACGATGGATCTATAAACTTTCAACTTATATATCTTACTAATAAGTTTACACGATCTCTTCCAAAATCCAATTTTTTTGCCCGTTTTGGCAACAATATAATCAATATGATCCGTAAAACCCGGTTTATTGTCAATCAGGATCCCTGAGTACTTAAATATTTTAACATCCTCAATGCTCGTATTCATTATTTTTAGATCTAAATTAAGTGATTCTTTATTGGTCGTCCTAGATAAAACCACGAACTTAGTTTTGTTAACGTTAAGCTTGAGTTTATTAATGCAAAGCCATCTATACAATGAGTCCAAATCTTCTTGCATTTTGCTCCTTGCTATTGAAATGTCCGTTTCATTTACTTCAAGTAGCGCATCATCTGCAAACAAACTGACTTTACTATATATCAGTGTTGATGATATATCGTTTATGTAAATGTTGAGCAGGATTGGTGCTAATACCGACCCTTGTGGTAAACCTATGCCCACTTGTGCCTCGGATGAGACTACTGACTCGATGGTTGTTCTTTGTTTCCGGTCTGATAAGAAGCTTCTAAACCACTGCAATTCATTTTCCCTAATACCAATTTTTTGTAGTTTATCGAGCATTATATTCCTATCAATTGTTTCGAACGCTCTTTTCAGGTCAATGAAAACTGCTACTATATATTTTTTTAGGCTCAGCTCTTCCTTCCAGCTAGATATGACGTAATTTAACGCCGTCTCGCAAGAGTGCCTTACTTGGAAACCGGATTGTTCCTTTATAAGGATTTTATTATTTTCTAAGTAATTAAGCAGTTGATTTTTTATTACAATTTCCAGAATTTTTTCTATGTTCGGCAATGTATTTATCGGCCTTAGTTCTTCTGCTTTCGTAATTGGTACTATTTTCGAAATTTTCCAGATGTCTGGGACTATTCCAGTAGTCATGGATTTGTTTATAGCGGTTGCATAGAAGAAACCCATGTACGATACCGAATATTTAATTACGCCTTCTGAAAGTAAATTTTTCCCCCCAGTTTTATTTTTGAACCTTTTTGCTATACGTATAACATCCTCAACCGTAATTTCTTCGAATTTTAAACATGACCTAGTTGTAAATTGTAAGTCGTTCTGACTCTGAACAACTTTAATTTCCCTGTTTATATCAACAATGCTATCTATAAAAAAGGAGTTCAATGCTTCAGCAATATCGCGAGGTGTATAATATGTCACACCTTTTACGATCACCGTCAAGATCTTTTCTTGTGGCCCCGTTAAGTTTACAGCATGCTTAAGATGCTTCCACATTAGCTTGCTATCAGAACAATAGATATCAATATTATTCTCCCTGTATTTAATCTTTTTAAATTTGATTAGTTTTTTGTAGTACTTCGCGACCATGTTATATTCGGTATAGTCACCCGTTGCTCTAGCTTGTGAGTGCAACCGGTATTTTAGTTTATTCAATTCTGTCAGTTCTTGGTCATACCATTTATTTCTTAACTTTATCGTACTTTTTTTTTCAAACGTTAGTACTCCCATACAATCTAGTAAACAAGTATTTATATAGTTGACCATGTCGTTGACATTCATGCTTCTTATTAAACTGAGATCGCAATTCCTCAGTAGAGTCGTCAAGTTATCGGCCGAAGAATTCTCCCAGGATGTTGATGAAATGACTCTTCGTAACGGGTTTGAATTACTTACTTTTGTAGCAAATGAAACAGTTTCGGATTTTCTGTGGTCTTCAAGATTTACACAAGAGAGTATATCAGCGTTTGCATATAATAAATCTATATTTGTTTTAGAAGTTTCCGCGACTCTTGTATTGAAATTTATTTTTGGTTTCATTGCGCTACGTGCACAAATTTCATTCAGTTTGTAGCTACTCGAAGAGTTAATACTTAAGTTTATATTGAAATCTCCAACTAGAAGGGAATTCGTACCTGATTCTAATACTTCTGATAAAATACTCTCTACGTGATTTAAAAATTCACTGTCACTAGAACTTGGGGAATGGTACAACACACCTATTTGCCACTTAATGTCCACTTGCTTTAATTTTACTATAGCACACCATACATTTCTATCAATTGATCGATTAAATCTGACTTTGTAATTGATTTCCTTTTTCAGTAATAAATCGACCTTCCCGTATGTCTACTATGAGAGTCGCAGCGAATTAATGTGTACGGTGCAATATTAATTTCAGAATCAAGAATATCTGAAGTTATACGTGTTTCTGAGCATAAAACAATGTCCGGATCCACTTCTTCTATCATTTTTTCGAGCTCTGCTTTATTTGCTAACAAACTACAAATATTCAAGTAGACACATTTCAAATCAAAAACATTTATTACTGGGCTTGTACGTCTTGGTTGCCAACTGGAATCCCAGGAGAACCGTATAACATCGAAGATTGAAGCACAAGAAATGCGTATATCCGAAATGTAGGCGTAAATTTCAGCACAGATATCATCGCAGATCTCTGCTCAACTGAAAGAGCAAGAAGGACGTATTTCCTGAAAGTTGGAGGCGCAAGATACAAAAATTTTACAGTTTGAAGAAAAATCGAGGCCGAGGTGGATGCTTTGAGAGGACGTATCGAGCAGTTGCAACTAAATCGCCCAGCAGTTTCAACGAGTAATCCAAAGGTAAAAACACCATCATTTGACGGTTCTGTTCCTTTCCAGGTCTTTAAGCTACAGTTTGAGAAGACCGGGGCAGTGAACAACTGAAATGCGGAAGATAAAGTTGCTGCACTCTTCGTAGCATTGAAAGGACCAGCTGCTGAAATCTTACAGACTATTCCAGAGTACGAACAGAACAGTTATGACGCATTTATGGCTGCTGTAGAACGACGATACGGAAGCGAACACAGGAAACAGATATTTCAAATAGAATTGCAAAACCGTTACCAAAAAGCTAATGAGACTTTGCAAGAGTTTGCTTCGGATGTTGAAAGGTTGGCTCATTTGGCAAATGCGGACGCACCCGTGGAATACACCGAGAGGGTAAAAATCTAGATTTTTCCAAATTTCATACGGGACGTCGAAACGAAGCGAGCGACATATGCAAACCCAAAACCCACATTCGCAGAAACGGTATCCCACGCACTGACTCAGGAAACAGCGTCAATTTTGAGTAAGCCCGCATACAAAGCTCATCGCGTGGAAGTGGAAAGGCCAGACTGGGTAGACACAATTTTGGAAGCATTAAAAGGACCGCAGCAGAAAAACGATGGTGCCGTCAAATGCTTTAAATGTGGGAAGCCAGGGCACATTGAACGTTATTGCAGTACCAATCCTAACAATTCCAGCAATGTGGGTGGCCGTAAACGCATCGGAAACGAGCAAATCTCCAAATCCACTCAATCGGTAAACCAAAGCGAGTCAGCCGCAAGGGGCGATAGCTGGCTCCCTCAATTGAATGCCCCATAATCTCTATCTCGCAAATTGGAAGAAGGCCAAGCAATCTTACTGTCGGAGGACATGTGGATGGAAAGGAACGTTTACTGACTATAGATACGGGTGCATCCCATTCCATCATTGGATCAGATTTAGTCAACAAGAAGATCAGACCATTGCTTGGAGCAAGATTACGTACAGCCACGGGAGAGGACACCCAGGTAATTGGAGAAGTAGCATGTGAAGTAGCAATTGGGAACGTCACAGTACTACACAATTTTATAGTGGCAGAGATTGTTGATGAAATCATAATTGGAGTGGACATCTTAATCGACCAAGGCATCAAGATCGATATGCAAAGCAAGACGATGCGATATAAGAACATGGATGTGCCACATAATTTCGGCTACGAGAGAGGCTACAGCAGTAAACGAGTGCTGGTGGAAGAGAGTCAGCAAATATCACCAAATTCAGAAGCAGTCATCTGGGCAAAGGTTAATGGAGATTGTGGGACAAACAAATTGTGGGTTATCGAAGCAGCAAACAAATCAGCACTAAACATACTTGTAGGAAAAACCCTTGCTATGACAAAACAAGATGGACGTATTCCGGTAAGAGTACTCAATGAGTTCAAGTCACCATTCAATTTGACCAAAGGTGCTATTTTGGGAAGATGCCAAGAGGCCGAAGTAGTTATTAACTATGAACAACTCCAGGAACACGTTTCATCTCGTAATAATGATCTTTCAAATGATATCACGGCATGGACGCAGGGGCTAGAGGAAGCCTATCCGAGTAAGGCAAAACAACTGCTCCTAAAGTACGCGAACATATTTGACCAGGATGGTTCCAAACCAGGCCGCACCAATGTTGTGAAACATCAAATTGACACTGGAGATGCCAGGCCGATCCGTCAAGCTCCACGTAGTGTTCCACTGGCGAAGCGGGAAGTTGTGCGTCAAATCATACAAGAAATGAGCGACAGCGGCGTCATCGAACCATCAGCTAGTCCATGGAGCTCACCGGTAGTACTTGTAAAGAAGAAGGATGGAAAAATGAGGTTTTGCGTGGGCTACCGGAAGTTGAATGACGTTACGAAAAAGGAAAGCTACCCATTGCCAAGAATTGACGACACTCTGGACTCGCTATCTGGTACGAAATGGTTTTCCACACTGGACTTGAAAAGCGGCTACTGGCAAGTTGAGGTGAAGGAGGAAGATAAAGAGAAAACAGCCTTCAGTGTCGGTGATGGTCTTTGGCAATTTACAGTGATGCCTTTTGGACTTAGTAATACACCAGCTACTTTTGAGAGACTCATGGACCAGGTACTGAAAGGACTACATTGGAAAACATGATTGGTGTATCTGGACGACATCATCGTATTGGGCAAGAACTTTGATGAACATCTTAAGAACTTGGAGGAAGTTTTCCAGAGAATAGCTGGCGCTGGTCTGAAGTTAAGTCCCAAAGAGTGTGCGCTGTTTAAAAAGGAAGTAAATAATTTTGGTCACAAGGTAACGACAGAGGAGATCTGCACTGCGAACGAAAAGATAGAGGCTGTAAAGGATTGGCCAAGACCACAGAACCTACATGAATTGAGAAGTTTCCTTGGGCTGTGTACATATTACCGCCGATTTGTACCAAATTTTTCCAGCGTAGGCCATAGCCTCCATGAGCTTACAAGAAAAAATAAAGCTTTTGAAGAAGGAGCAAGAAGTGGCTTTCCGAACATTGAAGGAGCGTTTGTGCACTGCCTCAATGTTAGCATATCCGATTTCAGGAGCAACATTTATTCCAGATACAGATGCGAGTGTATATGCTATAGGAGGTGTTTTATCACAACTGGTCGATGGACAGAAGGTAGTTGCATATTACAGCCGTTCGATTGGAAAACCAGAGAGGAACTACTGCGTTACGCGGAGAGAGCTGTTGGCATTGGTAGAGTGCATTAAACATTTTCACAAATACCTCTATGGCCAGCGATTCCGTGTCAGGACAGATCACGCAGCGTTAAAATTGCTTCTGCAGTTCCGTAATCCGGAAGGACAATTGGCACGGTGGATTGAGCGACTACAAAGCTATGACTTTTCCATTGAGCATCGAAAAGGTAGTACCCATGGAAATGCCGATGCAATGCCACGAAGATGATGTACTTTGGAATGCAAGCACTGTTCAAAGGCCGAGGCTAAAGAATACTGTTACGAATATTAGCAAAACTAAGGAGTGCTGCCAGCTCTAAGCCGATCTAAGCAGTGACGTGAATGCACATCAATAATTCAATCATTATGTATCTACATAAACGAATCAATAATTGCGTCTACACATATGTACACATTCCGACGAGCAACATTTACATACAAGGCAGCGAGAGATGAGATGTCACACACCGATGAATTTACTTATACGCTTATGTGTGTGCGGGAGACTGTAAACTACAAACACATGCATATACCTTATCTGAGTTGTCACAAGAGAGAGCAATAATTTGTGCACGTAGTTGTGGCTGGCGATTTTGTAGCCGAAACAACTAGTAACTTCTGGAAATCGAAGAGCCTAGAAGTATGCAGCGTAAACTATAAAAGCGATGCAGGCGAGTAAGAAGTAATTCAGTTTGATTTGAATTGTCAAGCAGTTACGAGTAAGACGATATCTAGCGAGCAATAGCACTATTATTTTGAAAGTCAGTTTCCTTTAAGCTATCAGTTTGGTTATTAAGCTATTCGTTGCACAGTTTGAGTGTTATTGTGAAGTATTTTAATAAAGGCCATTTTTCCATTTTCAATATTGGAGTTATTTATTCAACAGTTTAGCGATACGATCCTAGCAAAAGGGCAAATAAGAGGATTTGCAGGAAATTCGTTACAATTGGTGTCAGAAGAGGAATTGTTGAATAAATTCCGGAGGACAACAAGGACATGGCAAAGTTCAGTGAATTGAAGATCCAGCAACTAAAGAAGGAGTTGGAGAGCCGTGGATTGAATACAAGCGGCGTTAAACTTGAACTTCATGCACGGCTACGAGAGGCAATGGAAGCGGAAGGAATTGATGTGGAAGAGTATGACTTTCATCTTGATGGCGAGGAAGTAACAAAAATTGAAGAGAAAAACGAAACATCGCAGACGGTTACCAGCACAGACTTGAACATGATATTGGCTGCAATATCTGCACAAACATCGACTGTAGCATCAATGTCGTCACAAATGTCATCACAACTGGAAGAGCAGAAGACATATATGGCATCACAACTGGAAGAACAAAAAACGTATATGTCATCTCAACTGGAAGAACAGAAAACGTATATGTCATCTCAACTGGAATCGCAGGAGAACCGTATAACATCGAAGATTGAAGCACAAGAGGCACGAATATCCGAAATGTCGGCACAAATATCAGCGCAGATCTCTGCTCAACTGGAAGAGCAAGAAGGACGTATTTCCTCGAAGTTGGAGGCGCAAGATACAAAAATTTTACAGTTTGAAGAAAAAATCGAGGCCGAGGTGGATGCTTTGAGAGGACGTATCGAGCAGTTGCAACTAAATCGCCCAGCAGTTTCAACGAGTAATCCAAAAGTAAAAACACCTTCCTTTGACGGTTCTGTTCCTTTTCAGGTCTTTAAGCTACAGTTTGAGAAGACCGCAGTAGTGAACAACTGGAATGTGGAAGATAAAGTTACCGCACTCTTCGTAGCATTGAAAGGACCAGCTGCCGAAATCTTACAGACTATTCCAGAGTACGAACGGAACAGTTATGACGCATTGATGGCTGCTGTAGAACGGCGATACGGAAGCGAACACAGGAAACAGATATTTCAAATAGAATTGCAAAACCGCTACCAAAAAGCTAATGAGACTTTGCAGGAGTTTGCTTCGGACATTGAAAGATTGGTTCATCTTGCAAATGCGGATGCACCCGTGGAATACACGGAAAGAGCGAAGATTCAAAGCTTTATAAATGGCATAAGGGACGTCGAAACGAAGCGAGCCACATACGCGAACCCAAAGCCAACATTCGCAGAAACGGTGTCACAAGCTCTGATTCAGGAAACGGCGTCGCTTCTGTGTAAGCCAGTTTTCAAAGCACGCCGTGTGGAAGTAGAAAGGCCAGAGTGGGTAGACGCAATATTGGAGGCACTGAAAGGATCGCAAAAGCGAAGTGAAAAAGTTATCAAATGCTTCAAATGCGGGAAGTCCGGTCACATAGCACGTCATTGCGATCTTGGTCTTAATAGTTCCAACAATGTGGGTGGCCGTAAATGCAAAGCTGGAGAAGATGAGCAAGAGCGAGTAAGAGGTAGAGAGCTAGATCCAGCTATTGAATGCCCTGTGATATCTGTGTCGCAAATTGGAAGGAAATCAAGCAGACTTACCGTCAGAGGGAATGTGGATGGCAAAGAACGAGTACTGACTGTAGATACGGGCGCATCTCATTCCTTGATCCGATCTGACTTGGTCAACAGGAGAGTAAAACCGTTACCTGGAGCAAAGTTGCGTACGGTCACTGGCGAGTATAACCAAGTTCAGGGAGAAGTGATATGTGAAGTATTGCTTGGGAAGGTCATGGTTCTACACAAATTTGTTGTGGCGGAGATTGTTGATGAAGTTATATTGGGAGTGGATTTCTTGGTTGACCATGACGTCAAGATCGATATGCAGAGAAGGGTGATGTGTTATAAGAACCAAGATGTGCCACTTAACTTTAGTTTGGAAAAAGGGTTCAGCAGTAATCGGGTACTGGTGGAAAAGACTCGACAAAGACCACGAAAGTCAAAGGCAAAGGTTGATAGATCGAATGGGCCAAATAAATCAAAATCAAAAGTACCTGCGAGAGAAACACTGGCATTGACAAAACCTAAAAGACGCAGGAAAACGAAGCAACGAATTTCCGAGAAAGAATGCGAGGGTAGTTTCAAGCCGGAGCGCACTACTCTTGTGAAATGTGGGAACGATACCTATTATGCAAAGCAAATCCGTCCAGCGCAAGCTCTACGAAGTGGTTCATTGACCAAACAACAGAGTGTGAAGGAACGGCCCAGGGTAATGAGTAATAAGATGAAACACTGGCATGACAAGAACTCTAATTCGGAAGGTTTCTTGGCGGGAGATTTGGTACTGTTAAACAACCCTCACCGGCGGAAAGGTGTTCCAGCCAAATTTCGGTGCAGTTGGGAAGGCCCGTACAAAGTTGTGAAGAAGATCAGTGATACCATCTACCGCATACAAACCACTGGGAAACCACGGATTAGAAGAGTGGTACATTTGGAGATGCTAGCGGCGTTTAGATTGGGAGATTTGTCTGATCGGGACGATCAGACTTAGGTGGAGGGCAGTGTTACGAATATTAGCAAAACTAAGGAGTGCTGCCAGCTCTAAGCCGATCTAAGCAGTGACGTGAATGCACATCAATAATTCAATCATTATGTATCTACATAAACGAATCAATAATTGCGTCTACACATATGTACACATTCCGACGAGCAACATTTACATACAAGGCAGCGAGAGATGAGATGTCACACACCGATGAATTTACTTATACGCTTATGTGTGTGCGGGAGACTGTAAACTACAAACACATGCATATACCTTATCTGAGTTGTCACAAGAGAGAGCAATAATTTGTGCACGTAGTTGTGGCTGGCGATTTTGTAGCCGAAACAACTAGTAACTTCTGGAAATCGAAGAGCCTAGAAGTATGCAGCGTAAACTATAAAAGCGATGCAGGCGAGTAAGAAGTAATTCAGTTTGATTTGAATTGTCAATCAGTTACGAGTAAGACGATATCTAGCGAGCAATAGCACTATTATTTTGAAAGTCAGTTTCCTTTAAGCTATCAGTTTGGTTATTAAGCTATTCGTTGCACAGTTTGAGTGTTATTGTGAAGTATTTTAATAAAGGCCATTTTTCCATTTTCAATATTGGAGTTATTTATTCAACAGTTTAGCGATACGATCCTAGCAAAAGGGCAAATAAGAGGATTTGCAGGAAATTCGTTACAATACATTATAGATGTCCGGCTAATGACTATAACGTGTACGGATGAATGGGACAAGGAACAACTAAGGAAGTATCAGCTAGAAGATACAGATCTGTCACATGTTATGCAAGGGCTCGAACGAAACGAAAGACCAAGCAGAGAGGATATGTCAGCAGAGAGTCCCATTACGAAGTCAAATTGAGCACAGTGGAATAGTTTAGAATTGATATCCGGTTGCTTGCATTGAGTATGGGAGAGTGAGGATGGGCAAAGGAAAAAGAAACTGATAGTTGTTCCCAGAAAGAGGATGTCTGACGTGCTCAACGAGCTGCATAATGATCCAAGCGGAGGTCATCTTGGAATCACGAAGACGCTCGAGAAGATTAAACAGATATTCTATTGGGTTGGTTGCCGTCAGTCGGTCACTGAGTGGATTGAGAACTGCGAGCGAAAGGGCCCAAAAAAGTCATGGCCAGATGAAGCAATATAACTCAGGTGCTCCATTTGAAAGGATCGCTATGGATGTCGCCGGTCCATTTCCTACTAGCAACGGCAGAAACAAATATGTACTGGTAGTTATGGATTATTTCAGCAAATGACCAGAGGTATAACCAATCCCAAATAAAGAAGCGGCAACAGTAGCAGAAGTGTTTATAAACAATTGTGTTGCAAGGTATGGTGTACCAACTGACCAAGGCAGGAATTTCGAATCAGCTGTGTTCCAGGAAATGTGTAAATCATTGGGCATTCGAAAAATACGGACAACTGCATTGCATCCTCAGTCCGATGGTATGGTGGAACGATTCAATAGAACATTGAAGGAGCACTTAAGGAAAGTAGTGGACAAGTTCCATAAAGAGTGGGATAGCCTCATACCATTATTCTTGATGGCTTACCGGTCAGCAGTGCATGAGACAACGGGCCAAACCCCTGCAAAAGTAATTTTTGGCAATGACCTTCGACTGCCAGCTGATTTGAATTTTTGTATAGATGCCGATGCGGAAGAAAATGTCAAGAAATCCTGGTGTCTTGGAAGAAGAGCTGAGAGAGATACACGATCTTGTAAGACAACGAGCAAAGATTATGAGTGACAAGATGAAAGCCAGATACGATAAAGCAATTAATTCGGAAGGTTTTCAGGAAGGAGATTTGGTGCTGTTATACAACCCACAACGTAAAAAAGGTTTGTCCCCGAAATTGCAGTGTAATTGGGAAGGCCCATACAAAGTTGTAAAACGGATCAACGATGTAGTGTACCGCATACAAACCATCGGTAAACCACGAACCAAAATGAAAGTGGTCCATTTAGAAAGGCTGGCAGCGTATAGATCGAGAGATTTAGGTGGAGGGCAGTGCTACGAATATTAGCAACACTAAGGGGTACTGCCATCTCTAAGCCGATGCTAAGCAGTGACGTGAATGCATATCAATAATTTAATCATTTTGTCTACACCTATGTACGTACACGCAGTGGAGAAGAGATGCACAAACACATGCAGATATCTTATCTGAGATGGTCCTAAAGGTATGCAATTATAATTGTGGAAGTGTCGCTCACACATACAAGAGTATGGGGTATGAGAGAAGCTATAAAAATTATACATCTGTAGTTGTAGCTGAGAAATTTATAACTAGTAAGTTCTGGAATTAGAAAAGCCTAGAAATATGCAACGAGGAAATCAGACAGTATAAAAAGGCGATAACAGTTGAGGCGAGGATCAGTTTCATTTATGCTATCAGTCAGTTTGGTTATTAAGCAAGCTAGTTGCGAAGTATAAGTGTTATTGTGAAGTACTTTAATAAAGGCCATTTTCCATTATTCAATATTGGAGTTATTTATTCAACAGTGATTCGAACTTAGCAGAAGGTTGCAAATAAGAGGATTTGCAGTAAATCCATTACAATATACAATATCCTTCTCTTGCAGAAGAAGAAAGCACACTACCAAGGGAGACGCGCGTCACTCTAGTTGAACTCCGAACTGAATACTGTAATAAGGCGGAACTAGATCAAGCAGTTGTTTGCTAGGATGGCCGGGTTTGTGACAACTAAGCAAACACTGGCTGTCCAGCATTTTGTAAAGCTCTTTAATGGTGAGCTCTTAGGGCGTGGCAGTGCAGCCTTTTGTTTTGTGTGTGTATGTGTTTTTAAGACCCGGCGACCAAACAGGTGACGTGTAGCACATGTGCGGCCGGTCATTGGCTTTGAAGGTGTTTAGCAACGTTTCTATATCTTTTCCCCAAGTGCTGCCGGCAAGTGACTTGAGGATTTTGTTGCGGCTTTGTACTTTAGATACAATTTCGGCGGCATGCGCTTTGAAGGTGAGAGTATTATCGAACGTTACCCCTAAGTCTTTGGGTGATTGACAATCGGTAACGTAACACCATCGACGTGAACGTCCAATATTTGCGTCATCTGTTCCTGTCACGTTGTAAAGAGACAGGCCGTGGATTGTGCCGGTGAAAATACCAGGTCACACAAGGCGAAGAAAATAGTAAAAGTAGGGAGACAGCTGCTTATTCTAGCAACTAATTCGTCTATTGGAGGCCCAGGTCCCGTTGCCAGTATCATGCAATCTTCGGGAGCTTTGATTTATAGAAATTAAACAGAAGCATGGATAGGTCACTATCGCGTTGCACAAACTGTTTAATTCTCTTAGGCTTTGAGGTTTTGTTCCTAAATAGAACAGACGCTTGCCGACCATTACGTAATTTGCTGTCCAACTTTTAGACAAGGGGGAAGGAGTGAACCTTGCTTGGAGAAACTTGTCGTGATTGACCATGGTGTGGTGGTAGAGTGTTCCGCCTACCACACCGTAGATCGTAGGCTCAACTCCCGGTCAAAGCAACATAAAAAATTTAGAAAAAAATTTTCAATTAAAAAAATTTTTTCCAAGCGGGGTCGCCTCTCGGCAGTGATTTGGCAAACACTCCGAGTGTATTTCTGCCGTGAAAAGATTCTCAGTGAAATTTCATCGGCCTTGCAGATGCCGCTCGGAGTCGACATTTATCATGTAGGCGTCCCACCAATTTGTACGAAAAATTAAAAAGGAGCACGACGCAAATTGGAAGATAAGCTGGGCCTTAAATATCTTCGTAGGTTATTGCGCCTTGCATTACTTTTTTAAATTTATTTGCAGGCTAATATGACTGCAACTTCTGTAGATCTCCATCCATTTTAAACTTTTGACCAGTTTTGGATAGACAAAAATTAAGGATAGCACCAAATGTGACGAAACCAAAAAAGAAATTTTCATTGGGGAAATTTTCATGTTTTTGTAACGATAAAGACACTCCCAAAGGTTTTCGGGGGTGTTATCATTGTTGATGGTCCTTTGTCGGATATAGACACCATTAAAGTACAAGGCCGACCATAGCGGGAACGATTTAATATGACCACAATGAACCTTCTACAACACCGATAACACTCCCCAAGGCCTTCGGGAAGTGTCCTTACCGCTACAAAAAAAAAATGTAGCCAAGATGTAGCCCAACACTGGCTGCGAGAACTGCAATTGTGTGCGCCGCTCTTCACAATGTGTACATCAACCGTAATATTCTATTTCGATGCCAAAGCGAGTCTACATCTTCAAGACAAGAAGGGGTAATAGAAATTTCTATAGAAGCAGAATAATTACATACATCATTCTCATGACTAATAAAATAATTAAAAACAAATTTTTAAGTTAAACGGTTTTATTGAAAACAATACTTACATTAAGTAATAATAAAACTTAAAGATAGAAAATAATTAGGTAGGTCCTAGGTACTAGTCATCACACTCCTTATCAATATAGGGCGTTGATCAGCCATTAAATAAAAGCGTTGGGCGCGTGAAATTTCTAAAAATGTGAGGCGTAGCATAACCTGATTAAGGTTCAGTTGGTCTTACTTATGACTATCAATAGAAATTTGACGCGTCCAACGCTTTTATTTAATTGTCTGACAAACGCCCTAAATTGATGCGGAGTGCTATGACTAGTGCCTAGGACCAACCTAATTATTTTCTAGCTTTTAGTATTATTATTACTTAATGTAAGTATTGTTTTCAATAAAACCGTTTAACTTGAATATTTTTTTTAAATTATTTTAACAATTGTTTTCGTTTTCATCGGCCTATTGACAAATGATTCAAGGTTCGATTCGAGCTCAAGACCAGAACAATAATTTTTTTTTCTAATGATAATTATTGCTATTTTTTAATTTTTCTATAATTGAAAAATTGTATTTTGTTTTTGGAATAATAAATAGAAAAATTTTCAGACAACCTGCCATAGCTGAGCAGATAGATCCATTTCGAAGGGTGCTAAGCCTAAATCATCAGTATGCTTTAGGCACGCTGCACTAACCATTTAGCTATACAGCGGTGGTTTGGTTGATAAATTGCTACTTCTATTCCTTCTTACCAACTATATTTAATCAGCTTTGCGCCATCTGTTGCAAATCACTGGTAGTGCTGGATTTGTTTATTGTCAATTACTTTGTTTGACATTCCCAAGTGCTCTTGGTTTATGATTCAAAGCTCGATTCGAGCTCAAGAGCAGAACAATAATTTCTTTTTCTAATGATAATATTTGTTATTATTAAATTTTTCTATAATTGAAAAATTATATTTTGTTTGTGGAATAGTAAGTAGAAAACTATTTTATTTTCAAGTTTTTAGTTTTTATTTAATTCCCTATTATTTCTCACTCTATTTAGTTAATTTATGGACTCATTATTACAAGGAATCTTTCCTGACAATTTGTTACAATCTAAGTCCTCAATACATAATCCTTCCAAAGACTTTACTCGACTCAGCACCACGTACGCTTGTCTCTCCTCGAACTCCAAAGTATTTTGATGTCACATCTACCAGACTGTATGTAATATTTGTTCTAAATATGAGCCAAATCGGACCACAAACACGATTTTTTTTTAATATCTCGACCCTTGTGCCACCTATCGGAGTTTTTTTATCTTATAATTGCATTGTCATCGGGTTCTGAACTATATTCCAAGTTTCAAGCTTGTAGCTTATCGAGAAGTTACTTAAATTTTAATTACAAAATTCGTATACAACGGCCGGCCGGCCGCTCGCTACACAGAGTCAAGCTAAATAAAACTGTTTAAAAATATCTTAGTATATCGCAAAAGTTTAAAATTTTTAACTCTAATTCATTTGAAAAATGTCATCGCCCGGCGCGGCAGTGAAAACCGACAACGGCCGACAGCGGCGGATTTGTGGAAAAAGGCCCGGTCGACATGGTATATAGGGGGCCCACTTTCGTAGTGAAAATTTTTTTTAATAATAATATATATAAAAATATATATATAATGGACGTTGTGGCAGCGTACTGCCCTCAAATGGCCCAAAGACACTAGGCTAATCCTGTTTATTATACTCAGTTGAGCAGAGCTCACAGAGTATATTAACTTTGATTGGATAACGGTTGGTTGTACAGGTATAAAGGAATCGAGATAGATATAGACTTCCATATATCAAAATCATCAGTATCGAAAAAAAATTCGATTGAGCCATGTCCGTCCGTCCGTCTGTACGTTAACACGATAACTTGAGTAAATTTTGAGGCATCTTGATGAAATTTGGTACGTAGGTTCCTGGGCACTCATCTCAGATCGCTATTTAAAATGAACGATATCGGACAATAGCCACGCCCACTTTTTCGATATCGAAAATTTCGAAAAAACGAAAAAGTGCGATAATTCCTTACCAAATACGGATAAAGCGATGAAACTTGGTAGGTGAGTTGAACTTATGACGCGGAATAGAAAACTAGTAAAATTTTGGACAATGGGCGTGGCACCGCCCACTTTTAAAAGTAGGTAATTTAGAAGTTTTGCAAGCTGTAATTTGGCAGTCGTTGAAGATATCATGATGAAATTTGGCAGGAACGTTATACTTATTACTATATGCCTGTTTAATAAAAATTAGCAAAATCGGAGAACGACCACGCCCACTTTTTAAAAAAATTTTTTTTTAAATTTAAATTTTAAAAGAAAAGTTAATATCTGTACAGTATATAAGTAAATTAAGTCAACATTCAACTCCAGTAATGATATGGTGCAACAAAATACAAAAATAAAAGAAAATTTCAAAATGGGCGTGGCTCCGCCCTTTTTCATTTAATTTGTCTAGGATATTTTTAATGCCATAAGTCGAACAAAAATTAACCAATCCTTGTGAAATTTGGTAGAGGCTTAGATTCTAGGACGATAACTGTTTTCTGTGAAAAAGGGCGAAATCGGTTGAAGCCACGCCCAGTTTTTATACACAGTCGACCGTCTGTCCTTCCGCTCGGCCGTTAACACGATAACTTGAGCAAAAATAGATATATCTTTACTAAACTCAGTTCACGTACTTATCTGAACTCACTTTGTATTGGTGTAAAAAATGGCCGAAATCCGACTATGACCACGCCCACTTTTTCGATATCGAAAATTACGAAAAATTAAAAAATGCCATAATTATATACCAAATACGAAAAAAGGGATGAAACATGGTAATTGTATTGGTCTATTGACGCAAAATATAACTTTAGAAAAAAACTTGGTAAAATGGGTGTGACACCTACCATATTAAGTAGAAGAAAATGAAAAAGTTTTGCAGGGCGAAATCAAAAGCCCTTGGAATCTTGGAAGGAATACTGTTCGTGGTATTACATATATAAATAAATTAGCGGTACCCGACAGATGATGTTCTGGATCACCATGGTCCACATTTTGGTCGATATCTCGAAAACGCCTTCACATATACAACTAAGGGCCACTCCCTTTTAAAACCTTCATTAATACCTTTAATTTGATACCCATATCGTACAAACAAATGCTGGAGTCACCCCTGGTCCACCTTTATGGCGATATTTCGAAAAGGCGTCCACCTATAGAACTAAGGCGCACGCCCTTTTAAAATACTCATTAACACCTTTCATTTGATACCCATATCGTACAAACAAATTCTAGAGTCACCCCTGGTCCACCTTTATGGCGATATCTCGAAAAGGCCTCCACCTATAGAACTAAGGCCCACGCCCTTTTAAAATACTCATTAACACCTTTCATTTGATACCCATATTATACAAACGCATTCTAGAGTCACCCCTGGTCCACTTTTATAACGATATTCCGAAAAGGCGACCTATAGAACTAAGGCCCACTCCCTTTTAAAACACTTATTAACACCTTTCGTTTGATACCCATATTGTACAAACGCATTCTAGAGTCAACCCTGGTCCACTTTTATAACGATATTCCGAAAAGGCGTCCACCTATAAGGCTAAGGCCCACTCCCTTTCAAAATACTCATTAACACCTTTCATTTGATACCCATATAGTACAAACAAATTCTAGAGTCACCCCTGGTCCACCTTTATGGCGATATTTCGAAAAGGCGTCCACCTATAGAACTAAGGACCACGCCCTTTTAAAATACTCATTAACACCTTTTATTTGATACCCATATCTTAAAAACAAATTCTAGAGTAACCCCTGGTCCACCTTTATGGCGATATCTAGAAAAGGCGTCCACCTATAGAACTAAGGCCCACGCCCTTTTAAAATACACATTAACACCTTTCATTTGATACCCATATTGTACAAACTCATTCTAGAGTCAACCCTGGTCAACTTTTATAACGATATTCCGAAAAGGCGTCCACCTACAGAACTAAGGCCCACTCCGTTTTAAAACACTTATTAACACCTTTCGTTTGATACCCATATTGTACAAACGCATTATAAAGTCAACCCTGGTACACTTTTATAACGATATTCCGAAAAGGCGTCCACCTATAAAACTAAGGCCCACTCCCTTTCAAAATACTCATTAACACCTTTCATTTGATACCCATATAGTACAAACAAATTCTAGAGTCACCCCTGGTCCACCTTTATGGCGATATCTCGAAAAGGCGTCCACATATAGAACTAAGGCCCACGCCCTCTCAAAATACTCATTAACATCTTTCATTTGATACTCATATCGTACAAACAAATTCTAGAGTCACCCCTGATCCATCTTTATGGCGATATCTCGAAACGGCGTCCATCTATAAAACTTAGGCCCACACCCTTTTAAAATACTCATTAATACCTTTCATTTGATACCCATATCGTACAAACAAATTCTAGAGTCAGGCCTGGTCCACCTTTATGGCGATATTCCTAAATGGCGTCCATCTATAGAACTATGGTCCACTTCCTCTTAAAATACTCTTTAATACCTTCCATTTGATACACATGTCATACAAACACATTCCAGGGTTACCCTAGGTTCTTTTTACAACATGGTGATTTTCCCTTACTTTGTCTCCACAGCTCTCAACTGAGTATGTAATGTTCGGTTACACCCGAACTTAGCCTTCCTTACTTGTTATTTTTATTATTATTAATTTTATTATATATTTATGAATTTTTTTTTTGGCGGAGTCATTGAAGGTTTATCAAGCGTCAAGATCTAAAACTGCTCAGTTACAGAAGAAATATCATCAGCTGAGGGTAAAACTTAAATTAATAGAATATAGAAACAAAAATATATTAGCATTAACGATTAAGAGAGATAAGGGCAGTATTTTTTATAGAATAAAAGGGAGTCCGACATATCAAATGTGTTTGAGTGAGAGTTATAATCTTGGCACAAACACCGGAAAGGTTCGTTAGCTTCGAAATTCGTTCTACATTGTTTTAAAATAAGAGGTTTGCAGTGTCTCGTAGTGCGACAGGGAACGCTAAAGTTCACTTCGTTCAGAAGATATGGGCTTGAAATCGAGCCATTCAGTAGTTTTGTCATAAATATTACGCCAAGCATTTCTCTACGACTAGCAAGAGTTGGAAGATTGATAAGTTTTAATCGATTATTATAAGGTGGAAGATTAAATGAAAAGTCCCATTGAAAATTCATTAAGGCAAATAGTAAAAACTATTTTTGTATTGATTCGAGCCTGTCAGTATGGACACAGATTCCAGACTATTGAGCCGTACTCTAATATCGGTCTAACCAATATTGTGAAGAGGGTTTTCTTAACGTAGGGGTCGCTAAAAACTCTTTTGACCACCTTTTCACAAATGCTAAGACACCTTTAGCTCTATTGACAGTGACACTTATATGAGTGTTGAAGCTAAGTTTGCAGTTCATTGTAACTCCCAAGTCTACAAAAACATTAAAACTTTCAAGGTTTTGGTTGTTAATTGTGTAAGAAGCTGGTTGTAAAGCCTACGCGAAAAACATATAAATTTACATTTCTGAAGATTAAGCGGCATGTGGTTCATTGCACCTAGCAGCTAAGCGATTTAAATCCGTCTGAAGTAAAGAACGTTCTTCAATCGACGCATAAGTCTTAAAAAGTTTTACATCATCAGCATACATCAAGATTTTAGAATATTTTATACTTGTAGAGATATCGTTTATAAATAGCAAAAACAGAATCGGGCCAAAATGGCTGCCCTGAGGAACACCAGAGGTGACACTAATGATACTCGAAAACATATTTTTAAGGGTTAATCTTTGTGTTCTGCCACAGAGATAGGAGGAAATCCAACGAGTGAGACTAGGTTGAAAACCAAGCATGTCGAGTTTATATACATGTAAAGAGTGGCATACTTTATCGAATGCTTTACTAAAATCGGTTTATATAACGTCGGTGTGAAGATATTCTCCGAAATGTGAGTTGTGAATTCAAGTAAATTAGTTATGGTTGATTTGCCTTTACAAAACCCATGTTGAGAACTTTCAATTAATGTTGAAATCGAAAATGTTAGGTGATTTGTAACGATTGCTTCGAATAACTTTGGAATAGCGGACAGTCTAGCTATGCCACGATAGTATTCAATGGAAGACTTAATGCCACTTTTATGGAGAGGGATGAAAAAGGATTTCTTCCATGCCGTCGGGAAAATTCCATACTACAAAGATAGGTTAAACAGATAAGTAAGAGGTTTATAGATGAATTCTGCACATTTTGTAAGAAAGCATGTGGGAATTAAGTCAGCGCCGTATGTAAAAGATTCTTTTAGGATCTTTAGGTACAATAAAACATCTTCAGGTAATAAGTGTGGAGCAGGGATTGAATTACTTGAATGCAGTTCATAAGGATATTTCCCAGGTGGCAAAGCAATTTCGCCGGAATAATTAGATTTGAAAAATAAAGCGAAGAAATTCGCAATCTCTTGATTGTAGCTAGAAATGTTACCATTAAACTTCATAGCGGAAGGAAAACCCCACGTTTAGAATTTACGAAACCATAAAACGACCGCGGTTTGCTAATAATTTTCTTCTTAATTTTACAGACGTAAGCTTTACTGTACTAATCAAAAGTAATTTTAATCATAGATACGAACATAAACAATCATAATTTCTATGATTTAATTTTTTTCCCAGATAATTAATATTAATAGAATGGTAAACACTGAATTATGTCATTTGAATACAAGCCTTGCTTTACGTTCAGCAAATAATTCCATTGCAGAGTTCAAATTGATCAACGCCGCTACTGATCTTTCGATGTACAGAATACAAAAACTGTTCAGTGTATCCTCAACTAAAGAAGCTCGGCGACATTTTTTAACAATTTTCAACGAACTCCTGACTCGTGCGGCACTAGCTGAACCGATAGAAAAAGTTTAGAACAGTCGAAATAAACTGCAACATTCAAGAAAACTGTCCATCATATTATTTGCAACTACAAACTCCAAATACTGTAATGCTCTGTCGTCAGTAAAATCCCGATTTTCTGTAAAATACATATCAGTAAAAGCGACAAGCTCATTTTTCAAATCAGTAGTGAAAAACTCTGAGGACTTCTTTGATAAAGTAATAAGACAGTTTTTCAAATCATCCTGAATCCAGACTTTGAAAGTTTCAGACATCAAAAAACCGAAAACGTCGTTTATTTCTTTGAATCCTTCCACTCTTTCTTGTAGTTCGGTAGTCATTGTGTCGAAAACTTCATAGTAGTCCATTCGATGTTTTGCATGAGATTCTACTGCTGAATCGGCAGTCTTCTCATCGAACATTTTCTTGACTTTACGTTTTCTGATAATGGAAAAATCAGCATTTTCCCAGCCCATTTCTAGCCATTTGTGCCTGGTCTTCAGCACGAAATTTTCATACGTTCGTTCATCTCTCAGATCTCTCATTTTTTTAAAGCCGTTGCCATGCATCGCTGCGCCTTAATTAGATCGAGTTCCTTTTTTGTAATTGAATTTGGATAGAATTGATTGCACTAAGAACTGAATGCCACCATAACAAGTTTAGCAAAAACAACCACTTCATCGAGGACAATAACGATTGAGCTTTGACGATATCTTCCCCAGATGCTCCGACTCTTGAAATTTAATTCTCCTGGCAGATAACGATACATTCAAAATTTTGTATTATCGCTTCCACAGTTTTAATTCGAGATGCCCAACGTGTTGTACTCAATCCTTTAACGTGTGGTATCCTTTCACCACTGACAGATTCCTCACCAATTCGATCATTTGATGCGTCCTCTCCAGATTTATTAGTTAAAAAAAATATTTTTTTCTTCAATTCTTTTAGAAGCTTGATGCCAAAATCGTCAGAGGTTTATGATGAACTTTCGCTCTCTTTCAAAATTTCTTCCCATCGTCGATGTGAGTGAGCGAAATATACCTACAAAAATGCTTTCAGTTGTGGCGAAAAAACCTTTGATTAAGGTACTTGCATTTTTTTCTGCTGCATGAATCAAAACCGAGTTCATTTGATGACTGAGACAGTGAATATACGGTAGAAATGATCCATCGCCGTCGTCGAGGAAGTCTTTTAATTTCACTTGAACACCTCCGCTACCCCCAGACATGGCAGGGGCACCGTCATAGCTTTTACCACAAAGATATTTTTCTTCAAAATTAAATTTTTGAAACAAGATTGCTGTGATTTCATTGCAAACGGACGGTGCATCTCCTTTTTTCAATAGGACAAAGCACAGAAAACTCTTTCATTACAACTTTGGGAGATTTTGAAATATCTTTGTTAACCACAACATATCTTACCAAAATAGCCGTTTGATCTAGGTGAGCGACATCTGTTGTTGAGTCGGCTATTAATGCAAACAATTTCGCAATTTTACATTCGTAGACGATTGCTTGACAGGTTTCTGTTTCTAATATCTCAAGCAATTCAAAAGTAATCGTTTTACTCAAATATTCTACGCGCTCGGAAGATTCAAATGCGCTTGCAATATTGGATTATGTATAGACATTAACTTGATAACACTTAAATAAATTCTAGGATTCTCATCTTCCAATAAGTTCTCTCTGTGACCTCGTAAGGCAACTCCGAAACCAGATAAGGTTCTGAAGGTATCAAAAAAAAAAAAAAAAAAAAAAAAAAATGTGAAGGACGGTCACTTTTTTGCGCCTTCAATAATTTGTTTATCAAGTTGGTGCCGAATACCTAACTTTTAACGAAAAGACGAAGTGATTTTCTTTGCCGTGTGCTATGGCAGATGTTGACAAATGTTTCCAATCTGTGTATCCGTTGCACCATACACTTCGTATAGTATATTCATCTCCAAATAACCAACAACAATAGCAGTAAGCGTAACTTTTTATCACAGAATATGATAACCATTTACTTCGTTAATTGTTCATAAAAGGCTTTTCATTGTTCATATAATAAAATGAGGTGTTAAATCGGTGATTGTCACTAGATTTTGGAAATTCTTTGTCGGGCATGTCAAACTTGTCTGGACTAGGTAATGGTAGAGCTGCAATAATCTCTTTATCTAATAAATTGTTATTATCATAAAGACCTTTGTCATTTTTAAATGGTAGTAAAATGTTTTTCAGTTCTTTTTGTTTCTCAATTTTACTATCTGCTGATTTTCCTCCGTTCCAACAATGTGGAATTTTACATTTATCATCTTGCGATTGGTCATTTGTATTGCATGAAGTATCTGATCCTGTTATGAAAGAATCACAATCCACTGCTACATGAACCTCACGGTATTTGTTTCCTTTAGCTTAAAAATGTTTAAAAAATAGCTCGAGAGTGATACCCGGAGGCATGTTTCGGTTCCAGGGTCTCGAATTCGAAGTCGAAAACCCGAAACTTTTTGAGACATCCGCAAGAAACGAAAATTGACCCCGGGTCCATCCAAAACAGGGGGCCGGATCCATAGTGTTTCTGCGTCGAACACCTCTCCGCATAACAGTTTTATCCACAATTTTTTTTTAGTGTATACAACAACCACATGAAAACTTGCACTCGAGAACTATCAGGTATATCGGGTTTCCGACTTCGGATTAGAAATCCTCGAGCCGAAACACATCTCTGGGTACCACTCCCGGATTTTTAGCTATTTTTTTTAACAGTTGTTAGTCAAAGGAAACAAATACCAACCTCATCTTCGGTTAAAATAGATTTGTAAATCAATGTACTTGAAGATGTATCTTGACTTTCAGCCTTTTTTTGTAAAGTTATAGTGGTTATGACAAATCGAACGAACTTAGATTGTTTTGGACCATTTCATTCTTCTTCTAACTTTCGTTTCTCCCTAATTTTTCGTTTTCCATGTCCACTTCTGACTTTATTCGTGTTATCCATTATCTAAAATATAAAATTATATTTCAGATAAGTTTAATGAAAACAAAAAAACACAAACTACATATACTGTTGCAAATGTTATCAAGATTCGTAACATCACTATGCAACTATCGCCAGACAACAACAAAAACTACATATAAGCGCTAGCCAATCACAAAACACACGCGCGCATAAATATTGTTACGAATGTTGGCGGCACTAAGGGGTACTGCCATCTCAAGGCCGATGCTAAGCAGTGACGTGAATTCACATCAATAATTCAATCATTATGTCTGCACATACGCGTGCACGCGGCAGAGAAGCAACGCACAAGCACATTCAGATATCTTATCTGAAATGCTCCTAAAGGTATGCAATTGTAATTGTGGAAGTGTCGCTCACACATACAAGCGCATGCTGTATGAGAGAAGCTATAAATATTATACATCTGTAGTTGTAGCTGAGAAATTTATAACTACCCTACAAGACGGAGGTAACCAGTTCACCCACACATTCAAAGCTTTTTTCGCTCTCCACTAACACATCGACGTTTCATGCTGTCATCGAAATGACAGTTCATTAATTATTCCGGAAAACATTAGGGGGACTCATGAAAGCATATAAACTTATAAGGTGTAAAATTATATCCATTTACACACGCTGTTATATGAACGCACCTAGTAATACTCTTCATAAACTTGATTGTTTATCAGCTGTATTATTGCCGAACAAAATTTTTTTTGTTGTTACACAAATTAAAAAATGCTAAGATTAAGTGAAAAATCAAAACTAAAACGCATTTACTTGCTGTTGTTGGAGATTTCTGATGAAAATGCCTGCTGTAGTGTCTGCAAGGTTGCATTCCTTTGAGTTTACCGCGTTTACACAACGAAATGTGCGCGTAAATTTATACAAATTGTGTAAATGATTTTTCATACAAAATTTGACAGCTCGTTTACGCACTAGATAAATTTATACGTTTACACACTTTATAAGGCATTTATACGGTTACATGAGTCCCCCTATTGAAACGCAAAAAAATATATTTGTTTACAACGAAAAATATCTAGTGCTTTTAGTTGTGACATGTGACGGAAATTAAAAATTTTGTTTGCAGAGAACCAGGGGCGGATACAGGTCTCCAGATGAGGTGGGTGGGGGGGGGGGGGGGGGGCGATCATGGCCGAAAGCTCATAAATCATAAATTAATGATTAACTTCAGAACACAATTTTGACATAATTACAAATAAACGTATCGAATTTATCTTTAAGCACTCAAATTAGCTCAACTAATTGAAAGAATTCGAACAAAAAACAATCAAGAAATGATTTTATACAGCTCAAAGGTAGAAGCTAGTTCTTTCTGATAAGAGAGTTTCACTTGTGGCTTTAACTAAGTGGAGTTATTTTGAATTTATATCTATTGCAGCAATCAAAAAAGGAAAAAAAGAGATGAATAATTTGACTTCAGACCCCATTCTTGGAAACGAATGAACTTTTGTTTACAACGAATGAACTTTTGTTTACAATTGAATGAACAGACAGCTGATTTCGAGCCCCATTCCTGGAAACGAATTGAGAGAGAATAAAAGTTTCGTATCAGGTCATCAGTGGCTCTGATATTGCATAAATGAAACTACATATTAGGTGTGTACCGGAACTTTTATAAAAAAAAATGAAGTTGGTTGGTGACATGAAGAATTTTTGTTTACAATTGAATGAACAGACAGCTAATTTCGAGCCCCATTCCTGGAAACGAATTGAGAGAGAATACAAGTTTCGTATCAGGTCATCAGTGGCTCTGATATTGCATAAATGAAACGACATATTAGGTGTGTTCCGGAACTTTTATAAAAAAAAAAGAAGTTGGTTGGTGATATGAAAAATTTTTTTATGTTTTGCAAGGTCACCATGTTTCAACTATTTTATTCACAAACCATGGCATATCTGCGGCAATAAGCGGAAAAAAAAACTCACTTATTTATTATTTACCTTTTTTCGCTAGACAAGCAGACAAAAGAAGATAAGAAATATTTCATTCAATCTCAATTTTACGGAAATCTAAAAAATGCATTTCAATTTCTGGCAAATTAAGCATGCCCAATATTTATTCAGGTAGGTCTGGGGGGCGATCGCCCCATCGCCCCCCCTCCCCCCTGTATCCGCCATTGCAGAGAACACCTTCTTGCGTTGGCGGCCTTCGCCCAAAATAAGGTAATAGTCTAGTTGAGGGATCGACTGCTAATACGCTACCAAAAATATCGAGAGAGGTGTCAAACGACGCGTCTTCACATCAGTATTAATAATCTGAAGGCGGAAAATAAAAATCTTAACGCGTTCAAAAGATATTAACGAAAACCCGAAAAATGACCCGCGGGTACCCCCGAAACCGGGGGTCGGATCCATAGTATTTTTGCGCAGAACACCTTTCTGCGTTGGCGGCCTTCGGCCGCGCTTATAAAAAATAACTCTGGGCTACGCCATGCCAAGACCGGGTGTGTGGTATAACCGTGGCTACCGCCACGGTGATGCACAATTTTTTTTGGGGGTACAACACAACAACAACCACATGGAAATCGCCAACTTCAACTGCAAATATCTCCGGACAGAGATAAAATTTTTCTTTTCCGCCATCGGATTATTGTTCTCGAGATTAACACGCGTCTTTTGACACCTCTCTCGATATTTTTGGTAGCGTATTAGCAGTCGACCCCTCAACTAGACTATTACCCAAAATAATATTAAGGGTAACGTTTTACAAGACGGTGCACCACCTAATTTAAAAATATCAAATAATAATAAAAACGGAGCTTGAGGCGCGTCTTTTGATTCCTCGTTTGATAATTTTTGATAAAAATTAGGTGGTGCACCGTCTTTTAAATCGTTACCATATTAAGTTGTATAGAATCGACGAGATGGCCTACAAGGTTTCATGCCAACCAAATCGCTCCCGATATGGTCGGGCTAGTACCTTAATGGTTCCCGGAACGTACCCGATCTGCTCCCTCCAAGGGCCAGCAAAGTCGATAACGGGGAGTGTCCTTATCGCTACAACAACAACATTATTTGCTTTCTGATTTTCATTCATACGTATGTGCATTTTTAAATAATAAAAAAAATGTTATATTATTCTAATAGATAGCATCTCCGCCGGGTTGCGATTCAGCTCAGAATATGCCAAAATCAGAGGAAATCTACAATTAAATGCAGATTCACGTGTCATTTGCCAAGGATACAAGGTACTTTACAAGCAACATGCTTTGGAATGCGGTACCAAACTGGTTGGATCTATTTCCCTAAAGAAGGGTAGAACTACGCATCTTGGTTTGCCAGTATTTGCTTCGGTATTTTATATTGATTTGTAGTGATTAAAAATTGCAATAGTAGATAATGTAATGAGAATTAAAATTGAATAGGTAGCCGGAGCAAAAAAGGCAACTGATCGGCATGCAACTGTTATTTATGTGGCGCCACCGGGAGCTGCTGCTGCTATCCTAGAAGCATTGGAAGCAGAAATGTCTTTGATTTTTTGCATCACCAAAGGTGTGCCATAACATGATATGATTCGCGTTAAGCACGCTCTCTTAAGGCAAAAAAAAATCGCGTCTAGTCAGGCCCGATTGTCCAGGAATCATCGCACCAGAAAGGGTAAGTAAATTGGCTACCATATTAAATATATAAGCAACATGTATGAATTTTTTAGTGATAATTTGTCATGCTTTTGTTGATAATCAACTGAAGAATGCAAATACGACAGAGTTCGAAGTTCATGTGAAAACCAATTAATTTTTTTAAATAGCGTTTGGAGAGAAAAATACATATGTATGTATGCATAGAACTGCATAGAAGGGGAGGAAAAATTAATTATTATCAGTAGATTTGCAAGATTTTTGTCATTTTCCCTGCATCGCAGTTGTCATTACATTGCGTTAAGAGAGGACATCAACACCTTACTACCCACAGCCAGTTAAAATTTTTGTAAATTTTGCCCTTTTCATCACTGTTTCAAAACGTGGAAAGTTATATATCGAACATTCCATGGAGAATGGTACATTTTAGCAGACTTTCGCATTGCCGGCATTATTAATATTCAATCCCTAGAAGGTTTAATGTAGTCATATCAATAGTTCCCGAGATGGTGGGGCTAGTATCACAATGGTGCTTGTTACCGGAACGTAGATAGATAGATAATTTATTGAGTATTGCACAGTGACTTGCACATCTCCTTCACAGCACCTCATCCTAGCCGACTTCCTTGATGAACCCAGCAGTGTTCTTTGCTTGAGGGATTTAAATGTGGGAATGCTCTGGCCATGGTGAGCCCATAAACTTAGCCCTACGTCTTGAAATTGCGCCGCAATCTAGAAGGATATGGTCCACCGCCTGCTGATCCATCACAAAATCGGTATGTGTTGTCCGATATTATACCCAGCTTATGCATGTGACTGTTCAGTCTACAGTGTCTTGTAAGAATAGCCGTTAGGGTTCTTAGGTTATATTTTTGAGAGGCCTATTAATGCCCTATATCGAGTTGTGCTGTAACCCCCTAACAGTAACTTAGATTGACTCAGGCCTGGCATATTGCGCCAGTGTTCTCTCTTTTCCCTCCCTTCTGCTAATAAATGCCCCTGTGGGCCAACTGGCAGGAACGGCTCGGGATCGATGAGTCATGCAGTTGCTGCCTCTCTTTCCGTGTTGTCCGCCTGCTGTTGTTGTAGTAGCAGTGCTTCGCCCCATCCAATAGGTGCGACCGATCACAAATTGTCATCAATGTCTTCTAACGGGAGTCCAAAGAAACTCTCTGTTTCAACAGGGGTGGACCATAATGAGAGGAGTGTTAGAGGCGGTTGTTCCACAATACAGTTAAAGAGATGGTTGGTGACATGTGGTGACACATTACAAGCAGGACAATGTTTTGTATGTCGGGGTTGATTCTGGATAGGTAAGAGTTTAACCTGTTACGTTATCCAGCTCGAAGTTGAGCTAGAGTGACTACCCTCGTTTCCCTAGGGAGAGTGCATTCCTCCTCTGCTAGTTTTGTTCTTTGGGTACAGGAATCACCTGCATAGAGGTCCGACGTCTGTTTGTGGAGTTCACTGAAGACATGCTTGTGTTTTTTAGCTTCATACGGTTGTGTTCTCAGGAGCCGTATTTCCTCATAATGTAATGAGGCCGTGAACAACAAGAGCCACAAAAGATTTATAAAAGTTACGAGGACGCTGGATTTTGGAATCTAGCCCAGAGCAACCTGTCCGATGCAACCATCCCTTGCACGTGAAACACTGACAAGAGTATTTATTTTTTTAATTTAATTTATTTATTATTACGGCTGTTTAGGCCTAAAACTTATACTGCTAAGAACAATTCATTGTTATAATCACTTATTTTTATTGAATATGCTGTTGGAATGCCATGTGATTCCGATCAGCATATTTACTAGCGTGACAATGGGCGAGTCTGGGAGCCACTCATTTAAGGAAGGTTGGAAAGGACGCGTTTCCAATCCTCCAGTGCTGCCAGCTTAAGGCAACAAAATTTGGAACTTATATTTTTCAATTATATGTGTATTTTAAGCTGTCGGAATGTATTAGTCTCCGATCAATGCAGCTAAACATGTCTTTGGATGTTGAAAATTGAAAATAACGTGTATCCAATCACCCCTCAACTTTGTTTAGTAAAGACGCTGTCGGAATGCATGAAGATTCCGATTAGCACAGCTCAACATATAATGGGAGGTTGCAAAGGACGTGTTTCCAATCCCCCCTGCTCCAACTTTTGTTTGGCCTTATTTTCGTTATTTTTGTTACACATTATATAATTTTATTGTTATATTAGCTGTCGGAATGCGAGTGACTCCGATCAGCAATAGTAAATACCAGCTGGAAATACCGAATTCCAGCGAAATTAGTTGTTGGAACTGTCTGGAGTTACAGGTGGCGACCGATTTTCTTTTCCTTAAGGCCGGATGCATTGTATTTTGCTGCTACCAATATTACCATTCCCTTTTTACGCTCCAGTATCGGTATATCATGTAAAAAATAAAAGAAAAAAAAACTTTATCTTATTGGAAGAGTTTTACAATGCTCCAATACACTTTTTTTAAAAGTATTGAAGTTATTACTACTTTTTATGTGATTAGGAAGTTCATTGAAATATTTCAGGCCCATATATATACCGTCCTAAAAAGATTCTTTTCCGGCAAACGCAGCAAACCCATTTCTCAGTACTGGGGTCAGGAGAAGGACCCGGATTGGGGTCGATACCTTCCCGGAAGAGGAGAGTATGGCGCAGACCCGCTGCAAGGATCTGCTGGGAGGTTGACAATTTGTGGGAGAGACGCAACAAATTAAACATTGAGTCCGCCTGCTCATTGCCCTCCACTCCCCCGTGGCCTAGGGCCCAGGCCAACAGTACTACGTTGTGTGCTCCTAATTGATTCAGCTTTTCTACGCACTGAAGGACCAGTGCTGACTTAATTTCTAACGCCGCAAATGCCTTTAGTGGAACCTGACTGCCTGACTGAGTATGGCATTTGTTTCATTGGGGTATCAGCGCTGAAGGTTCAGCTTAGCGCACTAACTTATGGCGAATACTTCCGCTCGAAAATGCTCGGACGTGCTTTTAGAGTTACTGATATTTTGGTTCTGGGTCCGAAAACTCTGGCTCCAATCCCCTCTGGCGTCTTCGAGCCATCTATGTACCATACGATCTTGAGCAGACTAGTAATACATTGCACCCGCTTATACCTATACAGCCGTACCAAGAGACGGAGCAGCCCATTACATATTGGCACAACCGGAGCACTGCTGGACATCCATCCTATATGAAAGCTATGCATTCAAAAGTGTTTGTACCAGTGGCTGGTGCACACCGAACTGAACCAATGTATGCTATATTGAGGCCTGCACAAATACCAAGCTATGTTTATGTAAATAATATTACTGCTAATGTCAATTTGCACGGTTGAGCACATACAGTACCTACGTTTATACAATGTGGAACACCACACTACCTACATGGCGATGTAGCCACCGATCAGGTTGTTGTAAGAGATTAATTAAAATATGTTATTCATAAACACTGATTCTTATATTTTCATTATCATTAAACTGTAGACTAGACTCATGACGGGTATTCTTACTGGACACTGCCTTCTGGCGTCACATGCCTTTAAATTCGGCTTGGTCAGTGATAGCAGATGTGGGAAGTGCGGGTTGGAGGAGGAAACGGTCGATTACGTTCTGTGCTCGTGCCCTGCGCTTGCCGGGCTAAGACTCCAGCTGACAGCTGTCAGATCTAGAAGCAGCAAGTGGCTTAAGTTCTAGGAAGCCGCTAACCCGCTGGAGCCATGAGAAGCGTGAGTGCACTTTGGGTGTCCCAAAACAAGCTATCTAAGCGACAAAGTACTCCCTTTTGATACAGATGAGGGACTAAGAAAGCACAACACCACGGACGGTGTCCCTCAGGGATCTGTTCTAGGTCCAACTCTTTGGAATGCGATTTATGGTGGGGTGCTACAAATCGACCTTCCCGGAGGCACGGAAATTGTCGGCTATGCAGATGATATTGTCGTAGTAGCAGTGGCCAAGAAACTTGATCTGCTCCAAGCATTATGTAATGGCGCCGTGGGAAGAATAAAGGAATGGTTGACGAACACGGGACTGGAGCTCAAAGCGGACTGTGGATGAGTTGGTCCTAACATAGGAGATTATCAAATAAATTCAAAGCCCTCCTTGAAATATCTAGGAGTAATCATTGACTCAAAACTAACTTTTAGGGAGCACTTCAGGGCGGTGGGGGACAAAGTTTCTAGAGTTAGTGGAACCCAAACGCGCATAATGCCCAACATCGGCGGCCCAAGCGAAGCTTTCCGTCAGCTATTATCCAACGTAACCAGCTCTATAATATTATATGCAGCACCAGTATGGCACAGATCTAAAATGGTCCACCAAAAAGATATACTAGCAGCCTACCGCATTACTGCTATACGATAGCATGTGCTGTTCCGACGACGCGATCCATGTTTTATCCAGGAAAATCCCAGTAGATCTACTCTCAGGTGAAATGGCCGATCTGTATGGCATTGGATTCAGCCGACCATCTGAAGATGCTTAGAAAAGCGCAAGGGCACGAACAATAGTTAGGTGGCAAGAACGGTGGGAAGATTCGAGAAAAGAGCGTTGGACCTTCATGCTGGTCCGGAATATAGCGGAATGGTACGAGCGAAAACACGGCAAACTAATATTGAGCGGGCACGGTGGCTTCAAGGAATATCTACATAAGCGTGGGATAGAGGAGGATCCTTTCTGTCCAAGCTGTCCGTCCGAATTGGAAAGCGCAGAACATGTAATATTCCATTAGGAATTTAGTTCCACGAATTTGCGGACAAATAGATTGTTGGATTGCTGTGAGCAAGATGGCCTTTATAGCAATGACGAAATTGATGATGCATGCCGAAAGGGAGCGCAGAGAAATGCGCATACGAAGTAGTGGCGACTAAATCGACTCCGATGTAGCAAACGAGTATATTCTTTGGAGACAACCAAACGTTTATTTTCCTGTCCAAAACAGAACTGGTGCACGGCACTGCTGCTAAAGAAGGATAGGCGTAGTCATATCAATTCGTTCCCGGGTTAGTTGGGGAAAGCAATTTTAGCATTAATTTGTCCTTTTCAATTTGAACGTCCATTCAAGAACTTCGCATAATAGATTAAACAGTCATCTGTATTTATTTGTTATTGTAGCACGTCTAATTAATTTACTTCGTAACATCAATCAATTGTCCCTTGTTACAATTTTATGTTCTCTATGAATGCAACAGCAAAGTATCTTTGGGTACCCCTGCCAACGGAAGATGCATAGGCATGGTGGAGGTTCATTTGAAGTTACTTTACCAGGTCCTGATTCTAGTTATCTGAAATTTCTCTTGAGCCTTTGGAAAAGAGCTATGTGTGGAGCCCTATTTATGGAACACTTTTCGGCTTATATTAAAAACTTTTAATCTATTCTTACTGATATGAGTTTCTTTTTCATTCTAGGTAATTTGATTTTGACGATGTGAGGATAGAAATATCCCAAATATTCCAGCTGTGGCTGTAATAACATACATTTGCTCAAATTAGAAGAAAACTGCACGGTTGAGCACATCCAGTACCTACGTTTATACAAGGAGGAACACCACACTACTTCACTACGTGGGGATTACACTAATCAAGGACTTTCAATATCGGAAGGTTTTCCAACACCATAACAACACCAACAATATGTGCAATCACCCGAAAAATTGTACAACAAACGTTAACACCACATCATCAGCCAGCAACAACAACAACAATCGCAACAAGTTGAAACTTCTAAACAATTAATGACTAGTGAACCACCAACATATCCGCAATATGCGCAAACATCAACACCAAAATATGTCGCCTACTTTGCAACACTGTGAAGATGGCCAAGGCCATTCTGATTCTAATACTGATAAAGGCGAACCATTGGCAAATTTAAAAACTCAAACAGACCACGAAAAGTAGTACGGATAGTAAAGAATTTAAACCTAGGAAAAAAGCTAAACTTGATAAAAACTTAACCGAAGATGACAATGTTTCTAATTCTAATACTAAGGAAGAGGAACCTTTGATAAATATGAAGCTTAAAACAGAGTTATCAAAAAATGACGATGATGATAATGATGTTGATGCAAAGACCAATGTTGAAAATGATGAAAATTATGAAACAGAATCTGAAAATAGTATGAGTGTGGATTATAACCTGAAGCAAAACTGTCATATCCGGTACGACCAGAATTAGATGTTAAGAAAAGAGCCTACATAAAGAGGCTCAGTATATTTATGGAAAATTTATCATGAGACAATGCCCAATGTATGTATTTCAATTAAATTCAGCACGTTGTTGGAAAAAGCATCTAAACTTTATGCATCGTGTAGAGAAACCAGAACATTTAAAATTTAAATATAACGAACGTGGAGCAAAATGTAAGTTTTGTGATATTCCAGCAGCTACACCAAGCTTCAACAAATTATTGGACCATGAGATTTCTCATATGCCTAATAGTCATTATTTAAAATGAATTTTCATTTACGTGTACAACACGCTGAAACAATTAATGTAACAACGAAAAGTTTAGAATTGACGGTTTGTCCATATTGTAATCACAATGGTATTTACGCAAACACTTAATACAGGAACATGAGAAATCAGTGGATGAAAGAACATCTTTTCTATGTTTAGAATGTGGTGAACAATTTAGAACAAATACAAGTTTACGTGTACATGTGTATGAAAAGTTTGCTCATTGTACACCACAAGATTTGAACGGAAAGATCTTGAGGGTATGGTTACACCTATGTGGCATCTACAAGCTATTTATAATGACTAGTATGGAATGAATCCGGATATGGAAGAAAACGGAAGTGACGAAATGAATCACCATGCTTCTTTGGATTCTGGTGGTACTCCTGACATGCTTCCTAATTTCGCTACGTCTGATGTTACTATACCTACCAAACTAATATGACTCTGCAAACTGATGAGCAACACTACCAGCGCAGGAAAAATAAGAACTTCAAAACAAGGTTTCGGAAAGGGCACGACTATGAATAGACGTTAATGTATTTATATAGTTTATAAATATAAAAATTCACATATGTAAAGTTCACTAGAGTAATAAGGGAATAATTTAAATTGTAAAAAAACATTGTATATATGAATAATTTATAATTAAATATTATCTGAACATAAAGGACGCGTTTCATTCATGGAAAAAGCGATTTGACAGAAGGTAACCGATACGGGTAACCGATAGGCCAGTTACCCGTGTTGTTGTTGTTGCATATGTTTTGGTTAGCGATAACGAAAACATAACTGATGAAGTAACTTAAAAATGTAAATAACATCGAGCGAGAAGGAATGTCGAAAACACAATAGGTAAGAGCGAGAAAGCGAGTCACACGTACACTATTTTGAGAGAGAGCATGCGTTACCTTTTTCACGACAGCAATGTAAAAGTCATTAAGACGATAATTGGTGAACAAGTTATTGGTGACGATTAAGTAATCGATTAGGAAACGGGTACCTGTCTTGTAGGGTAACTAGTAAGTTATGGAATTAGAAAAGCCTAGAAATATGCAAGGAGGAGGTCGGACAGTATAAAAGGGCGACAACAGTGGAGGCGAGAAGGCAGTTTCATTTAAGCTATCAGTCAGTTTGGTTATTAAGCAAGCTAGTTGCAAAGTATAAGTGTTATTGTGAAGTGTTTTAATAAAGGCCATTTTTCCATTATTCAATATTGGAGTTATTTATTCAACAGTTTAGCGATACGAACGTTAGGAGAAGATTGCAAATAAGGGGAATTGCAGTAAATTCGTTACAATATATAAAAAATCGTGCATTAATCCCTAAAGAGATTGTCTCCGATTGATGTCCGATAATGATAACGAAGAATCAGCTATCGAGCAAGATATGCAACAACGGAACTGAGTTTTTCGGAAGCAGTTGGATGCATCAATACCTTGATAAAGTGGTATGAGAACAATAATGATGCAAATCAGATACATATCAGATTTTATTAATAAGCGGGTGAAAGTTGCCAAAAGCTGCTAAACTAAAGAAAAAAAAAAACAAACAAGTCTCGACTGCTTCTTTAAACCAGCTCTTATAAATTAATAAGTACATATCGACGTGCCATACGAAAAGTAACACTTTAAAAATTTTTTCATACGATTTCTTCGTAAAAAAATTTTAAAATTTTACATTTCGTACGGCACGTCGATATTTACAATGTGAATAAATTAATGTGTACATATGTTCTGTGGATTGAAATCAGCCAATACAAATTATGTAAATCTAAGTTTATGCTCTGTAATGATTAAAACTAAGTCATTTAAATAAATTCAATGTGTTATATCCAAAAAACTATGTTTATTACTGTATTTTTTTCAAATTTTGAAACAACTTGGAAAAGCTAATCTTTCGGAAAAGTAAAATACCCTTGGGTCATTTTAGTTAACTTTTTCGCAATTCGGGTACGCAACTGTACCCGAAAGTGACTAAAGGGGATCAATTATGCAATATTCGTTATCTTCCGAAAATTGATCATCGTTCCAATTTTTAATGTGGTCAATGCTGACGTCAACACCACCCACCTTCGACAATAACACAGAAATGGAAAAAAATGCAAAGTTTCTTCACTTTTGGCAAAGGTTTCGAAGTACTCACTTGGATCGTGTATACTCGATACCTATTTAACTATACTTTTCTAAAAGTTCTATTACTATTACCAACTATCGTCCAATATCGAAGATTCCGGTTATTTCAAAACTTTTTGAGAAAACGGTGATGAGTAAATTATTATCATTGGTTAAGCGTTATATCTGCCCATATCAGCATGGTTTCATTCCAGGACGTTCGACAGTTACTAATCTTGTTTTTTTTTTTTTCAATTAGAAGAACATTTTTCTAAGCGGGGTCGCCCCTCGGCAGTATTTGGCAAGCACTCCCAGTGTATTTTTGCCATGAAAAGCGCTCAGTGAAAACTCATCTGCCTTGCAGATGCCGTTCGGAGTCGGCATAAAACAAGTAGGTCCCGTCCCGCCAATTTGTAGGAAAAATTAAAAGGAACACGAGGCAAATTGAAAGAGAAGCTCGGCAAAAAATCTCTGCGGAGGTTATCGCGCCTTACATTTATTTATTTTCGATACATCAATTATCCACCCTATCGGAAAATCACAAATCAAAATCTATCAGTTTTTGAGTAGGAGCAACAGCAACTAACCGTGATAGTTGGTTGTAATTGCAAAGCGTGGACTGTAAATTTGCTTTTACATGCCAAGAATTTGATTTGTTTTTTTATGCAAGCGACTTTTAAATTTTATTTCATTAAATGTGTAAAATTGAAACAACTCCGATCATCGCAGAAGTGCGGGTTCAAATCCCACTCTCGGGAGAAAAGGTTTTGAGTTTGACAATGTATAATTGAAACAGCTCCCGTCTTATCCGTCCTGATGTCGAGCTGTTTAAATTTTTTCCCAACCATTTAATAAAATTAGTTTTTTACACAATTTAGTTTAGTTATTCGCCCATGACAATGGAATACCCCCACATATATATGAATGCATTTTAATAAATATTTGTTTATTTTTTTTTAATAGTGCGTGCATTTCTGAGCAAACGATTGCTGATACTTTGGTCAACATTTTCAAGAACCTTCATTGTTGTTATTATTATCTTTTATGCATTATTAGCTGACTGGCAATTTGGTTGGAATTGGGTGAAAGAGTTATAATAAAAAAAACGTACTTGACACATAACTTCCTATTTTTGTTGGTAGTATTACTTGCTTAAGCCACATTCAAAAAATTCAACGTTTGCAATTTTTTTGGCGACAAAAAATCTATTTGTGCATGTGGGTCAGGTAATTACAGTTAGTCCGTGGTAGAACGTGCCGATGAAAGCGACTCGCTGTGCTTGAAATAACGAAAAAACAATTTTTTTAAACTGAAACAGCGCCTTAAATATCCTTAAGTGAAAAACATTTCACAATACAAAAAACAAAAAAATACTATAAACAAATAGTTTAAATTTAAATTAAATAACGTCTCCTTGCATGTTTGTGCTTGGAAAATATTTTAATCCTTCTTAATAATTTATTAATGCATTATAATAATGAAACGGGTATGAAATATAATTTTTTTTTTGTAATTCGAACTAAACTTTTTGCTTATTATTTCAGTGTGAAAATTGTGCTCTATTGATATTTATACTTGTCATATTTGTGTTCTCACCTGTGTCTTGCCAAAGCGCAAAAGATGATGAGGACTCAATTGATCTGACTCCACCCGAGAATGCAGCATCAGAAAAACCAGATGATCGCGGTACAGAGCCGGTGTGTATAAAAGTTATAGTGAAACACTAAAATTTAGCAAAACAATCGAACGTAGATTTTTTTTGGCCTATTTCGGCCAACAAATTTCAAGTGCCTAGGAAAATGGACTTCGATACGATACACAACCGAAACGGCTTGAAACTCATTTATCTTGATATTAAGTGATATACGAAATCTAATATTGGTATCGAGCTTAAGAGCTCAAGAATATTTTGTGAACTTTGTACATAGTTGAGTTCCTGATATTTTCGGGATCTTTTTTTGGATAATTTAAGAATATTTGAGGATAACTTCGAAACTATTTGTAATTTTTTTTTTAAGATGTGCTGAATATTTTCAAGGCTGTTTCGAAACCGTTTCGGGATAATCTTAGGACTACTTTGGTATATCTTCCGGATTATTTCGTCATCTTTTGGGGATAGTTTGAATTTTTTTCGAGATAACTCCTAGATCATTACAAGACTGTTTCGCATTAAATTCGGGACTATTCCAGGATAATTTGGAATCACTTTAGGAATAGCTTTAGGTAAATTTCTGGCCAGTTTTCACAATAATTTCGAGCTGATTTTTACCAAATTTTCGATATTGTTTTCTGAATCATTTCGAGTTCCTTTTGAGAAAGTTTTCGCAAGCATTTCAGGACTATTTCAGGATCATTTTCGGAATCGTTTTAAGATATGTGTGGGCTCATTTAAATACTTTTTCCGTTAAGTAAGCGGAATTCCAATATAATATTTAACATAACTTTTTAGCTTTAAATAGAATATTATTCGAGTCGTTTACACACATTCTTACACACTATAATCATTTATTTTGGCTATATCCTTTTTTGAATATATTGCATTCTTTTACTTTTGTTAATATTTGGGCTCCGAGCTAACAAATGGTTTTGAATTCTCATTATTCTTAAAAATACAAGAACAGAAATAACTATAAAAACGGAAAACGGAAGCATTCAGGATTTGATAGGATGGACTTTAGCCTGTTTGGAAAATGCTGTGCCAAGGCTTCTTTTAGTAATAAGACTAGTTAATCTTTCAAATTACTTGCACCAAGCTTCCAATACCCTCAACTTAATACCTTCCCAACAGCCGCAACTAAACCGAATGAACAGCAAACTTGGCAGATACCTTAGACTGAAGATAAATCTCGATCGTTGTCTGCTAAAACATGCAACTTATAAGTATTTACATTCTGAAAACCGATTACTCTTATTTCACAGATTGTTGGACAGTCATTGGCACCACCACTCCTAGGTCAAATGCCGCTAAATTTTTTTAGTGGTGTGTTTCCAGCTTTGAATTCGCTATTGCTATGGGGTAATATGTTTCCAATGTCATCACTTTTGGGCCAAACGCCACTATTGGGTGCATCACAACAGGCAACTACACAAATCGTTGACCAGGTGGCATCACCATCCAAGGTTGTCTTAGTATTGGCCGAAGATCGTAATCCTCATGCTGCTATGAAAGCTGCCAATCAGGAAGCTGCACGTACTATACGTCAAAATGATATGTTCAGTCAATTATTCGCTCAAATAAGTCAAGCGGATTTGGGACAAATATTATCACAATCGCTAGAGCCAATGCAACAGCAAAATCCAGGCCAAATGTTACAGCAGATGTTGCCAGCTGATTTATCACAGTCAATGAATCAATTATTATCGCAGGTTTTACAACCACTCCCAGGTTTTGATTTATCGCAGATACCATTGCTGGGACAAGCACTAGGACAAGCAGCCTCATCTGCTGAGCCTACTGTAGGCGCAGCCGCTGCTGATGCTGCAAGTGATGGGTCAGCGGCAGCCGACGCTCCAGCACCTGCAGCTCAACCCTTTCCATTTCCCAACTTTCAATCAGCCATAGATGCAGGCACCCAAATGTTGGGACAAGCTTTACAACAACCAAATGCTGATCCAAATTTTCCCTTCCAGTTACCAAACATACAACAGGCTTTTGATGCCGGCTCTCAAATGCTAGGTCAAGCCTTGCAGCAAGCAAATGGTGATCCATCTTCGGGAGGCTTCCAACTGCCCAATATACAAACTATGATAGATTCAGGTGCTCAAATATTAAGTCAAAGCGGTGGTCTGTTCAATATGCGCCCAACGCAGTCTTTAGATCCCGCTCCATCTGCCTCAGATGCAGAACCAGCAGCATCTGACATTTCTGAAGTACGCGTGAAACCGGATGTTATCCCAACAACTATTCAACATACCAGCCCATATCACATGCCAACACCTGAACATATGGATGAACTCAAAGTGATGACTGCGCTGCATAATGCTTTGGCACAAAAGAAATTACCGATATTATGGTTTAGAGTTCCAACAGACTCAGCTGGCAAGCATCCTGAATTTGGCATGAAGCATAATACGGATATGAAATTAAAAAGTATGGAAGATCAGCAATTGCAGGCAAAACTGCAAGCATTCCAAAGCCAAGTTATCAAAGAGTTAAGGTTTTTGCAAGATATTGAACGTCAAGCTAAAGAAATGCGTGCAGCTTCAAGTGGAGGCAATGCAAACCCCTTCAAAGACCCATCCAACCAATTCGCAAATACTTTAAGTAAAATTCCAGTGCATAAAATAACCCGCGCCGACATCGAGAAAGTGCTAACGGATGAATATGTGAGAAGGCTTTTACATAAGACAGCAATCGCACACATGAAAGAAAGGATGCACATGCACCAACCCGAGAAGCGCCAAGCTACGCTAGCCCCACCGACAATGATGCCTAGACAAATGTCAAGGGAAGATATCATACGCCTATTGGCA
Organism: Eurosta solidaginis; assembly: GCF_040869045.1. NCBI lineage: Eukaryota > Metazoa > Arthropoda > Insecta > Diptera > Tephritidae > Eurosta > Eurosta solidaginis. The sequence goes on from NC_090319.1 coordinate 104,609,225, forward strand.
TATGCATATCGCCTTGCGAACTCAAATGGCATACGGACTTTTGAATCTTCCGATACCACGAAGTCAACAAAAGAAAATGATGGAAAAGCACGCGACAGTATTAAAGACAACTCCAAACCGATGGAACGTCCAATGATGAATGCGGACAAAAAGTGCAATGGAGATGGAACGAAAATGACACAAACACCACAACTGAATGGACAGAATCCAACAATGATGCCAGAGGGCAGACAAATGATAGAGAAAATGAGAGCAACAATCGCGCGACAATGGACGACGGATCCAAATACTCCCAAACCAACGATGAGTATGGGCAGACAGTCTATGGACCAACAAATGCCCATACCCTACCCACAAAATTTCAAACAAAGCCCAGCAACTATGCCACACAGTCGGCAGATGGCAGATAAAATGGAAAAAAACCAAGAAATGCCAATGCAACAACAACATATTGATACACAATCAGTAGGTATGCCAAGACAAAGTATGCCGGCGTGTGGCGTAACTACAACTACAGCGGAAGGACGACAATGGGCGGAGCAACAAACTCAGAATGCTAAGCAACAAGCAGAAATGATGATGCAAGAAGAACAAGAAGCTAAAAATGCTATGCAACAACAGCCGGAAGTGGCTATGCAAGAGCCTGCTACCATGCAACCACAAACTCAGATGGATATGCAACAGCCCCAAAAAACTATGCCAGAAACTCAAATGGAGATGCAACAACCAAGAACGCAGGAAATGTATCAGATTACACCAGATATGCACGGACCATTGCTACTAGGTGAAGCTACGCCACAAATGCCTGAGACTACAGGAAAAGCGCGTCATAAAGGTAATCTATTCGGTATATTTCCTAACAATGTATCTTTCTCAAATACTGCCTCCTTTGTTCGAGCAGATGACGATTTTGGCTGGGGAGGATATGGCTGGGGTGGTCCCGGATGGGGCGGCGGCTGGGGTGGCGGCTGGGGTGGATGGGGTGGTCCCGGATTGGGCGGCGGCTGGGGTCGATGGGGTGGCGGATATTATGATGGCAAACATGGAAAACACGGAAAACATGGAAAACATGGGTATGGATATGGTGGATGGCCTTCAATCGTAAACTACTATTACAACCCTGGTCGGGCATATCACGGAGAGAGTCTTTATAAAACCGGCCCATCAGCTAATTATAATTCTGGCTCCAGTTATAGCAACTCCAACACAAACTATGGAAACTCTAATTACGGTAACTCAAACTACGGCAGTGGCAAACCAAACGTATATTCAGCACCAAGTGGCACAGTGTATAGAACAGCTGTTGGAGATGATGAAATCCAAGCAATGCTTGAAGAACATTCACTACAGGTAAGAAATTACAAACAAAAATAAATACGAGGGTATTCACGTAGTTATGCAAGTGGGCGGACACACAAGTAAACAATAGAACGTGTTGTTGTAGTTAAATAAAAAATATTTGTCTATCAAAAGTTGTGTAAACATTTTTTACAAAATCAATACAGTGACTCATAGGCTAAATGGGACCTTATAAATTTTTTTCTTAACATATTTTATTAACTTTTCGTTGTTATAAAATATTTTTCGTATCGTAAACCGGTTTCTCCTGCTCTACGGAACTGCATAATTTTTTCGCAATTAAATAGCTTAGAATTTCAAACGAAAATCAATAGGAAAATGTTAACCTTTCAGTACTCTTAAGAGAGTATAGAATAAATAAAATTTATGCAGTTTTCGGGATTCACGAAAGACACTCTAAATTGTATGATTTTAGTGTCAAGGCCTCGAGTTTTTCTGCGGTCCACCCTAATGTATTTAAATCAGGGCCATATTTATACCTTTCATGAAAACTAAATGGTAGATTTAATTTGTAACGAATAGCGCCAGGTGACTTTGTTCAAAAGTTAGAATTTAAGAGTGCAACATGAGGGTAGTATAACGTATTAAAATCCGTTTTTTGTTATTCCATTCTCAATTTATGAGGTTGTAAGCTTAAAATTTCACCAGATGCTTTCGTATATGGCCCGTATTGTAGAGATCTGTAGTATATATAATACAGTCCTTACTTGTTTTAACTTGTATTATATACATACATATATGTGCTCATACATACATACACACATTTTAATTTTGGTAGATACTTTGCGCATAGTCATAGTCAAGATAAAATAGATTTTAAATTTAGTTGCAGCTTTTTGGCAGAAATTTCTATCAGCTATCTGTCAAAAAAGCTGCAACTAAATTTAAAACCTATTTTATTTGGACTATTACTATGCGCCTTTGTATTTCGACTGCTACGTGGAATGTCACCCTATTCCGGCTGCGGATCCGAAAACGCCCGCTCCAAAACTTTTGAAAAACTCTCTATATCACAGATTTTTTGAAGAACGCCCTGGCTCGATTTTTGTTTCGAAAACGTACTTTCCGTATGTTAATGCCCTACCTTAGAATTTGTTTGAAAAATGCCACATCCCAGCATGAATTCAATAAGTTTAGAGCTGAGATAGGACTTTTATAAAATAATTCTGAGATAGGCCATTCATTAAACCAAGTCTGATATGAGTAGTTTTCGTAATGGCGTGCCAAGAGAGGGGGATAATCCATTCAGGGGTTTATTTGTAAAAAATATGTAGTTTATCATTTAACATTTCGCTACTAATTTCAACATTCATCATTTCATCATTGTTTTGTTTTTGGTTTCTGTGCAAACATGATATCATTAACAGGCGACGCATTTCAGAAAATGATGACCATCACCGACTGCAATCCCACAACAAATCCCGCATTTGAGCCACGCACAATACCATACCAATCTACAACAATAACAGCCATAGATGAAGCCAACGATCTTAAAACCGACGAATTAGATAATGTGAAGGAAGCTTTCACTGATGGTGATACCGAAAAATCGAAAACAAAAACAAAAACGATATCAAAAGCGACAACTACAAAAATCATTGATGCACCTTTAAAAAGTCAACATACGTCCGAGTTGCAAAGGTTAGACTGTAAGTTAAGGCTTAAAGATATCTTAAATATAAGTAAATTGTTAAAGAAATCTAAATGTGGAAGACATAAACGTAATTCTGATTACGGTACATTACAACCAATAGACGCAGCGTCTCTTGAAGAGCTACGCAAAACGTATAAAGATTTAAAGGAGATCACATTGAAGCCCGACGAAGATCCCGCAGAAGCTTTGATGCGTTACAATGCGGCTTCGATACGCGAAGCTTTGGAGCATGCAAATGGTGAACCGCTAGAAGTGAATGCAGCTGACCTGTCAACAAATGAGCCGCATTGTGGGCATGGTGCTCACGTAACAGTATTGAATCATCATGAACATGCACGAACTCCTACATCTCCTCAGCCCAACATATACAAGCACGAGAGGCACATTCATATGGGAAAGCAAAGACACGATTCAAATTCTGCGCATTTTAATCACAATCTGCAACAAACGAGAGGCTCGACTAACAAAAACCTAGACGATCCTGCCATAGAACGACAGAATCAAAAAGAAACTATTAAAACAGCTATTGACGCAACCCAAATTCCTTTGAGCTCAAGAGACGCCGCAAGCGTTGAAGCTCGATCAATGATTTCTAGTTTACCTGAGAGTGAGCTGCAAACGGTTATGGAGCTGATTAAACAACAAATGCAAACGTGTTGTGATGCATGCCGAGAACGCATTTTATCGAGCATTAAATCGAATATTCAAAATGCAAACGCAAGTGAAATAATAACCAAAGCGACTTCTTTAAAAATCGATTCCATAAAGGATGCAGAATTCGAGCAGTGGCTACGTGAAATGGAATTTAAAGGCTACGATTCAAAATATTTAACAAAATCACATTATTGGGAATATTTAAATAGCGGTAAATTAACATTAACTGTGGAAAGTAATGAAGAAGCATCAGCTCAAGCGCAAAATGACAATAAGATTGCAAAGAAATCGAATGAATCATCCCAAACATTAAAACGATATGCTCAAAGCAATTCCGTCCTGAAGGTGGATGAGTCTAAAAGTCGAAATAAAAAAATGGGTAATCGAGCCAATGGTAAGGCATTTATGAAAGATGCGCCTAATCCCAATTATGTAATAAAAGATCATGCACATGTGGTAAATGATGAGTTGCATCACATAAAAGAGTATACAGTAGATGAAAGAGACCACACGCCCAACCTATATGCGTTGCGTGGCAAATTCAAACTTTCCAAACGACGGAATACTACAGATGCAATGGTTCTGACTACACCAAAAAAATTAAATACAATGACTAAGGAATCTCCAACTCTCAACAACAAAAATAATGTGAATACGACCAATTCGGGTAAAGCAGTTGAATTGTTGAGTTTGCTATACGATTTGGGGCCCACGGTGCAAACTGAAAATGGTAAACCTAAACAAATCTCCATGATGGTTATGCCGTTCCTTGAAACATCAACTAAGCAGACTGAGCAAGCAAATTTTCTTACCAGCACTAGCAATAACATGACCAGCGCTACAACAACTAAAACTCGAACGAAACGTCTGCGTTTGAGACGTAAGAAAGTAGAGCATACAGATCCAGCGACATGTACAGATCCGACACATTGTGTTTGAAAACGTTAGACTTTTAACTACGATTAGATATATTCGGTGCAAAGTTTATTTTTAATTTAGGAAATATATTTAAGTTTTAACTGTTATTTGTCTTATATTATTCTAAATTGTATTAAGTAATTTTTTGACTTCATTTCATTTAAAAAATAATTTATTACATGTATAGTTTTTATATTTCCATTCTTATTTCATTTCATGTTCATAAATTCACGCTCGACTCGCTTTAATGCGCCTCGTCTCATAAAATCATTCAAAATCATGCCTTCATCAATTCAGCTTAAATGAAAACCTCGCAACATCATGTTCCATGGAACCCGAAGACAAAATGCGTTCAGTATTTAGTATTAGTCCGAAAGTTTTGGAACCTTTTATGGGTGAACGCCCCATACCGTTATATGAAAGTGATCCATGGTTGCATCATCCATACGACTTACATTATCCTGTCTATGAGGGTGGCGGCAGCTATGAGCACTTTTTGCATCCAACACGTTTTAGACGTAGCACATTACTATATCCGCACAACATACTCACACCTAATATTTTAGATCATTTTCTAAAAATACATGTACAGTTTGAAAAGAGCTTCCCCCAATTATATAAATCTTTGCGCGATCAACAAAGAGCGCTGAATTTGACGCGTGTCTCCGTTCAACCTCCTGTGATACCTAAAATAGTTGCTTACCCTGCAGCGGAGTTGGGTGCCGCTGAAATATTACCGTCCACTGTGAATGCCAATGCTATTGAGGAGCCCATAAACAAAATAGATAACGTTGTGGATTATTTCTCATTTGATGATGATTATGATTAGCTAATGATGAGAACAATTGAAATATAAAATATATTGTCGACAGTGGCCTATCTTAAATGCGTAATCGAATATCTATACATTAAAAATAAAAATAAATATGAATGAAGCTCTGCATTTTTAATTGGGGAGGGTACCTGAAAAGCTCGTTTTTGTTTCATATCGACCTATTCTAATGAAAAGTTCGTATATTAAAATTTTTGATAACAAGAACGTATCTCAGACTTTTTGTTAAAAAGCTCTATCTCCGCGTATTCATTAATAAAGCGTATATCAGGAAATCAATTAAAAAGATTGTATGTTATTGATTTAGGTTGATTTATTTCCTTTTTACAAATTGCAAGAGCTTTAATTGATGGACTATATAATAGACAAAAATTGTGTATTAAATTTAAACTGCTCATATCTTAATATATATTTTAAAAACTTTTTTTAGCGTGTACGTACTTTTTTACTATTAGGACGAAACTTATCGGAATAAGTAGACTAAAATCTAGAGAAATAGTTTTAAGTCACTATGACGAAGTAAGATTAGCGATAACCAGTTTAGAAAGACAACAGGTCCGCTGGTGCTGATTGATTGCCTGCGGAGCTATTAAAATACTGTGGTGAGTAGTTGGTAAGGCGCATGCTTTAGCTTCTTTGCAAAGTTTTATTTGCATTAGCTTAATTTCATTTCATTTAGTCATTAAGTCACATTAGTACAATGAGACACCTATGATCTCAGTATTTGGAAAAGCAAAAATACAGATAATTCTTAAATCTAGGTTTGGTCATTACACAAGGAGAAACAGTTCAAAGCAATACATACACAATTTGAACATTAAAATACAGATATAGATAAATAAAGTATGAAGTCAATAATAACAGATAACAAATTATTTAGATAGCGAGACTTGTTGATTTATGTATTTTACCGGTAGTAAGCATATAAAACTGTCTTAAAATTGCTTTTAGTAAAACTACTGTGAATGGACATTGGTATCGAGTTGCAAGTACTAATGGCATTGACCGAGATGACTTGGGAAAAATTAGATTATCATAAAGATATCTAGGTTCCTTACATATAATAAGTCTGCAGAGAAAAATAAAATTTCTCGCCTTCAGATAGGCAACTATTTCACACCCTAGTAATCGTGTTCTGCAATTCGAAATATGTTAAAATTTGTCTAACTCGAACACATAGCGCGTAACGTGGTTGAAAGTTACATCGATCTTATGGGTAGAATGCGAGCTCAGATTGCTGTATATCAGTTCGGAGTAGCATATGACCGGCAAAATTAGCTGTATTGCAAGTTTTCTCCTAACATGGGGAGGAGTTAACGCCGCTGAAGTTCGAAGGTTCCTCAATATATTGTAAACATTGCAGACAATAGAGTTTACATGATCATCGCAAGTCAAGCTACTGTTGATGATAAAGCCTAGATTGGTTACTTTTGGCACCAGTTTAGAATATTATCAGCAATATATAAAGGATAAATATTTGAGAAAGCTATTGCTATTTTAGATATCGGGAGGATTTAAGGCTTATCACTATTAAGGCACAAATAATTTCTCGTGGCCCAAGTCGAAATGGATGCCAAGTCGCTATTTAACCTTTCGCAAAGATGGCTTGTATCCTCATACCTTCCAGATAGATATAGTTGAATGTCATCAGCTAAAGCGTGCATATGGGCATGCTGACAGATAGAGAAGTATCATTTATGAGGAGACTAAACAATAAAGGACTTCGAATAGATCCCCGTGGAACACTAGTCACCAGTGGTTAAAGTCTAGACAATTGTGAGCCAATTTTGACACGTTGAGTTCCACCCCCTAAATAGCTCCGCTTAAGATGCTTTGCGCAAACCCCAAAACCAAAATAATTTGTTAGCTTCATGCAGAGTAAGTCATGGTTTACCGAGTCGAAAGCTTTAGAAAAATCTAGGAGGCACAATAGTCAGTTGGTTTTTGTCAACATTCTAATTGTGCCAACTATCGCAGAATCAGCCTTCTTGGTATCATATATAAGGTCCTGTCAGGCGTAAACTGAAGCTCATCGTGAATCGGCTGATTGATTAGACCTTATCAGTACGGCTTCAGAACTGGTAAATTTATCATCGACCAGATTTTTTCCAAATCACCACTACGTCAATTTTAAAGCCTCCTTCAATAGTCCGAATATGAAATGGGGTTACATGGGCTGTCTTCTTGTGTCCCCAGAACCTACCTACACAATGAGGCGAGAGTACTCCCCATTAGGGAGGGAAATTAAATGCTAAACAAATAGTTTCTGTTGAATACCCAGCAACCTGGGCATCCCAACATACATCTAATTGATGAGGCTACACGTCCCAGGGGCTAAGCGGTCATCTCCGTAAGCATTATGAGGAAAAACGGCACCTGAGAACACAGCCGAGAGGACAGAGTTATTCTATAACATGAGGCTTAGTGCCAAATTGGGAGTTTTCCGTTTGATCGTCAAACAAAATCTGTAACACATTTAGTCTATGTGAGTTCTTTATATTGACCGGCCGATTCAACCTAACCTAGGTAAGGTTAAGTCATTTTGTGAATTGAAGATGCTTTTTATGTTCCAAAACCATTTTGAATAATAACTTAAATTTTTTTGTTTTTGTCGGCCTACATATTTGTAAGATTGGTAAAGCTCGTATTCTGGGACCAAAGTAGAAACAGATTTTACATATAAAAGACCCTTCCTCACATTGCTGTCATCGTGCATTACAGTGATATTAAGTGCTTACTTTTTACCATGAAGGAATGATACAGGTGGCAGCATGGTGACATACCTACAAACATTAATAAAAATTCTATGTACTTTGTTTTTGTAAATTCGATGAACAAAATCGTACTGCGCCAGAAGTTGATGTATCAAATCAAATAAAAAAGTTTATAATCAGCTGTTCCATGCTGCCACCTTGTATCGTTGCGCCATGCTTTTTAAGCCGGAGTCATTGGTGCCGTATGTCGTATCGCTGTATCCGTATCCCTAACGTAATCAGCTGTTTATCGTTACGACGGTAAACCAAAACCCAATTGGTTGGCTACGATACGGTTACGACCTTAGCGGCACCAATAATCGATTGCATTGATTTTCATAAGTTTGGTCGAATCAGCTGTTAAAAGGTTACCGATACGGTTACCGATAAAGCACCAATGTCTCCAGCTTTACTTAGGCCCGCTTTTACAGTGCGAGTTTAAACCATCACTAGAAGAGCTTAACCTTCCCACTTTGTTCGATAACATACAATTTTACTGCTCATCTCGGCCTAAAGGGCCAATTAATGGTGACTTATAACCTTAAAGCCATAACCAGATAAACAGCTGATTGAACCTACCTTATGGAAATCAATGTAATCGATTAATGGTATCATACCAGAACGCTAACGCCATAACCATACCAACCATTTGGTTTTTGGTTTCTCGCCATATCCATAACCTAAAAATATTTGAGTTGGTGAATTTAATAACTTTTTGTAGATTTTATTCATTGTTTTGGATACGTTATGACTAAGAGACTTATTTTTTGTAGAATATGTTTGAAGTTTTTTACCTTTTCTTAATTTTTATGAAATTTTCACGATTTTTAGGTTAAGACACCATTAATCGATCACATTGGAGATGGTTATGGGTATGGGTATGGTTACGACTATGGCGTTAGGGTTAAGGAAGTTTAATTTGGCCATAAGTGGCAGGGCTAAACGCTTGTCAACTTTAACTAGAGTTTAAACTCGCACTGAAATACCGGACCTTAGAAGCAAAACAAGTCAAATGAATTCACAATTTGAAGCAGGCATGCTTAACCAAAGAACCAATATCATTTCATTACGATAATTAAAGAAATGATTTTGTTTCGTTTTCTGCCATATCAAAACGAAATCAAATCGTTTAAGTTGATTATTAATTTCAAACTAAGCTGGCAAAGTTGATTGATGGCGGAGTCATTAAGGTGAAAGCATTAGCTAAGCTAATTGCAACTTTTCTCATGAATTTTGACAGTACGAACATATCACAGAGTATTTTTGACAATACCACCAACGAATTACACAAACAAATTACATAGAGTTTGTGTGTACGTCCGCTCGCTGTTACCACTTACGGCTTCACCATGGCTATAGCATTGCCAGCACAATTCAAACATAAAGTATCACGTTTTTCTTAACGTTTTTAACGTTAACGAAAGCTTTTCGTTTCGGTTAAAAACGAGATACAATTTATATTGATAATTTTTTTATCGATAATATTTCGAAGTATTTCAACGGAAACGGTGAAAATTTTATGATAAACGATTAGCTTAACGTTAAGGTGCATCCCTGATTTGAAGTATTTTTCAACTAAGCCAACTTTAACTTCATGCAATAAATGATCTCCGCAGAGCAATTTTTCATATCATCAATAACGGTATCTGTGCATCATAATTTATAACATTGGGCTTTATTCAATATGGTGCACATAATGAATAAAATTTTAAACGGTGCCTGGCTACAGGAACACAATAAAATGGCCTTATTTTTTGTGGAATATGTTTGTAGTTTTTGCGTTTTCTTAATTTTTATGAAATTTTCACGATTTTTAGGTTAAGGCACCATTAATAGATCACATTGGAGATGGTTATGGATATTAGAGGTTTACGCCGATCACTCTATCGGCGGCGCCGGCGTAGGCTCTAGTATATACCAGCGGCGGCGGCGTAGGCGGCGCGGCGGCGTACGCCGGTGTTCTTACTTTAAAAGCTTGATTTTTCTATTTAAAAAAAATAATATTTAGGAAAGTTTTTGTTTATATGTATTTAAGGAAATCAACGTGTTGGCCATTTCGGAAAGATCCGGGGTTTTTGCATCAAAATCTCTCAGACCGTTAAAAAATTTTCAGGAGTAGCTCCTTGCGAAGGGATTGTCCCTCGTTCGCATGCTCCAGAGAGGCTTCGAACCTAACCCCGGTCTTTGGAATTGGTACTGCTGCGTCTGCTGAAAAGAAATAGAGATACATAAAATAGTCACACTTTTGCCTGTATATCTCGTGCAAAGCGTAGTTTCACCTAGGGTTAACTCCTAATAATCGTCGCGAACACAATTTCTTTAAATCATTTGTTGCTCCTTGGCGCTCACGCATGAAGGCGACTTAAGGTTGCTATGAATGGTCTATTAATACTCATGACTATCGTGGCACATGGCGCCTCCAGTTTTTTCGGCTGTTTTTAAGAGCTAAAATTTCCGATGTGCGAACAGTAGGAATCCCTACCACCAGTCGCTACCACGCCTCATGAGCCTCACACCATATGCCAGTACAGAAGCTATACGACTGCGACTTCGAACTCATACCTTCGTCGACGTCATTTTCCTCGAAGCTCTAGGTGTAGCTCCGAAGACTTTCCAACGGATGCTTTTGTTGCGCTATGCTGCCGAGCTACACTTTGAAACGTTAGGGAGTGACTATTCGGCCAAAGATGCCGCCCTCGAAATCATAAGCAGTCTAAGTGGATGTCATTGCGTCATGGGTGAAAATCTGTATAATCTTCAGCGCATCTACATAATTAAAATTTTACAAGGACCCTGGATAAAATTTTTAAAATGTAGACCAAAGATTGCAGACGTTTGTGTTCACAACATTGATTTCAATAGCCTTCGTTAAATCAAATTTAGAATGAAAATCGACGGATTTTAAGTTGAAAGTTGTTAACTACTGTTTTCCGGCCTTACGATATAGGAGCTCATTATGGATGACCGCGTAGCTTCAGTTTTCAGACAAGTTCGACTGTCTACTACGTTAGGGTAGTATCACACGCGGTCATTAGTTCCACTGTCTTGGGAAAGCTTTTGCTTCACCACTTTGAGTGTTCTTGCAAAGGACAAAGCCTCACCTGGTAGATATATGTGCCTACGTATTCACAATTGTAAAAGGAGCCGTAACGTGTAGGTGATATTTAAACTTGGTTGATAGGCTGTAATCAATGTGATTCACTCCAAGGGACTAGTTTTGGATAGGGCCGTCAACTTTAGGAAATGTCAAACCGGGAGACTTGGGTGTTGAAGGATGAAGTGTTAAAATCAAAATTAACATTTCAGACGCTATTGTATAGTTTCGCAAATAAACAACAGATGTTCGAATGTAAGCCCAAGCGATTTTTCAATCCCTTCTCATATGTACATATATCCTCAACTTAAGTATGAGGTAAGAATAACTTCAAAGGAGTGTTTATGCCCCTAGAACCTACTAAAGGATTTTGCATCACTGATTTCGCATATTCTTGAGGACAGTTTAAAAACATGTTCGCCTTGGGTCATTTTATTTGAATTAATTCTTCATTATTAATTTTTTCAAAAATGCAAAGTGAGCATATAAATTTATTATATAACTTTTCTTTTAGTATTTTGTTTTAATAACTTGCAGAATTGGGTGATGCAAAATCCGTGTTAAGCTAACATCGAAAGCGCCTGTTCTTTTAAATAACTTTTGAATAGTTATAAAGAGTTAAATTTCGCAATTAGTTTCTTATAACTGGCAGTGATGCGCATCCGTTGATACTACGTTCGACCATATCCGACCAATTTTCGACATGAACAATAAATGGCCTAAACAGTCTTAAACGAGTAGAAAATATAGTAACGCTCCGGACGCCGCGCCGCCACGCCGATATTTTTGACATTCGGCGGCGGCGTGCGAAAAACGACCAAAATCGGCGGCGGCGTTTATCGGCGGCGTATATCTCTAATGGATATGGGTATGGTTCCGACTATGGCGTTAGGGTTAAGGAAGTTTAATTTGGCCATAAGTGGTAGGGCTAAACGCTTGTCAACTTTAACTAGAGTTTAAACTCGCACTGAAATACCGGACCTTAGAAGCAAAACAAGTCAAATGAATTCACAATTTGAAGTATTTTTCAGCTAAGCCAACTTTAACTTCATGCAATAAATACTCTCTGCAGAGCAATTTTTCTATCATCAATAACGGTATCTGCGCATCATAATTTATGACATTGGGCTTTATTCAATATGGTGCACATAATGAATAGAATTTTAAACGGTGCCTGGCTACAGGAACACAATAAAATAGCATCAAAACTTCGCACTGAACTTTTGTCCAAGCCAAATAAGAGATAATCAAAATGTACAATAATAAAAATTGAATGGACTTTAGCGTCTCAGTTAATTATGCAATTAAGTAATTTAATGGAGCTATTTAAAGCAAAGATAAATAAGTAACGGCATGCGGTGCACCAAAAAAAAAAATCATGTTTATTCATAATTTTGTTATATTCATATAGATGTAGGTAGGCCGTTTCGGAAATATTTTTTTTCCATCTCCACTAACAAAAGGAGAGAGGAGAAATTGGAGCAAGAGAGCAAAAGTGGGCTATTTTAAATTCAAATTTATTACAGGAAAACGTCTAGCCTACTATGTACGGAAAATAGGTATGATCTTTCTTGAAGGAGGAAGAGAGAAAAGTACTGGAAATACCAGGAAAAGCAGGCAAGTATAAGCAGAGTGTTCTAAGCCCCTAACCCGCTGGGGGTGGGACTGACGATGATTGCTGGTTTCGAAACATAGGGCATATTCCTGGCGTTCCAACGTTTTCTCTATATTCATGACCACCCTATGCAATGCAGTATCAACTGACATGACGTTGGTATAAGCCCGTTGTGCTGAAGAGAATTATGCTTCGTTCATATTCCAATTTATATATTGTCACGGATATTAACATCACTAAGTTATACCCTCACTAAGGCGATGCCAAGGCCACGATAAGCAGTATTTACGTCAATAATCAAATCATGTATACACATATATAAGGCAGCCGAAAGATGTCACACACAGATGCATTTACTTATACGCCTATGTATGCGCGAGAGACTGTAAACTACAAACATTCACATCAATAATTCAATCATTATGTATCTACATAAACAAATAAATAATTGCGTCTACACATATGTACGTATACGAGCAGCGGAGCGGCAATGCACAAACACATGCATATATCTTATCTGAGTTGTCACAAGAGAGAGCAATAATTTGTGCACGTAGTTGTGGCTGGCGATTTTGTAGCCGAAACTAACTAGTAACTTCTGGAAATCGAAGAGCCTAGAAGTATGCAGCGTAAACTATAAAAGCGGGGCAGGCGAGTAAGAAGTAATTTAGTTTGATTTGTGTTTCGAGTAAGACGATATCTAGCGAGCAATAGCAGTATTATTTTGAAAGTCAGTTTCACTTAAGCTATCAGTTTGGTTATTAAGCCAGCTTATTGCAAAGTATAAGTGTTATTGTGAAGTACTTTAATAAAGGCCATTTTTCTTCAATATTGGCGTTATTTATTCAACAGTTTAGTGATACGAACTTAGCAAAAAGGCAAATAAGAGGATTTGCAGCAAATTCGTTACAATTGGTGTCAGAAGAGGAATTGTTGAATAAATTCCGAAGATTGGGAATACAACTTCGACACGGCAAAGTTGAGTGAATTGACGATCCAGCAACTGAAGGAGGAGTTGGAAGTCCGTGGATTGGCTACTTCTGGCAATAAATCCCAGCTAAAAAAACGACTAAGTGTAGCTATGGTATTTGAAGGAATCTACAATGCTGAGGAGTATGTCTTTCATTATGATAGCGACAAAACAACAACAAAAATGGAAGAAAAAAACGAAACACCGTAGACAGTGACGAGCACAATATCTGTACAAACATCGACAATGGCATCTCAGCTGGGGTCACAGGAGGCACGCATTTCAGAAATGGCGTCGCAAATGTCATCTAAATTGGAAGAACAGAAGACATATATGCCATCTCAACTGGAAGCGCAAGAGGCACGTATATCTGGAATGTCGACAAAAATTTCGGAACAGGTATCATCGCAGCTCTTTGCGAAACTGGAAGAGCAGGATGCAAAAATTTTACAACTCGAGGACACAATTGATGCCGAGATAGAAGCGTTGAAAGGTCTTATGCAACAGTTACAACTAAATCGCCCAGCTGTTCCAGCGAGCAATCCGAAGGTAAAAACTCCATCCTTTGACGGCTCTGTTCCTTTCCAGGTCTTCAAGCTACAGTTTGAGAAGACCGCAGCAGTGAAAAACTGGAATGCGGAAGATAAAGTTGCTGCATTGTTCGTGGCATTGAAGGGGCCAGCAGCGGAAATCCTACAGACGATTCCCGAAGGAGAGCGGAACAATTATGAAGCATTGATGGCTGCTGTAGAACGACGTTATGGAAGCGAGCATAGAAAACAGATATTCCAAATTGAGTTGCAAAACCGCTACCAAAAAGCAAATGAGACATTGCAGGAGTTTGCTTCAGATGTTGAAAGGTTGGCTCATCTCGCAAATGCGGACGCACCCGTGGAATACACCGAGAGGGTAAAAATCCAGAGTTTTATAAATGGCATACCAGACGTGGAAACGAAGCGAGCTACATACGCGAACCCAAAACTGACATTTGCTGAAACGGTATCACATGCATTGACTCAGGAAACTGCCTCCCTATTGAGTAAACCAGCATATAAGGCTCATCGTGTAGAAGTAGAAAGGCAGAATGGGTAGACACAATTTTGGAAGCACTGAAGGGATCACAACAGAAAAATGCCGGAGTTATTAAATGTTTCAAGTGCGGCAACCCAGGTCATATTGCACGACATTGCAGCACCGGTCCCAATAGCTCCAACAATGTGGGTGGCCGTAAACGCAGAGCTGAAGGAGATGAGCAAATCTCCAAGTCCACTCAATCGTTAAACTAAAGCGAGTCAGCCGCAAGAGGCGACAGCTGGCTCCCTCAATCGAATGCCCCATAATCTCTATCTCACAAATTGGAGGAAGGTCAAACAATCTTACTGTCGGAGGACATGTGGATAGAAAGGAACGTTTACTGACTATAGATACGGGCGCATCTTATTCCATCATTCGAGCGGATTTAGTCAACAAGAAGATAACACCATTGCATGGAGCAAGATTGCGTACAGCCACTGGAGAAGACAGCACGGTTCTAGTAGAAGTATCATGTGAAGTCGCAATTGGGAACGTCACGGTAGTACACAATTTTATAGTGGCAGAGATTGTTGATGAAATCATAATTGGAGTGGACTTCTTAATCGACCAGGGCATCAAGATCGACATGCAAAGCAAGACGATACGATATAAGAACATGGATGTACCACTTAATTTCGGCTACGAGAGAGGCTACAGCAGTAAACGAGTGCTGGTGGAAGAGAGTCAGCGAATACCACCAAAATCCGAAGCAGTCATCTGGGCAAAGGTTGATGGAGATTGTGGGACAAACAAATTGTGGGTTGTCGAAGCAGCAAACAATTCAGCACTGAACATACTTGTAGGAAAAACCCTGGCTATGACAAAGCAAGATGGACGTATTCCGGTAAGAGTACTCAATGAGTTCAATTCACCACTCAAACTGACTAAAGGAGCTATTTTGGGAAGATGCCAAGAGGCTGAAGTAGTTATTAACTGTGAACAGCTCCAGGAACAGGTTTCACCTAGTAATAATAATCTTTCAAATGACATCACGGCATGGACGCAGGGGCTAGAGAAAGCATATCAGAGTAAGGCAAAAAACTGCTCCTAAAGTACGCGAACATATTTGACCAGTATGGTTCTAAACCAGGCCGCACCAACGTTGTGAAACATCAAATTGACACTGAAGATGCGAGGCCGATTCGTCAAGCTCCACGTAGTGTTCAACTGGCGAAGCGGGAAGATGTGAGTCAAATTATACAAGAAATGAGCGACAGCGGCGTTATCGAACCATCAGCTAGTCCCTGGAGCTCACCGGTAGTACTTGTAAAGAAGAAGGATGGAAAAATGAGGTTTTGCGTGGACTACCGGAAGTTGAATGACGTTACGAAAAAGGATAGCTACCCATGCCAAGAATTGACGACACTCTGGACTCGCTCTCTAGTACGAAATGGTTTTCCACACTGGACTTGAAAAGCGGCTACTGGCAAGTGGAGGTGAAGGAGGAAGACAAAGAGAAAACAGCCTTCAGCGTCGGAGATGGTCTTTGGCAATTTACAGTAATGCCCTTTGGACCATGTAATGCACCAGCTACTTTCGAGAGACTCATGGATCAGGTATTGAAAGGACTACATTGGAAAACATGCTTGGTGTACCTGGACGACATCATCGTATTGGGCAAGAATTTCGACGAACATCTTAAGAACTTGGAGGAAGTTTTCCAAAGAATAGCTGGCGCTGGTCTGAAGTTAAGTCCCAAAAAGTGTGCGCTGTTTAAAAAGGAAGTAAATTATTTGGGTCACAAGGTAACGACAGAGGGCATCTGCACTGCGAACGAAAAGATAGAGGCTGTAAAGGATTGGCCAAGACCACAGAACCTACATGAATTAAGAAGTTTCCTTGGGCTGTGCACATATTACCGCCGATTTGTACAAAATTTTTCCAGCGTAGCCCATAGCCTCCATGAGCTTACAAGTAATTTAGTTTGATTTGTGTTTCGAGTAAGACGCTATCAGTTTGGTTATTAAGCCAGCTAATTACAAATTATAAGTGTTATTGTGAAGTAATTTAATAAAGCCCATTTTTCCATTATTCAATATTGGAGTTATTTATTCAACATTTTAGTGATACGAACTTAGCAAAAAGTCCAATAAGAGGATTTGCAGCAAATTCGTTACAATATATAATCTCCCTCTAGTGTTTTTAGCAGAAAAGATGTCCAACTAATTGGCCATTTAGTCTTCCCGCTTTCGGTTGAAGACTACTGGAGCCGTTCTCCAAGATTGCGGGACGTGGCTCAGTTTTACGCAAATCTCAAAGATTATTTTAAGCCATTCAACAATCGTTTCACCTGCCATCTGCAAAATAGCAGGTACCTCTTGCTCCTTATTTAGAGTGTAGACGTTATAACAGAATTCTTCCGCATCATCTTAGTTTTTGCTGAGTAGCGTCCCTACGGACTCTTCACTATGTCCGCACAGAAAATTTCCATGAAACCCTCTTTGATCTGGTGATTTCATGTTCATAGATCCTGGACTGATATCTCTTCCAGGCACTCCTCACATTCGTCAACTTATTTGTAAACCAAAAGCTTTTACTATTTCGTTCAATATCAGCGCATGTAAATTTCTGAACTTCTCTAAAAGTTTACCCTGGTACAAAAAACGAAAAAAGTGGTATGATTTTTTTACCAGACCCGTAAACTTT
This sequence comes from Eurosta solidaginis, assembly GCF_040869045.1. Taxonomy (NCBI): domain Eukaryota; kingdom Metazoa; phylum Arthropoda; class Insecta; order Diptera; family Tephritidae; genus Eurosta; species Eurosta solidaginis. The sequence goes on from NC_090319.1 coordinate 104,626,794, forward strand.
GATGTCTTTCAACGTCCTAAAACGTTATCAGAGGTCCGTTTAGGCTTAGCTCACGTTAAATATCTTGTACTGTTCGGATTTCGACTGGCATTGCCATTTCGTGGATCCGATAGGGGAAATCCCATCTGTTCACCAAATTCATATGCACATTATCTTCACTTTGTTGAGTAAAGTTTTAACTCTCACAAAGGTCTTAAGAGAACTGAAACATTTGTTAGCAATATTCAACTACTCAAAGTTTAAGTTTCAACTACTGAAAGTTGTAATTCTTTCTATTCGCTCCTCGTACTAAGTACACATTGTTGTTGTAGTTAATGCAGTTGATTCTTGGCATAATAGTACGATAAGTGGTGTACCGTTTGTGAAATGTCAGCATTAATTTGAGTATTTTGTGCAACGGTAGTGGTAAAATCGAAATGTTGAGCATTGGTTGTCATGTACTCGTGTATAACCTACATACATATATACCTACCTATGGGTAAATAAATAATACTTTCGTGCAAACAATCTGATTTCCATCGTTCGTTAAACAAGTGCTGAGACCATTTCATATCGCCTTCAATCGCTTTCAAAGTGCTAAATTGCAAATCGCTACAACTTCACAACTCAACAACTTGTCTGCAGTGTAAAAAAAATCGCAAATCTCGAGAGAGGTGTAACAAGAGATTTTAGCTCACGGCGATATATTTAAATTATATTCCCTTTAATATGTATTTACTAGAAACTAATAATTCTGATTTTACACATATCCTTGTACTAACTAGATATAAATGTATGCACTCCGTCGAAACATTTATGTCTTCAAATTGCAGATGAGAGACGTTGTCCTGCCCTATACATCCGCATCCTCCATTTCATGTATCCCACCCCTCTTCGTTTCTCCCTCTTCATTATGCTTTTCCCCTTCCCTTTCTCCTTCCTCTGCCTTTTTTCTCTAACTCCGGTTTTCTAAACTTGTTCCAATGGCCCGTTTTTTCAGTAGTTGGTTAAGCTAAGCTTAAACTAAGTTTGCTTAAACCCTAATCAAATTTAAACTCCAGTTAAAATACTGAGCAGTTTTTCAGTCATAGTGTTTTTATCATCTAGATAATTTGCAGATACGGAAACAACCACAAATAACACAAGAAGATTGCGCATTGCGCATATAAACATTAGATCAGCTGTTTTTGTACCCAACAAACATGGAAAAAATATTTCTGCAGCCTTAGAGAAATATATATGTATCTAGTTCCAGAGCTGACATCCTGCTCTAATTATTTTGAAACCAGATAGTTATCAAGTTGATATCCAACTTCATTCTCCAATCACTATCCAACCTTTGAGACATTTTGTAAAATGTACACTTCTCGAGTGGATCTCTAACGTCATTCTCAAATTATTTTCCGACCTTTGAGATATTTTGAGAAATGTGCAGCTTTCAAATGCTACTTTGGCTATCGAGTTGAGGTGGGTTGAAAAAAAATCTTCCCCGAGGTGGTACCACCACAACCAACAGCTGTTTGTTATGAGAAATAAACACCTGGTTGAAAGCACTAAAGAAACGCTATTATTAAAAGTAAGTTATACATATTTTATTTTAGTAAAAATACTGTTGCATTTTAATCTTAAATTTGAGTCCAGTGACAGAACCACACATAAATACAAGTTGAGAACTATGCATCTTTTTTAAACGGTTTTATGTAGCTTGACTTGGCAGGCCGGCCGCACGGCCGTTGTGAACGAATTTTGTAATTGAAATTTAAGTAACTTCCCGGTAATCTACAAGCTTGAAACTTAGAATATAGTTCACAACCCGATGACAATGCAATAATAAGAAGAAAAAACTCCGATAGGTGGCGCATGGTCGAAATATTTAAAAAATCGTATTTGTGGGCCGATTTGGCTCATATTTGGAACACTTAATACATACATCAATACCCTTCAAAAAACGGAAGTACTCCATAAATAATGTAAGGAATACCCCTTTTGGGAGTATAGGAGTGTTCAAAAACTAATCTGTATTCATACAAAAAATGTGCTCCAATTAACATTGCGATGTCCTAGGAGAGGAGTAGGTGATCCCACTCTCGCTTTGTTTGTGAGTATTCCATAGAGTACATACGTGAGATTACTTTCCAAAGTACTTTCACTGTAGTACTCCATGGAGCACCCACAGAGGATCATATGCCAAAGTACTAAAGAGGAATTGTGTCGGAAAGAATTATCGGAGTGAATTTAATTTAAAATGAAAGTAAAAGAAGAGGGGCAATATAACTTTTATATTTTTTACTACGAATATTCTTATGTTATTTAGCATTTGCGTGAATAAAGAAACTAATATTTCTCTATACTATAGTATGTATACATAAAACCAGTGCGCGGTTGCATTTTATCAGAGTTGCCATAGTAAAATTTTATTATCAGTTATTTGTATGCAATATTTAATTTTTGGCAACTCTGTTCGATCGTCATCGTGTCGTGATCACGGTCGTTAAAAACGAGCAATGATCGGCTGATGGTGTTCCGCAAACGCATTGCAAAGGAGCATTGTTACAGTACTCCAACATGAAGAAAATGGAACACGTAATCCAACAATTTTTGCAGGGTAGAAATCGAGCTATGAAAATCGCCGGTAGGTGGCGCAATGATCGAGATATTCAAAAAAAATCGTATTTGTGGTCGGATTGGGCTCCTATTTGGAACATATAATACATACAAGAATAGAAAGAGACCTATGAAAAAAATCGCCACTATGTGGCGCAAGGATCGAGATATTAAAAAAAATCGTATTTGTGGTCCGATTTGGCTCATATATGGAACACATAATAGCTACATGAATAGAAAGCGGTCTGTGAAAAAGGCGCCACTAGGTGGCGCAAGGATCGAGATATTCAAAAAAATCGTATTTGTGGTCCGATTTGGTCCATATTTAGAACACACAATACATACATGAATAGAAAGCGACCTATGATGTCCGATTTGGCTCATATTTGGAACAAATATTACATACAGTCCGGTAGAAGTGACATCAAAATATTTTGGAGTTCGAGGAGGGACAAGCATACGTGGCGCAGAGTCGAGTAAAGTCTTTGGAAGGATTATGTATTGAGGACTTAGATTGTAACAAATTGTTAGGAAAAAGTCCTTGTAATAATGAGTCACTAAACAGAATGAGAAATAATAGGCAATTAAATAAAAACTTGAAAATAAAACAGTTAAAAAAATTTGTTTTAAGTTAAACGGTTTTATTGAAAACAATACTTGTATGCAAATATTTTCATTCCTTTCTTTTTATTTAAACCTTTCTTTATTTAAGGTCAAGAAAGAGCAATTGGTAATGTGCTATTTAATTTAATTAAATTTTAATTTAATTTAGGTTTCCTGCAAAATTTGTCAACCAAATAACACGCAGCAACACCAGCAGCTCCGCCGGGATTGGCAAGGGTCTCTTGAGGCATTCAAGACCAACAATCTGGGTGATAATACATTTGAGATTAAATGAATGAAAAATGGCTCCATATCCAATGTCATTGAAAATATTAAAATATCCTTCAAATATTTGGCTTCAATAGCTGATCAAAGATTACCGAAAATCGACAAAAATTCGTAATATTTATCGATTCGTTATAAACGATGACGAATATCGTTAGAAAAGTAAAAGAGTACCTATGCTGGTAGAAACAAGAAATCGCCAAATCGGTGAGCAATGCTTTAATGGCGATAGCTGTTGTCTAAACTTTGATGATTCGGCGGGCGAATAGTTTTTTTTTATAATTATATTATTATTTTTAGTGGACTGTATGTTATTGTCACGGATATTAGCATCACATCACTAAGGCGATGCTAAGGCCATGCCAAGCAGTATTTACGTTAATAATCAAATCAAGTATACACATATATAAGGCAGCCCAGAGAGATGTCACACACAGATGCATTTACTTATACGCCTATGTGCGCGCGAGAGACTGTAAACTACAAACATTCACATCAATAATTCAATCTTTATGTATCTACATAAACGAATAAATAATTGCGTCTACACATATGTACCATGTACGAATACAAGCAGCGGAGAGTCAATGCGCAAACACATGCATATATCTGAAAAGTTTGAGAGCTACTGGACTAGTAGATTCTGGAAGCGCCTAAAAGATGTATAAAATTGTGCAATTTTACCCTGCAAAAATCGCGAGTACTACATGCATGCATGTATGGAGTACTCGCTATGGACCAACCGAGTGCTCCAAAATTAACCACAATTCATATAAAAAATATGGTCCAATTAACATTGCGATGTCCTAGGACTGGACCATATACTCCAGCTCCGCATTACATCAGAGTAATCCATGGAGTACCCACAGACCAATAAACATCGTGTAGTGATTACAATCGTTAAAAACGAGCAATGATCGGCTTACAATATGTTCGTGTATAAACATGAGTTGGTCCATTGCTGCATTACAGTGGACTACAATGGTAAGTACTCCAGTGGACCACATGATCCAACGATTTTTGCAGGGTAGTTATAGCTGAGAAGTTTGAGAGCTCATGGACAATGCTAGTACATTCTGGAAAAATGCGAACGAGGAAACCAAAGGGTATAAAAGGCAACAGATGAAGAGGCGCTGTAATTCAGTTTGAGTTGAGCTATCAATCAGTTTGATTAAGCACGCGATCTGGCGGCCAATAGTAGAGTTTCATTTGAGTTATCAATCAGTTTGGTTATTAAGCCAGCGAGTAGCAAAGTATAAGTGTATTGTGAAGTACTTTAATAAAGGCCATTTTTCCTTTCAATATTGGAGTTTTTTATTCAACAGTTTAGTTATTCGAACTTAGCAGAGGATTGCAAATAAGAGAATTTGCAAGCAATTTCGTTACAATTGGTGTCAGAAGAGGAATTGTTGAATAAATTCCAGAGGACAACAAGGACATGGCAAAGTTCAGTGAATTGAAGATCCAGCAACTAAAGAATGAGTTGGAGAGCCGTGGATTGAATACAAGCGGCGTTAAACTTGAACTTCAGGTACGGCTACGAGAGGCAATGGAAGCGGAAGGAATTGATGTGGAAGAGTATGACTTTCATCTTGATGGTGAGGAAGTAACAAAAATTGAAGAGAAACACGAAACATCGCAGACAGTTACGAGCACAGACTTGAACATGATTTTGGCTGCAATATCTGCTCAAACATCGACAATGTCATCACAGATGGAATCCCAAGAGACACGAATTACATCGAAAATTGAAGCACAAGAAACGCATATGTCAGAAATGTCGACACAGATAACATCCAATATTGAAGCACAAGAAACGCGTATGTCAGAAATGTCGACACAGATTACATCGAAGATTGAAACACAAGAAACGCGTATGTCAGAAATGTCGACACAGATTACATCAAAGATGGAGACACAACTGAAAGAACAAGAGGCACGCATAACAGTACAACTCGAAGCGCAAGAGGCGCGTATATCATCAAAACTCGAAGCACGTATGGACGAGGAAATAACGCAGTTTGAAGAAAAAATCGAAGCTGAGGTGGATGCTTTGAGAGGTCGTATACAAGAGCTGCAATTAAACCGCCCAGCTGTTTCAGCAAGCAATACAAAGGTAAAAACACCATCCTTTGACGGTTCTGTTCCTTTCCAGGTCTTTAAGCTACAGTTTGAGAAGACCGCAGCAGTGAACAACTGGAATGCGGAAGATAAAGTTGCTGCACTGTTCGTGGCATTGAAAGGGCCTGCCGCGGAAATCTTACAGACCATCCCAGAGTACGAGCGGAACCACTACGAAACATTGATGAGCGCTTTAGAGAGACGTTACGGAAGCGAGCATAGGAAACAGATATTCCAAATTGAGTTGCAAAACCGCTACCAAAAAGCAAATGAGACATTGCAGGAGTTTGCATCAGATATTGAAAGATTGGCTCATCTTGCAAATGTAGACGCACCCGTGGAATACACTGGAAGGGTAAAAATCCAGAGCTTCATAAATGGCATACGAGATGTGGAAACGAAGCGGGCTACATATGCGAATCCAAAACTAACGTTTGCTGAAACGGTATCGCATGCACTGACTCAGGAAACAGCCTCACTTTTGAGTAAGCCAGCGTACACAGCTCATCGCGTGGAAGTGGAAAAGCCAGACTGGGTAGACGCAATTTTGGAAGCATTGAAGGGTACGCAGCAGAAGAATAATGATGCAGTCAAATGCTTTAAGTGTGGAAAGCCAGGGCATATTGCGCGTTATTGCAACACCAACCCTAAAAGTTCCAACAATGTGGGTGATCTTAAACGCAGACTGTAGATACGGGTGCATCTCATTCCATCATTCGGGCGGATTTAGTCAACAAGAAGATAAGACCATTGCATGGAGCAATATTGCGTACAGCCACTGGAGAAGACACCCAGGTAATTGGAGAAGTAGAATGTGAAGTAGCAATTGGGAACGTCACGGTACTACACAATTTTATAGTGGCAGGTATTGTTGATGAAATCATAATTGGAGTGGGCTTCTTAATCAACCAAGGCATCAAAATCGATATGCAAAGCAAGACGATGCGATATAAGAACATGGATGTGCCACTTAATTTCGGCTACGAGAGAGGCTACAGTAGTAAACGAGTGCTGGTGGAAGAGAGTCAGCAAATACCACCAAAATCAGAAGCAGTCATCTGGGCAAAGGTTGATGGAGATTGTGGGACAAACAAATTGTGGGTTGTCGAAGCAGCAAATAAATCAGCACTGAACATACTTGTAGGAAAAACCTTGGCTATGACAAAACAAGGTGGACGTATTCCGGTAAGAGTACTAAATGAGTTCAAGTCACCATTCAATTTGACCAAAGGAGCTATTTTGGGAAGATGCCAAGAGGCCGAAGTAGTTATTAACTGTGAACAGCTCCAGGAGCACGTTTCATCTAGTAATACTGATCTTTCAAATGATATCATGGCATGGACGCATGGGCTAGAGGAAGCCTATCAGAGAAAGGCAAACAAAACTTGGGGAAGTTTTCCAGAGAATAGCTGGCGCTGGTCTGAAGTTAAGTCCCAAAAAGTGTGCGCTGTTTAAAAAGGAAGTAAATTATTTGGGTCACAAGGTAACGACAAAGGGCATCTGCGCTGCAAATGAAAAGATAGAGGCTGTAAAGTATTGGCCAAGACCACAAAACCTACATGAATTGAGAAGTGTCCTTTGGCTGTGCAAATATTACCGCCGATTTGTACAAAATTTTTCCAGCGTAGCCCATAGCCTCCATGAGCTTACAAGAAAAAACAAAGCTTTTGAATGGAAGAAGGAGCAAGAAGTGGCTTTCCAAACATTGAAGGAGCGTTTATGCACTGCCCCAATGTTAGCATATCCGATTCCAGGAGCAACATTTATTCTAGATACAGATGCGAGTGGATATGCTATAGGAGGCGTTTTATCACAACTGGTCGATGGACAGGCGAAGGTAGTTGCATATTACAGCCGTTCGATTGGAAAACCAGAGGGGAACTACTGTGTTACGCGGAGAGAGCTGTTGGCATTGGTAGAGTGCATTAAACATTTTCACAAATACCTCTACGGCCAGCGATTCCGTGTCAGGACAGATCACGCAGCGTTAAAATGGCTTCTGCAGTTCCGTAATCCGGAAGGACAATTGGCACGGTGGATCGAGCGACTAAAAAGCTACGACTTTTCCATTGAGCATCGAAAAGGTAGTACCCATGGAAATGCTGATGCAATGTCACGAAGACCATGTAGTTTGGAATGCAAGCACTGTTCAAAAGCCGAGGCTAAAGAAGACATTATAGATGTCCGGCTAATGAATATAACATGTACAGATGAATGGGACAAGGAACAGCTAAGAAAGTGCCAGCTAGAAGATGCAGATCTGTCACGTGTTATGCAAGGGCTCGAACGAAATGAAAGACCAAACAGAGAAGAGATGTCAGCAGAGAGTCCCATTGCGAAGTCATATTGGGCACAGTGGAACAGTTTAGAATTGATATCCGGTTGCCTTCATCGAGTATGGGAGAGTGAAGATGGTAAATACAAGAATAAACTGATAGTTGTTCCCAGAAAGAGGATTCCTGACGTGCTCAGCGAGCTGCATAATGGTCCAAGTGGAGGTCATCTTGGAATCACGAAGCCACTCGAGAAAATTAAGCAAAGATTCTATTGGGTTGGTTGCCGTCAGTCGGTCACCGAGTGGATTGCCAACTGCGAGGTATGCAACAGAGCGAAAGGCCCAAAATACGAAGTCATGGCCAGATGAAGCAGTATATTTCAGGTGCACCATTTGAAAGGATCGCTATGGATGTCGCAGGTCCATTTCCTACTAGCAACCGCGGAAACAAATACGTACTGGTGGTTATGGATTATTTCAGTAAATGGCCAGAGGTATACCCAATCCCAAACCAAGAAGTAGAAACAGTAGCAGAAGTGGTTAAAAACGAATGGGTTGCAAGGTATGGTGTACCAATGGAGTTACATCCTGACCAAGGCAGGAATTTTGAATCAGCTGTGTTCCAAGAAATGTGTAAATCATTGGGCATTCGAAAAACACGGACAACTTCATTGCATCCTCAGTCCGATGGTATGGTGGAACGTTTCAATAGAACCTTGGAGGAGCATTTAAGGAAAGTAGGAAACAAGTACCATAAGGAGTGGGATACCCGCATACCATTATTCTTGATGGCTTACCGATCAGCAGTCCATGAGACAACGGGCCAAACCCCTGCAAAAGTGATTTTTGGCAATGACCTTCGACTGCCAGCTGATTTGAAGTATGGGATAGGTGCCGATGCGGAGAGGAATGTCAAGAAATCCACTGGTGTCTTGGTAGAAGAGCTGAGAGTGATACACGATCTTGTAAGGCAACGAGCAAAGATTATGAGTGACAAGATGAAAGCCAGATATGATAAAGCAATTAATTCAGAAGGTTTTCAGGAAGGAGATTTGGTGCTGTTATACAACCCACAACGTAAAAAAGGTTTGTCCCCGAAATTGCAGTGTAATTGGGAAGGCCCATACAAAGTTGTAAAACGGATCAACGATGTAGTGTACCGCATACAAACCATCGGTAAACCCTGAACCAAAATGAAAGTGGTTCATTTGGAAAGGCTGGCAACGTTTAGATCGAGAGATTTGTCTGATCGGGACGATCAGACTTAGGTGGATGGCAGTGTCACGGATATTAGCATCACTAAGTTATCCCATCACTAAGGCGATGCTAAGGCCATGCCAAGCAGTATTTACGTTAATAATCAAATCAAGTATACACATATATAAGGCAGCCCAGAGAGATGTCACACACAGATGCATTTACTTATACGCCTATGTGCGCGCGAGAGACTGTAAACTACAAACATTCACATCAATAATTCAATCTTTATGTATCTACATAAACGAATAAATAATTGCGTCTACACATATGTACCATGTACGAATACAAGCAGCGGAGAGTCAATGCGCAAACACATGCATATATCTGAGAAGTTTGAGAGCTACTGGACTAGTAGATTCTGGAAGCGCCTAAAAGATGTATAAAATTGTGCAATTTTAGTTATAGCTGAGAAGTTTGAGAGCTCATGGACAATGCTAGTACATTCTGGAAAAATGCGAACGAGGAAACCAAAGGGTATAAAAGGCAACAGATGAAGAGGCGCTGTAATTCAGTTTGAGTTGAGCTATCAATCAGTTTGATTAAGAACGCGATCTGGCGGCCAATAGTAGAGTTTCATTTGAGTTATCAATCAGTTTGGTTATTAAGCCAGCGAGTAGCAAAGTATAAGTGTATTGTGAAGTACTTTAATAAAGGCCATTTTTCCGTTATTCAATATTGGAGTTATTTATTCAACAGTTTAGTGATTCGAACTTAGCAGAGGATTGCAAATAAGAGGATTTGCAAGCAATTTCGTTACATTATTTTAAATGTTTATTTTATTTGTTTGTTCTTGTAGAAGAACAGAGCTCACTATGCACCTGTTATACCTTTGTATGTATTCATTGGGGGCGAGCGCTGGGGGCTCTAAAGTATTGGTTGCGGGTTGTGCCACCTTAATTTTGCTTTGAAATGCCCCGCTTTGGGATACAAAATTTTAAACTATGTTTTTAGAATATTTCACTAACCAGTTGTTAATTACAAGCGCACTCAATGGCTAATGGAACGAAAGCAAAATGTTCATAGTTCAAGTAACTTAAACAATTGTTATATATAGAAGAAGATTTTTTTGTAAGTATACTTCTGTTTTCGTATTACAGTCGGTCCTCGATTATCCGTAATGGTCGGGACCAGAAGCATTACGGATAATCGATTTTCACTGTTAATGGAATAACTATTTTGATTATAGTTTTTTTTTAATATTTTTATTATTTAACAAGTGAACATTGGCGTACATACATATTTACATTAAAAAAAATTTATTCAAGAAAATTATGTACATTTCTATATTAAATACAAATGTATGTACACATGAAATTTTCTACTGAAAACATGAGGCAAAGAAATGACTTCAAGCAAAAAAAGAATACAATTTCTTAAAAAAAGTCGTGTAATGTTTTTTGTCTAATATTTTTCAATTTATAATTTTCTTTTATAAGTTTTTCTTGTATGCGATGAACTTGAATTGTATCCTGCTCTGTAATTCCGGGACAACCACGGCTATCCAGGAAAATCAGCAATGTGCTTGATGCCTCTATCGCTCCTTTTAAAGTGGTTTCTGAAACAATTACATCGTCTTCATCAGTGTCTTCCAATCCATTGTCTCGCTCAGGTTCATCTGAGTTACTGTTTGCCATGCTTATAATTTCCTCATCTGACAAAACAGCAAATTTGGAGGCATTTTCATCACATTTCAACCATGTCCCTATATCCTCTGTGGTAAAGTCATCCGTAATATTGATCATTTGTGCCACATTCACGTGCGTAATCGATATGTCGATATCTATAATAAAAATCAATGAATTTTTGCATGAAAATATTTTATAAAATTACAAAAATATGCCTACGCACCTTCATTATCTGGGCATAACAAATTATTCCAAGCGTTCTTCAAAACTTCAGAAGTAACAGCGTCCCAAGCATTATCAATGGACCACAGGGCTTTATTTATATTAAATTCTTTCTTATAATCTTTTCTATTATTTGACGAGACTAGTTTTTGCACTATAATTTTACGATAATGGCATTTAAAACTCCATATTACACCCTGCTCCATCGGTTGGATCAAGGACGTACAATTCGGTGGCAAATATTTTACAATAACGTTTATAGCCTTAAAATCGTGAACGTCTGGATGTGCCGGGCAGTTGTCCAATAACAGAAGGATTTTGCTATCATCCGTAAGACCGATTTTCTTAAGATGCTCTTTTACCTCTGGCACAAAGTTGTTGGTAAACCATTCTAAAAATATTGTTTGCGTTACCCATGCTTTTGAATTGGCCTTATAAATTACGGAAAGGTCGTATACATTTTTTAGGGCTCTTGGACGAGCACTTTTACCAATAACTAAAGCTTTTCACTTGTGTGTACCAGCAGCATTAGCGCAAACTGAAGTGGTTAGTCTTTCTTTTGACACCTTATGCCCATCTATGAATGAATCTTTCAGTATGACAAACCAAACTGCTCTCGGACAAACACTTCCAAAAAAGGCCTGTCTTGTCCTCATTATAAATTTGCTCACTGGAATATCAATTCATTTCATTGTTCTACAAACATTGTGGCACTTGTAGGGCTGCCAGGTCCCCCTGGGGCAAAACCGGGACACTTTGAAATTTCAAGAAATAACACCCCCCACCCAAAAAAAAATTTACATATTTTTATTTACGCACATAAGTATTATTTTTATTTGCACAACCAAAAATAAAACCGTAAAGAAATGATATACCTTCCAGGTACTCTAAACAAGCTAATCACAACTACAAATCAAAATAAATACCTTTAAAGTGGTTCATATAAATAAGTAGGTACATATGTATCTATGTATGTATGTTTAAATACTAGGTTTCGTGAATGGAACATTTTTTACATAAGTATAAAAGGATAAAATTAAACAGACATATATTTTTCGTTGCGCAGTACTTGTTCCAAAACTTCTGGCTTATTTTTAATATAATTGTAAAATTCAGTCAGTCTTAAGTTGAATTTGCATTGAATAATACTCTCTAAGGTACTGATATTCAACGAATTTCTTTCCTTTGTCCATTGAGATGAAATAAGAGAAAAAATTCGTTCCGCATTAACATTATGACCAGGTATCGCATATAAATATTGAACTATTTTAAGTATATTTTTTTTTCTCTCCTTTTCTTTAGCTTTGTTAAAAAAATAAAGCCATTTTTCATTTAGATTTTTACATTTAAAATCATCAGTTTGACTTTCTATAAATTGCTTTAAATATATTACCTCTTCAAAGCAGTCATCAGAAATTGTTATATTTTTTTACTTAAATACCTTGCAGTCATTTGGACTTCTTGCCAAGTTGGTTCATTCTCCAAAGTCATCCAACTAAAAACGCTATATTCATTGAAATGGACACTCCACTCTTCCAAGTAACTATTTGCTACATCAAAAAACCTATTTACATCATCTTCAAAATCTAAAATTACCTCTGCGTATAAATCGCCTCTCTTCTTTAACTGCTCTAAGATAATGGTTGCTTGGTTTCCTATAAATTTATTTTCATGTCTGACCTTTAAACTTTCTTTAGTTTCATTTAGTAGTTTTTGCACTTCGATAATTGATATAGCCGATTTTTCAAGTTTCTTAATTTGTTTTTCAAATAAAAACGATTGGCAATGAATAAATGATATGTACACTTCGGATAAAGCATTCTTGAAAAAGTCCGTAATAACTTTTGGAGCATTCTTTTCATTCGAAAAAAAGTTTTTTAGCGGATTCCAGATTTGTAAAATTCTTTCTATTGCAGGTACCAGTGAGAGCCACTGTGTTTTACTATAAGAAAGAGTTGATCTGTACATTGTGTCCGCATTATCACAAAAATCTTTAAGCCGCTCCGTTCGCACAGTGAATATCGAAAAATATTTATATATCTTAAATATAACAGACTCTACATCTATTGACATTACATCCACTGCACTAGAAATTGTATTGTGAAGTATATGAGCATGGCAACCTACGCCCTCAATGCTTTTCCCTGAAACTTCTTTTAATTTACAAAATATATTATTTAGTCCCTGTCTCTTTCTTCCACCAAAGTTGGTATTGGTATTATCAGCACCAAAAGCTACAAGATTTTGTAATGGTATTTTGTGATGACTTAATGTGTCTACACAAAATGACGTTACAGAATCTGCAGTTTCATTAGGTAAATTTGTGAATTTTAATAATTTTACTTGTAAACCTTTTTCCGTGAAAAAGTGAACAAGCAATGGAAACATTTTTTCGGTTTTGTGGTTGCTGGCGTCCGTTGAAATTCCATGAAAAGGCAAATTTTTTTTAAAATATGTACAAAGTTTGCTACTGAATGCGGAGCCAAAACATTTTTGATTAAAGCTGTTGCTTTGGTCCTGCAAACTGATTGCTTTGCTGCTATTTCCGAATCAGGATACATGAGCGCATTTTGTTTTGTAGTGCAATCTATTGAGCTGAAGGACTGATGGTGATTAATAATCTTAAATGCATTTGTTAGCTCAGCGGCGGAGATCAGCTGCCTCTTTGCTGTATTTGGTTTTACAAAAAAAGAAGAAATTTCTTTTGAAGTAGACGCCTCGCATAACCTTGATTTGTGCTTGGAACTGCCGATATGATCAAGAATATCTGAGCGACCACCGTGACCAATGGCAATAAAACAATCGCAAACTGTGCACAACGATTCATGTTCACTTCTCCCACGTTTCATAAAAGACCATTCCTCTGTGTATGAGAGAAGGAATTTACATTTCCTTTTTGGCATTTTCTAAACGTGGTTTAATGTATTATAAACATATCTATTTTATAAATTTTGTGAGAAAACTTAGGTACAATGAAATCAGAAACACTCAACTCGAAGAACCAAATACTTAGCGCAAAACAAAAACAGCTGTAGCTAATTAGGAAGAATACTTTACATCGATAATCGATATATGTATACTATGCAATGTGCAACTATCTAGCGATGCTAGAGTTTTACAATTGAAGTCGGTAGTTGATACTTTTATTCAGACTAGTTGGAGCGGCGCATTATAAGCAAACCAAATAGTTGGTAGATTTCATGGCTCCTTACAATCGATTAGATTTAAAAACCGGGGCATTTTAGGGTTGGACCGGGACACCGGGACAAATGGCCTAAAACCGGGACATGTCCCGGAAAACCGGGACATCTGGCAGCCCTAGGCACTTGCATAGTCTGCTCAGGATTTTTCTCCTTCAGTATGAAGTCTTTTTATTCCATGTCTTCTTAAAATATGCAACCACGCGTTGGAGTATTCACACTCAGAATCAATTTTTAGTTTAGTGGTATATTTTAGCCTTTTCTCTTATCATCAGTCCTGTAATTGGAGTGCCTTTAAAACGCTCTTGTCTGAACCATTCGTAAAGTGCCAAATCTACTTTTGGTTCTTCAGCTGTCTTTAAAGTTTTTCGGTTACGAAATCCAACCACCGAATCACTCTCTGCACAAAACTTTAAAAGCTTGTCTTTGCTTTTTAAAATGTCATAAACGGTCTGCATCCTAACTTCGTATTTTTGTGCTATCATTTTAACACTCACATTATTTTTCAAATGCTCGTTAATTGTTTTTACTTTATCTTCAATATTTAAAACGTTTCTTTTTCTTTTTACCACTGGTAACGTTGCCATACTAAATATATTTAAATCTAACTACCCGCACTTCTCAAATTTCAAAATTAAACTACAATAATAACTTGTAAATGCTTCTGACTCATCGTCAAACAAGGGAATTCCCCATTTTCATGTTTATTATACATATGTACATATTTACATATTTACCTACAGTGACGTGCTATTAACACAAACACAATTTTCGCTGCCATCACGGGTAATAGAGGTAATCACGGTTAATCGAAGCAAACAATTTGAAAACACTACAAAGAAAAAACAATAGACTGATATTTGGCCATCCCCGTTAATCGGGGTTACCGGTTAACCGGATCACGGATAATCGAGGCCCGACTGTATTAAAAGATTATTACAAAATTTCGTTCGAAAAGAGCTCAGCAGAAAATGAATAATAAAAAAGGAAAGCTTGTATTTTCATATAAAAACTTTACAAGGTTGGAGGCAAACATAAATATTTCTTGAGTTTTTGCTTGTGAACTGCTTTAAGGCCGCGCCACAATGAAATTTTTCATATACATACATAGATGCGTTTAACACAAGCTTACGCATTCCAGTAATATCGGTACAATCAATCAAGATGTTGTGTTTATAAACATAAAGGAATTTCAGACTTTGTAATTAAAGTTCATTTCGCCTTGCCCATTCACATACAAAATTTCGTGAAGCACTGTTTTAAACATTCTCCTATACAACAAAAATATTTGCTAACATATTTTGTGTAGTATTCATTTGGTATCTTGCAATTTTTAATCAAGAAAAATGTAAGAAAAGTTATCAACGAGTGGAAAAATAATTTCACTTGCAAAGTGTGCCAGCACCCTTAGCCAAAGCAAATGTAAAATTTTTCTTCTTATGCTTTGCTTGCAACGAAATTTGAGAGTTCGCTACTTTTTCACATCAGATGGTTCCAGTGTCGCTCGATCTGTCGTATGTGAAGAGGATATTAGCGTGTATGTGTTTGAGCATACATCCGGGTATATTATATTAGGTTAGGGTCGATTTGTATGGACGAAAGTTAACCGATATCACGCCATTGATTTTTCTATAGGATTTGGGCTCAGGAAAAAAATTTCCACTACCCATACCCAAAAAAATAATTTTCGAGCCTTCGAAATTTCATTTCCTTGACTTTTTTTCGACTTTGATTTTTAAGGCTTTTTTCATGACCTACTAAAAAATTTTTCATATGTATACTCTGAAAATGTCCGCTAAAAACGTTGGCGATAACATTCCAGTAAAAAAATATTTTTTATATATTATTAATAATTTTTTTTTTTCAAGAAAATGTTACCGACAACGTTTTTAGTGGATATTTTTGGGTCGGACAGGGTATACATGAAAATTTTACAATCAAACGAAAATTTTTGTAGTAGGTCATGAAAAAAACCTTAAAAACCAGAGTTGAAAAAAAGTCAAAAAAATGAAATTTCGCAGGCTCGAAAATTATTTTTTTGGGAATGCGTAGTGGAACTTTTTTTCTGAGCCCAAATTCTATCGAAAAATCGATGGCGCGATATTGGTTAATAAATGGACCCAGTCTAATATACATACATTATGTTCGGGTTTTCACTCGAAGTTGGACTTTCCTACTTATTTTTTCATGTATATTATTGTATATATCGCATTTTATTTTGAGTTAAAAAGTTATTAACATACACTTATCACGATTACTGCACTTTAAACGTGCCTCAAAAGAATTGAGGTAATATATGTTTGTATGTAAAATATATACATACATATATATACAAGTACTATGCACTATATTGGGGATGTTACGGCAGTGAGTTTATTGGGATCGAATAGCATTGCATTTTTAAATTCTTCTTCATTAGAAATTGTGCCGAAAGCGAAAATTTAAGAAATTACGCGGACAACGAGATAATAAAAATAAAATGTATTCTTTTTAAGTAATTGTGATGTTTCCAACAGCATAAAATTAAGAATTATTTGACTTAGAACGTTGCAATTTTTTTTTGTCAGTTACTATTCATCGGGAGAATACGCCGTAACTACCAATACCAGTTCTTTTCTAATTTATTTGCAAATAGAAATTATTGACACGTTTATGTCGAGCCTTTCATTTCATTGAAATTTGAAATCATTAAAATGAATTCGAAGAATGCAACGCTTATTCATCACCTTCGCGAGTAATAATGCCAGTGTAGAGTTGTCACTTGTCTACTTGTCAAGATAGTCTTGAATATACTTATCTGAGCTCATCGTAATTTCTTTCGAAATAAAACCCGTAAAATATATGTATTTGCATTCAAATAAATGTCAACATCTACAAACCAGATGGAAGGATATTTGAAACATTCGTTCTCTCTCAATTCGTTTCCAAAAAATGTCTTTGAACTGCAGAGGATTTTTTATTCCATTGCAAACAATGACTCATTTGTTTCAGGAGACGGCCCTGAACTAAGTCTTTTTCTAGTTGTCGACGCTAAGGAACATAAAATCCGCCAAAAATGTGGTAAGAGATGGTCCTTTTTTATTTGAGTGGTACAAAAGTACATGAGGTCCCGACTTGTAAAAACACATTCAAAAAACAAGGGAGAGTATCGTAAGAAGAAGAAGCGCTTTGAACTCGGTATGATGGCATCAGTGGCCAATTATGTATGCTTCCTTCATATAAAATTTAACCGTTTTGCTTGTTTTCAAAGAGCAAGAAGTTTCATATTGTAATGAATTTTTGGAAATTCTGATTATTTTGCACCTTCGCCTATCGCTCAACTGTCGAATAAATAACTCAAATATTCAGTATAGCAATATCTCCTTTATTTACAACTGGAAGTAGTAGTACTTCACAATTGCAATACTCACGTACTTCACTAATAGCGTGTTAAAATCAAACTGATCGATCGTTTGACCGAACCCTCAAGCCCGTAGGAATCAATGTGTGCGTCTGTGTACATGTACATAACATATTTGTGTGTGTATTGTTTACAGCAAAGCACTGGTGCCATTGACCAGTTTGCATGCATGCTTATGCAAACATCAACTTTTGGAATTAAAATTTTTTATGGTGCAAATGACAGAAACAAATACTGAATAAGAATTTTTATAAAAAAAAAAAATGTAAGGCGCGATAACCTCCGAAGAGATCTAAGGCCGAGCTTCTCTTCCAATTTGCGTCGTGCTCCTCTTGATTTTTCCCTACAAATTGGCCGGACGGGACCTACATGTTTTATGCCGACTCCGAACGGCATCTGCAAAGCAGATGAGTTTTCACTGAGAGCTTTTCATGGCAGAAATACACCCGGAGTGCTTGCCAAACACTGCCGAGGGGCGACCCCGCTTAGAGAAATTTTCTTCTAATTGAAAAATCTTATTTCTAAAATTTTGATGTTGCTTTGCCCGGGAGTTGAACCCAGGGCATACGGTGTGATAGGCGGAGCACGCTACCCATCACACCACGGTGGCCGCCAGAATAAGAATTTTTAGTTCATTTATTTGTAACCTCCAATTTTATATTATAATTTTAGGATAATTCAACAAAATTTTAAACAATCATTAGGTCTTTTTGTATAATAACTGCAAATGGTCCAAACATAGCACACAAAATATTTAATAGGCAACTCTGTCTTGTGAGATAGCGATCAGCTTACACGTTCTTACGGAAAAAATCAAAATTGGTTTGATTTCTACGGTTCGTGAGTAACTGAGGTATTAGCTCCCTGTTTGCATAGCGGAATGATACAAGGTGGCAGCATGGTGACATACATACAAACATAAATAAAAATTCCATGTACTTTGTTTTTGTAAATTCGATGGACCAATGTCAAATTCGTACGACACCGGAAGTTGATGTATCAAATCAAATAAAAAAAAGTATAATCAGCTGTTCCATGCTGCCACCTTGTATCGTTGCGCCATGCCTGTTTGCATGCATGTGTGGTTGCTTACTTTGCTGTTGTTGTGCATTCATTTACTAGCAGCACAATGACGCATCGAATCAGTCATAGATTAGATTGATACGAATCTTTTGTTTACGCTCTCATATTTTCGCTGGCAACAATCACAGATAAATCCCTCGCGCCAGCTGAAGCGGGTGCCAGAACAAAAAATGTGCCAAAAATTTTGTTAAGCTTTAGTTTGACCTACAACTGTAGAATAGCGTTCAAAAATTATGGGAAAAGGGTAAAAATACTTGTTTTAGTGTAAGTATTATTAGTTCGAAGGCGGAGGGTAAATATTATTTCCCATTCAAAAGTTATCACTAAAACAGGTTCTGTAAATATGCAGACCAATTCTAAATATTATCGCGGAATTTTGTTCTCGCGGATTTTTTTATTCCCGCGGAAAAATTCCTCCAATTCTGTTCTCCTAGGGAGAACAATAATTGGGGAATAGGAATTTCGAATTTTCGAAGTCAGCTGTTTTGTCAATTGAAATTTCGTTGCACATTTCTTATTTTGTTTAAAAAATTGAAAAGTTTAATTATTGTTGCAAATTTGTTGGAAATTAAGAAATAAAATATAAACATTGCGCAGTATTTATTGCATTTCATGTGGTATTCACTGAAATGAGTAATGAATTGGTGCCACAGCAACATCAACACCGGAACATAAGAAGAAGACGGCCGCATAACACAAATCTGCCGGAGTTGCCTGCTTTCATTCAGCAAAGCAATTTTCTGGCGGCCAAGTTGAGTTGAATTCGTCCTTCATCATATGCCAAAATCTATTTAAACCTTATTAAAAAATCCTTGCGCAATTTCTGGATGGCTGCATCAAATTTGTATACCAAGAGCTCTACCGTTGCTTATGATATACTTTTCGACTTAAAATAAAGAATATTGTGGTTGTAGTTGTTGTTGTATTAACAGTGAGAATATTGTGGTAGAATATAAATACATCTTTTAGCACAAATTTGTACAAATAAGTGTTCTTTCTTAAAATAACCAATTTCCTTTAACTATTTTGATGGATTCCCTTTAATTTAACAAGTGAAAAAACTCCTATGAAATGGCAGAGAAATCTCCCTCTCCCTCACATTCATAATACCTACTTTTCTCCCATAACCGGTTTCCGCTTTTTCGAACATTGTTCAGAATAGGAGGAAAAGGAGAAGTGAAAAAACTCACAAGGAATTTTTATTTAGAATACGAGGAATGGGAGAAGGGAGAAAACTCGCACAGAATTTTCGTTTAGAATTGGGCTGATGAACTCCCGATGCAACCAGTCCATTTTGATCACAGAACCTGGAACGCCAGACATGTAGGATAAGCCCTATCCATTAAATAATGTTAACTATTATATCATAGGTCCGATTTACTGAAATTTCAAAGGAATATATGGTTTTCACTGCGAGTTAAATGCGTTACAATATTTGACTAATTAATTTAATCGAAATGTTAGTTTTACTTACTTACTTACTTAAAATAACTTTAAGGAAATAAATATTTTACGACTATCATTTTATTAAATGATTGAAACTATAATGTTTGTCAAAAATCCCCATTTTCATATCTATTCATTTTTGTTTGGAGTGGCATCATTGATAAATGTTATAAAAAATGTGCATTTTGACAGCGCTCTCTCGAAACAAAGAGTTGCAAATCCATTCATCTATGGAATCAGTGATCTACAAAGATGCGTCAAAATTAAAAAAGTAAGACAGCATAAATGGAGTCCCGAAATGTAAACGCTACTTGGAATTTACGTGGAAAATCAAAATTCAGCAGACTTTTAGGACCAGTTAAGTATTTCATAGTGTTGACTATTCAGTTAAATGCAAATGTTATTAGACTGAGCTATATGTCACAGTTTGCATTTCAAGTCAAACAAATGCTAAGTGATTTTCGATTGTAACCAAGATCCTTAAGGGCCCATTACTGATACTTAGCATAGACTTGACTTGACTTGAGAAATGTTACGCACAGTTCTGTTAAATGAACATTGCATGTTACTGATTACTCAAAACTTAGAAGTCTGTTGAATTTTGATTTTCTATGTAAGTTCTAAGTGACGTTTACATTTTGAGATGCCATTTGTTCGTTTCATTTCATTTTGTCATACAAATTGACATTTACTGATTATGATGCCAGATTGTATGCGCTAAGTGGAGTATAATCGTGGCTAAGTTGCCAAGTTTACGCCAAGTCAAGTCAAGTCTATGCTAAGTATCAGTAATGGGCTCCTAAGTTGCCAAGTTTACGCCAAGTCAAATCAAGTCTATGCTAAGTATCAGTAATGTGCCCTCTAGTTGTTAGATATGTACGTGGACTAAACTACGCCACAAAATGTTATTTGCATGTATTCTTTGTATTCTTATGGAGCAATCACAACTAGCGGCAGCAGCACTAGGCGACGGGGCAATGGTCCGCAATCCTCGCGTTCCAATGGACAGTTATCCAGATGCCGATAAAAATCTGGGTCCCGACAAAAATCTAAATTAACGGGTATTGACTTGAGGAGCATGTTGATCAAATACATAGAAAAAAGTGCCACGCCGCTTGGTATGCACGCACTCTAACTAGTTTTTTGTGACAACATTAGTATTGCTTGTTTTTAATTAAAACAGAGTTATCTATTTTTTTTAACTAAAATTTTTAATTGAGCTCAAGGCCGGCCTTAGTTCTAGATACTAAAGGCCAAAAACGAGACAAATAATGTTATTTTTTTTATCTATTATCTGATGTTCATCGAGTTTATTCAACTATTTTTCTTTAGCCGATTTACTAAAAAAACCTTTCAAAGAAGCTGTCAAAGTGACATTCGGAAACGAGTCGGATTCAGAAGTTTAACTAAATCGGATATTAACACCTTTCAGAATAGAGGATCCGTACCATTTCTAATATTCAAGATATCAAGGCTGGATGTGCAGTCGACCGTCGAAAAATTTTCAATAAACAAAAATGCTTTTGACAGCGAAATTAGCCTTGAATTTGGCATGCAAGTGGAATATACATATGCATGTATATAGTAGATATATGTAAATCATATGTATATTGTATTGAGAAAAAGGAAATATCATTTATGTGAACATAAATTAAGGAATACTACATGTGTTATACACCTTATAGTTAGATATGGAAAAGAGCCTATCCAGTTTCAGCAAATTCAACAAATAACATTTTTATACTCAGCTGAGCAGAGCTCACAGAGTATATTAATTTTGTTCGCATAACGGTAATTCGTAACGGCATAAACTAATCGAGATAGACACTTCTATATATCAAAATTATCTGGGCGAAAAAAGAAATACAATTAGCCATGTCCGTCCGTCCGTCCGTCCGTAAACACGATAACTTGAGTAAATTTTGAGGTACCTTAATGCAATTTGGTACGTAAGTTCCTGTGCACTCATCTCAGATCACTATTTAAAATGAACGACATCGGACTATAACCACGCCAACTTTTTCGATGTCGAAAATTTCGAAAAACCTAAAAAGTGCGATAATTCATTACCAAAGACGGATAAAGCGATGCAATTTGGTAGGTAGGTTGACCTTATGACGCAGAATACAAAATTAGTCAAATTTTGGACAATGGGCGTGGTACCGCCCACTTTTAAAAGAATGTAATGAGTCAGAATTTTTCAAATCAGCATAAAATATTTTTTTCTCATATATTTTGATGACTTGCATCTCTATCGTTAGGTCTACGTGAAATAAATTAGTCCCGAAAATATTTTTGCAAAATTTTAATTTTTGCAATAGTTATTCGCAATATAGTTTGTAATAATTACTAAAACTTCGTTTTTTAAAAAATCGTTATAATTCAACGGTTTAGCCAAATTGAATGCAGTGGATGGCATATGAAAAGCAATTGTGTATATTTTGATATACTTTTGAAAAATTTTAATAAAAGCAATTTTTTAAATTTTTTTTGTATCCTTTTTAAGGATAATTGGGTTTTATCAATGTTCTCAGCCTAGGAAAAATTGGAAAAAAAACTCAGTAGGTTCACTGGAACCTTGCACACTAGATTCCGGCGAAAAAAGATGGTGACTCTTTACGTTGAGCCATAAAAGCAAATAATTGCTCCACTCCCAACGTCACTATAATACATATTTCCACCTTTTAAAGTACTTTTATTCGATAATTGTTTTTGGTTTATATTTCTTTGGAAACACGAAGTAAGCAGACAATTTTCAGTAAGTCAACAAGCTATTTTTATTAACACTAAATATATTATAATTGCAAATTTCTGTAATCATGCCAGCACCAAATTGCTGTTGTAATCCTTTGTTAAAAAAAGCACAACCATGTTCGGCATGGATTAAGATTAGTGAGTGATAATTGGGGGATTAATTATAAAACGATAATCGGGAAGTATTTGTGTGCTACGTGTCGGTTAGAAATAAGTAAAAGAAAAGCAGAACTTTCAAAACAGGCGAAACGAGCGAATCCGAAGATGACGTACCTAACTTATATAGCGATGACTCAGAAGGTATGATTGATTGTACTATCAAACAGTTCATGGACATTATACACACATATTTACACACATGTATAATTCTCATATAATGGAGGAATACTTCTTCGTATCTCGTATGGAAAGCAAGGAGTCAGGACCAGAAGATACTCTTTCATACGCAAAAGTAACCGCTGAAATGAAATTCTCTCTGTATAAGCTTACTAATAGGCTAGAATAAATGCGTCTACTTACATGTGCTCCGATTGAGTGGTCAGCAGCACAATTAAGTAGTAAGCTGGGAGTAACGCGATACATGGCAGAGACTGCTTTAAAATCACGAAACTCAGTTGGATTTTGCTCCATTCCAAAGGCAAAAGAGGGTCATTATTTACCCAGGAGTGTGGTGAACAAAGTAACGCAGTTTTATTTCTTGGACGAGTGTAGCAGGGTAACGCCTGGTAAAAAAGACTGCATTACTATAAAACAAAATGGATTGAAGCAGCGGGTACAAAAACGACTTTTATTGGGTCATATAAAAAGCTACACACTAAATTTCTAACGAAAAAACAAGTTTAAAAATAAGTCTCTCGTCTTTCACTAAGCTGCGGCCCCAGTATTTCATTGTTGTGGGATGTAGTGGGAACCATAATGTATGCGTGTGCAAAATCCACCAGAACATGAAACCTAAAATTCAAGGTTTAAACGACGCAATTAAAGTTGCAGGATACGGTGAAAGGTTTTCTCTCGGTGATATGGTGAAGAAGATAGTTTGCTCTACAGAAAGTGAACTATGTAACCTGCAAAGCTGCAGACGTTGTTCAGGACTAGACGATTATATTTTAAACGGGCTAGAATATGAACTTGAAAACACAAATATACGGTACAAACCTTGCACGGACAGGTAAGCAACATTTATAACCTCTCAGAGTTTTGAAATCAAATGTTCATATAAAAATCTTCCTTTATTCAGATGTGAACTAATTGAAAAAGAACAATCGATCACGTCATTTTTAGATGACCTTAAAAAGGGTATGCGTCCATATATAAAGCATGATTTCGTTGCCAAAACACAGAGCGATTTCTTTTCGAAGATAAAGGAAAATTTTAAGAGTGGCGAGTTCATTGTCACGTTAGATTTCGCATAGAATTATAATTTTGTAGTTCAGGATGCGGTTCAGTCATACAACTGGTCAAATGATCAGGCAACTTTGCACACTTACGTTATCTACTATAAGCTAGGAAATGAAATTATGAATGAATGTTATGTCATCATATCAGAGTGCAACAAACACAACACAACTGCAGTGCATCTTTTCAACAAAACAATTATCGCATATTTAAAGACACAATTCGGCTGCAAAAATGTCAAAAAGCTTGTATTTTTTTCCGATGGATGTGCGGCGCAGTCCAAAAACAAGAATAATTTTATGAACTTACTTTATCACAGGACTGACTTCAGCGTAATGAGCGAGTGGAATTTTTTTGGAACGTCACATAGCAAAGGTGCTTGTGATGGCGTGGGAGGAACGGTGAAACATTTATCATCACGAGCCAGTTTACAACGCCCATATTATGACCAGATAACAACTCCTCGCATGTTATATGAATGGGCACGCCTATATTTTGATAATATCGCATTTGATTTTTGCTCAGTTGAAGAGCATACAGCAGAAGAGGGCGTCTTAATGAATCGTTTTAAGCAAGCCACTACAATAACTGGTACTCAATCGTACCAACACTCGTATAAAACACTATGTTAGCATTTGAATTAAAAATTAGTACAATGATTAAAAAAACTTGTTTACATACATACACGCAAGTCGCATTTTTCGTGGTATCACCATTGGAGCCTTTGAGAAATATAAATCAAAAACAATTATCGAATAAAAGTACTTTAAAAGGTGGAAATATGTATTATAGTGACGTTAGGAGTGGAGCAATTATTTGCTTTTATTGCTCAACGTAAAGAGTCACCATCTTTTTTTCGCCGGAATTCAGTTTGCAAGGTTCCAGTGAACCTACTGTGTTTTTTCTAATTTTTTCTAGGCTGAGAACATTGATAAAACGCAATTATCCTTAAAAAGGATACACAAAAAAATTAAAAAAATTGCTTTTCATATGCCATCCATTGCATTCAATTTGGCTAAACCGTTGAATTATAACGATTTTTCAAAAAACGAAGTTTTAGTAATTATTACAAACTATTTTGCGAATAACTTTTGCAAAAATAAAAATTTTGCAAAAATATTTTCGGGACTAATTTATTTCACGTAGACCTCACGATAGAGATGCAAGTCATCAAAATATATGAGAAAAAAATATTTTATACTGATTTGAAAAATTCTGACTCTAATTTAAAAGTTTTGTAAGCTGTAATTTGGCAGTCGTTGAAGATATCATGATGAAATTTGGCAGGAACGTTACTCCTATTACTATATGTATGCTGAATAAAAATGAGCAAAATCGGATAACGAACACGCCCACTTAAAAAAAAAAACAAATAAGGAAGGCTAAGTTCGGGTGTAACCGAACATTACATACTCAGCTGAAAGCTATGGAGACAAAATAAGGGAAAATCACCATGTAGGAAAATGAACCTAGGGTAATCCTGGAATATGTTTGTATGACATGTGTATCAAATGGAAGGTGCTAAAGAGTATTTTAAGAGGGAGTACGCCATAGCTCTATGGGTGGACAACATTTAGGGATATCGCCATAAAGGTGGGAGAATTTGTTTGTACGACATTGGTATGAAATGAAGGGTGTTAATGAGTATTTTAAAAGGGCGTGGGCCTTAGTTCTATAGGTGGTCGCCTTTTCGAGATATCGCCATAAAGGTGGACCAGGGGTGAATCTAGAATTTGTTTGTATGATATGGGTATCAAATGAAAAGTGTTAATGAGTATTTTGAAAGGGAGTGGGCCTTAGTTCTATAGGTGGACGCCTTTTCGAGATATCGCCATAAAGGTGGACCAGGGGTGACCCTAGAATTTGTTTGTACGATATGGGTATCAAACGAAAGGTGTTAATGAGTATTTTAAAAGGGAGTGGGCCTTAGTTCTATAGGTGGACGCCTTTTCGAGATATCGCCATAAAGGTGGACCAGGAGCGACTCTAGAATTTGTTTGTACGATATGGATATCAAATGAAAGATGTTAATAAGTATTTTAAAAAGGCGTGAGCCTTAGTTCTATGGGTGGACGCCTTTTCGAGATATAGCCATAAAGGTGGACCAGGGGTGACTCTAGAATTTGTTTCTACAATATGGGTATCAAATGAAAAGTGTTAATGAATATTTTAAAAGGGAGTGGGCCTTAGTTCAATAGGTGGACGCCTTTTCGAGATATCGCCATAAAGGTGGACCAGGGGTGACTCTAGAATTTGTTTGTACGATATGGGTATCAAATAAAAGGTGTTAATGGGTATTTTAAAATGGAATGGACCTTAGTACTATAGGTGGACGCCTCTTCGAGATATCGCCATAAAGGTGGACCAGGGGCGACTCTAGAATTTGTTTGTACGATATGGGTACAAATGAAAGGTGCTAATGAGTATTTTAAAAGGGAGTGGGCCTTAGTTCTATAGGTGGACGCCTTTTCGAGGTACCGCCATAAAGGTGGACCAGGGGTGACTCTAGAATTTGTTTGTAAAATATGGGTATCAAATGAAAGGCGCTAATAAGTATTTTAAAAGGGCGGTGCCTTAGTTCTATGGGTGGAAGCCTTTTCGAGATATCGCCATAAAGGTGGACCAGGGGTGACTGTAGAATTTGTTTGTACGATATGGGTATCAAATGAAAGGTGCTAATGAGTATTTTAAAAGAGAGCGGGCTTTAGTTCTTTAGGTGGACGCCTTTTCGAGATATCGCCATAAAGGTGGATCAGGGGTGACTCTAGAATTTGTTTGTACGATATGGGTATCAAATGAAAGGTGCTGATGAGTATTTTAAAAGGGAGTGGGCCTTAGTTCTATAGGTGGACGCCTTTTCGAGATATCTCCATAAAGGTGGAACAGTGGCGACTCTAGAATGTGTTTGTACGGTATGGGTATCAAATTAAAGTTATCAACGAGAGTTTTAAAAGGGAGTGGCCCTTAGTTTTATATGTGAAGGCGTTTTCGGGATATTGACCAAAATGTGGACGAGGGTGACAAAAAACATCATCTGGGTACCGGGTCGGGTACCGCTAATTTATTTATATATGTAATACCACGAACAGTATTCCTGCCAAGATTCCAAGGGCTTTTGATTTCGCCCTGCAGAACTTTTTGATTTTCTTCTACTTAATATGGTAGGTGTCACACCCATTTTGGAAAGTTTTTTTCTAAAGTTATATTTTGCGTCAATAAACCAATCCAATTACCATGGCTCATCCCTTTTTTTGAATTTGGTATAGAATTATGGCATTTTTTTAATTTTTCGTAACTTTCGATATCGAAGAAGTGGGCGTGGTCATAGTCGGATTTCGGAAATTTTTTACACCAATATAAAGTGAGTTCAGATAAGTACGTGAACTGAGTTTAGTAAAGATATATGGATTTTTGCTCAAGTTATCGTGTTAACGGCCGAGCGGAAGGACAGACGGTCGACTGTGTATAAAAAGTGGGCGTGGCTTCAACCGATTTCGCCCTTTTTCACAGAAAACAGTTATCGTCCTAGAATCTAAGCCCCTACCAAATTTCACAAGGATTGGTAAATTTTTGTTCGAATTATGGCATTAAAAGTGTATCGGCGCCCTAAACTCAAACACACCACATCAAACATGCATCAGCTGTTCATGTACGAGTTGACCGAATGCAACCCAGCGCTTGGTTGGCTCGGCAATAATAATTTGAGACTTTGCTACAAGTGGTGGTGCCTGAAAAGATAATTATACAATATAAGTTGGAAAACATTAAAGATATATATTTAAATAAACTTTTAAATAAAGTGAAATATTTTCAACAAGCCGATTCGTGTATTAATACTACTTTGGAGATAAAATAAAGTTTTCAATAAAGGCATATGCTAAAATATGCTAAAAAAGTATCCTAGACAAATTAAATGAAAAAGGGCAGAGCCACGCCCATTTTGGAATTTTCTTTTATTATTGTATTTTATTGCATCATATCATTACTGGATTCGAATTTTGACATAATTTACTTATATACTGTAAAGGTATTAAATTTTTTGTTAAAATTTGACTTAAAAAAAATTTTTTTTTATTTTCTTCATAGTCTTTCAGAAAAAATCCAAATTTGACTGCGCAAGCATACGGAGATGCTACCGGCATTCTCAAGTACATCAACAAGTTCGATTGTATCTTGCTGTCCTAAATTTGGTTCAAAATACTGACTACCATTAATGAAAGAAACGTGGTAGAGCTAGAGACGCTACCATAGATCCGACATCTAGATGCCTTATTAGCTGATTTGAAGTTGATCAGGAACCAATGGGAAACAATTTTAAACGAATGCAAAACAGTTGCTATTCAATTGAACATCTCGCCAAAATTTCCGAACATTTGAAAGAGAAACCACAAAAGACCTTGAGTGTCTGATTTTAAAAACAATACATTCTTGGTGATCGTTGATTCGGTAACCACTGGCATTACTGAACGATTTGCAGCTATGAGAAATTTGAGCGAGACGTTTTCTTTTTGTGGCAATCTGAAGACATTAATGAAACTACGGTTCGGGCGAGCGTAGCAGAATTTGTCGAAAAATACAAGTCGGGCTTTCTCAAAGTTTAGTATGCGAAATAATTCACCTGAAACACATTTACGAAGCAAATTTTGACAAAGGTCTGTCACCATTGGAATTGCTAAATGCCATCTACATATCGCTCATTTACTTCAACAGTGTCATAACTCAAAAAACACAGTTTTCCAGGAGCGTCATTCAAAGATTTTAACTACCATATGTTGCGAATATAAAGGCATATTTTCATTTTTATACTTACTTACTTAATTGGCGCTTAACCGTCTAAACGGTTATGGCTGTCCAACAAGGCGCGCCACTCGCTCCTTCGCTGCGCCAACCGGCGCCAATTAGTCACACCAAGGGAGTTTAAATCGTTTTCCACCTGGTCCTTCCAACGGAGTGGGGGCCGCCCTCTACCTCTGCTTCCATAGGCGGGTTCCGATAGAAACACTTTCTTGGGCGGAGCATCATCTTTCATTCGCATAACATGGCCTAGCCAGCGCAGCCGCTGCGTTTTAATTCGCTGGACTATGTTGATGTCTGCGTATAGCTCGTACAGCTCATCATTAAATCTTCTTCGGTACTCGACATCGCCAACGCGTAGAGTCCACAAATCTTTCGAAGAACTTTTCTCTCGAACATTCCCAAAGCCGCTTCATCTGCTGTTGTCATGGTCCATGCTTCTGCCCCATATAGCAGGACGGGTATGATAAGTGACTTGTAGAGTATGATTTTCGTTCGCCGAGAAGAGGACTTTACTTTTCAATTGCATACCTAGTCCAAAGTAGCATTTATTGGCAAGATTGATTCTTCGCTGGATTTCAGTGCTGATGTTGTTGCTAGTGTTGATGCTGGTTTCCAAATAAACGAAGTATTTTACTATTTCGAAATTATGGCTGTCAACAGTAGCGTGGTTGCCAAAACGCGTATGCGCTGACTCTTTGCTCGATGACAGCAGGTACTTCGTTTTGTCCTCATTCACCATCAAACCCATCTTTACCGCTTATTTTTCCAGTTTGGAGTAGGCAGAACTAACAGCGCGGGTGTTTAGGCCGATATTAACTCAAAAGTCATGTTTTTGAGTTATGACACTATTGAAGTAAATGAGCGATATGTTCAAAATCTGTATAAAATTTTCCCCATCATTTGTGTTGCTTTACTTTACTTTACTCTTTTGCACTATACCTGTCACTGTAGCTAGTGCAGAACGTTCCTTCAGCGTCCTTTCAAGAATCAAAAACTTTCATCCGTATTCATCTCAAGAGCGAGTTTCAGGACTTGCCACGCTTTGTTTTGAATCCGTTTTGGCAAGCCAGTTAAATTTTGATGTTATTATAAAAAATGTTGCAGCGAAAAAAGCAAGAAAAGCCACTCTTTGATATTCGAACCTTCTATATTGAATAATTAAAATTTATAATCATCATTAAATTTATCAGAAATGTATTAAAATGTTACCTAATAACTAGAAAAGATTATTTGAAAAATATGTGGCTGTTAAAAGAGAATTTCATTTCTACGTTACAATAAAATAGTATAAATAGTAAATATTCTGTGTTAATTTTATTTTCAGGTCTTAGTCCAAAAATCATTTAGTTGATGTGGCCAAAATTTTTTTTGATGTAACCCATCAATAATGATTCATGAATAAGACGTCATTAATTCAAATTAATCAAATGTATTAATGAATTGTTTATAGGGGACACGTAAATTTTCTAGTCCCGGGGCCGGATTTTCTCCCTACGGCCCTGGATCCGGTACGTTCCGGTACCAAGCCCGACCATCACGGGAACGTTTTGATGACCACATACGACCTTCTTGGCCATATCGCCCTCTCACCCCCTAGATCCATGAGAAGTTCGGGGTCGCCAGAGCCTCGGCTGCTAATGAAACAGGATTCGCCACGGATAGGTGAGGTTGACAATTGGGTTTGGAGAAGCTATATATTGCGCTGGCAACCTGAAAGGGTTGCGCTGCACAACCCCTTGAATGTGGTATTTTAGACGCCTCTTACGACAGGCATATCTACCGCGGGTATATTCTGACCCTCTAACCCGAGCCGAATATTCTATGTTGTTGTTGTATTAACGATAAAACACTCCCCGATGATGTATATTGGAACGATTTTTCGTCATCCCTTGTCAAATTTGGTTTTGAGACAAACCGGTTTCGGCGTTGTGCCATCGTCAGTGTCGATTTTCGTTCTGATCTGTTGTTGTCGTTTGTCCTGAATTTATAGTTCGTAGGTATATGAGCAGGTATTGTCAAATCGATGATTGTGTATATTTAGTTATGTGTATGTGCTGTGTGTTCATTCATAACCGAGAGTGGTTTACTAATCGATTTGTGTGGCTGACTGGGGTAGGTAGAAATCTGTGATTTTAGTCGTTTGACCTTCTTTGTCGGTTTTTTGTTTTGGTGTGTTAATTGTTTTGTGTTTATTTGTTGTTGTGTGTTTGTCTGTTGTACCTGTGTGATTAAGTTGTTTCCTGTAAACAAGTTTTAAAGGCTCGAATATTGTGTCAGAAATTGTGTTTATCTGTTCGTTTATTATTCTACCGTCGAATGTTTTCTGTTTGTAGATTTCCATGTTTTCGAGTACGTTGAGACGTCGGCCCTTTTCCTGTATGTGAAGAACCCTAACTGTTTTATTGATATTTGCTGGGGAGCATTCATTCTCGACCATGTGATTCGCGAAGTTAGACTCGGGTATAATGTTTGGATTCCGTATTTTTTTGTTGTAATCTCTAATATGTTCTCTGAACCTCGTTCTTATTTGCCGTCCTGTTTGTCCTATGTAACTATGCTGGCATCCGCAGGTAAGCTTGTATACGCCGTGGCTGCTAAACGGATCCTCTGAGTTAATGTTAGTTCTTAGTTTTCGCCCTAGATTGTTCGATGTTTTGAATGCTGTGTTAATGTTATATTTTTTAAAGAAGTTTGCCAATTTATATGTTGCTTTTCCAGTATATATCATAGTCGTCTAGCTATTATTTTCCTTTTCATTATTTCTTTTTGGTTCTCCATTTGTCCTTCTGAGCTTATCTACTAGTGCTTTTTTATATCCGTTGTTTGCAGCGATATTATATATGACCTCAAGTTCTCTCTTATATGCCTCTTGTGTAAACGGTGTTCTTTCAAGTCTATGTACCAAGTGCCTTAATGCTGCATTTTTATGCTGTTGAGGGTGATTTGAGGTATTGTGTATTATTGTATCGGTGGCCGTTGACTTTCTATATATGTCATAGTTAAATCTTTTGGCTTCTTTATCAATATTTATCGTGAGGTCTAGATAGTTGATTCCTCCGTCTTTTTCGGTTTCCATTGTAAATTTTATATTTCCGTGCTGCTTGTTGAGGTACTCCAGTACAAGCTCTTCGTTATTAGTAGTTAAAACACATATTATGTCATCCACGTATCTAGCAAAAAATTACCCGCCTAATTTGGACTTCAGCTCCTGTATGTACTTTTCTTCCAGATTTTGCATGAACACTTCCATAAGAATTGCTGATGTGGGGCTTCCCATTCCAAGACCGTTTGTTTGTCTATATATTTTATTGTTGAATTGAAAATAGTTTTGACGTAAAGTGGTTCTTAGCGTATTTGTGATTTGCATACTTTTCACTTTGTTTTTTGTGTTATGAACTATTGTTGAGCTAACTATGTCCAAAGTCTCCGATAGTGGTATAGATGGGTATAAATCTTTTATGTCAAAAGATACCAATTTGCTGTTTCTTGTTGGCTCTACGGTCTCGAGTCTCTCTATTAGTTCTGTTGTGTTAGCTATTGCATATTCGTTCCTTAGCTCCAGAGTATCTATCAATATCGTTTTTAAATATTTGGACAGTTTGTAACATGGTGCCGATTTAAAATTAATGTTGGGCCTCATTGGCGTGTCCGGCTTGTGGATTTTTGGTAGCGCAACCAGTGGAGGAGCCGAAGGGTTCATTTGGATCAATCTATGTGCCATGTTAGAATCTACTATATTGGTTGCATTCTTTATAGCAACTTTGATTTGTTTTTGGTATTCATCTGTGGGATCCTCTCTCATTCTACGACATTTCATTTCCTCTATGAGATCCTCGGTTTTGGATATATATTGCTCTTTTTCGATTAGCACAGTGGTGTTTCCTTTGTCCGGTTTCGTTGTGACAATATTGTTTTTCCTTAGTTTATGCCGTAGATTCTTTATTGTTTTCTCCTCTGTATTCGATTTTTGCCCTTCCTGTGCTTTCACTTCCTTTTTTATGATTTCCCTGCACATGTGTCTTGCGTGCTCCTGTTCTTCCTGTGGTATCAATGATATTGCGATCTCCGCATCTACAATTGCTTGCTCCGTTTTTCTTACTGTATTCTGGTCCATGATATTGTGCTTCAGGCCCTTTTCGAGAAGTTGTGCCTCTTCCTTGGTAATGGCCAATGTTGTGAGGTTAACGAACTTGTCATGAAAGTGGTGAGTGTTTTGGTTTTGGCTACCCTCTCGTCATTCTGTCAGCTTGTCTAATTTTCGGTTCAGCGACCTGTATTTTTGTTGTAGTTCCTGATCGACCTCTGTCTTAATGCGGTCGAAACATTCCTTTAATGCAGTCGTAGGTAGTTGTTCTGCCAATCTTAAATGGATAGATAATAACTCGGCATTTATCTCATCCTTCTTCGAGTACAAGCTTTCCAACTCATATTTTAAAAAATCCTTTTCCGCTTTTCTAACTGTTTTCCTGCTTGAACAATTCTCACCTGGTCTTTCTTCGCTTCACTCTGCACTAATTCTTTCTTCAGTTAAAAGACTTTTTCTCTTAAAACGTTATAAATTCACTTTGTAATTTATTAATAATGAAAAATTATTTAATGATTTGACTTCAACCTTTGAACCTTCACTTTTTAAGACTGACAGTATTCAAAACAAAAGTAACTTCAATATACATATGTATATGCAAACTAAATATATGTATAGACACGGTTGGTATTCAAAGATATCCAAAAGGAGCGCGTCCGCGGTTGCCGAGTAATAATGCTTGACTAACTTGTTGAAAAAAGGATCGTTGCTGACGATGGCAGTGCTTGTGAATTTGCGCCTTTCCACTCGCCGCGCACGGCTGCGCGTAAGAATTTCGCCGCCGTCTGGATCTTATTGGAGGCGGCTTAAACATCCTGCCCGCCCTGCAGGGAGGTGCTTGTAAGGACCTTCTGCAGTTCCTGCAAGGCGCGGATGGTGATATTTTAGGCGCGACTGGCTATATTACGTCGTTGGCAGGCCTCGTGGGGTGCGCGTGATCGTGCGCTTGGCCATATGTTCCGGTTTGGGGGTTGCCGCTGGTTTCTTCGATCGGTCCGCTGCGCGTGGTAGTGGAGGCAGAGCCGACACTGAAGGCAGTTGTCGGTCTCTGCCGTGAGAGCCAGATGGATGTCGTCCTGGAAGTATAAGAGCAGACAGAGAAACGAGAAGTAGTTGGATACAGCGGATGATAAACGGAAATTTAATTATACAGGGGAAACGTATATAAGTTAGAGCGCTGTGCTCGAAGAGTGCTCCATTGGAAGGAAGCACAGTTTAACTAAGGGGCGTATAACAAGCCCATTTTGGGTGCGAACCTCTACAACCCGAACATGGTTGTCAGGTCCGAGGCGAACGTTCTCGA
Source organism: Eurosta solidaginis (assembly GCF_040869045.1). Lineage (NCBI taxonomy): Eukaryota > Metazoa > Arthropoda > Insecta > Diptera > Tephritidae > Eurosta > Eurosta solidaginis. Next base: position 104,661,230 of record NC_090319.1, read on the forward strand.
TTCGTCCCAGACGCCACTCGGTGGGTGGGAGCGAATCTTCTTTAACTACGACGAGGTCGCCTGGTTGAGGATTTCGCTGTGGCGTTTGCCATTTATAGCGCTTCTGAAGGTCCTTCAGATAATCCTCTTTCCAGCTTCGACTGAATTGGTGATGAAGCGATTTGAGTTTTTCCCATCGATTTATCCAGGAGAGGTCTTCCGCGTTTGGCTCAGGAATGGCTAATAGCGGTGCACCTCGAAGGAAGTGACCCGGAGTGAGCGCTGTGAAGTCAGCTGGGTCCTGGGATAGTGAGGTTAGAGGCCTCGAATTGAGAACTGCTTCAATACGCGCCAACAGCATCGTGAATTCTTCGAATGTAAACTTGTGGGATGCAGCGGTTTTTTTGAAGTGGGTTTTAAAACTTTTTACTGCGGATTCCCACAAGCCGCCCATATGAGGGGCGCTGGGTGGAATATACTGCCAGTTTATTCCCTGGGGGGCATATTTCTGGACAATGTCCGCGGAGCATTCGTTAAGAAATTTAACGAAGTCGCGTTCAAGTGCGCGTTGAGCGCCAATGAACGTTTTACCATTGTCGCTCATCATTTTTGAGGGATAACCTCGTCTGCCAACGAATTGGGCGAATGCTGCGCGAAAGGCTTCGGTGGTAAGGTCGGAGCATAGCTCGAGGTGTACTGCCTTTGTGGAAAAACAGACGAATACAGCCACGTACCCTTTTATGATAGTGGTCGACCTCAGAACTGATGCTTTTATTTGGAATGGACCTGCAAAGTCTACTCCTGTTGTCGAAAAGGGGAGTGAGAAATTGCAGCGCTCAGGTGGTAGAGCTGCCATTATTTGCGTGCGCGTTTTCTGTTTGAAAAGCGTGCAATATTTGCATTGAAAAATGCATTTCTTTATAAGAGGCTTTAGTTTTGGTACGTAGTACTCTTGCCTCACCATTTGGAGCATTAACCGCATTTCTGCATGAAGAAGCAGGCGGTGTAAAAACTCCAGATACAACTGGCAGAGCCTTGAATCCGGAGGAAGGATTACTGGATGCTTCTCGTTGTATTGCATTGTAGAATGTTCCAATCTTCCACCGATACGTAGGAGTCCGTATCCATCCAGAAATGGGTCAAGAGCCAGAAGGGAACTCTTTTTGCTTATTGGCATATTGTTTTGTAAGGCGCTCTTTTCCGCCCCGAAATGGCGAGATTGTGCCATTGCCACAAGCCGCGTTTTCACATGTTGCAACTCTTTGTACGTCAGATGGGGATTATGTGTTGTTGCCACCGATTTGGATTTGTTGCAGGCATTGTTCGCAAAGCGGAACACGTATGCAATCACGCGGAGGGCTCGAGAGTATGAGGAGAAGCGTTGGAGAATATCGTCCTCTTCCTCGAGTGCGTGATATGCTTCGACCTTGCGTTTCTCGGGTGGAGAAGCGCTACCTGCTTTCGGCTTTGGCCATGCCGAAATGTGGCGAGAAAGCCATTGTGGTCCGTGCCACCAAAGTGAAGAACCTATCAAATCATGCGGCTTGCAACCACGTGTGCCAAGATCAGCAGGGTTGTCTTGGCTAGATACATGGCGCCAGGTGCCGCTGGGAAGATATTCTCGAATTTGAGAGGTACGGTTGGCCACATAAGTCTTCCAGGTCGATGGAGATTTCTCTAGCCAGGCTAGTACAATCTCAGAATCTGACCATAAGAATATGTTGCATGCTTGTAAGTCGAGCTGTTTTCGAACAGTTGAAGCCAGTTTTGCGAGTAGGACTGCACCACATAGCTCTAAGCGGGGTAAGCTTACAGTTTTTATGGGGGCAACTTTGCCTTTCGCAACCAAAAGAGAAGATTTTATTTGGTTGCCCACATGTGTGCGGATGTAAATCGCTGCGCAATATGCTTTTTCCGAGGCATCGCAGAACCCGTGGATTTGGGTGTCTTGCCCTGGAACGACATTAACCCATCGAGGGATTTCGATGTGGCAAATATTTGGCAGATTTTCTGCGAAATGTTGCCATTTTGATAATGTCGCGGGTTTGGCGCTTTCATCCCAATCGCTTCCATCCAGCCAGATTTCTTGGAGAAGCATCTTGGCCTGGATCATAACTGGCGACAGCCATCCTGCCGGGTCAAAAAGTTTTGCAACAGAAGATAGAATTTGTCGCTTTGTGACCGCATTTTGGGTGTGTTCCGGCAGCATGGTGTATGAAAATTTATCCGTGAGCGCGTTCCATCGAATGCCAAGAGTTTTGGTATTGGAAGTGCTCCTCCTTCGGAAACTGTTCTAATATGGCCGGGTGATTAGCCGTTAGTTTCTTTAGTATGAAACCAGCTGATTTTAGGGCGTTTATCACTTGAACGAGTGATTCAGTGGCATTATCGATGGTATGACTTCCGGATAGGATGTCGTCGACATACGTTTGCGTCTTGAGAATTGTTGCAGCCAACGGGAATGTCGCTTTCGTGTCATCGGATAGTTGATGCAACGTACGAATAGCGAGATATGGTGCACAATTGACGCCGAATGTAACCGTTTTTAGATTGAAATCGCTAACCTTGGAGTTGGCCGATTTGCGAAATAGGATTCGCTGAAAATCTTTGTCGTCCTCGTGTATAAGGATCTGACGGTACATTTTTTCAATGTCTCCATTGAACACATACTTATGCATGCGCCACTGTAGAATTAGTAGCATGAGATCTGGTTGGAGAGTTGGACCAGTGTATAGCACGTCATTCAGGGATTTTCCTGACCCAGATTTTTTAGAGGCGTTGAAAACCACCCGAACTTTGGTGGTGACCTTATCTGGTTTGACTACCGCATGATGTGGCAAGTAAAATGAGAAGACCTTGCCATTCGAAGTTATTTCGCATGGGTCGGTAGATTCCATGTGATCAAGGTCGAGATATTCTTGCAACACATTGTTGTACATTGTACCTAACTCCCCCTTTTTCTGAAGCGAAAGCTCCATGCTGAAAAACTGCTGCAGAGCAGCCGGGCGGGATTTGCCGAGGGAGAGTTTTTCAGGAAACTCTTCCGTGAATGGAAGTCGCACAATGTATCGACCGTTTGGTGCACGTGTCGTTGTTGTTGCGTATATCTGCTCACACGCTTGATCCTCGGAGGATATCTGTGGAGGTTGTGGAATTTCCTCCTCTTCCCAAAATTTTCTCAGTTGAGAACTGAGTGTCTCGTTTGACGCTTGGACTTGTGTCGAGAATGACACAACATTTTCAGTTATTGGACCACTGAGAATCCAACCAAAAATGGTTTGTTGCGCAAGTATGCTACCGCACAACTTTTTTATACCTTCCAGCAGAATTTGTGGAAGTATGTCGCTGCCAATGACCATGTCAGTCTGACCCGGCATGTGGCAACTGGGATCAGCGAGCTCAAGGAGTTTGAACTGCTGCCAGATTTTGCGACTAATGGTGGATGTTGTTAGTTGCGGCAACACAATGGCATGAACCTTTATTCTTTTCATGGCCTTGGATGCAACCAGTGTCAAAGGACAAAGCTTGGAGGACTTTTGTACGACTTGTCCACCCATGCCAGAGATTTCGAACTTTGAATGTTCGAATGGAAGTTTCAACCGTTTTTGAACTTTCGAGGAAATGAAAGTTCTTTCCGAACCCTGATCAATAAGGGCTCTCAGTTAAAATAATTCCCCTTCGGGTTCGACTGCGACCATAGCAGTAGGAAGGAGAATTTGGTTATCATTGGCTGCATGCAATGATTGAACCGGTGCGTGTTTTGAACAACACGGTAGCTCGCTAGAATCGGAGCTATTCTGCGTTTGTCGAACGGGAGGTGTTGACTCAGCAGTTGTGTGCTGCACGTTTGGTGCATTCGTTCGCGGGGTGGAACGTTGAGCTTGTGGGCTCGCATGCAACAGCGTGTGATGCCGTTGATGACATGACGAACATGACCACTTGCTCGTGCACTCATTGATGATATGAGTGCTACTAAGGCAGTTTGTGCACAGCTTAGCTTGTTTTACGAATTTTGTCCGGTTTTGCACAGACATTCGATTGTGGACAGAATCTAATAAGGTGCGGGGAGTTGCAACATTGGCAAGTTTCCTTTTTAGATTCTGCCACAAGGGTTTGCGTCTTGTTGAAGGACCTGTTTTGCGTAGAATTTTGATGAGCGACTGGTTTTTGTTTGCTTGGTTGAAGCCTATTGACCCTTTCAACGACTTCATATCTCGAGGTGAGAAAGTCGTTCATTTGTGACCATGAGGGTAGATCTCTTCGACAAGAGAGAGATTGTTCCCAAAGTGACAGGGTTGTTTCGGGGAGCTTTGATGAACAAATGTACACCAGAATCGGATCCCAACTGTCTGTCGTAACTCCTTGGGAGTGAAGGACGGATAGGCAGTTGTTGATTGTATTTTGCAATTTCTGAAGTTGCTCACTGTTTTCGGATGGAATAGTGGCAAGAGTCAGTAAGGATTTGATCTGGTTGTCAACCAGGATCCGCTTGTTTTCGTATCGTGACCGTAAAGCTTCCCAGGCAAGGTCAAAGTTATCATCGCTCAACGCATATTGCTTGACGATGGAGCCGGCTTTGCCTTGCGTTTTGTACCGGAGATGGTACAATTTCTGAGCACGGGAGAGCCTTGGGTGGTTAATGTACACCGCTGTGAACATATCACGAAAAGCGGGCCATTCTTCATAGCCACCATAAAAGGTCTCCGTGTCGCATGCTGGGACTTTGAGGTAAATATTTGCCTCAGCCGGGGGTTGGTCCACGCGGGGTGGTGGACTCGGCGTTGCCATCATTTTGATCAAGGAAAGTTGATCGGAAATCTTTGCTTTTGTCACTTCATACGTATCAAGGCAGGCCCATTGTTTGCCTTTTACTGAACTCTTGAAGTCTTCAGGGAAACTTTCGTCTGGTTTTGAAAATACCAGATCGTAAACCGATTGAAGTCGTGCCCAATAATCATCTAGTGATTTGTCCTTTATCATGAGATACGATTCAGTGTGATCCTGAATCGGTGCTTCGTTGAATTTTGCACAGTATCTCATCAGATTGTCACTTTCCGCGATGAACTTTTGCGCGGATGGGTCAACTGATTTGGATTTCCGGCGAGGGGATGTTGACCTATCCTTGGCCGTTTCTTCCTTTGGGCCACCTTTTGGTTTTGTCCCGGTTTCGGACATTTTTGGGGGACTGGGAGGCATTTTATGCAAACTTTTGGGTTTTCACCAAAAGAAAACCGAATAAAATATTTGTCCGCTCAGAGAACGTTCGAAAAATTCGAAGATGGAAAACTCTTCGTGCCACAGAAATTTAAAAAAGGGAATTTAAATTGGTGGCGGTGTTTGTGTTTTCTTTTTTTTTTTGAACAATAGAGTCAAGAACGGACAACGGGACGTTCCTTAAATGATGTAAATCCGCGAAATTCGGAATTTAGTAGTATGTATAATGTTTTGTAAAAACAAAATTTATAAAATTAAAAAAAAAAAAATCACAAACACTTTTCACTAATATATACGTGTAAATATACGTGTGGAAATAAACGTGTATTTGTAAATTACTGGTATATATAGCTATGCATATATTAGAAAATAATAATACTTGAGGTTTGTAGGGATATTTTTTAAAAAGTTCCTATAGGGACGAAAATATCTCAAACTTAGTTTTGTACGCCAGAATAAGTACAAATGTACGTGCGCAGTATACAAACGTATGTATGTATATATTTGTTTGTGCGAACGTATGCACGAGAATCAGATGAGCTTCTCTGTTTATGTTTACAAACAGAAGAGTTTTGATTCGCTTCTTCGTCGCTTTAATGTCGCGCTTCTTTGTGAAGCTGAGTGCGCTTGATTGCACTGTTGGGAGAGCGCAGCAAAGAAAGATGAAAAACTTGCAAATATGAGAGAGGTTGAGAACTTTGACCAGCAGTACATAGCTCTCGTTGCTAATGTAGCTATATGTGCTGGGAGAATGTCGCTGGAAGAGCGACTCGAACGTGTGAGTAAACACGTATGATGTTCTGTGAGTGGAGAAATAGGAATGTTGGAAAAGCAACTTGAAATTATTTGTACATGTGTGTAAGTATGTACGTATGAATATTATGATTTTTATAGATGCTGGCAAGGAAAAAAAAATCACTTGGAAGAAGTGGAACTGTATCGACAAGTTCAACGCTCTGTGCGAACAACGGGGTAAACTCAGCTGTAGAAGAAGTTTTTGCCGATGTTGTTCTTGCACAGTGGGTTTGAGTAGGCAAGTAAACTGCAATTTTTTGTTGGTTAAATACCACTAGAAATATGTATACATATATATATATATATATATAATTGGCGGATTTTGCCTATTGGTATAGCGGAATATTTTCTACCAATTTTTGGTTGCAAAAAAGTTGCAGTAAAACTAACGGTAAGAAAATTTCCGCAATATTCATGTATATATGTGGATATATATATATATATATGTTTTTGCAGTTTACAAAAATAATATAACCTTTGTGGAAAAAAAGCTTTATTATTTTTTATATATTTTTTATGAAAAATAAAAAACTGCCTACTCACCGATTCCTGTATTCTTAGGCTGCTTATATTGTTGTTGTTGGTCTGCTTGTTGATGATGCTGCTGCTCAGCTCCTGGGTAAAGATGATTTAAATTTTTTTTTTTATGTTTTCAGTTTCAAAAATTTCGTTTCTCTTTTAAAAAACAATTTTTCTGTGCATTTAAGTGTTTGTATTAATATATTGTCACGGATATTAACATCACTAAGTTATACCATTACTAAGGCGATGCCAAGGCCACGATAAGCAGTATTTACGTCAATAATCAAATAATGTATACACATATATAAGGCAGCCGAAAGATGTCACACACAGATGCATTTACTTATACGCCTATGTGCGCGCGAGAGACTGTAAACTACAAACATTCACATCAATAATTCAATCTTTATGTATCTACATAAACGAATAAATAATTGCGTATACACATATGTACCATGTACGAATACGAGCAGCGGAGAGTCAATGCGCAAACACATGCATATAGCTGAGAAGTTTGAGAGCTCATGGACAATGCTAGTAAGTTCTGGAAATCGAAGAGCCTAGAAGTATGCAGCGTAAACTATAAAAGCGGGGCAGGCGAGTAAGAAGTAATTCAGTTTGAGTAGAGCTATCAATCAGTTTGCTTAAGCACGCGATCTGGCGGCCAATAGTAGAGTTTCATTTGAGTTATTAATCAGTTTGGTTATTAAGCCAGCGAGTAGCAAAGTATAAGTGTTATTGTGAAGTACTTTAATAAAGGCCATTTTTCCATCATTCAATATTGGAATTATTTATTCAACAGTTTAGTGATTCGAACTTAGCAGAGGATTGCAAATAAGAGGAATTGCAAGTAAATTCGTTACAATTGGTGTCAGAAGAGGAATTGTTGAATAAATTCCAGAGGGCAACAAGGACATGGCAAAGTTAAGTGAATTGAAGATCCCACAACTGAAGAAGGAGTTGGAGAGCCGTGGATTGAATACAAGCGGCGTTAAACTCGAACTTCAGGCACGGCTACGAGAGGAAATGGAAGCAGAAGGAATGGATGTGGAAGAGTATGACTTTTATCTTGATGGCGAGGAAATAACAAAAATGGAAGAAACACCGCAGACAATGGCAAACACTGACCTGAACATGATATTGGCTGCAATATCGGCACAAATGTCAGAAATGTCATCACAAATATCCAACATGTCATCTCAGCTGGAATCGCAGGAGACACGCATAACATCCAAGATTGAAGCACAAGAAACGCGTGTCAGAAATGTCGACACAGATTACATCAAAGATGGAGACCCAACTGAAAGAACAAGATGCACGCATAACAGTACAACTCGAAGCGCAAGAGGCGCGTATATCATCAAAACTCGAAGCACGTATGGACGAGAAAATAACGCAGTTTGAGGAAAAAATCGAAGCCGAGGTTGATGCTTTGAGAGGTCGTATACAAGAGTTGCAATTAAACCGCCCAGCTGTTTCAGCAAGCAATACAAAGGTAAAAACACCATCCTTTGACGGTTCTGTTCCTTTCCAGGTCTTTAAGCTACAATTTTAGAAGACCGCAGCAGTGAACAACTGGAATGCGGAAGATAAAGTTGCTGCACTGTTCATGGCGTTGAAAGGGCCTGCAGCTGAGATTTTACAAACCATTCCAGAGAGTGAACGGAACTGTTATGAAGCATTGATGGGCTCTCTAGAGAGGCGATACGGAACTGAGCATAGGAGACAGATATACCAAATGGAGTTGCTGAACCGCTTCCAGAGGCCTGGTGAAACATTGCAAGAGTTTGCGTCGGATATTGAAAGGCTAGCACATTTAGCGAATGCGGACGCACCCGTGGAATACACTGAAAGGGTAAAAATCCAGAGCTTCATAAATGGAAACGAAGCAAGCTACATATGCGAATGCAAAGCTAACGTTTGCTGAAACGTTATCGCATGCACTGACTCAGCAAACAGCCTCACTTTTGAGTAAGCCAGCGTACAAAGCTCATCGTGTGGAAGTGGAAAGACCAGATTGGGTAGACACAATTTTGGAAGCACTAAAGGGATCTAAACAGAAGAATGCCGGAGTTATTAAATGTTTCAAGTGCGGCAACCCAGGTCACATTGCACGTCATTGCGATCTTGGTCCTAATAGTTCCAACAATGTGGGTGACCGTAAACGCAAAGCTGGCGGAAATGAGCAAGAGCGTGTCGAATGTAAAGAACGAAAACTTGCCCCGGCTGTTGAATGTCCTGTGATATCTGTGTCGCAAATTGGAAGGAAATCAAGCAGTCTTACCGTCAGAGGGAATGTGGATGGTAAAGAGCGTGTACTGACTGTAGATACGGGGGCATCTCATTCCTTGATTCGATCTGATTTGGTCTACAGGAGAGTAAAGTCATTACCTGGAGCAAGGTTGCGTACGGTCACAGGCGAATATAATCAAGTCCAAGGCGAAGTGGTATGTGGGGTATTAATTGGAAAAGTCATGGTTCTACACAAATTCGTTGTGGCGGAGATCGTTGATGAAGTCATATTGGGAGTGGACTTCTTGATTGACCATGACGTCAGGATCGATATGCGGAGAAAAATTATGCGCTATAAGAACCAGGACATACCACTTAACTTTAGTTTGGAAAAAGGGTTCAGCAGTAATCGGGTACTGGTGGAAAAGACTAGACAAAGACCACGAAAGTCAAAGGCAAAGGTTGGATAGATCGAATGGGCCAAATAAATCAAAATCAAAAGTACCTGCGAGAGAAACACTGGCATTGACAAAACCTAAAAGACGCAGGAAAACGAAGCAACGAATTTCCGAGAAAGAATGCGAGTGTAGTTTCAAGCCGGAGCGCACTACTGTTGTGAAATGTGGGAACGATACCGACTATGCAAAGTGTTCAAGCGAGCGATTAGCGCACGCACCGTAAATTGATTTTACATATTGAATTTCTCGTTATGCGTTGAATTTGTAGTTCTTAGATGACTCCCTTATGGGAACACCCCTAAAACCTCAGCTAAGTGGTTGGCAACGCGTGCGCTACTCGCTCGCCTGAACGAGCATCCACTGTCAAACACTTGTTGACATTTTTTCTTTCTACCTTTTTTTATTCTTTTAAAACCTTTACTCTACTCGTATGTGACATCAAAATTTATTTAAATTGAAAAAAGTTACTTCCTCGAGATTTAACCATCCCGGTGTGACCTAAAACCATTGTATTGAAAATTGTAATATCTTTTCTCTTATTAAAGAAATAGTTCTTTTAACGTGAAAACTCTAGTGTTCTTTATACTCACAAAGTGCCTTGTCTCTTTGGTTGAGACGTATTCGCCACATTTTATTGTGCAAACAAAAGACCGCACTCGGTCACGGCCGCTACGCAGACAGCATTCCAAAAATTTGAAAAAAAAGGGGCTTATTTGTCGCAGCCACCATCCCGCTATCACCACATCCATCAAATCACCACCATCAAAGTAACTATTATCACCCTAGCATCACGACATCATCGCCGCAGCCGCATCCAACAGCTACACACTCCCAGGAAAGGAAAGGTGAATCGTGCCCAGTACAGCCAGGTAAAATTTGTAGTTCCACCCCCTAAACAGTGGTCCTTCGACGCCACTTGGAACCAGCCATACAAAATAATAAGTACCAATCTCCAACCGTGAGTATTAAATGAAATACAATACAACCCCATCACGGAAAATCTATACGTAGATAGAAAAATTAAGGCATTTTGAGTATAGAAACTCATTATTTCCCGCCGAAAGTTGTAATTTCCCGCCAAGAATTGCACATCTCATTTCATATACATATACATATATATATATACATAATAAATCCTGTTAAATCTCAGTACGGTATATGCGCAAAACATAATAAGAAAAAACTCTATAAGCTAGATACAGTGGGCACGTATATCGATTTTACCACTCAAATATTTGTTTTCGGTATTACATTTGTATACCGCTCCAAAATGGTTTAATCTCTCTTAAATCGATACAGTGTCTTCCCTTGCTGTTTATCATAGCATAAACCTCTACAGTTTTCTTATTTATCCCCAGTTAAATTAATACAAAAAAAAAAAAATTTTTTTTTCAATACCCATACTCGCGTATACATACGTACGGATTTATAAACCAAAGTAAACGACCTAAGCGGTAAAGGAAAATCTCGTGCACAGTGGTACAAGAGTGGTGTAGTGCGTGTAATAGCACTTTTCTCGCAGAAAATTTGCACGCTATAAATTCGCAAACTCCAATAAGAATTTCGATAAGCTACTCAGCTTTCTCGCATCAAAACCCCTTTACAATCCAACAAGTCGAAGCGCAAATCAGACTCCTCTAAGGCACACAAACAAAAAAAAAAAACCAAAAAAACCTCATCACGAGATAATCTCATACGAATTAATTCCCCAGATCAAAAGTATAATAATTTACCCTAGATACTTTAATACGCATATATACTAATATATACACACGTTCATAAAAGTGCGGTACGGTGATACAATTTTATTTTTGTTGCTCTCTCAAGCGGGTACAGTGGTACGAATTCACGGTTCGCGTTATTAAATATATATAATTTCAAAAGGTCAAAAAGTTTATTTCTCTTGTCGTGAAACTTGCATTGCGGTTATAAATCCTTCTTTAAGTCGTCAACTCACTCTCTCTCTCTCCGGCGCTCTCCCTTACTCTCAGGTCATCTCCCTCGCTTGCTCACTTTATGTTAGGTGTCCCCCAAAGAAGCCAATCAAAAAGCCCCACAATGAGTGACGACGAGAAATCCCAAGGCAGCTCCAAAGATCAACGCCAAATGCGCCTAACCACAAAAAAAAAAATAAGCAAATGTTCACGGCAAACAAATTCATCTCGGAAACGGATAATTTCACGGACTACTGTGCTCGATGCAGGTCCACCCCGATTAACGAAAATACGGAATCGTCCCTGAAAATTAAAGATACCAACATTGATAGATTTTGGGACCGGGTCCAAACCTCCCATGACGCGATATTAGATACAGATGACCTAGATCTCCCAGATGACTTCAAACCGGTCGCGTTTAATAAATACCAGTCATGTCTAATTATTTATGAGGACACAAAAGCCCAGATAGGGGACCAATTTATGTTGCTCCAACAAGCAAACACTCCCATAGCCGCCCCCACCGTATCACTTCCCAGAGATGGAACAGGTTTCGGCTTAAAAATCCCGCCTTGTGATACAGAAGTATTTTATGGGGGTTACGAACAATGGCCGTCATTTCGTGACATGTTCACGGCGGTCTATATTAACCACCCAAAACTCACAAAAGCCCAGAAATTATACCACCTCCGTTATAAAACACAAGGCAAAGCCGGCGAAATAGTCAAACAGTTCCCACTCAGTGATGCCAATTTTGAACTGGCGTGGAAGATATGAAAATCGCAGGGTTTTGGTCGACAACCAAATAAAAACCCTTATGAACTTAAAACCAATTCCCGTTGAAAATAGCGAGGATATACAGAAATTGCAATCATCCGTGAATAATTGCCTCCAAATTCTCGCCACCCAGCAAGTTTCAACAGAAAGTTGGGATCCAATCCTCATTTATCTGGTCACCTCTAAACTCCCGGAGAACACGGTAACTCTGTGGGAACAGTTCCTAACCTCCCGGAGAGATCTGCCCAACTGGTCCCAAATGAACCAATTTCTGACTATTCGCTATGAGGTGGTAGAAGAGTAGACCAATGGCGCCCCTCTAAGCACAAGCTACTCTAAACAAAATAATTATGCATTCAGAGGCAACAATCTAGAAAAATCCAATCCGAGGATTCACTCCCATGCTACAGAACATCGCACAATGTACAAATGCGCATATTGCAAAACCTCCGAGCACCCCCTGTACAGCTGTGCAAAATTCGCTAGAATGCCAGTCCATGACTGGAACAAGTTCGTGAGAGACAATCACATGTGCTTTAACTGCCTATCCCAATCCCACGTTCTAAGAGATTGCAAAAGCACATTCAAGTGTGTTCACTGCCGACAACGGCACAACTCAGCTCTCCATGATGATGCGACCTCTAACACATCATCAACACCCAGAATGCATAAAGCCACAGCCCAAGTAGCAACTACACCCCCCCCCCCCCCCCCCTAATGTCAGTCACCCAACTCCCCACTCTCCGGAAGACAACCGCGATCAACCCACGTGTTCAAAAAATGCCCACGTACAATCTTTCTACTCGGACAATGAAAGTAAAGTACTACTCCCGACGGCAATCGTCTCTGTAGAACACCGAGGTGAACTCTTCAAACTCAGAGCCCTAATTGACCAAGGGTCAGAACGGAGCTTTATCTCCTCCAAAGCTCAAATAAAACTGCGTTTACCATGCCGAGCATCTAATTTCGAAATATCAGGCATGGGTGGAAGAGTAGTTCAAACATCGAACAAACTATGCTCTCTAACTCTAGTCTCGAACGATTTAATCACAAGGATCCAAGCACAAGCTATTGTCCTGCCCCAGTTAACCAAGATATTACCCAAATTCAATCCGACCCAAGCACAGCGTGAAAAATGGGCGCATCTGACTCTCGCAGATGCAAACTGCCACTCCCCATCCCAGATTGACTTAGTCATTGGCAGTGACCTTATCCCGCAGATAATGCTAGAAGGTGTTGAAAAAATCTCCCCAAACCTACTAGCGCAAAGCACCATATTTGGGTGGATCCTTAGTGGTCAAGTCCCTAGCAAAGTAGTTTCGTTCTCAACCCAGGTGGAGGAAGTATCGGACTCCCTCGATTCGCAGCTCAGAAAATTCTGGGAACTGGAAGAAGTATCCACCCCCAATGTGTCTGAATGTTGAAGACACTATATGCGAAGAATTGTACCAGTCCACCACCACTCGCAGAGATGACTGTCGCTATGTAGTGCGACTCCCCTTTAGACGCAGTTTCCCAGAACAGGTAGCCTTAGGTAGATCCCGAACCTCAGCTCTCCAGCAATTTCTTAGCATGGAGAGAAATCTTCTCAAAAAAGGCGAGCTTAAATCCCAATATGACCAAGTCTTATTAGAATACCTCACCCTAGGTCATATGGAAGAAACCACTTCCTACGAAAAATGCTCAGAGAACAAATACTTGTCGTTCTACCTACCCCATCACGCGGTTATAAAGCCCGAAAAAAGAACTACCAAGGTACGTGTGGTCTTTAATGGATCAAAGAAATCAACTTCCGGTAATTCTCTGATTGATGTTCTCTATACCGGTCCCACCCTACAACCCGATTTGATGCTATTAATACTCAAGTGGCGCACGTACCAATTTGTTTTCAACGGCGATGTAGAAAAAATGTACCGCCAAATTCTCTTACATGAGGAGGACCAAGATTATCAAAAAATTATTTTTTGCTCAGCGCCCAATGGTCCAATTCAAGATTTTAAGCTTAAAACCGTCACATTCGGTCTTAATTGCGCTCCCTATCTTGCAATACGTACCTTGCACGAGCTCTCTAAAGACGTCAATAAGACCATCCCTAAAGCATCTCAGATATTAACAGACGAGACATATGTAGACGACATACTTTCTGGCGGGCACTCCATCCTCTCAGCTTCAGAGTCCCTCTCGCAAGTCAGGCAAGCCCTTACGTCAGCAGGCTTCCCCCTTAGGAAAATCACGGCAAACCATCCTGAAATAATTGAAAATATTCCCACAGCAGACTTATTGGATTCCCAGTTTCTCGAATTCGAAAAAGCAAGTACGACGGAAACGCTCGGGATTCAATGGAATGCCATAAAGGACTCATTTTCGTACACCGTTGAATCCATCCCAGTAACCACCGCGAGCACAAAGCGACAAATTCTCTCCTCCGTCGCAAAACTTTTCGACCCTGCAGGATGGCTAACGCCGGTAATGATTCAAGCCAAAATTCTCTTGCAAGAGCTGTGGCTTGACGGACCTGACTGGGACAAACAGGTGAAACCCCTCCGCCTCGTAAAGTGGACGCAGTTCGCACATAACCTCCACGCCATAACAGGGATTCAAATTCCTCGTTGGGTCAATTACTCCCCTGACCAACCCGTGGAGCTGCATGGCTTTTGCGACGCGTCGGAGAAAGCTTATTGCGCCAGCATTTATGTCCGAACGACGGTGAGACAAAACACAACCTCTCATCTCCTAGTCGCTAAAAGCAAAGTGGCACCCCTAAAATCGACCAGCTTGCCACGGTTGGAATTGTGTGGAGCTCTGCTCCTAGCGAAGCTAGTCTCCGTCGTTCAATCCCAACTCAATCTCAGCCCACATACCCTGACGCTATGGTCGGACTCCGAAATAGTGCTCGCATGGCTAGAAAAGCCCCCCTATACGTGGAGAACCTTCGTAGCAAATCGAACCGCGCAAATAATCGATCTGGTTGGAAACGCCACTTGGCGACATGTACGCAGTTCCGAAAACCCCGCCGACATGGGCACACGAGGATGCAAACCTCTTGATTTGGCAGCTTCCTCCCTGTGGTGGAAAGGCCCAGAATGGCTCATCAGTCCCCCGGAATCATGGCCCAAAGACTTGCGCCGCCCCCCCGTAAGTCCACCCGAAGTCCGCCGAATCGAAGCATTACATGCCAGCGAAGAAGAACCCGACATTCTGGATCGATTTTCCTCGTTTCCGCGAGCCCTGAGAGTTTTAACTCACGTGTTGCGCTTCATACGCACCCTTAAAACCCACGCGGGCCACATACCAACTCCCCCGTTAGCCCTTACTCACGACGACTTCCGAAACACGAAACTCAAGCTAATCGCCTTAACTCAGTCGCGATATTTCCCCAAGGAAAAGGCATCGTTGTTAGCCTCGAAGCCTATAGAAAAACGGAGCCCCCTTCTCACCCTTAATCCATATTTGGATGAAGATGGATTGCTCCGAGTCCGCGGTCGCCTAGTTGACTCAACACTAACCTACAACGAAAGCCACCCCATTATTATCACCGAAAAATCCCGATATGCTTCACTTTTCCTACACTTCCTGCATGAACTTTTCTTGCACGCCGAAGTCCGTCTCATGCAGCAAACGATTAGACAAGAACTTTACATTCCTCGGCTCAAGCCACTCATCAAAAAATGCATTTTGCAATGTAAAACATGCACCGTCCACAAGCAGCAAATGCGCTCCCAAATAATGGCAGCCTTGCCACCCGCACGATGCACTTTCGCTCCCCCCTTCACCACAACGGGTGTTGATTTTGCTGGCCCCTTTTTGATAAAAGCATCCATGCTAAGATCGCCTACCCTCGTGAAAGGTTACGTGGCCGTTTTTCTTTGCTTCACGACAAAAGCGGTACACCTTGAGCTGTGCTCAAATCTCACCTCTGAGGCCTTTCTGGCTACGTTTGCCCGTTTTGTTGGACGTCGAGGCTATCCCGCAACTATGATGAGCGATAATGGCACAACCTTTGTAGGTGCCAAAAGAGCTACGGAAAAGGAATTTGTGACCTTTTCCAACGAAGTATCCCAAGAAGTCGTCAAAAAATACGCCGCTCAAGGCATAAAATGGAAGTTTATACCCCCCAGCGCTCCTCATATGGGCGGCTTATGGGAAGCTGCGGTCAAAAGTTTTAAAACCCACCTCAAGAAGTCAGTCGGATCTCACAAATTCACTTTCGAGGAATTTACCACCCTGCTAATACGAATAGAGGCCGTGTTAAACTCACGCCCCATCTTCCCGCTATCTCAGGATCCCTCTGACTTCACCGCGCTCACCCTGGGACATTTCCTTCGGGGAACCCCTTTACTAGCGATTCCTGAACCCGACCATGAGAACCTATCTCTGCTCAACCGATGGGAAAAGGTCAAGGTGATCCATCACCAGTTTAGTCGACGATGGAAGGAGGATTACCTCAAGGACCTCCACAAACGGTATCGTTGGAAAGACACCCGCATTGAGCCAAAAGTCGGTGAGTGTGTCCTCATCAAGGACGATACACTTCCTCGAACCGAATGGCACCTCGGACGCATCGAACGAGCACGCCCCGGCCCGGATGGCCACATTCGTGTCGTCGAGGTGCGCACCCAATCCGGCATTCTCACACGGCCGATAGTAAAACTCTGTTTTCTGCCTCCGGCGGATCGTCCGCCCAGTCCCCAAGCGACCGTGTAGATTTTCGTTACCACCCCACTCACAAGACCGCCGAGTCCTAAAGATTTATCCCGTTAAATCACCGTATCTGCCCAATCCCACAAACAACAATTAAAATCCCGCTTCATCTCATAGTTACAATCATCAACATACTCCTCACTAAAGTCATGTGAATACGACTCGTTTCAGGCGAACATGGATGCAACATCAACTCCAAGACCAAGAACGTCGATACTCTCTCAGGTGGTGGTGGCTAGCAATCACGCCGAGCGCCAAAACAACAACTCCAACAACAATTACATGCAATGCCGGGTATGCGCTCGTCATCATGCGCTGCGTACTTGCCCGCTCTTTCGGGGCATGCAGCCATCGCAGCGATACCTCCTTGGCACGAGCCCATGGGTATTGTACCAATTGTCTGGCGCTATCACACGCGACGAGCGAATGTGCGTCGCCCATTATGTGCCGCATTTGTGCACTTCCACACCACACCATGCTCCACCGGGCCCCACCACCACCAACACCACAAGTGCCTCCGACACCGGCACCACGCTCTAACTCTCGCCGCCGCCGCCAACGCCCACAACAACAAGCCGTCAACAGTCGTTATAATCCGACCACCGTCACTATCCCAAAAGCACGGACCGTTCGGTGCACAGCAGCAGGCCTTCAGATGGCTTCACACCGTGGCAAAGTTGCAAACATTCTCATGAACGAGGCCATCAGAGCTCTGGAGCAGCTCAAAGTGACCTTAGCCGGCTAACGCGCCTAGGCGGGGCAGAATGTTCAAGCGAGCGATTAGCGCACGCACCGTGAATTGATTTTACATATTGAATTTCTCTTTATGCGTTGAATTTGTAGTTCTTAGATGACTCCCTCATGGGAACACCCCTAAAACCTCAGCTAAGTGGTTGGCAACGCGTGCGCTACTCGCTCGCCTGAACGAGCATCCACTGTCAAACACTTGTTGACATTTTTTCTTTCTACCTTTTTTTATTCTTTTAAAATCTTTACTCTACTCATGTGTGACATCAAAATTTATTTAAATTGAAAAAAGTTACTTACTCGAGATTTAACCATCCCGGTGTGACCTAAAACCATTGTATTGAAAATTGTAATATCTTTTCTCTTATTAAAGAAATAGTTCTTTTAACGTGAAAACTCTAGTGTTCTTTATACTCACAAAGTGCCTTGTCTCTTTGGTTGAGACGTATTCGCCACATTTTATTGTGCAAGCAAAAGACCGCACTCGGTCACTGCCGCTACGCAGACAGCATTCCAAAAATTTGAAAAAAAGGAGCTTATTTGTCGCAGCCACCATCCCGCTATCACCACATCCATCAAATCACCACCATCAAAGTAACTATCATCATCCTAGCATCACGACATCACCGCCGCAGCCCATCCAACAGTTACACACTCCCAGGAAAGGAAAGGTGAATCGTGCCCAGTACAGGTAAAATTTGTAGTTCCACCCCCTAAACACAAAGCAAATCCGTCCAGCGCAAGCTCTACGAAGTGGTTCATTGACCAAACAACAGAGTGTGAAGGAACGGCCCAGGGTAATGAGTAGTAAGATGAAACACTGGCATGACAAGAACTTTAATTCGGAAGGTTTCTTGGCGGGAGATTTGGTACTGTTAAACAACCCTCACCGGCGCAAAGGTGTTCCAGCCAAATTTCGGTGCAGTTGGGAAGGCCCGTACAAGGTTGTGAAGAAGATCAGTGATAT
This sequence comes from Eurosta solidaginis, assembly GCF_040869045.1. Classification (NCBI taxonomy): domain Eukaryota; kingdom Metazoa; phylum Arthropoda; class Insecta; order Diptera; family Tephritidae; genus Eurosta; species Eurosta solidaginis. The sequence continues at coordinate 104,679,556 of NC_090319.1, forward strand.
CATCTACCCCATACAAAGCATTGAGAAACCACGGAGTAGAAGAGTGGTACATATGGCGATGCTAGCAGCGTTTAGATCGAGAGATTTGTCTGATCGGGACGATTAGACTTAGGTAGAGGGCAGTGTCACGTATATTAACATCATTAAGTTATACCATCACTAAGGCGATGCCAAGGCCACGATAAGCAGTATTTACGTCAATAATCAAATCATGTATACACATATATAAGGCAGCCGAAAGATGTCACACACAGATGCATTTACTTATACGCCTATGTGCGCGCGAGAGACTGTAAACTACAAACATTCACATCAATAATTCAATCTTTATGTAACATAAACGAATAAATAATTGCATCTACACATACGTACCATGTACGAATACGAGCAGCGGAGAGTCAATGCGCAAACACATGCATATAGCTGAGAAGTTTGAGAGCTCATGGACAATGCTAGTAAGCTCTGGATATCGAAGAGCCTAGAAGTATGCAGCGTAAACTATAAAAGCGGGGCAGGCGAGTAAGAAGTAATTCAGTTTGAGTTGAGCTATCAATCAGTTTGCTTAAGCACGCGATCTGGCGGCCAATAGTAGAGTTTCATTTGAGTTATTAATCAGTTTGGTTATTAAGCCAGCGAGTAGCAAAGTATAAGTGTTATTGTGAAGTACTTTAATAAAGGCCATTTTTCCATCATTCAATATTGGAGTTATTTATTCAACAGTTTAGTGATTCGAACTTAGCAGAGGATTTCAAATAAGAGGAATTGCAAGTAAATTCGTTACAATATGTTTGTCTGATGAGTGCGCTCACAATTTTCAAAAACTTTTTTTTTTTCGCAATTTGTCGTGCTTTTAAATACGATTGTATATATGTATGTATATGTATATATGTATATATTTAACCAAGCACAAGCACTTTTGTTTTTTGCAATTCTATTATTTGTAGCTTTTTCCCAAAAAATTGTGTTCCTCTTTTTCCGTCTGGATCCTATTGGAGGCGGCTTAAACACTGCTAGATTTGGTATTTGCCTTTATTGTTATTTTTGCGAATTTCGGAGTAACATTCAATTCCAGGCATTGTTTGTTGAACCAAATGCTCGCCTTTGCTTTATATATTTTCAGTAGGCGTCGCTTGTAAATTGTTAGTAGTCTGTTCGCGTTCAAGTTAAAAGCCTGACAAGCAATAACTGACTTATCTTGTTTGGTTGATTTTCCGACAGGGTGGATAAATGATGTATATTGGAACGATTTTCCGTCATCCCTTGTCAAATTTGGTTTTGAGACAAACCGGTTTCGGCGTGGTGCCATCGTCAGTGTCGATTTTCGTTCTGATCTGTTGTTGTCGTTTGTCCTGTATTTATAGTTCGTGGGTATATGAGCAGGTATTGTCAAATTGATGTTTGTGTATATTTAGTTATGTGCTGTGTGTTCATTCAGAACCGAGGGTGGTTTACTAATCGATTTGTGTGGCTGACTGGGGTAGGTAGAAATCTGTGATTTTAGTCGTTTGACCTTCTTTGTCGGTTTTTTGTTTTGGTGTGTTAATTGTTTTGTGTTTATTTGTTATTGTGTGTTTGTCTGTTGTACCTGTGTGATTAAGTTGTTTTTTGTAAACAAGTTTTAAAGGCTCGAATATTGTGTCAGAAATTGTGTTTATCTGTTCGTTTATTATTCTATCGTTGAATGTTTTCTGTTTGTAGATTTCCACGTTTTCGAGTACGTTGAGACGTCGGCCCTTTTCCTGTATGTGAAGAACCCTAACTGTTTTATTGATGTTTGCGTGGGAGCATTCATCATTCCCGATGACTTTGGGGAGTGTTATCGATGTTGATGGTCCTTCGCCGGATATAGATCTGGTACGTTCCGGTAACAAAGCACCGTCCGACCATCTCGAGAACGATTTATATTACCGCATTAAACCTTCCAGGCCATCCCTCCCTCCCCACTCCTAGTTCCATGAGGAGCTTGGGGTCGCCAGAGCCTCGTCTGTTAATGAAACAGGATTCGGCGCGAGTAGGTGGGGTTGACAATTGGGTTGGAGAAGCTATATATTGCGCTGGCAACCCCTTGACAGGGTTGCGCTATACAACCCCTTGAATTGAATATTCTATAGAATTCAAAAACGTTTTAGAGCTATTTTATGTCGAAAAAGGTTGCTTCCGCGTAGCTTCTGGGATGGGAGGGGCTATACTGAAATGACAGCCCTTGGTCGGAAAAAATCCCGAGTCGCCCCGGTACATAGACCCAGCTGCCGTAGAAAGTCTTTCTTCATAGTCATTCTTCGCGAAAACTATGTGATACATCTAATTTTTTTTTGAGATGTACTTGGTCAAAATTTCCTCGCGACGAATGTAATAAATCGCATGATGTCTCCCAGAATCTTTATATCGGTCTAGACTTTGGAAGGCTCTCTCTCATCTGAAGATCTTATCAATGCAATTCTCAAACTTAAATCAATGCAATTCTCAAACTTAAATCTTTGAACGGACGTTGATGGGGTTTCTTTAGTCCTTTCAAAAAACTGTCCGACAAAAAATCTTTATCATCTGGAACGTTCACTGATAGGCTCACTTCTATTAACTCTGTTTTTAAAATTAGAAACACAAATTATGTGAGTAGCTATAGACCTATATCAAAGCTATAAACCATTTTTGAAATTTTCGAGAATGCTTTTAATGCCAAGCTGAATTTTGATAATAAGTCCTTAATATCTCAATACCAGCATGGCTTTGTCGTTAACAGATCAACTGCTTCTAATCTTGCTGTCTTCAGTGATTATTGTGTTGAGTCGTTTTCTGCTGGTTTTCAGGTGTATTGCATTTGTATTGCCTTCAAAAAAGCTTTCGATAGAAACCCTAATAGTGGTTTATATTACAAAATAGGATGTCTGGATTTCACTCTTCGCTCCTTTTATAGATAAGGCCCTATTTAAGAAATCGACAGTGTGTTGCTACCTCTGGTGTTCCTCAAGGGAATAAGTATGTTAGGTCTACTTTTATTTATCTAATTTATTAATGAAATAAGTAGTGGTTGTTGATTTCTGAAGTATTTGCTATGCGCTGATGACTTAAAGAAATTTTCCGCTATTAAGACGCCAGACAGCGTATTATTTAAACAAATACTAGCAGACCCGGCAGACGTTGTTCTGCCCTAGATTTGGCCTATATGCATACATTTTAATAAGCTTTTTCTGTATAACTCTACGATTCTCAGTCCCAGTCCCACTCCGAGTCTCAGTCCCAGTCCGTTTCCGGTCTACTTCCCGGAAAAAAAGGTCGTAAATACTAATATAGGCAAATTTATATACCAAATTTCAGGCAAATTGCATAGGACATATGTAAATAGGTATGTGGGTATTATTAATTCATGTCCTTATTTCGGCTTCGCATGCATATTTATCAGTTTTGCCAGGTTGATGCGACTAAATCGAATATCACAATGAAAATTACTTTAGAGCTCTCAGCAACGGCTTTCATTTGACATCCATATTACCCACACATTCTAGGGGTACCCGGGTCCATTTTTTGGCCTATATCTCTAGACCATTGTAAAATTTACAATGCTCTAGACCGTGTACGTCGATCGCAACCAAAGCTATATAATATCCACCACGTGAGGTATACGCAACTTGTGTGAAAGCTTGAATCGACCGACGCATCTCTTCAAACACCGGCGACCAATTAAAACACATTTTAGCCTTTCTTTTTATATACATATATAGATTTTTACTTTTCACACTTCACTATAATATTAAAACGAAATGCAGATATTCGTTGCTTTTGAAATTCGGCTTAAAAATTGCACATGGAACAACTAGACTCTCCTGAATTAAAAAAATGTCTTAGTACCTTTAAGCTGCAGGCCCCCTCAGAAACCCCGGGCCCGGGGTTAATCCCCTCATTCTCCTCCCCCGTATCGATGGGCCTGGTGATGTGCTATACTTGTTATCATTCGCTATACCATTTTTTTTTTGATAAGCACGTTGTTTAATTAAGCACCAACCAATTACACGGAAGTACCACCTGAACATATGAGTTCCGGTGCGTATACCTAACATTTTATTAATACATATAAACATTTAAAAAAATTGCAATAAAATAATATTGCGACTATAAACTGAGATATAACCATATTTCAAGGTAGATCAAACTACACACGGGGTGCAAAACAAATTCAAAATCGGTTCAGTAGTTTAGGAACCCATCGCGGACAAACATAGTGACATGTGATTTTTATATATAAAGATGTAGTAGTTAATTTAAATTTGTATCATAGTCTGTCAGGATTGAAGTCAAAAGACTTATAAAAATGAAAAAGTTAATAAATGAAAAGTTCATACTAGGCATAACCAGCCCAGTTTGCCTGGAAGTATTTTTTATCATTTACCATTCAACCTTATACCTTCACCTTTCAATTGTTAAATTACAGAATATCGCAACATTATAACCCACTGAATTTCTGCCTTGGCAAGGATGTTTGCAAAAAAAAAATCCTTTAGATTGAATTGGCATTGCATTGGACAGGCATAATGCTTTTAGTTACATTCTTTACAATTCTCCAAACAGAAATTTATGATGCTTTGCCTCATAAATGACAAAAAAGAACCCAGCTAAAGTCCTCATTATATGCCATTAGAACAAAAGATAAGATCATTTGCATACATTCATACATCGACACATACTTATACCATAGCCATATTCGATAGATTGACCACATATTTGCCGCATTAGGGAAATGATAATTACGGATGCCAATAAGGATGCCATTGACAATCACATACCAAGTTTTCCTCTCGCTATTACGAATTTTGGCAGTTGTCCCAGTTAAATGTTATGTAAATTATCAAGTGCACTTACCATTTACAAAAGAGTGAATATTCATTTTTTCTTGGAAACGAGACAAAAGGTGATATATGTATGTACGTATGTAGTTACATATGTACATATATGTATAAGCACCTGCAAGATATATACCTACAACTAATATGCAAATAGATATGACCAGTTCCGGTCAGACGCGGCGATAGCAGAATCTTATGTGAACCGACAAAACTTAATCAGATATTCATCGAATATTGACGCTTATCTTCACAAACATTCTTTATTTTAAATCATATTCATTTTTGGTTGCGTAACTTTTCTCTCGAATACTCAAAGCGCCATGCACTATTTTCTAGACACGATCCATGAATCCAAGCCATACAGGACTTTTTGTTTTTAGTTCCTACTCTGTCCAAATAAAGCGCTGTCCAGTCCAGACTCAATTTTAAATAACAGAATCAGGGCCTGATGAAGGGCAAGGAAGAGTGGGCCGCGGCCTGGGTCCCCCCATTTTTGGGGCCACCACAAGACGATGAAAGAAATACTACTCTCTTTTATTGCTGATTCATCACTTGATGAAGCGCACATTTATCCACTGACTGTAACTATCGGATACATGGAAAGCCTCAATCCAATCGAACGGTTTCTGACCTTCATTCCAAGCTGTGGGCATACGGATGTAAACATGGCAGATGCTTTACTTCTGTTTTTACAAAAACAAAGCCTTGATATCCAAGACCGTTCTGGTCAGTCGTACGATACTGCACCCAAAACTAGCGGGAAGTACAAACAAATGCAGGCAATAATAGAAGCGTGCTCCCGGCAGAGCGTTTTTTTTTGGTTTTTTTATGAGTTAATCGATGAGATACGGGATAATAACGAGTACCTTATCATCCCTCAAAAGATCTTAGATACAGTTCTAAACGACTGAGTAATATTCGCTGGTCATGTCATTCCGATACTACAAAAGCTGTGAAAGATGGATTTGTACCTCTCGAAAATACACTGGACCCGATTAGAGATGTGACTGAATAGAAAGGCATGGTTAGAAATCAAACAGAAGGACTAGCAAAGAAAATATGTTTTATCAAATCAGCGTTATACTTTACCTTTTGGCGTGAGATTCTTTAAAGGTTTGATTGAACCATTGAATCTCTTCAAAGTCCTGCAATCACTCCACGAACTGCTGTTAACACCTTGACTTCTTTGTTATCATCAAAAAGAGCTGATTCATTACATAAGAAGAGGCTGCTCAACAGTTCAGAGACAGCAAATATTCGCTTGTAACTCCTTGCCTCTCAAGCATTGGCAGTACAACTATCAGCTATGTATATAAAAATTCCGCACGAAAGTTTTCTTCTTGTTATTGATGAGCTAGGTTTTGTGAGATTCAATTTCAATGCTCAGGAATCAGAAGAAATCGAATTGAATGCTAAATAGCTTGTAGAAACATATCATAACAAACGAGATGATCCAAATAGAACATTTTACAAATCTCCACCCAAAAAGGAAAAAGGAATCAACACATCATTAAGGAAAATAATATGAAGTCTACATTTGTCAACTCAAACGTTTCTATCTGTCAATGATGATAACAAATGACAAGTAATAGATCGTTCTCCAAACTAAAGCTTATTAAAATCGACTTCGTACAGTATGGGCTAAGAGTGACTCACTAGTTTAGTCCTACTGAGCTCAGAAAGAGGGGTATTGCATGAGCTTAATTTTGCAGTTATTATCGAAATATTTGTAGCAAAAAAATCTCAAAAACGATTTGGTCAGTAGTTAGTATATGCATTGTATCAATTGATGTGTGAAATCCAGTTCTGACATGAACAGAGCATTGAGCAGAGCCGGAGCATAAAAATTTCAAACGAAAAGCTATTTGTGGAGCGAGAGCCTCAAAAAAAAAAAAAAAAAATACATTGCTGTTTGCTCTGTTGGGCATTGTTATGCAGAACTTTGTCTCTTATCTTTTTTGTTGGTTTGTTTACTTGTCGATCGTTAAGTTGTTGTTGTAGCTTCTTGTTTCTGTTGTTATTGCATCGGGATTCTTATCTCCGTTCTCACGTTGCATTCCAAGTTGTAATAGAGCGAGAAAGTTGTGCATAACAATGCCTAACAGAGCAAATAGCAAAACATTTTTTTGCTCTCGCTCCACTACAAAGAGCGCTTCACTTTGAAAAGATCGTCAACGCATTTTAGGGACCCCAGCTCAACCTTCCCTGAGCATTCCACGTTATAGCAGTAGAATTAATGGCTGTGCGGATGCATATCTCATGAGGAAGACCAGCAATCTAGTGCCAGCAAGTTGTCTCATATACTTTAAGGTAGAGTTGTGCTTTTTCGTTCATTTCAGAGATTCGGTTCTTTCGTTCTTTTTCTGATGAACGAACAAGTTGTTGTTAGTTTCTTACAAAAGATGTTTTTCATAAGTAGTCCACACATATCTTTTTGTAGCAGTGCCACACATACATATCTTTAGTGTAAGTGGCATCATCGACATTCGTGTTCACTGTGAAATTCTACGTACATAAGTATGAATTTACAATGCTCGCGAACGAGAAGAGAGAAAGAACTAAAAGAACAAATAGAACCGAAATCAAAGACCCAGTCAATCGAACAAGTTCAGAATGAAACGACCCAACTCTACTTTAAGGAATGGAAAGACATCAGCATGTTGGTTGAATTTGAAAACTGATTGATTTTGCAACTATTATAATGACTCCCAAATGAGTCCGATAGTCACATTGATCGACTCTCGTTGGCCGTGATAAGGGTATACAGAAATGAAGTGAAGATCAATACAAAATTTAACTGGCCTCATGTACGCCCATGCATATATACATGCCTACAAGCATGGCCATCAAAATCGCAGACACCTGCTCATTGCGGATATTTTCAAGTAATAGCGATATGCCTACATACTAACATATTTACATTAGAGTGTTCAAATATAAAAACAAGCTTGAAAAGACGGTGCCTACCAATATCGAATACTAAAACCCTAAATTTTAGCCCGCGATACAGTGCAAGAAGACCGATGGCAGTTCACTCAGAAGAAGTTTGCCTCGAGCAACCCTCGATATCGCAACCGGGTTTAGAAGGAATTGGCATCGGATAGAAAGAATAAGAAACGATCGACAGAAGGTGACACCTGCTTTTAACAGACATGTTCATAATCGTGAGCCTACCCGAAACGAACAGATATATGCCTCCAAATCTGCAGCGCAGTACCTCGAAAGCTGAAAACTAAAAAGGCAAGGGAGTTGCAGCCAATAGGGGTACAGTTGAAGTGGTTCATAAATCTAAAGAAGACAAGACTGACCATCCGACCTAAGCGTAGTACCAAAAGAGCGACAACGCGAACTCCGGTCTTCCCCAAGAGGATGACTGACGAGATGAAGTAGTCACTTAGCATGGAGCTAATTAATCACAATAATACTTAATACGGATGGATAATAGGATAATGCGGGACAAAAAGAGTAAACCAACTCCATCCAAATGCGCAAATACGCGTTTGGGGGCTTCTTTGAAAATTACTTTTTGAGATTTTCGTGTTTTAAACATTTGAGGTGAAATAACATTTTTGTTGTTGTAGTTTTTGTAACATTTTTTTAATATACAGTACCTTTTACATAATCTTTTTCAGTTTTCATGTAACCTTTTTGCGTATAAGATAGAAGCAACAGTGGTACGCCAATGAAATATTTGTATGTCCCACTTCCTATGTAAGAAATGACAGATACAATTTTTCGACGAAATTGGGAGACGTTTACATAGCTTATATGGGGAAGCACACTGAATGGGAGTTTGAGTAACTTAATTTTTCTAAGAACAAGGCAAACATCTAGCGATGTCACGAAGTCAGCTTCAGAGATATAAAATAAAACATTTGGCGTGGGTATAAAACTAGACCAGTTGAGCTGTTGTTACGTGGCTGACTGTTTGGGTGGTGAGGAGCGGCGGCAAGCAGGTATGCTTGCGGGCCCAGGCTAGCTCGTCGTCTTGGGCGGGGTATTGCACCACCGACCTCACCCGCAGCCACATGAACAAAATTGGGGTTCATACCTGCATGATGAAAAAAAAGGATGAAAGAAAAGCTGAAAAAGATATAAATAGACGTGAGGGGCAAAGTTATAGAGGGGAAAGCATGAGGGGCAGAAAAAGGTGAAGGCCTGTCCTGTCAGGTGGAGTCTACCCTCCCTCTGCAGTGCAACTTGCACTGCACCGTGGGCACTGTGCTGACTCCTTTTTACCTTACAGTGCCCCCAACCCTGACATGAGTCTGTCCCCTGTCACTCAGTCATTTTCCCTAAACACTCACCTTCACCTAACCTTTCCGCGCACAAGCGCAGCACCAACACCAACTTTAAACTTTAGCCCTGCATAATGAATGTCTTAAAATTTCATCCAAACATAATTCTTATAATTTATTTACAAAATTTTTGTTTTACAAATTACCGACTAACACCCTACTACTAGTTCACTAATTTCAATAAAACTTTAAACTCAAAGTTTACTACAAAATAATTTTCCAAGGGTTTCAAAAGTTTACTCAAAGTAACAATAGAAAAATTGCTCAAACTTAATGCTTAACTTTATTACTGGTGAACATAAAAAATTCATAAGAGTGCAAGAACCAGTAGATACATTCCAAATTCAATTCTATAACAAAAATACCTACGACTAATAGACCAAGTGTCTGGCCTCAAACAAAAAAAATTTAAACTTTTAGGGCCACCCTAATGCGATATTATTGATAGGAGCTAATTCTAAATTCTATAGATACAAATTCAAATAAAATAAAATAAGAGGGTGAATAAAAAAATTCAAGTACCCTAATCTCTGACCTACCGCAACCGCTCAAGTAAACAGAAGATCAAATATGTACAACGCAAAAGTAGGTCATCAAAGCAAAAGAATTTGTATGTTTATGAAAACAATAGGTATGTATGTAAGTGCTCGCTCGCTTGCGATCTTGCTTTATGAGTTAATTAGTATGTTGCTTATGTCCGGACGATAATGCACGCGGCCAAATGAAACAAACACTGGTGTATGCAAAGATGCTTAATAAAAAGGTAACGAACAGAAAACTTATAAGAAACAAAGAAGGCAGGTGATACCAAAAGTATAAAACAAAGCTTTATACTTTTAGTGCCAACCGATGTGTTTAAAATTAAAAGAAAAAAATTTGCCGACAAAAAGGTAAAAAAAGAAAAAAAAAGGCATGTGCTTAGAGAATTCTGAAAGCAAGTAGGAATTCAAGCGCATAAGAAAAAAGTTAAAACATATGAAAAATTAGGAGAGGTGGCCTGTCGGAGGCAAATGTCAAAGGAAATAGGAAATTGAATAAAAGAATCAAAAACGAATGACATGAATAAAACTGTGTAGGTAAAAAACTTACCCGAAGAAGAGAAAAAAAATTTACGGAATTGAATAAAAAATTTATAACCCTAAAACGAATCGAAGGGATTCAAAGCGAAAAATTAAAATTATGAGAGAACTAAAGCAGCAAAAAAGTTGAAATGCCCTTATGCCCCTATACCCCTGTTGCAGTACCTTTTCCTTCGTTTTTGTGACCCTAGGCTGAGCAGATATTGCTAAGTTTCTTTTCTTTCTTTCACAAAAAAATTAAGATATAAGTCATATACATATATATGTACCATAACTAAAAGAAGTCCAAAAAGTTGATGTTGATGTTGTTGTGGTTGTTGGTGGCCTCTGCAATTGCGGTCGCAAGGGAGATGTTGTGCGCTTGATACCATAAAGCTGATATCACCAGTGATCGTGAGTATGGCTGATAGAAAAAAAATCCTCGAACTCAGAAGTTGTAGTTGTCGTTACTGCTGGGACCGAGTATCACCAAAAGCATGCATCGCAGTTGTTGTTGTTGGCGTTGCGCCGCCAAAAAAAGAAGTTGTATCTCTTGCTGGAAGATTTTGGTGTTGCCGTTATTGTTGTGATGTCAATATATCGCCGGTACGAATATAGTAGTGGTTGAGCGTTATTTAATAATATACAAATAACTACCGGTTGTGGTTGTTGCGGTATATTGCCAATAAAAAGGTGCTGTAGTGGTTTTTGTTGTGGAGTGCGCTACCAATTAAAATTTTATTGTAGTGCGTGGCCGTTGTTGTTGGGCGCTATGTCGCCGAAATCAGCGCCCAGTGGGTCTTTCCCAACGAAAAATCAATTGTTCGCTGAAAGTAAATACAAAAGAAAACCTATTTAGAAATTCAAAAGTAAAAGCGTATCTATGTACATGTACACAATTGCCTACGGATTTCTTGTCTGCATAGTCATATATTCATCTACATACATATATTTGTATGCAGAGATGTATATGTCGATGCAAGTTTTCTTTTGGCTTGCTTGGCAAATTGGCTATATAGAAGCCAACTTACCAGTGGGCATGCCAAGTGGAAAAAAAAAAACAAATCCAAAGCCAAAGGAAACCATTAGACTTACCTGGTTTTCAGCTGTTGTGACACACGTTGTAGTTTAGTTTATTTCTGCTGTATTGGTCCGGATCGGGTGCTAGGTGGAAAACCAGATTTATTTGGTTTTAACGTTCGCGATACACTTTTCGCCGCGTACTACTCAAAAAAAAACTTTAGCTGGCCAAACGATTTAGAAAACAGGCTTTAACTCCGGTTTGAGGCGCGCACTAAAACTTGGTGTAATTACAATAATTTTAAGTATTTCACACTTTGCACTTACACGCACTGGCACTGATAAAATGATACTTTGGCCCGTTGGCTGATTTTCCCCCTTCTTATAGCCACCGCCGTGGTAAGAAACGTTACCCAGAAACGGAAAATTTTTACCATTACATGCCAAACTTTCTTTTCGGCTTTCCCGTATTTTCCATCTATACAATCATGCACTCATACATTCATACGCTTATCGCTCCACAAAACGAACACCTACACAGATACATTTGGTTCGTGCCTTGACCGCTTACACTGATGCATTCACACGTTCATAGCCTTTCACAAATACACATCCGCATACATAATACCGAACAGAACAAACACATAGTTACATATCATTCGTCAAGGCTGCTAGGTTGTTAGCAACATGGTGAAATTTTTCTTATTATAACAACATGATGCCAAGCGCAACATCTTATTTCCGTTGCAACATTGTGTTCACTACAGGTACAATGTTGTCAATGTTAATGTTATCATGTTAATATTATTTTAATGGCAACATTGCGGCCACGGCACGGACCTGGACACAAAACACATAAACCCATAGACGCATATACACTCTGCCACTCATTCAAGCCAGTATGGAGACAGGCTGTCGTTACACTGTTTTACGCAAAAAGCGATAAATATGAACGTACTGTCATTACACATAATTAGGTGGAGAGGTTCTGAAAACCCCAAATAAGGAGAGGGCGGTATCAAATCGTTCCCAAAATGTACCGATTCAATATCCGGCAAAATACCATCACCACCGCTGACACTGACTAAAACCTGCCTTTAATGACACAAGAAGAAGAAGGGCGTACGAGTTGAGGTTGAGGATAGAGCGTTGATTCCCATTATGCAGAAAGCCAAGGTATGGATCTCGAAAGTGGTCAATAAGGCTATAGTCTCATGCTGCAACTAGTTTGAAGATGTTTAGAGTGCAAATAAGCATTCGAAGTAATTGGTTAAGGGAGAATCATACATCTGTATTGCCGTCCGTGTTATATGGGCATAGATAGCAACGAAAAAGCGGATGAGCTAAAAAATTAGGGAGCATTTACCTACCGTCGACGTCCGAATTAGAATGGGGAGGAAAAAGAGGAGGCAATAGTTGCAAAACCAAACAGAAAGGTCGTGCAAGAAAGTGCGGTTGCATCACTAAAAGGGACGACTGACTGCGGATTTCAAGTTTGGAAAAAATCTGCCAATTATATTGTCTCGTGTGTAAGAGCTTGGCAAAGACAACGCATTAAGTGTTTGATAAAAAATATCCTCTAATTTACCTAAAAATTCGGAAGCGCCATGTAACTTAAAGTTTTTTGAGCCAATTTCGGTACAGTCGCCCATTATATCAAATAGACGAAATCTCTAGAGAAACCGTAGCAACAACAACTTTTTGTTTTGTTTTAGTTTTGAGGCACTCTAATGTTCATGTGTATGTCAATACCCTGCAAGAAATGTGATTAGTCTAAGATGAATCCGGGATTAGTCGCAAAGGAATATACGACCAATGCCAGTTTTGATCTCTTTGTATGAGTGGAACTGTTCTCTTTTGTTTGAACATGTCCTATGAACAGACTAATTGTACCCATTCATACCCAAAAGGGATCGATAGGATCAATCCCCTTTGTACCCATATGGGAACATATGAAGACTAGTCCCTTTGCGGTTCAATAACGACTCAAATAGGGTTCAGTCGCATTTTTAATTGCAGAAACACAATCGAAGGGTATGTTCACCCGCTTTTCAAAATGGGTTAAAAATATTCTTAGAAAATTTAACCCTAACTCCGGCGTAGTCGTTAAGTACTTGTAATTTAGGTTCGGTATAGGGCTCCGCATTTTTATACTCAGTTGAACAGAGCTCATAGAGTATATTAACTTTGATTGGATAACGGTTGGTTGTACAGGTATAAAGGAATCGAGATAGATATAGACTTCCATATATCAAAATCATGAGTATCGAAAAAAAATTTGATTGAGCCATGTCCGTCCGTTAACACGATAACTTGAGTAAATTTTGAGGTATCTTGATGAAATTTGGTATGTAGGTTCCTGGGCACTCATCTCAGATCGCTATTTAAAATGAACGATATCGGACTATAACCACGCCCACTTTTTCGATATCGAAAATTTCGAAAAACCGAAAAAATGCGATAATTCATTGCCAAAGACGGATAAAGCGATGAAACTTAGTAGGTGGGTTGACCTTATGACGCAGAATAGAACATTAGTAAAATGTTGGACAATGGGCGTGGCACCGCCCACTTTTAAAAGAAGGTAATTTAAAAGTTTTGCAAGCTGTAATTTGGCAGTCGTTGAAGATATCATGATGAAATTTGGCAGGAACGTTACTCTTATTACTATATATGTGCTAAATAAAAATTAGAAAAATCGGATGAAGAACACGCCCACTTAAAAAAAAAAATTTTTTTTTAAAAGTAAAATTTTAACAAAAAATTGAATATCTTTACTGTATATAAGTAAACTATGTCAACATTCAACTCCAGTAATGATATGGTGCAACAGAATACAAAAATAAAATAAAATTTCAAAATGGGCATGGTTCCGCCCTTTTTCATTTAGTTTGTCTAGAATACTTTTAATGCCATAAGTCAAACAAAAATTTACCAATCCTTCTGAAATTTGGTAGAGGCATAGACCCCATGACGGTAACTGTTTTCTGTGAAAATGGGCGAAATCGGTTGAAGCCACGCCCATTTTTTATAAACAGTCGACCGTCGGTTCTTCCGCTCGGCCGTTAACACGATAACTTTAGCAAAAACCGATATATCTTTACTAAACTCATTTCGCGTACTTATCTGAACTCACTTTGTATTCGTGTAAAAAATGGCCGAAATCCGACTATGACCACGCCCACTTTTTCGATATCGAAAGTTACGAAAAATGAAAAAAATGCCATAATTCTATACCAAATATGAAAAAAGGGATGAAACATGGTAATTTGATTGGTTTATTGACGCAAAAAATAACTTTAGAAAAAAACTTTGTAAAATGGGTGTGACACCTACCATATTAAGTAGAAAAAAATGAAAAAGTTCTGCAGGGCGCAATCAAAAGCCCTTGGAATCTTGACAGGAATACTGTTCGTGGTATTACATATATAAATAAATTAGCGGTACCCGACATATGTTGTTCTGGGTCACCCTGGTCCACATTTTGGTCGATATCTCGAAAACGCCTTCACATATACAACTAAGGGCCACTTCCTTTTAAAACCCTCATTAATACCTTTAATTTGATACCCATATCGTACAAACGCATTCTAGTCGCCCGTGGTCCACCTTTATGGCGATATCTCGAAAAAGCCGTCCACCTATAGAACTAAGGCCCACTCCCTTTTAAAATGCTCATTAACACCTTTCATTTGATACCCATATCGTACAAACACATTCTAGAGTCACCCCTGGTCCACCTTTATGTCTACATCCCGAAATGGCGTCCACCTATAGAACTAAGGCCCACTCCCTTTTAAAATGCTCATTAACACCTTTCATTTGATACCCATATCGTACAAACACATTATAGAGTCACCCCTGGTCCACCTATATGGCGATATCTGGAAAAAGCGTCCACATATAGAACTAAGGCCCATTACCTTTTAAAATTTTCATTAACAGCATTCATTTCATACCCATATCGTACAAACACATTCTAGAGTCACCCCTGGTCCACCTTTAGAACTATGGCCGACTACCTTTTAAAATACTCTTTAATACCTTCCATTTGATACCCATGCCATAAAAACAGATTCCAGGGTTACCCTAGGTTCATTTTCTTACATTGTGAATTTCCCTTACTTTGTCTCCGAAGCTCTCAGCTGAGTATGTAATGTTCGGTTACACCCGAACATAGCCTTCCTTACTTGTTCTTAAATAATTCGATGCAACCACCTGTAATATTTTTTATTTTACTAACTTCGTTGTAATTTTTTTTATGTTTCTTAAAATATCCTACATAGATTTCACACTTATGCCCAAATGTAGACAAAAGAGCTCAATCGGAGACCAATCTATTTAGGGATTAATTGCACGATTTTTTGCAGGGTATGTCAATACAATTACATACATATGTTAGCTCCAAGGTGGTACCTAGATTTGTCGCAAAATTCAAATTGCATGCAAAAATGTTTCAAGTACAAGTACCATTCATTCACTCGCTGTGGCTGGGGTATGTTAAATTATGATAATCACTTAAATTAAACTGAGAATAACATGCAAAACTTTTGGTGCAACATATTGCCGATGTGTTAGTGCATAAGTTGAACTTAAGGAACTACGAAGGTGAAAGGACACTTTCGCTTTGCTTGTGAATACAGAGTACAGTGATTTCAAAGAAACAAAATAAATCTATGAGCACAACTCACTCAAAATTGCAAATACTTTGCAACGCTCCTCAACCGAACAAACCGCGCCAACTTATATAGAAATTTTGTCTCTCTTCAAGGTTCCTATAGTGAGGAGGGTACTATAGTACGTACTATATTACCCATATAAATACAAAAGCGAGAACAACATCGTCCCGAATTGGATACGAATTCCAGCAAAAAGGATTTTTTGAATATAATTTTCCCGATTCGCTCGGATTAGAAACAAATTCGATAAAATTAATTTACTCGAAACCTATATGAACGGTTGTTGGTAAAAATGGGATTTATGTTGGGAGTGAATAAAATCGAATATTATAAACATATTCGTAAAAGTGAGGTTAAAGAAAAAAGGGCAGTCAAAACGGGAGTTATAATTTTTTCTCATGCAAATTAGCACAAATTCATAAAAAAACAGGGAATCATCATTTTATTCCATAAGAAGGGGACATACCAAATCATTCAATCACAGATGAGCAGAATATGAAATTCAGTAAATAGGAAATCCTTGGGTACATCAACTAATATGGATCTAAGTTGCACCTCTGCCCTTACGTAGTTGATTATCTTATATCAAATTTTGAAGAGTATTGAATTGTATCGTATATACCTGGACCATTTTGGAACTGTTTCGTGAAGATTTCGGCATTACTTCGGGAATACTTCAGGATTATTTTAAGGATAATTTCGAAGCTATTTGGGTGCAGTTTTAAGAAGTTTATAGGATCACTTTTGGACTATTTTTGGAATCATTTCTAGACTATTTCAGGATCAATTTGAGTATCACTTTAGGAAAACTTCTGGATCAGTTCGGGACAATTTTTTTACCTTTTAAGGCTGTTACAAGACCACTTTGGGATTATAAAAGGTATCGATTCGGGGCTATGGCGGAACCAATTTGAAAAAATTTGAAAATCACAAAAATATTTGCGAGCGATCAGAGTGTCGCCAATGATAGGCGACACTACTGGAGACTTCAGATTCGCCGATTCCTCGTCGCGAAGTATCGGCACGATTATATTATTAGAGCAGGACAAACAATTTTCAGATTTATATTAGTAAAGTCTGCCACATGAAATTGAGAGTGTATTCAAGTCTAAGTACGCGGTAGCTATCATTTAATTGGACTTCAATTCCACCAAACGCAATTTTTTCAATGTTCGCTTAAAACATATGGGCAGCTTATTTTACATATCACCAAACAATTAACGATGCATTCAATTCAGCTAAACACGTTCGACTCGCTTGATGGCCTACTTTTTAGTCCGACCAACCAAACTAAATGTTATCGAGTCCTGGGTTCCGGGAAAATGGCGGTCCGGTAACCGGTACTATTTATATCCAGCAACGCTATTACGTGCTATTTTAGATCCGTCCGTGTAAGCTCGGACGTCGAATATCTGAGTAAGCTCCCCATCGTTCCAATCCTTCCTTGTAGAAGAGATAATCGCATGATTTGTATGCAAGACTGTTATATGATATATGAAGTCCGGCTTTTGTAATGCCAATGGAGGCCAAACTATTATTACCATTGTTATTATTAAGTATTTTGATTATAATTTGAGCAATACTGTTTCACTGTAACGAACATCTTGCTTAGCGGCTGAAACTTCACGGTGACATGATGGCGAAACTTTTACGGCTGCACTTAAAAATGCACATAATCCTCGAAAACGAAAAGAGAAAGATAAAGTGGAATTGTAATGACTAGAAAAATTAAAAAGGAAATATGTAATGCAAAGTTGGCTTTAGTCATTGAGTTTCAGATTCTTTGTTAAAAACGAAAAAATATTTGCTAAAATTTTTACTAATTACTTATGTATATATCTTTTTAATGAAATTGTTATTTAAATTGTATGCTTTGAACTGCAACTTGTCTGATTATAATTATTTCGGCCATAAAAATGCTTTAATTACAGACAACCGTGTGCCTGCGCTGTTCGAGGGCATACATGAAAGCTTTTTTTGTTCCCTACATCAATAGAACATAATGCGGCAGATCCCAAAAATTGGAGTTAAAAGTATTAAAAACTATAAGGTAAAGGCACTCAATAAACCTATTGTTTTTAATTTATTTTGTTTTGTTGATTTTCAGAGAGGGTGGAAAAGTTACACTGAAGATTGCACAACGCCAAAACCGTTTTGTATCATCGGGGCTAACGGTATAGGGCCTTGCATATACTCCGTTTCATAGCAATAGAGGGTATACTTGGCTGTATTTCAACGGAGCTTAGCCCGTCTTGTCAAGCAGATACGGCCAATATGAAATACAGGAAAGATAAAAGCGCTACAAGTGATAAGTACGTCTTAGTGAGCCGATGAACCGGAAAACCAATGAACTCCATAAAGTTGCTGTCCAAACAGAAAGATAGAGCGGATAATGTCTCGAAGCAGAGAGAAAAAGCCGTTTCACAGTGTCAGGCAGCATTAAGAACCACCGAATGCGATAATGCACACAACAACTTTTCCGCGAAAAGTTCCCGCTGCTGAAACCGACAGACTGGTACTGCTACCCAGCGAACAACAAGAAAATCCCACCTCTTTTCCCAAAAAACGTGTACGAACTGTACAGTCCTATAGTTTGTGTACATTTGCCCTATTAGGGCAATCACATAAATAGGTACGATACGGAATGGAATGGTCACAGAAGCTCTCGATGCTCTTAAAAAATGACAGAAGATTTTACCTGTTTCATCGTCGCAGATAGGGCCATTTTACTAGCCAATTTACGGGTACACTTTTTGCTGGGTATAGACCAAACTGGTACCAACAGCGCTGAAGTCTGAGCAATATGCGTTTCAATTAATTACTCAAAGGCTGCAACTATTTCATAACCACCTACAAAGGCAAATGCCATTTCGTAGGACATCGATGTGTTAAATGTGTCTGTTGGAAGCACTGCTAAAAAAAATATTAGAACTAGTACCGTCGCTTAATACGGTAGCTTTGCGCAAGTACGAAACTAGTGCCATTTGCTGGAGGGAGATCACCAATGTTTCGAAACGCTAGTGTTGGAATTAATTATACAAGGGTCAGGGGAAGCTTACGCGAATTGAAACTGTTGTAATAGTCTACAACTCGCTCTATGATTGGAACATAACTAAGTGTTTACTGCAAAACAATAACCAGTAAATCCAATAATGAGCAATTTGTTAGACACAAAGTTGTTCGCGTTCAAATGCCGCATTGTTGGTGTAGACATAAGGGTGGCCCAATTGCATGGAGCGTTTCTGTCAGAGTCGAAATTTACATATAATTTTAAGAAAAAAACAAACAAAAAACCCACTCTCACCCCATTTTCTTTTTGAGCTATCTGGATCGGACTTATTTGGACTTGTTTATCCAACACTATTCGATAACCATTAGGGCCGTTTTAAATTGGATTTTAACTGGAGATAGCAGTCTGTTAGATGGCTTCATTTCACATTTTCATTTTCACTAACATAGGGTGACCAACCACCAGTTAAATCGATAACTGTGAATATTTTGTAGAACAAATCGCAAAAATCTATTATGAAAACTAGCTAAGCAGTTGATTTTTGTTTACACTTTTTCCTTGGACTTAACTAAGACGTGAAGCTTTAGCTAGTATGGAGAAAATGAAAACTTCGATTACTTATAGATGAGAGACCAATTGAAGATGGTGAAAACGGCACTAAAGCGGATATAGATAAAACCATGTGTGCAACTTTTAGGAAGGAAGATGCTTTCAAAATTGAGTAGGCAAAAAACTGTTTTAGTTTTTTGTTCCAATGGTGTTCTTCTCCATTGAATGTTTTGAAGAATCCGAATGCACTGAGAACGTTGCACAATGTACGTTAATCAGCCAAAAATAATAAAAGTAAAGTCTCTTTCTGTGGTTTAGCCGACTTAAATCCAAACCCCGTTCTTGAGTTGTGTTCAAGGCTTGGGACCCGCCAGGTAAAAACGTCTTCTAATGAATTATAAAAATAACAAGCCCCGAATGAGAACACTTTTTTGCGATTTATGGGCTTGTATGTCCAGCTGTCGCGGTTGGTTGATGTCTTCGCCAAGGGAATTGCCGACATCACCGCCATAGAGGAAACACGATAGACGGGGCAAGGCAGATAAACGATAGGGTCTTGCGCTATCTACTACAGTGGTCATATGAACAAACGCCAATTCGAAGTCAAGCTATTTGTTTTGTTTTGGAGAAGAAACTTCAGCACCAAGTACTGTCTTTCCCGGCTCTAAACTAGCTACTATCCACGATCCGCATTAAGGCGGAGATTTGCAATATTTCGTTTACATGCGCTTTCGCACCAATAGATTATGGGGACGAAAAGGACAAGGACTCTTTCTATGAGAAAAAAGAAAAGACACACGATGACTAATAAAATATCGACTCGGACAAGTACGTTGTGGCAGCGCAGATACGGAGAAATCTCTGTGCAGCGAGCAAAGTGTACGAAGTCACTCTGGGATCACACATCCGCTGACTGAGAGGATATTTCATTATTGCCACTGCAGACGCCATAGTTTTCCAATGCCATGGCAACGCGCGCTATCGTGACGAGAAAAAGAAAGACGCCTAACTAGAAGAAACAAACGTAAGGCAGAAAAGCGTGAGTGTGGAGAGCTTCAGATGCTGGCTGATAAGAATAATGCACCAAATTTCTACCAAAAAACTCGGTGATTGACGGAAACCTTCCGTGGCAGTTGCTAGCAGGAACCTGACGTGCAGAGTGTGCTTCATTGCGACGGGCACATTGCACTGCGAAATGTTACAAACGAATTGATCCATCCTAATGTATAGTCATGCAGATTTAAGCTGTTATATGGTTAAATGTAATTGTTAGGGATATCAGCCTCAGTAATGCGCGGCCCTGTAGAATATTACAAAAAGATATACCTAATTAATTTAAAATTTGTTACATGAATAACAGCCTTAGAAGAGTAAAACGCGGAGAATACTTCTTTTAAATTGCTTACAACACGTTTTTGAAAGCAGGATCAATGCAGTTTCCATCACATACAGTCGGTAGAATCAATCTTCAGAGTATTGATGAGAACTTCTTTATTTGGGCCGTTTCAGCGAACACAATCTTTGTTGATACGAAGCAAACATGTTTCCGTCAGTTGAGTGATAGAAAATTTGTTTTATGAACGGCGAGTTGAGCACACTGTCAACTGAAATAAATTACCTTAAATTTTAAGTAAAAAGGCTACTCAAATTAATTTTCAGACTTCACTATAATATTAAGAGGAAAATTTGTATTCATAAAAAGTACTTTAAAATGTCAAAGTACTGTAAAAACAGCCAAATAAACACGTTGAGTGAATATAGCGAAAAAATATGTATGCTCAGTTATATGACGCAAAGTCCATACTGTTGAGTTATCATTCAACGATTGATACACAGTTGTGTTTGCTGAAAGATCGATAGCCCACCTTCGAATAATTCTGTAAGCCAAAAAATACCAAACATTCACCTTCCCAATATTCATGCAGTACTCAGCTCAATTGATGAATTACCAAAACACTTACATAACAAATTATCAGGGGTGCAAACCGCTTCGAAAATCGAAGCGGTTCGGTTCAGTGGTTCGAAGCACTCAAGCAAAACTTGAACCGGTTTGTGAACCGGTTCGCGGCTACCTCTGAAAAGCCGAACCGGTTCGGTTCAAGTGGTTCAAACCTTTAATACTAAGTGTTGATAGTATACAAATTTCAAATTCGTCACTTGGGATCTGTGTGCAACCAACCATCTATATGTACCTACTTAGCATACAAATAAAATACAGTTATTGAGATCAAATCCATGTATGTATTTATTTATAAAACTTATCAAAACGCATATATTCTGCACATAAGAAAGTAGTCGTATTTTTAAGAGAAGAAGAACTATTCAATTAGCTGCTTTCAATATACATATAAAACCTACCTACTAAATTTTAGATACGTGATTACTACACAAACTAAAAGATATTCATGAAAATGTATATGTCTTCTTTGCTATTCTTAGGAATTAAGCTTATAAATGTTGATATACGGTTATGTGAAAAATAATATGGTCTGCATTTAAAACGGTATTGTTCCCAAATTATGTTCATTTATTCGTTTTTAATAAGTCCAATTTAAAATATCGTTCTAACTATAACACAAACTGCATATATTTATACATTTCAAAGCTTACACAAAGCTCCAAAATTTTCAAAAGCTTTCCAGACTTATTAAAAACTTTCAAAAAATTTCTGAGTGTGAAGTTTTGTAGCTCATCTAACTGTAGTGTAATAATGTGCAAGTTTCCCTCGGGGAAAAAAATTTAAAAAATAAACGGTGATTCTCATCTACTTGAAACTTGCACACTATTACACTACAATCGAATGAGCTTCGAGACTGCACATAAAAAATTTTCTAAAAACTGTTAATAAAAAGTTTCGAAAATTGATAAAAATTTTATTAATTTAACTTAAATTTTTTTATAATTATACATATGTGTGTGGTTTGTGTTATAGTTCGGACTATGTTATAAATGAAAAAAATATTATAAATGAAAAATGAAAAAGCTCTTTCATATACAAAGTTGTTATGCACGGGGTTTGAACTCATTTTGTAAATTTGTTTATTTTTTCACAAGCTTTTGACCACAGGCGCAAACAGTAGACGCTATTACTATCAATCAATGCCATCGAAAAAAAAATGTGTGCAATTTTATCTTAGAGTTGTATTTTCAAGCAAAGTGGTGAATTAAATAAGTTGTAATTTGTGTTGAAACTTTATTTTGAATTGAACCGAACCGTTTTGTTTTTTTGGTGGTTTTCGGTTCGGTTTTTGGAGTTAAGAAAAGAAACGGTTCGGTTCGTGGTCCGGTTCAAAGCCTCAAAATAGCAGGTGGTTCGGTTCATGAACCGGTTCAGTTCGAACCAGTTTGCATCCCTGCAAATTTTTGCATAACATTCTATTTACCTTGTTGCTTGGTTAGCTTTAACAATGCAAGCAGGTGTAAATGTCAAGCGAGTTGATTGCGAAATGGTCAACGTTCCAGTATTGTGTTTTATTGCCTTCGACTTTCCCCAACAGCAAAATATCACCTTCCGTGTCGATGCGCGCAAAATGTTAATCAATGCACATTATTCATGAGTTTCGGCCCACCGTCATTTTGGGTTGTGACGTAACGACGGGCGAAAATTCATGTAGAAACAAATTCTTGGAAAAAATAACGAATTTATTTTTAATTCTCATTTAAATTTAAATTGCTCAAAAGACCATGAAATGCGAAAAGGAAATACATATTTGCTTAAAGGGGTTATATGCATTTTTAAATGTAAACAAGCTAACTAACTACTAATTTACATAGTCGTACATACATATGTATGTATGTATGTTTTTTGTAATTTTATTATGGAATGCGACATTTAAAGAAATATTAAGTAAATTGCCTGAAATTTGCAATTCTGTTAGTTTTTGCTTTGTTTTCGTCTCTTGTAGCTGGTGACTTCAAAGCGTGCACTCTGACCTAATTTGCAATTTGTAAAAATGGATCGCCACAATGAACGCATGCAGAATAATTATACCTTTCATGAAAATGAAATGGTATATTAATTTCGTCACGAAAATTGTAAGTACTTAAAGGAAAATAGATAGACCCACCATCAAGTATACCGAAATAATCAGGTTGAAGAGCTAAGTTGATTTAGCCATGTCCGTCTGTCCGTCTGTCTGTTTGTATGCAAACTAGTCCCTCAATTTTTGAGATATCTTGATAAAATTTAGTGAGCGGGTGTATTTGGGTGTCCGATTAGACATTTGTCGGAACCGACCGGATCGGACCACTATAGCATATATCCCCCATACAACCGATTTTTCAGAAAAAGAGGATTTTTGTAATATCTTACCCAATTTAACAGATTGAAGCTTCAAACTTCACCATATACTTTCGTATATTGCACGTATTGTTGCCTGAAAAAATTGATGAGATCGGTCGTATATATAGTATATATCCCCCACAACCGATTGTTCAGATAAGGAACTTTTCGTAATTACTGCCCTATTTTAAGAGCTAGAGGCTTCAAATTTCAACGAATGCTTACGTATATAGAATATATTGTTGTCTGAAAAAATCATAGAGATCGGTTGTATATATAGTATATATCTCATACAACCGATTGTTCAGATAAGAAATTTTACGCAATTTCTACCCCATTTTAACAGCTATAAGCTTCAAATTTCACCGATTGCTTACGTACATATATAGCATATATTGTTGTCTGCAAAAATCATAGAGATCGGTTGTATATATAGTATATTTCTCATACAACCGATTGTTCAGATAAGAAACTTTTCGCAATTTCTACCCCATTTTAACAGCTATAAGCTTCAAATTTCACCGATTGCTTACGTATATAGAATATATTGTTGTCTGAAAAAATCATAGAGATCGGTTGTATATATAGTATATATCTCATACAACCGATTGTTCAGATAAGAAATTTTACGCAATTTCTACCCCATTTTAACAGCTATAAGCTTCAAATTTCACCGATTGCTTACGTCTATAGCATATATTGTTGTCTGAAAAAATCATAGAGATCGGTTGTATATATAGTATATATCTCATACAACCGATTGTTCAGATAAGAAACTTTGCGCAATTTCTGCACCGTTTTAACAGCTGCAAGCTTCAAATTTCACAAAATGCTTACGTATGTAGCATATATTGTTGTGGCTGAAAAAATCATAGAGATCGGTGGTATATATATTATATACTTCATATAAACTGTCATTTTTGCCCCTTTTTTACGGCTAGAAGCTTCAAAATTCATCAAATTTCATCAAATAATTACGTTTACGTCATATATTTTTGAAAGACGTGATTCGTACTCATAGTTTTTACATGCAG
The DNA here is from genome assembly GCF_040869045.1 of Eurosta solidaginis. Taxonomy (NCBI): domain Eukaryota; kingdom Metazoa; phylum Arthropoda; class Insecta; order Diptera; family Tephritidae; genus Eurosta; species Eurosta solidaginis. The sequence goes on from NC_090319.1 coordinate 104,704,324, forward strand.
ACCACAAAAAACGTGAAGCTTTGCATCCTCACACAGATTACCTACCTATTTTTATACCTTTCATGAAAATGAAATGGTATATTAATTTCGTCACGAAACCGAAAATTGTAAGTCCTTAAAGGAAAATAGATAGACCCACCATTAAGTATACCGAAATAATCAGGTTGAAGAGCTGAGTTGATTTAGCCATGTCCGTCTGTCGGTCTGTCCGTCTGTCTGTTTGTATGCAAACTAGTCCCTCAATTTTTGAGATATCTTGATAAAATTTGGTGAGCGGGTGTATTTGGGTGTCCGATTAGACATTTGTCGGAACCGACCGGATCGGACCACTATAGCATATATCCTCCATACAACCGATTTTTCAGAAAAAGAGGATTTTTGTAATATCTTACCCAATTTAACAGATTGAAGCTTCAAACTTCCCCATATACTTTCGTATATTGCACGTATTGTTGCCTGAAAAAATTGATGAGATCGGTCGTATATATAGTATATATCCCCCACAACCGATTGTTCAGATAAGGAACTTTTCGTAATTACTGCCCTATTTTAAGAGCTAGAGGATTCAAATTTCAACGAATACTTACGTATATCGCATATATTGTTGTCTGAAAAAATCATAAAGATCGGTGGTATATATAGTATATATATGGTGGTATATATAGTATATATATATATATTTTCGCAAATTTTAGCCCCATTTTAACAGCTAGAAGCTTCAAATTTCACCGAATACTTACGTATATAGCATATATTGTTGTCTGAAAAAATCATAGAGATCGGTTGTATATATAGTATATATCTCATACAACCGATTGTTCAGATAAGAAACTTTTCGCAATTTCTACCCCATTTTAACAGCTATAAGCTTCAAATTTCACCGATTGCTTACGTACATATATAGCATATATTGTTGTCTGCAAAAATCATAGAGATCGGTTGTATATATAGTATATATCTCATACAACCGATTGTTCAGATAAGAAACTTTTCGCAATTTCTACCCCATTTTAACAGCTATAAGCTTCAAATTTCACCGATTGCTTACGTATATAGCATATATTGTTGTCTGAAAAAATCATAGAGATCGGTTGTATATATAGTATATATCTCATACAACCGATTGTTCAGATAAGAAACTTTGCGCAATTTCTGCCCCGTTTTAACAGCTGCAAGCTTCAAATTTCACAAAATGCTTACGTATGTAGCATATATTGTTGTGGCTGAAAAAATCATAGAGATCGGTGGTATATATATTATATACTTCATATAAACTGTCATTTTTGCCCCTTTTTTACGGCTAGAAGCTTCAAAATTCATAAAATTTCATCAAATAATTACGTTTACGTCATATATTTTTGAAAGACGTGATTCGTACTCATAGTGTTTACATGCAGACCACAAAAAACGTGAAGCTTTGCATCCTCACACAGATTACCTACCTATTTTTTATTTTATATTTATCTTAAAAATCGTTTAGATATGTTCAAATTTCACCAAATGCTTACGTGTATAGCATATATTGTTCTCTGAAAAAATCATTGAGATCGGTGGTATATATAGTATATATCTCATACAACCGATTGTTCAGATAAGAAACTGTGCACAATTTCTGCCTCTTTTAACAGCTAGACGCTTCAAATTTCACCATATGCTTACGAATATAGCATATATTGTTGTCTGAAAAAATCATAGAGATCGGTTGTATATATAGTATATATCTCATACAACCGATTGTTCAGATAAGAAATTTTACGCAATTTCTACCCCATTTTAACAGCTATAAGCTTCAAATTTCACCTAATTTTTGCCCCCTTTTTACGGCTAGAAGCTTCAAAATTCATCAAATTTCATCAAATAGTTACGCTTACGTCATATATTGTTGAAATACGTGATTCGTAGTCATAGTTTTTACACGCAGACCACAAAAAACCTGAAACTTTGGATCCTCACACAAAGTACCTAACTATTTTTTATTTTATATTTATCTTAAAAATCGTTAAGGTATGTAGATCTGTTCACTATATATTTCTTATCTTATACATCCGATTATTCGGAGATTACGAGCGGGATAAGATTATTGTTCAGCCCCATTCATGAAAGGTATGAAGTCTTTTGCACAGCCGAAGACAGTCCCGTTCTTACTTGTTTTAATTAAGGAAAACTTATAAACAATCGAATGTAAAATAAATTTGAAGAGGTAAGCCGATGTTACAAATGAGAACAACTTTGAAGGAAATGATTATAATGCTTTTTTGATGTCATTTAATCCGTTGTCTGGCATGATGCCTTAGTAGGGGCTCTGGTTAGTTAAGGAGTCGAAAGGCCACTGGTTGGATTTATTAACACACTTCTTTGCAACAGAACTGTCGCCGCGGAGTAGGTTGGAACCACAATAAAGAGAAAGGTGCGCAGAGGAATGTCACAGCGGGTGTTCTGTCTCCTACACTCTGCGTTGTAATAGTAACCTAGTTTTAAGTGGAGCGTGGCACCAGTGACTGGCGAGTGGTTGCCTACGCATATGACCTCGCAATGTTGGTGAAAGGTATATTTCTGAACATGGTGGCTAGGTGCACTGGATTGTGTGGATCAGCTGTCAACCTTGGCAATATAAGATCCCCGCTTGCAAAACTCCCTCAATTAAATTACCAATCATAGTTTATAATAGGATTGAATATCTAGGCGATAAATTGCACAGGTTACTGTCCTGGGGCCCAATGCGGAGGACATGCTTAGAAAGGTTAGAAAGGGCTCAGATATCTTGTGTGAGGGCCATCATCAAGAGCTAGAGACCGTTCTTCTTCTCCATGTAGCAATAAAGACACTCCTCATAGGTTTTGGGGATTTTTATCGATGTTGATGGTACTTTGCCGGATATGGATAGATCCGGTACGTCCCGGTAACAAGCTACATTAATGTACTATCCCAAGCATATCGGAAATGATTTAATATGACAACGTTGAACCCTCTAGGCTACCGCGCCATCCCCCACTTCCATGAGGAATTTTGCTAAAGCCTCGCCTGCTAAATATATGTTTGATACATTATATTTGCAGCAGAATTCGCTTCGTGTAGGAGAGGTTAATAATTGGGTTGGGGAAACAGTGCGGTTATAAAGCTTTGTGTTGTGTTTAACAAACTCTTGAATCCCAACTAGAGATGCCTGCCTAGCATAGCTTAATAACCAACTGATAGCTTAAATGAAACTGACTTTCAAATTAATACTGCTATTGCTCGCTAGATATCGTCTTAGTCGTAACTGCTTGACAACTCAAATCAAACTGAATTCCAGCGCCTCTAAAATTGTCGCCTTTTATACTCTTTGATTTCAACCTTCGCATCTTCTAGGCGCTTCCAGAATCTACTAGTCCAGCAGCTCTCAAACTTCTCAGCTGTAACTACAATTGCATAATTTTATACATCTTCTAGGCGTTTCCAGAATCTACTAGTCCAGTAGCTCTCAAACTTCTCAGCTGTAACTACAATTGCACAATTTTATAGTTTTTCTCATTGCATACTTATAGGAGTATCTCAGATATATGCATGTGTTAGTGCATTGACTCTCTGCTGCTCGTATACGTACATGGTACATATATGTAGACGCAGTTATTGTTTCGTTTATGTAGATACATAATGATTGAAATATTGATGTTTATTCACGTCACTGCTTAGCATCGGCTTAGAGACGGCAGCACTCCTTAGTTTTGCTAATATTCGTAACAATACCAAATATAAGTGTCAACACAACAAAAAATAATAGTTGGTATCAGCGGCGTTCACAGAACAACACCTGCCTTAGCATTTAATGTTATGCCACATGTCACATAAATCCGATGAATATCGCTGATCGCCTTTCTAGTTTGGGCTTTCCCCCTTCGCTTCAACACCATTTTTACAAACTTAGACTTCATTACAGGTGAGACATGAAGTGAGTCGACATTCAGAAGACTTGGGGAAGAACTTATTTGGTGCAATGAGCTAGGTGACTGCTTTACAGATGGGTGACAGTTGGAGGGGGAGCTTTGTTGGGGGTTTTTCCTCTGGAGTTTCATGTAAAGCGCATGTTCAGGCAGGAAATTGCTGCGATTAAGACTATGGGTTGAGAGTTTAACATCAAGTGGTCTGGGAGTGCCTTATCTATATTACGATGGCATCGAACTATATTAAGATTAGATCATGGGTCGCCAAAGATTGGAAGTGATTGCACTGTCGCATGCGCAACAAGAGCACAATTGTCCTATGGAGTGTGGACACATTGATTAGATCATCTTGGTCCTGGGCTATATCGGTATCCCTGATAGGTATGATATATGATAGAAGAAAAGTGGCACGTTGTAATATCTTTAGAGAGATTAGAGATTTATTCATTCATTCTTTTCTTACAATGTAACATTTCAACTTAAAATTAACATCATTTAGATAAATATGTAAAAAAAAGGTAAAGGATTCTGTAAAATATAATATAATAGTGTGGAATGCTATACATAAATAGAATACAAAACTAGTGTGTGGGTTGAAAATGGCACTTAGATATGCGATTATAATATAAATATGTAATATGCAATATTTACAGATCCAAAGTCAAATTAAATACTAGGGTCCAGCAAAACTTTGATATCTTTATGTGATAGCTCGAGTAGATGCGATTTTACATTTTTTAAAAACTTGTGCAAATTTCTTATGAGACGTATATTGGCAGGCAGGACATTGAAAAGCCTACAAGAGACGATTGTGACAAAGTTACTGTAATGAGTTGTACGATCTGCAGGAATGACAACTAGGCCGTGGGTGTTTGCCCTCAGATTATAATTATCCGAAGCTAGGCTATGTAAATAACCGCATCGAATGAAAAATATTTTTAATGTCTTATAGTAATACACGTGTCTTATCGGCAGAATTCCCTGTTTTGTAAAAAGCTCCATGGAGTGATCAAATCGGTTAACATTGCAGATTTTTCGGATAACGTATTTCTGACTAACTAGAAGGGGATTGAAGAATGCATCTGTTGGGCCCTCTTTCAAACCACAACCACTTTTTTAATATTCATTCTCCTTATGAAGGCAGATTCGGAAAGCAGTGAATGTGTTTTAAAGCTCCATTTCTCAAGCCCACCGAAAAAAATACCGATATCTCTGAATTAAAATGAGCAGTTTCTTCAACTTGAGGCTAGAGTAGGTAGTTTAAATAGCAGAACTGTAAATATTTTCCATTACAGTATGCAGATGATTATAGCATGCATCATTATTAATTGACGCTTAACCGATTTTGTCAGTTTTTTTGGTAACGCGGTTCTTAATCCCTGTCCACCTTGATGCGAGGCGATTGTTATAATCGTTTTTATTCCTACGTTCATGCACACAATACTCGCAGGAAGCCCTCCAACTTTGGACCTCTTGATTTTTTGCCTTTCAGCAGGCCCCCTTTACTTTTGCTTCAAATGAGTCCTATTTGCTTATCCTAATGTCATCCTTTTATCCCTCCCCAACCGATTAAATTTAGCACACCGTTTTTAATATCTTTTCAATTAATTTCTCATCAAAAAAAAAACCTGTAGGAAAAATTCCAAAGATCACAAAACGGATACATAAGTTTATCTTATACAACTAAAATGATATTGGCCGCACCAAGTGAAATGAAGTATTATTTTACCTATCCTATTGTTGTTGTAGCGATAAAGATACTCCCCGATCCGGTATGTTCCGGTAACAAGCGCCATAAAGGTACTAACCCGACCATCTCGGGAGCGATTTAATACGATCACATTGAAATTGAGAAGGTATGACGGAAAATCTTTTCAAAATAACTCTACCTTATACCCAGTTGGAAAAACCTATAACAAAGGATATATCTTGTGTACCTGCTCTAATATTCGATTACTATCCTGCAAAGTAACAAAATTTTCAATTTCAATTAAAACCTGTCCATACAGTTTTTTCAGAATTAACATCATTCCCTATCAGCAACCGTAGTGCAAAATCAAACTTCAGAGTAACTTCGCCGTAAGCTGACTTAAAGTTCTCTAGCCTATTGCCGTTTCGTATTGTAAAAGGCTCGTCTACTTCTATTCTCATTCTCATTCAATAGGTGCGGTGTTATGAATCGACACTTCTTGTTTACCACATATTTCCTGACACGAGTGATCCTTTTAGGACTTTGCTATTATATCCGTACAATTAAGGTGCACCCTAATATTCGTATTTAAAAAAGTCCGAAATGTACGCTCGTTGAGCACACAGCGTTTTATATCGCCCACAAAAGTGCTGCTAAATTTTTCTTTTCTTTTCGTTAGTGCGGGCGTTCTTGACTACGCGGACGCAGGATGGACGTGTGCGTGGTTGAATGTGCATAAAGAATATCCTTGCTTGCGCAGTTAAGTGGTATAATTTTCTGCTTGCACAAGTCTTCCATGAGTTTCATGTGGATGCAATCGTAGGTTTACCGAAGCGAAAACGCTGAAAGCATTTACATACATAAAGATGATCCAGATTTCTCGTGTTTTCGTATAATTCTGCACAATTTTTTTTTATAGCAAAAGCAGGGTGTGCTAAGCTAACCTTGAAATAGTTGAATGGAATAAGTGAGAACGGTGTGCCAGTTTAGGTTAGGTTAGGTTGGGTGACAGCTGTTCAGTTAAGAAACAGCTCACTTGGGGCTCTTTTACCCCCAGCGGGTTAGGGGATCAGATTATACTCGCGGTAGGTATGCCTGTCGTAAGAGGTGACTAAACTACCAGATTCAAGGGACTGTGTAGCGCAACCCTTTCAGATTGCCAGCGCAATATATAGCTTCTCCAAACCTAATTGTCAACCTCATGGAACTTGGGGTGGGAAGGGAGGGATGGCCTGAAGGTTTAATTTGGCTATATAAATCGTTACCGAGATGGTCGGGCTAGCACCTTAATGGTGCTGTGTTACCGGAGCGTACCAGATCTGTATCCGGCAAAGGACCATCACATCAATAACACTTCCCAAAGCATTCGGGGAGAAACCTTATCGCTACAACAACAACAACAACACTTGGACACTCTTATGTGGGTCCATTGTGCTATTCTAGTGGCAAAACTGGCTTCTAATTATTAAGCGAATCTCTGGGTATAGCTACAAAGCTACGAATAAGGCACATATTCATCTTGGAAATATCCTCCGGGGGTTGAATACGTCCCAACCGAGATATGCATTCCTCGTCTTCATAAGAGCTGAACCGCTGGCGGGCTGGATGATTCTACCTCATCATCCTTCCTACATCTAACACAGCTTCGGTTGCCCAGTATATTAAGGCTCCGTTGAGCTCTTGGAGTCAACAACGTTTGTCGGCTTGAAAGGAGGTGATAAATTTTGTCATTAACTGCCAAGTTGTTACAGGTAAATCGTCAAAATTTCGTCACCGAAAATTGAGCCTTATTTATCAATACAATGAAGAAACAAAGTTTTTAACTTAACTAGAGCTCGTTAACTAGAGCTCACCGTCCAATAGTTAAAGTTAAACCACAACAGAGGCTAATTTTCTAAACAAAATTAATTTCGGACTTTTTGAGAAGAGCTTCACCGGCTTCTTATATGAAGCAAACGATACCGACAAGTTATTGTCTTTATCGAAAGCAAATTGTTATCGTTGAGCAGTATCTGCTCATAATAAACCGATGAATCGTCGGTAACAAATCGATAACACGACGTTAACAAATGCACCGTAACACGCCGAATAATATTAAATAGTTTTCGACATAAAATTGATAACAAATCTCTAACTTTACGATAACAAACTGATAGCCATTCGATAAAAAAAACAGTAAGTCATTGATAACCTTTGTTATCGATAGCAAATGTATAACATCTCGATAACACATTGATAACTCGTCTTTACGTCACCGATAACACATCTTCGAACAAATTAGTAATACGCCGTGCGGTTTCGGTTCCAGGTTCGATTTTGGCTTCGGCTTTGATTTTTAATCTTTCCTTTCCTCTCCCCGCCTTTTCTTTTTCATTTCCTTTCTTTGCTTTGTCTTGACGAGAATCATAAGCACCGTTATTATCCTCGACATCATTATCGACATTGTTATTATACTGTTCTTTTTATTCCCTATCTTATATTTCATCTTCCTTCCTTTGTGGTACCACTTCCTCCTTTACGCAAAAATCATCGATTTGTTTTTCTGGCTTTGTTAATTTCCATTATTTGATTTACTGTCTGATTAGCTCATGCCAACTCTGCCACGTACGTTGTTTCCACAGTGTAGGGACTACACTTGCGCTTAAATTCTGAATATCCCCATACAGCTTACCACTTCTAAAGATTACACTTACGCTTATACTTTGCTTACGCTAACATTTTGCATTTCTCCCTACCGTGACCGAAATTTTTACATATCAAAAATGGGCGTGACAACCAGTTAATTAAGAATACACTTATGCTTACATTCTGAAACCCCCCATACAGAATACAATTTCTAAAGACTACGTTTTGCTTATACACATATCGCTCCCGCTTATATTCTGGATTTCACCATACCGTGAGCATTAGATTTTGCAAGCGATATCGTCCGAAAGGTTAAAGGAACAGGGAAGCAATTTGATGTGCGTCCTTCTATACATTGACAGTGTAGCTATTCAATAAAACTTATAATAATCGGCGGATATCCACTCAGCCCAAAAGCTTTTCCTATTGCAACCCACCTTTGGCAGTATGGAATCGATTGAGCCTGCTCCGTTCCAAAAACTGGTATGCACTTGACTCACTTAGAGTTCTCAGCTGACATCGATTATTACTGAGATTTATAAATGGCCCGGCAACTTTTTTGGGCGTAGCACACAAATGTACATGTTTACTAGTTAATTGTACATTTTTTGTAGTGTCACCCCTTCAAACCAAGGTCAAGAATATCACATACAAAGTTTGGTCCCGACTGGAGCCGGTTTGTTGGTGTCGCACGGAGGTCAAAGTTAAGTTTTATGTATGGGGACTCAAAAAACTGAAATTAATTATTATCTGATACCCCTTACGAAAACAGAAAAAAGTGCAAAAGTCTGCCCCTTAACTTGAAGCTTAAGCTGGAGGACTCGGAAACATTTAAACACATTTTTTTGATCCTTTCAAATACAGCCGAAATTTTTTTTTTTTTTAATTTAACTCTGTTATTCAACATTCGATTTTTTAAATTGATATGCCATTATTTTTACCTTGGGAAGCTCTATAATTCCTATAAATGTTATTTGAGCTTCAATGTAGTCTACTGTGCAACAGAATCGTTTCCGATCTTGTCAAAAATTCATATGTGCTTGTTCTTGGTATTATCCTTTGAAGGTGTGAGACTGAAAGAAGTGGTAATTTGATTTATAAGGACCACCCTAATGTGCATGCACTTTCTATCATGCTAACCACTATAGCTATTTCTATTACCCATTTATTTTCTTTTCTCCCACAAAATAAATCTTTTAATGCACGTGGCTACAAGGGTCCACTGATATAAACTGAGTTCATCAAGAGAGTGATGCGAGTCTCTTTAATCAGTCAGTATATCCGAAAGCGCGATACTTCCGAAGCTTATTCAAAGATTTTAAGCTCCTTATGTCTCTTCTTCTTCTTCTTCTTGTAGCGATAAGGCAACTTCCCGAGGACTTTGGGGAGATTTAAGGATATTAATGGTCGTTTGCCGAATATTGAGCCGTTATACTCCGGATAATGGCACCTTGTGATGGCGATACATCGCGGAAAGGATTTGTTGTACCATGCTGAATATTATATAGAAAATGCAGTAGATTTTCTCTTTGCAAGTTCTTTAATTTACTATGTAGAAAGGTAAGAATCCGGTATAATCCTGAAAATTTGTTAGATTTCCTTAGGGGTAAAGGAATTTCGCTACAACGCCTTAAGTATTATTTTTAGTTAAGGATCGGTTAAACATACATATTGTGGCGAATAGTAGCATCACTATGATGTTAGTAAATAATCACGAAAACAAAAAGAAAGCAGCTAAACTTGTGTACAAAGAATATTCCACACATATAACCGGCAGCTTGAACCAAAGAGATTATTTTACATATACAAATGTATGTAGCCTTCAGCTAAGAGCAGAGGTTGTTACTCACACATACACAAGCATATAGCTAAATAACCAAGTATGAGATACAACTGTTTTGATTTAAACACTATTTGTGAAGTATAATTGTGAAGTACTACTCCCAAAGTAGTCTAAATAAAGATCATTTTGCAATAGTGAACACTGGAGTTATTTATTCAACAGTTCAGCAGTTCGAACGTTGGCAGAAGGTGCATAATTATCAGGAACTCCCAAAAATTTGTTACAATATTAATACAAAATAGGTGCCAGAGTACCTGAGGCTCCGAACTTATCAGTGTCCGATCGTAAGTACACTTGCATACTTATATTGCCACACATATACATATGTATATTTGGGTACTAAGAAATCGTTCAACATATTCACATAATGACAGTTAGGTAAATGCTTTCAACCGATCGGGTTGATGCTAATGCTCTTGCGTCTATTCTTTCGACCTGCCTGACTGCCATTAACTCGGCCAACTGTGGCAATACTTAATGACTTGGCCTACTTAGTTGGCCTGTTTTGTACATATAATTTGGTAAATGACATTGTTTAATTCAGTCATATATACATGTATGTACATATGCATGTACATTAGACTGCTTTACTGTCAACTGTTAGACTGCTGTTACTGTGCCCTAGCGGGTTAGGGGATCAGAATATACCCGCGGTAGGTATGCCTGTCGTAAGAGGCGACTAAAATACCAGATTCAAGGGGTTGTGTAACGCAACCCTTCAGGTTGCCAGCGCAATATATAGCTTCTCCGAGCCCAATTGTCAACCTCACCTATCCGCGGCGAATCCTGTTTCACTAACAGACGAGGCTCTGGCGACCACAAGCTCCTCATGGAACTTGGGGGTGGGGAGAGGGGAATGGCCTGAAGGTTTAATGTGGTACCGGAGCGTACCGGATCTTTATCCGGCAAATGACCATCACATCGATAACACTCCCCAAGGCCTTCGGGGAGCAACCTTATCGCTACAGCAACAACAACAACAACTGCTTTACTGTCCATAAACTGTTTTATTTTTTCCACACGCGTTTACAAAATTTTGTATATTTTGATAAGATAGTTCTAGTTACTTTGAAAAGGTACGCTACTTCTAATAAGATATATAGAGGGTATATTCTTCAACTCGTTGGGCTCCTAAAACTATTCGTATAATTCAATTGATGGAGTTTTCGGTTGTTCGATTTTAGATTTTTGTACGTTTATTAATAAAATTTCACTATTCGAATAGTTGATTTGTTAAGATTATTCGAATAATCGCAACTCAACGATTATTCGAATATCTTAATAAAATCAAATGATCAATTTTTATTCATAACGTATACGCCATGTATGAACCACATACTTATGTCTTCCTTGTTGAATCATTGTACATTCCAACGCTTACCCGATATTGAAATCTTTGAGTAGTATCTTTCAAAAGTAGCGTGATCAATCACAAGACGAACAGACTACCTGATTCCCTTTCTGCGCTTCGAGGGAGATCCTAAAGCTACAATAGAGGTGGAAGGTTGGTGCAAGGGTGCTAAAATTGCGGACGAGGCGATACATGTGTACACAGATAGTTCCAAAGTAGCTGAAGGAGTAGAGCCTGCGGTATACTGCGCTGATCCGGAAATAAACAGATCCTACAGGCTGCCGGATTACAGTAGCGTTTTCCAAGCGGAAATATTAGCCGTAACCAAAGCAGTAGACACCCTGGAAGAGAATATCTTAAGCTGCAACCGTGTTAACTCTTATATTGACAGTCAAGCAGCAATTAAGGCACTAAATGCGTGTTAGAGTGTAAGCAGTCTCTGGATAGAATCGGTACAGGGAGAAGCATACATCTATATAGGGTCCCAGGGCATATGGGAATAGATGGGAATGAAAAAACAGATGAACTAGCTAAAAAGGGCACATCCCTTGAAGCTTGCTCTGCATACGTCCAAATTAGACTGGGCGAGATTAAGCGAAGGCGAGAGGTGCACAGAATCGACTAAACGGGGGTGGGGGGGGGGGGGGGTAGGTTCGGGGAATTGTATATTTATTGTAAAACGCTACCAATTTAGTACTGTATAGGCAGGCTTCCATAGAATCAATAAAACTATTCTGATATGAAGCGCCTTCCAACAATTTCCCTTCCAAGCTTTAGTGCACATACAATAAAAGTCGCCGAAGTACATACTGCAACGCATCACTCGATCATATCAGTGCATCGCCGTTCGGATGTTGCCTTCGCGTTACGAACATGCGTAAAAGTCGCCGAAGCACATACTGCAATGCATCACTCGATCATATCAGTGCATCGCTGTTCGGATGTCGCCTTCGTGGTTATTCGTAAACGGCCTTCATACCAGAGATAACTGGCATCAAAATAGTGTTGGTATGATTCGGAGGTCTGCCACAGTTCAGCAACATACGGTAGTTCATAGATATAACTAGGTTAGAATTATATGTTAGTCTGGTTAAGATTATTATATATAGATATATATAAATTGTAAATAGATATCAGCTAGGCTTAATTAAGCTGTAATAAATAAATAAATAAAAAATAAATAAATAAAGGCCTGGGTTAAAGGGGGGGGGGGGGCTGTAAAGTGTCGAAGATTATGTGTATGTATTATAACGTCAGACTAACAAAGTTGCTTTTATCATTAAAACGAAAGGACTGTAGACTCATGACGGGTATTCTGACTACCCACTGCCTTCTGCCTTCACATGCCTTTAAATTAGGTTTGGTCAGTGATAGCAGATGTAGGAAGTGCGGGTTGGAGGAGGAAACGATCGAGCACGTTCTGTAATCGTGCCCTGCGTTTGCCAGGCTAAGACTCCAGCTATTTGGAGTGATGATACAGCTGTCAGATCTAGAAGCAGCAAGTGGCTTTAGTCCTAGGAAGCTTCTAGTATTTGCCAAGAGGTGGGAGTTATTTTATAACGTAGGTCCTGCTTTTTGATAGGTGTTTTAAGTTTGGTCGTTAAAAGAAACTTCTGGTAACACTACGGACTCATTCAGTCCATGTGAGGTCCTCATGGACCAGCCAGTTCAACCTAACCTAACCTAACCTTTCTTTCAAAATTGATGACCCGAAGGAAAGTTTTCCGAACTTTTCGATTCCTGTGAGAAACTCAAAACTGAACATATAAAAAAATTTCATGAAAAATCAATGTTTTTGTAAGAATTTAAAAAACGGTGAAAAACAACTTATTTTGTTTTTCCGACAGGGTGGATAAATGATGTATATTGGAAAGATTTTGCGTCATCCCTTGTCAATTTGGTTTCGAGACAAACCGGTTTCGGCGTTGTGTCATAATCAGTGTCAATTTTCGTTCTCGAAAAAGAGAGATAACGAAATCGATGATGGCACAACGCCGATACCGGTTTGTCTCGAAACCAAATTTGACAAGGGATGACGGAAAATCGTTCCAATATACATCGGTGAAAATCAACATTATCTCAAATATTTGGAATCTTTTTGTGATCATCGTGAATGTCCATAGCTACAAAAATAAAGAAGAAATCCATACTTTTGCAAAGTGCCTGGGCCTTCTAATAGGAAAAATACTCTCGCAATCGGCCGAGATATGACGAGTGACAATCGGCTCATATGAGAGCTTTGAACACCGATTTTTCCAAAATGTTGTATGAAACTCCGAATATATGCTGTTATATTTTTGTTTTTCGTTTTTCCATTAGTATTTTCTCTACGGTCCTGCGTCCGGCATTATGTTCTTTTCTGTAAGCTAGTTTTATAATTTGACAGCACACATACGCTGACCCAAACCACACTGACATCGATACCATATTGCAACTACACTGCACTTTGCATCAACCGTTGGAATATGACTTTAGTATGGGAAGGCATATTAAAATAAAAAAATAAATAAATGTAAGGCGCGATAACCTCCGAAGAGATTTTAGGCCGAGCTTCTCTTCTAATTTGCGTTGTGCTCCTCTTGATTTTATCTACAAATTGTGGGGACAGGACATACTTGTTTTATGCCGACTCCGGACGGCTTCTGCAAGGCAGATGAGTTTTCACTGAGAGCTTTTCATTGCAGAAATACACTCGGAGTGTTTGCCAAACACTGCCGAGGAGCGATCCGCTTAGAAAAATTTTCTTCTGATTAAAAAAATGTGTTTCTAAAATTTTGATGTTGCTTTGTCCGGGGCGTGAACCCAGGCTCTTCGGTGTGGATGGCGGAGCACTGTAACATCACACCACGTCGGCCACTAGGGAAGGCATATTAGTACGATCAAAATATCTTTGAAGCTCGAGCACGCTATTTCTGTTGCTGTTGTATTAGTGTTTTCAAACACGCGGACAAACAGAGTATCACCGTTATGGAATGCCATCGAAAGTTCAATCCATCCTGCTTAAAGTATCGATTCTCTGTTTGAAAGGGACTTCAATATTGAAAGTGGAATACTGAATTATCCTCATAAGCCATCCATATGTAATAGGAACCTAATAATCTAAAACATAAAAACAAGTTACGGGCAACCACAGGAGCTTTGTTCAATCCCCAGTAAATCGTGGGCAAAATACTTAAAGGGAACTTTGGAATACCATTTATATAGCACATTGCATTTATTTTGAAAACAATTTTTAGGAATACATATGTATTTGAGTGCAAGAAACCTTTAATAGCTGGCAAAGTACTACCTTTGTTATACTCAGTTGAGCAGAGCTCACAGAGTATATTAACTTTGATTGAATAACGGTTGGTTGTACAGGTGTAAAGGAATCGAGATAGATATAGACTTTCGAAAAAAATTTGATTGAGCCATGTCCGCCCGTCCGTCCGTTCGTCCGTCCGTTAACACGATAACTTGAGTAAATTTTGAGGTATGTTGATGAAATTTGGTATGTGGGTTCTTGGGAACTCATCTCAGATCGCTTATTTAAAATAAACAATATCGGACTATAACCACGCCCACTTTTTCGATATCGAAAATTTCGAAAAACCGAAAAGTGCGATAATTCATTACCAAATACGAAAAAAGGGATGAAACATGGTAATTGGATTGGTTTATTGACGCAAAATATAACTTTAGAAAAAAACTTTGTAAAATGGGTGTGACACCTACCATATTAAGCAGAAGAAAATGAAAAATTCCTGCAGGTCGAAATCAAAAGCCCTTGGAATCTTGGAAGGAATACTATTCGTGGTATTACATATATAAGTAAATTAGCGGTACCCGACAGAGGATGTTCTGGGTCACACTGGTCCACATTGGTCGATATCTCGAAAACGTCTTCACATATACAACTACCACCACTCCCTTTTAAAACCTTTTATACTTTTAATTTGATACCCATATCGTACAAACACATTCTAGAGTCACCCCTGGTCCACCTATAGAACTAATCCCCACTCCCATTTAAAATAGTCGTTATCACCTTTCTTTTGATACCCATATTGTACAAACGCATTCTAGGGTCAACTCTGGTCCACCTTTCTAACGATATCTCGAAAAGTTGTCCACGCCCTTTTAAAATACTCATTAACACCTTTCATTTGATACCCATATCGTACAAAAAAATTCTAGAGTCACCCCTGGTCCACCTTTATGGCGATATCTCGAAAAGGCGTCCACCTATAGAACTAAGACCACGCCCTTTTAAAATACTACTTAACACCTTTCATTTGATACCCATATCGTACAAACAAATTCTAGAGTCAGGCCTGGTCCACCTTTAGGGCGATAGCCCTAAATGGTGCCCACCTATAGAACCATGGCCCACTCTCCCTTAAAATAAGCTTTAATACCTTCCATTTGATACACATGTCATACAAACACATTCCAGGGTTACCCTAGGTTTATTTTCCTACATGGTGATTTTCCCTTCTTTTGTCTCCATAGCTCTCAACTGAGTATGTAATGTTCGGTTACACCCGAACTTAGCCCTCCTTACTTGCTTTTAGTTGCAGTTAGTTTCGTTATCACTTTCAGGATATTTCGCATTAATTTCGGGGATGTAACGGCTTTATTTTGGGATTTCATTACATATTTATGGATTACGTTAAGGCCATTTATTGCCACAGATTTCCGGCATTAATTACGACATTTATAGTAAATTCTGGACTCGCTTAATTTCGTTATTATTTCAGATAAAAATAATAATATTTATAAATAAATAAATGAAAAAATGTAATAAATATTTGGCGCTGTTTACCTCCGAGGAGATTTAGGCCGAGCTTACCTTCCAATTTACAGCGGGCTTCTTTTTACTGTTTCCTACAAATTGGTGGGACGGGATTTATATCTTTTATACCGATTCCGAATGGATATATACTCGAAGTGTTTGCTAAACCACTGCCGAGGGTCCACTTTGCTTAGAAAAACGTTTTCCATTTTTGCTGTTGCTTTTGGCGAGAGACTTCGGAGTGCCAGGCGAGCACGATACCTCCACACCACGGCGGCTGCCTCCATTACAATGGTAGAAAACCACCGTTGGGCTTATCCTGAACAATACTTTTTGACTTCGAAGTATTTGTGAATATCAGCCACATTGGCAGAATCCGAAATATTGGCTGCCACGACTATTGACGAATATCCAATTTCAACTATTAAAATTCTGAAAATCGGGTATAAGAGCATTCGAATAATTTGAACATTCGATTAATTTTAATTATTATTGGAAACCATGGAAACAATTTAAATCTTTAAATTTTATATGAATACAACACTCTTGTGAATTGCACAAAAGTTTTACAGTGTTTTTTTCTATTATTTATAAAATTCTCTTATTTGTAATGTGATTGTATTTATATTTCCAACTCTTTCTATGGTTTGTTTTAAATATGTTTGGTACATAAATAATGATAACAAGTAAGGACGGCACTGTCTTCGGCTGTGCCGAAGACTTCATACCTTTCATGAATGGGGCTGAACAATAATCTTATCCCGTTCGTAATCTCCGAAAAATCGGATGTATAAGATAAGAAAAATATAGTGAACAGATCTACATACCTAAGCGATTTTTAAGATAAATATAAAATAAACAAGTAAGGAAGGTTAAGTTCGGGTGTAACCGAACATTACATACTCAGTTGAGAGCTATGGTGACAACATAAGGGAAAATAACCATGTAGGAAAATGAACCGAGGGAAACCCTGGAATTTGTTTGTATGACATGTGTATCAAATGAAAGGCATTAAAGAGTATTTTATGAGGGAGTGGGCCATAGTTCTATAGGTGGACGCCATTTAGGGATATAGCCATAAAGGTGGATCAGGGTTGACTCTAGAATGCGTTTGTACGATATGGGTATCAAATGAAAGGTATTAATGAGTATTTTAAAAGGGCGTGGACCTAAGTTCTATAGATGGACGCCTTTTCGAGATATCGCCGTAAATATGGACCAGGGGTGACTCTAGAATGCGTTTGTACGATATGGGTATCAAATGAAAGGTGTTAATGAGCATTTTAAAAGGGAGTAATCCTTAGTTCCATAGGTGGACGCCGTTTCGAGATATGGCCATAAAGGTGGACCAGGGGTCCAGGGAATTTGTTTGCACAATATGGGCATCAAACGAAAGGTGTTAATGAGTATTTTAAAAGGGAGTGGGCCTTAGTTCTATAGGTGGACGCCGTTTCGAGATATCGCCGTAAAGATGGGCCAGGGGTGACTCTAGAATTCGTTTGTGCAATATGGGTATCAAACGAAAGGAGTTAATGAGTATTTTAAGAGGGAGTGGGCCTTAGTTCTATAGGTGGACGCATTTTCGAGGTATCGCAATAAAGGTGGACCAGGGGTGACTCTAGACTTTGTTTGTACGATATGGGTATCAAATGAAAGGTGTTAATGAGTATTTTTAAAAGGGAGTGGGCCTTAGTTTTATAGGTGTTCGCCTTTTCGAGATATCGCCATAAAGGTGGACCAGGGGTGACTTTAGAATTTGTTTGTATGATATGGGTATCAAATGAAAGGTGTTAATGGTTATTTTAAAAGGGCGTGGGGCTTAATTCTATAGGTGGACCCCTTTTCGAGATATCGCCATAAAGGTGGACCAGGGGTGATTCTAGAATTCATTTGTGCAATATGGGTATCAAACGAAAGGAGTTAATGAGTATTTTAAGAGGGAGTGGGCCTTAGTTCTATAGGTGGACGCCTTTTCGAGATATCGCCATAAAGATGGACCAGGTGTGATCCTAGAATGCGTTTGTACGATATGGGTATCAAATGAAAGGTGTTAATGAGTATTTTAAAAGGGAGTAATCCTTAGTTCCATAGGTGGACACCGTTTCGAGATATCGCCATAAAGGTGAGCCAGGGGTGACTCTAGAATTCGTTTGTGCAATATGGGTATCAAACGAAAGGAGTTAATGAGTATTTTAAGAGGGAGTGGGCCTTTCTGGACCAGGTGTGACTCTAGACTTTGTTTGTACGATATGGTTATCAAATGAAAGGTGTTAATGAGTATTTTTAAAAGGGAGTGGGCCTTCTTTCTATAGGTGTTCGCCTTTTCGAAATATCGCCATAAAGGTGGACCAGGGGTGACTCTGGAATGAGTTTGTACGATATGGGTATCAAATTAAAGGTATTAATGAGAGTTTTAAAAGGGAGTGGTGGCAGTTGTATATGTAAAGGCGTTTTCCAGATATCGACCAAAATGTGGACCGGGGTGACCCAGAACATCATCTGTTGGATACCGCTAATTTATTTATATATGTAATACCTGCCAAGATTTTAAGGGTTTTTTATTTCGCCCTGCAGAACTTTTTCATTTTCTTCTACTTAATATGGTAGGTGTCACAACCATTTTATAAAGTTTTTTCTAAAGTTATATTTCGCGTCAATAAAACAATCCAATTACCTTACCATGTTTCATCCCTTTTTTCGTATTTGGTATAGAATTATGGCATTTTTTTCATTTTTCGCAATTTTCGATATCGAAAAAGTGGGCGTGGTCATAGTCGGATTTCGTTCATTTTCCATACCAAGATAAAGTGGGTTCAGATAAGTACGTGAACTGAGTTTAGTAAAGATATATCGATTTTTGCTCAAGTTATCGTGTTAACGGCCATGCGGAAGGACAGACGGACGACTGTGTATAAAAACTGGACGTGGCATCAACCGATATCGTCCATTTTCACATAAAAGAGTTAACGCCATAAAATCTATGCCCCTACCAAATTTCAAAAGGATTGGTTAATTTTTGTTCGACTTATCGCGTTAAAAGTATCCTAAACAAATTAAATGAAAAAGGGCTTAGCCACGCCCATTTTTAAATTTTCTTCTATTTTTGTATTTTGTTGCACCATATCATTACTGGAGTTGAATCTTGACATAATTTACTTATATACTGTAAAGATATTAAATTTTATGTTAAAATTTTACTTAAAAAAAAAAATTTTTTTAAAAGTGGGCGTGGTCCTTCACCGATTTTGCTAATTTTTATTGAGCGTACATATAGTAATAAGAGTAATGTTCCTGCAAAATTTCATCATGATATCTTCAAAGGCTGCCAAATTACAGCTTGCAAAAGTTTTAAATTACCTTCTTTTAAAAGTGGGCGGTGCCACGCCCATTGTCCAAAATTTTACTAATTTTCTATTTTGCGTCATTAGTTCAACTCATCTACCAAGTTTCGTTGCTTTATCGGTCTTTTGTCATGAATTATCGCACTTTTCGGTTTTTCGAAATTTTCGATATCGAAAAAGTGGGCGTGGTTATAGTCCGATATCGTTCATTTTAAATAGCGATCTGAGATGAGTGCTCAGGAACCTACATACCAAATTTCATCAAGATACCTCAAAATTTACTCAAGTTATCGTGTTAACGGACGGACGGACGGACGGACATGGCTCAATCAAATTTGTTTTCGATCCTGATTATTTTGATATATGGAAGTCTATATCTATCTCGATTCCTTTATATATGTACAACCAACCGTTATCCAATCAAACTTAATATACTCTGTGAGCTCTGCTCAACTGGGTATGAAAATAGGTAGGTTCTTTGTGTGAGGATGCAAAGCTTCACGTTTTTTGTGGTCTGCATGTAAAAACTATGACTACGAATCACGTATTTCAAAAATATATGACGTAAACGTAACTATTTGATGAAATTTGATGAATTTTGAAGCTTCTAGCCGTAAAAAAGGGGCAAAAATGACAGTTTATATGAAGTATATAATATATATACCACCGATCTCTATGATTTTTTCAGACAACAATATATGATATATACGTAAGCATTTTGTGAAATTTGAAGCTTCTAGCTGTTAAAACGGGGCAGAAATTGCGCAAAGTTTCTTATCTGAACAATTGGTTGTATGAGATATATACTATATATACCACCGATCTCAATGATTTTTTCAGACATCAATATATGCTATACACGTAAGCATTTGGTAAAATTTGAAGCTTCTAGCTGTTAAAATGGGGCCGAAATCGCAAAAAAAATATATATATACTATATATACCATCATATGTATATTATATATATCACCGATCTCTATGATTTTTTGACACAACAATGCATACTATATACGTAAGCAATCGGTGAAATTTGAAGCTTATAGCTGTTAAAATGGGGTAGAAATTGCGAAAAGTTTCTTATCTGAACAATCGGTTGTATGAGATATATACTATATATACAACCGATCTCTATGATTTTTTCAGACAACAATATATGCTATATACGTAAGTATTCGGTGAAATTTGAAGCTTCTAGCTGTTAAAATGGGGCTAAAATTTGCGAAAATATATATATATACTATATATACCACCATATATATACTATATATACAACCGATCTCATCAATTTTTTCAGGCAACAATATGTGCAATATACGAAAGTATATGGTGAAGTTTGAAGCTTCAATCTGTTAAATTGGGTAAGATATTACAAAAATCCTCTTTTTCTGAAAAATCGGTTGTATGGAGGATATATGCTATAGTGGTCCGATCCGGTCGGTTCCGACAAATGTCTAATCGGACACCCAAATACACCCACTTACCAAATTTTATCAAGATATCTCAAAAATTGAGGGACTAGTTTGCATACAAACAGACAGACGGACAGACGGACAGACGGACACGCGGACATGGCTAAATCAACTCAGCTCTTCAACCTGATTATTTCGATATACTTAATGGTGGGTCTATCTATCTTCCTTTAAGGACTTACAATTTTCGGTTTCGTGACGAAATTAATATACCATTTCATTTTCATGAAAGGTATAATAACTAATAATTCTTCCAATATCTTGATGCTAGTTCGTCTTTGCGAAGCTTGCTTTTCTTTATATCAAACTAGCAGATCCTGCAGAACTGCTTGTTCGGCCTGAGCATTGGTTTATGTACATGAGCTTACAAGATATTTAATTTATTTTCATCTCACACTCTTCTTCTATACTTCCACTCCTTTTCTGAATCCCTCTTGCTTTCCCCTTTTACTACCGCCTGCTCTCTTTATCGCTTTGCTTAACTTTGGGGTAGTGTTAAAGGCACCTGTTATACGAATCATAGATAATCTGCATACCCCGTCAACTTGTAACATAAGTGCTTCTATCCTATTTCGATCTGTTCAAATCAGGCTTTTGAGTATTGCATAGAAAATGAAAAGAATCATTATCGGTGATCGATTAGAACCACACAGGGTGCCTGGACTATGTTTTAATTCGAAGTGATACGAAATAAAGTAATAAGCCTATATATGAATCAACCAATGAAAATTGGGTTTTTGGCCCCTAACTGCAGAATCTGAGGGCATATTGGAATTTCTAAGTACATAGGGCTTATGTGTTCGACTACAAATTACGGTACATATCGCCGAGAGTATACTTGCACTGTCAAGATGTTACATGATGACGCACTGACTTCGAATTAAAATATAATTCCGGCCCCCCGAGGATAGAGTTTAGCTTAAAACATATTTTCCAAAACTAACAATAGTTGATTTTTGATTTGAAATTATATACTTCGAGTGGTAGCCCCAGCTTTTGCGTGTGGCACTCTAATGTACATACACATGCGGCTTATGTTACACAAGAATAGGGCGAGTTTTTTTTAAAGATGTATGTAAATTACAGACGCAATTTGGGAAAGGGGCATTCGTTTACTATTTATAATGTTTAAGTGGTTGTTTAATATATGTTAGAAAAATCAGAAGCTCAATAAGCTTGTCATTATAATATTTTTTTTTACAGAACTAAACACAAATAATCAGACACCCAAAATAATAATTATTTGTGTGTATGAAGTCACAGAAATTTCTATAAATATGGCGGTCTGTCACCTCCAAGTTGAAAGGATTGACCACATCCCTTAATTGTGATAATCTATATTGTTCTAATGAATTGTTCCATAAATATGAAAAAAATAATCCATAATAGTTTTGCCAAATAAATACTTTTTTAAGTCATCCGAAATTAAATTTATAAATTTTTGCTTTCTTTGAGTCTTCAAAAATAATTGTTTGGGATTTTTATGAAAGTCTTCATATGATAGTTATGGATAATGAATTTCCTTTTTAAGTCCTAATTTTTTTTTTAAATAATTAGATTTCGAATTTGAATATGACTTGTGGTACGATGTAAAGGGAATTCGGAAATCCATAGGCTAGACTACGAGATTGCTTCGTTAAATATCTGAAGGGTAGTTTGTGACTTGTACGACCGAAGAAAATGTACCCACACGGCATTTAGATGATTAAATTTTGAATTTCCCTACATACAAATACAATTTGATTCTTCTTTCTGACTAAATAATGAGTTATCATACAATTGAACAAAAGAAATAATCAAATATGAATACCTTTGATGATCAAAAACTGAAAATCATTTTTCGATCACGTTTTGGAATCATTTTTGAAGTCCTTTGATGATTAAATTTTAATATTTCATAAAAGTCAACAAAAAGAATAATCAAATATGCTTACCTTTCGATGAACAAAAACTGAATATAGTTTTTCAATCACATTTTGGAATCATATTTGAATCAAATGTGTTTACTTTAGGTGATCAAACATTTATAATCATTTTTAATTCACCTTTCTGAATCTTTTCTGACTATATTTGTTAACTGAATAACGAGTTTTATACTTGTTAAAATTTTACTTTTCATTGAAAAACTTATTTTTTTCACATACACACATTTTTCAATCATGAAGTTCAGAAAAAATATGTATATTAAATTTTTATTATTAAGACAATTTAATGCAAATGCTGCTCATACCCGAAGATTTCTCCAACCATTTCTCCACCTTCGGCTTCCCAGATAATACATAATAGTTGGACAATACAAAAGTTGTGAGCTATTTGACCAGGTAAGTGAAACTCTCTTGACATACATATGTACCTGGATATGTCTTCAACATCCCGTACCGTATCGTATTTTAAGATATTGACGATCATAGCTGATGTTGGATGTTGTAGTCGCAGGTGAATATCGGTCAAGTTTGTTTGCGAGTGACCTGTGGTTCAAATATCTCACTTCCGCATGCTTTATTCCCCTGATGAAATAAGATTATTATGTAGTATCTTATTTTGAATGAGATATGAAGAATAAATGCATCATAATCGCATTCAAAAATGAGTCAAAAATCTAAACCAAAACGATTGAAATATATTCACGAATATGATCAGAAAATGGCTGTGAAAAGCAGTTAAATATTACTCTAAAACAATTAAAGCTCAATTTTACAATGATAAAAAAAATATGAATAAAAAGCGTTTCGAAATATGAATCATAAATGATTATTCAAGAATAATCACATTTATGGTACATTTTTCTCCCGACGATACGCTAATATTCGAAAAAAGAAAATGATTTTAAATTTGAACGTTTTTAATCATCTTAGGGTATGATATTTGAATATTTTTTGATCAAAATTTTCAAAAAATGCTGGCTGGGTAGGAGATCGGCAACTTCATTTGTTTGGTAGTTTGGTATTTTCCGTCTTCGCGATATCCTAAACCAATTTTTTATCGCCTCCACCGATTTAAGTCAACCGAAATAATAGGTAGCATCGACCGGAAGAAAGTAAAGGTTAACAATGTACATCCAACCATTCGCTCATCCGTCCGCCTATCCATCCGAAGACTCATCCTTGCATGTATTTTTGCAATAAACTGCATTTAAATGAATGCTTTGTAATGACATTTGACAAACTACTACTTCTGAACACGAGAAAGGTTTATACTAAAAATAGGCGTATTCGGTATATAACCACAACCACCTTTTATATATCAACTATTTCCTATAAATTCATTTATTCCGATGCCTAATTGTGCTATTACATACAGTTTTTGAAAAATGGCCGTGGAAGCGCCTACTTATTAAAACTGATTTTCATCTGCTTTCGCTAGCGTTATCTTCAGAACCGTTTAAGGTAAAATTGCGAAATTAGGTTTGCAGATTCTTTATTTAAGGTTATATATTGTTACGAATATTAGCAAAACTAAGGGGTGCTGCCATCTCTATGCCGATGCTAAGCAGTGACGTGAATTCACATCAATTATTCAATCATTACGTATCTACATAAACGAATCAATAATTGCGTCTATACACATATGTACGTATACGAGCAGCGGAGCGGCAATGCACAAACACATGCATATATCTTATCTGAGTTGTCACAAGAGAGGGCAATAATTTTTGCAAGTATTACTCAAATGAGAAATTATACATCTGTAGTTGTAGCTGAGAAATTTATAACTATCTAAGTAAAATTCTGGAAGCGCCTAGAAGATGCCACGAGAAATCACAGAGTATAAAAGCATCAGCGGTAGAGGCGCTATGGGCAGTTTCGATTAAGACGCTATCTAGCGAGCAATAGCAGTATTATTTTGAAAGTCACTTTCATTTAAGCTATCAGTTTGGTTATTAAGCGAGCTAGTTGCAAAGTATAAGTGTTATTGTGAAGTACTTTAATAAAGGCCATTTTTCCATTATTCAATATTGGAGTTATTTATTCAACAGTTTAGTGATACGAACTTAGCAAAAGAGCAAATAAGAGGATTTGCAGTAAATTCGTTACAATATGAAGCTGGGTGTTGTTATCAACAGAATTTTGTTATTTTTATCCAAAGGTGTTCTTATTTCAATATCGAAGACGGAAATCAAACTTCATTACTATATCTTTAACCGTTCTCAAGAAATTGCTAACAAAGTCGATACTAAGCCTTTTAAAAAGGTATGCATGACACAAGTAGGCGTTACAACAACAATTTTGGAAACTATTTAATATTTATTTTTGATCTACTTCCGAGCTAAATTTTAGCAATGTATCTTTACAAGGTGGCCACCGTGGTATGATGGTAGCGCGCTCCGCCTACCTCACCGTATGCCCTGGGTTCAAACCCCGGACAAAGCAACATCAAAATTTTAGAAATAAGGATTTTCAATTAAAAGAAAATTTGTCTAAGCGGGGTCGCCCCTCGGCAGTGTTTGGCAAGCGCTCCGGGTGTATTTCTGCCATGAAAAGCTCTCAGTGAAAACCCATATGCCTTGCAGATA
Organism: Eurosta solidaginis; assembly: GCF_040869045.1. Lineage (NCBI taxonomy): Eukaryota > Metazoa > Arthropoda > Insecta > Diptera > Tephritidae > Eurosta > Eurosta solidaginis. The sequence continues at coordinate 104,729,850 of NC_090319.1, forward strand.
CCGTCCGGAGTCGGCATGAAACATGTAGGTCCCGTCCGGCCCATTTGTAAGGAGGAGCACGATACAAATTGGAAGAGAAGCTTGGCCTTAGATCTCTTCGGAGGTTATCGCATCTCACATTTATTTTATTTTTATCTTTACAAGTTGCAGAAAAAAATCACGAACCCATATCGAAGCACTGATGATCTCTATTATGATACCAATTTTGTACTAATACTTCTTAACTTTTTGTGGTAAAAACTTTGGTCAATGACCGTTGAGCCGGTAAAAAATTTCGCAAAAATCACGACCCCATAACGAAACCCTGATAATGACGCCTTCATGTAGAATTGTACATATTCAGCTTCGCAATGACAAAAATTTAAAGAATTAAACAAACCGAGTGTCAACTCTAATTGTTATACTGGGACTTTTATAATATAAATTGTTTGATAATTATTGTGTTACTTTAACGATTTAATACGACCACATTGAACCTTCTAGGCCATCCATCCCCTTATTCTATAGCCTCCTTAAGAAACAGGATTCGCCATGAGTAAGTGAGGTTGACATTTTTGTTGGAGAAGCTATAAATTGCGCTGGCAATCTGCCCTACATAACCCCTTGTATCATTTGGATATTTTAGTGGCCTTTTACGACAAGTACACCTGCCGCGGATATACTCTAAGCCCCCTAACCCGCTGGGGTTTTTGTTGGTATTGCAAATTTATAATTTCGATTTGACTTTTATAAATATTTATTATAATTATTATATCTTTGCAAATAATACACCTTTTTTGATACACAATTTCTCTTTATGATTCTACCTGATGGCGTGAAATGAGAGTCGGGACAGTGTTACAACTAAGATGAAATGATAACTATGGCTTCCTTGGTATGAGATTACGTGCCATAACCAGCTGATTCTTTTACACTGAATCCCTAATTCTAGGCGCTTGAGTCTATTTTCGTATTCGGCAAGGTTAACGAGCTAGGAGGAAGTAATTAATCTCACTTTTTCAGTGGAAATAAGCTTTGCACTGGTAGGAAATTCGATGCTGTTTACTTCTTAGTTTAGATACCCATAGAAATTTCACGCTGCTCTAACACTGAAGCCACCAGCCGAGGTAGAAGAGACATTGGACCATTCTCGCACTATCTCCTATACGAAATCCATCCCATTTAGTATGATGAAGCGAAATCACCACGTGAGCTCACAATACTTAGCTAAATTCTGTGCAATGAGCGCTACAAAGACCGCCTAATAAGAAGAGCGGACGGTTCATAAACTGATTCATAAATCGAAATGTTTCCAGATGTATTAACACAACAGAAAATGCATAAGTCTGTAGACACTTCAGCCTTCGGAAGGACTACTATACTTGATAATAGGCAGGGAAAAGTTAAGTTTTGCAACAGCAGATCCCTTCCTTATAAATAAGTTACGTAGCTTGGATGCCGTTACCACGGTAGTCCTCCCAAAAGCTCGGGGAAATCAGCTGGCTGGAAAGGACCATAGTAGTACTTACATGCGACAAAGCTGGGTTCTCGCACTTAAAGAGATACCATCCGTACTTAGTGAATGTGGCGTAAATTTAGTATGTTGTTGTTGCGATATAAGAACACTCCCCGAAGGCCTTGGGGAGTATTATCGTTGTTGATGGTCCTTTGCCGGATGCATATCCGGTACGTTCCGGTAACGAGCACCATAAAGGTACTAGCCCGACTATCTCGGGAGCGATTTGGTATGACCACATCCAACCTTCTAGACCATACCACCCTTCCACCCCCTAGATGCATCAGGATTTCGGGGTGACAGAGCCTCGGCTGTTAATAAAACAGGATTCGCCACGGGTAGGTGGGGTTGAAAATTGGGTTGGAGAAGTTATATATTGCGCTGGCAACCCCTTGAAAGGGTTGCGCTACACAACTCCTCGAACCAATTTGGTATTTTAGTCGCCTCCTACGACAGGCATACCTGCCGCGAGTATATTCTAATCCCCCTAACCCGGTGGGTAGGTAAATGTAGTATCAATTATAACACTATTACTGTATTTAATCCCGTTGGTTTTCTGTCAAGATATTAATTTGACTTTTCTTAAAATTTTTGTAAAGGCAAAGAACAAACCAACAACTGGGTATATAAAGACTAATTTAACTAAAGTTTCTTATTTTTTTAATTATCCACTTATTACATATAAGTAATAATAAACTAAGACCTTTAAATATGCCGCCATATTTAATATGGCCAGTCAAACAATCTGCTGTATTCATGCTAGGTGTGCACAAATATGCCAAACAACCCAGCAAGGATGGTGTAAGCGATTATAAGAGAGAAGTAAAAAAAACGGCAGAGTTTTTAGCGTCATTCATGTTGTTATAAGCCCTTTAGTAAGGCAATTATTCATACTCTATTTAAAGGCTATGAAAAGTTGCCAAAGTCAAAACGCCAAAGTCGTTTTGTCATCGGTTATTGGTGCCTTAACCCAACTATTTTTGTAATAGAAGAGGTGGAATAAAATTAATAACAAATTGCATAAATGATAAGTCACGTTGTTGTTGTCAAAAGGGATCCAAAAATAAAGATAAAAAATCCAAAATGTTAAAAATTTCATCCAATCAAATATTTATAGGTTATGGATATGGCGAAAAACCAAAAACCATTTGGTTGTCCAAGGTATGGTTACGAAAAAGACGTTATGTTATGGCACCAATTATATTTATTCCCATAAGGACCTTAAAGCCGTATAATAAGCCCTTATATAACTCATTATTTTACATGCCTTATCAGCCTTATACATAAGATTGTCTCTGAGAGAGAGAGACAGATGCCGTCTTTCAGTGAGCTTTACAGCTCCGGCTCACGCTCAATTCTCACGGGAATGCTCTGGATCATTGAGAGACTTGAGAAGCAGATGTCGTGAAATTTTCGCACACGTGAAATGTGATAGGCAGATGTCGCCGCTGTTTTTGATTTAACTCATACGGCGAAAGGCTAAGCAGCGACATCTATTTTTGAAAAAGTAGGTATATTAAAGACCGCGTTGCCAACCTAAAAAGTAGTAATTAACAAGTTATCTGGCTCACAAATTGAACCAGACTTCTATCTGGATTTAACTGGTTCAAGTCGTTGTTGTTGTATTTACATGCAAAATTATTTATCTGGCTCAGGATTTTGCCACCGGATGATAGCTAGAGTGTTAAACCTTTTGACTAATTACATTTGCTGTACATCAAAACAAACTATTGTGGTTGCATACCGCTGACGCTATTTAGGGTGTTTCAGCTAGTGATGGCCGATACAGCGATTTTAGCTATCAGTGAAAATAGATATGGGGATTTTTGAATTACGGCTATTTTTTATAGCTCTAGCGGTCGTTTTAATTCACTTTTAACAAGCGAATCTATACAGAAGATATGATGGGCGATACAGCGATTTTGAGTTATCAGTGAAAATAGCTATTGCGATCTTTGAATCGGGGCTATTTTTTACAGCTATAGCGATCGCTTTAATTTATTTTTAAGAAGCGAATCTGCAATTTGTATACTTGGATATAAAAAATGAATGTTTAAGTTTTTTGTTTACCGAAGTAGATTGAATTTTATACATTAATTTAATTTAGTATACAGAATATATGAACCAAAATGTGAATAAAAAAAAAAAATAAGTACATTTTATTGTAAACTGATTTAATGTGAAATTCAAATTTTCTGAGATATTATGATATATATTATTAACTGGCTGACGACATTATATTCAGTCTCGTATTACACTCAATGAGATGAAACTACTCATTATGAATTTATTCTGATTCTCATCTTTCACTTGGTATTAAAACGGATTTTTAATAAATTAATACAACCAAATTTTCGCAGCCAACCAGATCAAAACGCCGTTTATAAAAATATCAATTCAAAATAACGTCGCCTGAAAGAGCAAACTAGCTAAAAGTGAACACCACCGAGTGAAGAAATATCGCTATCGGAGAAATGCTGCCAAAATGCCAATCACTGATATATTTGGATAGCTAGTAGCGATGAACGATATTTCACTATCGGTGATTGCATCGCCGCTATTTTAGTATTAGAATTTCATGCTGAAGGAAAATAGCCAATCACTGATATATTTGGATAGCAATAGCTATCGCTATAACGCGATTTTTTATTCACGGCGATGCAATCACCAATAGCGAAATATCGTTTTATCACTAGTTTCAGCCTTATATGAGCAGGGAATTTTTGGATGGGTACATTATTACTAGCACATTCATATTAAAAGTATTCGAACAAAAAATTGCTCTCATACGAAATCAATAAAAAAGTTTGTAGTATATTCATGGCGAAAGCGATTTTCTAATGGCACGAAAGGAATAAAGTTATCAATGGTCGATGTCGGATATAGAGGGGAGGGTACAATAGTTTGTGCATTGTGGTAAAAAAGTTTAATTGATTGATTCAAGGTAAGTTATAAATCAATGAATGTGGGTGTGATTGTGAGAAGTAAGCAAAAAAAAAAAAAACAGAAAAACGAAAATAAATGAAATCACAAAAACGGAGCCAGAAATTGAGTAAGTGTTTTGAAAAGTGACAGCACTTAAGGCGTAAAGGTGGCCACAACCAAAATATAGCATACAGCAATATTTACAAAAGCAGACTCGCATTGAAAATAGGTCAGTGACTTTATTTCGGGTAGAATGATGGAGGAATTAGGTTAACTTAAGCGCGTATACATTACATATTGTAACGAATTTAGGGAAATTACACTTATTTGAAATCTTCTGCTAACGTTCGAATCGCTGAACTGTTGAATAAATCACTCCAATATTCTGTATTGCAAAATGGTCTTTATTAGACTACTTTGGGAGTAGCACAATTATAGATACTTCACAAATATACTTCATTTCGCAACTGATAGCGTGTTTAAATCAAACTGATCCTGATTGTTCAGCTTGCGCTGTTTTTATAATCTCCGTTGCTCCGTTCGCATATTTCTCTAAAGGTCTAAACGTTTCACCTTCTAGAACTCTTGTATCTCCTGCTTGGTAATTAGTTATATGAGTACATGCATATTTGTAGTTTATAGCCACATGCGTGTGTATGTGTGAGTAACTAGTTCGGTTGATGGCCACATCTGTGTGTGTCAGATAGCTCTTCGTCGCCTTCTACATAAGTGTTGCTAGCTTTAATGTGTACATGTACATAAGGGTGGCTGCTTCTTGTTTTTGTTGTTGTGTGATTATTTACTAACATCTTAGTGATGCTAATATTCGTCAAAATATGTATGCATGTATGTAAGTGGAAATTTCTAAGAATTTTTAAAAAAAGAAGTTCTAACATTAAATTAATGGTTAGTTGTTTCTCTAAGGGCTAGAGGTCAGGGTTGTAATTAATAAGATAGTTTTAGAATACATAGTAACATTATGGTATATGTATATATGTACATGTAAGTCCATAACCATAACTATATAAGATGGCTGTGGAAGCAATTAGGTTTTTGAGATGATCGTATTATATGTTATACACAAACAAAGCGAATATACTAAAAATAACTAACTAATTTTGACTAAGAAACTGCATGCCGTTTATCTGCTCAGTTCTTTTTGTTCCTCACATGTAGGTGAGAGAAATTAGCTATTTTCCGTATGCGGAAAAATATGGAAAACTTCTCAATTGGGGCTCCAAAAGAACTTATTTGCCAGGACAGCTCCAAAATGACTCCTATCTTAAGTTGGGTTATTAGCGGTATAGTGACAGCGACGCGCTAATATTATTATGAAATAAGACTTTGGGGGGTTGACAAGCGCGATTCGAAACTTCCGCAATCCAAGTTCCAGCCTCACCTACGCGAGAGAATCCTGTTACAAATACGAACGTATCATGCACATATTTAGCACGCGAGGGTCTGACGACCACAAGTTCCTCGTGGATTGAGAGGGTGGAGGGTAGGATGGCTTAGAAAGTTCAACATTGTCTTATTAAATCGTTCCCGAGATGGTCGGGCTAGTACCTCAATGATGGTTGTGACCGGAAAGTGCCGGATAGCACTCTCCAAACCTTCGGCGAGTGTCCTTTACGCTACAACAATAATAAAAACATGACTGTTTTGGCTTGAGCATCACCGACAACAACAAATAGGATATATCAGATTTAGAAAAGAAGGAAGCAGAAAAAAACAAGTAAGGAAGGCTAAGTTCGGGTGTAACCGAACATTACATACTCAGCTGAGAGCTTTGGAGACAAAATAAGAGAAAATCACCATTTAGCAAAATGAACCTAGGGTAACCCTGGAATGTGTTTGTATGACATGTGTATCAAATGAAAGGTGTTAATGATTATTTAAAACGTAGTGGGCCTTAGTTCTATAGGTCGACGCCTTTTCGAGATATCGCAATAAGGCTGGACCAGGGGTGACTCTAGAATGTGTTTGTGCGATATGGGTACCAAATTAAAAGTATTAATGAGGGTTTTAAAAGGGAGTAGCCCTTAGTTGTATATGTGAAGGTGTTTTCGAAATATCGACCAAAATGTGGACCAGGGTGACCCAAACATCTTCTGTCGGGTACCGCTAATTTATTTATATATGTCATACCACGAACAGTATTCCTGCCAAGATTCCAAGGGCTTTTGATTTCGCCCTGCAGAACTTTTTCATTTTCTTCTACTTAATATGGTAGGTGTCACACCCATTTTACAAAGATTTTTCTAAAGTTATATTTTGCGTCAATAAACCAATCCAATTATCATGTTTCATCTCTTTTTTCATATTTGGTACAGAATTATGGCATTTTTCTAATTTTTCGTAATTTTCGATATCGGAAAAGTGCGCGTGATCATAGTCGGATTTCGGCCATATTTTATACCAAGATAAAGTGACTTCAGATAAGTACGTGAACTAAGTTTACGATATATCTTAGTTTTTTGCGCAAGTTATCGTGTTAACGGCCGAGCGGAAGGACAGACGGTCGACTGTGTATTAAAACTGGGCGTGGCTTCAACCGATTTCGCCCATTTTCACAGAAAACAGTTATCGCCATAGAATCTATGTCCCTACCGAATTTGACCAGGATTGGTAAATTTTTGTTCGACTTATGGCATTAGTATTAGTATTATAGACGAATTAAATGAAAAAGGGCGGAGTTACGCCCATTTTAAAATTTTCTTTTATCTTTGTATTTTGTTGCACCATATCATTACTGGAGTCGAATGTTGAAATAATTTACTCTTATACTGTAAAGATATTAAATTTTTTGTTAAAATTTGACTTAAAAAAAATTTTTTTTTAAAAGTGGGCGTGTTCGTTATCCGATTTCGCTAATTTTTACTTAGCACACATATAGTAACAGGGGTAACGTGCCTACCAAATTTTATGATGATATCTTCAACGACTGCCAAATTACAGCTTGCAAAACTTTTAAATTACCTTCTTATATAAGTGGGCGGTGCCACGCCCATTGTCCAAAATTTTTATAATTTTCTATTTTGCGCCATAAGGTCAACGCACTTACCAAGTTTCATCGCTTTATCCGTCTTTGGTAATGAATTATAGCACTTTATCGGTTTTACGAAATTTTCGATATCGAAAAAGGGGCCGTGGTTGTAGTCCGCTTTCGTTCATTTTAAATAGCGATCTGAGATGAGCGCCCAGGAACCTACCATACCAAATTTCATCAAGATTCCTCAAAATTTATTCAAGTTATCGTGTTTACAGACGGACGGACATGGCTAAATGAATTTCTTTTTTCACCCAGATCATTTTGATATATAGAAGTCTATATCTGTCTCGATTAGTTTATGCAGTTACGGAGTACCGTTATGCGAACAAAGTTAATATACTCTGTGAGCTCTGCTCAGCTGAGTGTAATAATGAGGAGTAGTATAGGGAAAAAATAAAGATAAGTAGGAGAAGGATAGGATAAGAATAAGGATAAGGCTAAGGATAAGGAAACGGATAAGGATAAGGGTTAGGGTAAGGATAAGGATTAGGAAAGGGAAAAGAAAAGCATAAAGATAAGGATAAGGATAAAGATAAGTACGAGGATAAGGATAAGGACAAGGATAAGGATAAAAATAAGGAGTAGGATTAGGATTAGGATAAGGATAAGGATAAAAGTAAAAATAATAGTAATAATAACGAAAAGAGCTATGATAAGGATAAGTAAATGAAAATAAATTGGTTTGTGGGTGAAGGGAGGAGGAAAAGGCAGGAGAGAAAGAAACAGATACAGACTGATAGCCAAAAGGAGAAAAGGATGAAGAAAGAAAAGAGAATAAGGATAAATAAAAGGAAAAGAGGGAATTGCTACGACAGCTGAGTGTATGTGCCTGTCTGACTTGGGTTTTAACCAGTCAAGGACTTTACTTTCCGTATGACCTTACTTAACAGGTCGTGTTCCACTTCCACTATAGCAACAACAGCGAGAGGGATAGCGAGAAGTGGCATTAAAGCTTATGTTAAAGGGACTTTTGCAAACAAGATCATTTAATTTAAATGGATTACCACTTCGGAAATAAACAAAAAATTGTTTTCATGGTTTTGATTTCCCCCGACACAACCCCGTCTCTGCGTTATCTTAGGTTACCTTCCACTGATTTTTCTCTATGAGTTTATAGCATTTACAGGAACAAACATTTCTGAAGTATAGCATTTAACTTTTACATTTTCCACTTTTACACTGCATGCTTTCCATCCCTTTAGGTCCTAATCTATTTAATCATTGATGTGAACATTTTTATGTCTAGCATTATTCTCTACGCGCATGATTACACAGGGATACTACGGAAGTGAGTTTGACGTAACTAGAATCCAAATCGGACTTTTTAAATCTTATTTATCGGAACCGGTGTCGGAATCCCCCAAAGTCGGAAAACTTGTCTTTTTTTTTTTAATAAGCACTGATAAAATTTTTATATTAGTAGCGTTTATGCCAAGCTTGAGCTTTCTATGTCGTCTAGACGATTGGGAATACAGCGTAAGAGATTTGAAACTGCTTGTTTCGGAGCTCAAATATTTGAATTTTGTGTTGTACTAATAATATTACTGAATGATTTTTTTGTTGCTCGCATATTTTACTTATGTACTTGTTGGCCTGGTTTTTTGAGAGCTTCCGGTAAAACGGTACAAATCGGAAAAGGCATAGAATTTTGTGTGTATTTTCCAACACAACTCAGGGGGAATTATCTTCGGTTATATTTCGAATCTCCTGCACTCGATCTTCATACCTAATTAGTTTCATAAATATATATTTTATTAGCTGTACTATAAAGTAGAGGTCTACGCCGATCACTTTATCAGCGGCGGCGGCGTGGGCGGCGCGCCGGCGTACGCAGGTGTTCTTACTTTAAAAAGCTTAATTTTTCTATTTAAAAAAAATAATATTTACGCAAGGTATTGTTTGTATGTATTTAAGGAAATCCACGTTTTGGCCATTTCGGAAAGATTTGGGGTTTTTGTCTCAAAATCTCGGAGATCTTTTAAATATTTTCGGGAGTAGCTACTTGCGGAGGGATTGTTCCCCGTTCACTTACTCCAGAGAAACTACGAACCAGGGATGCACCTTAACGTTAAGCTAATCGTTTATCAAAATATTTCCACCGTTTCCATTGAAACACTTCGAAATATTATCGATAAAGAAATTATCAAGATAAATTGTATCTCATTTTTAACCGAAACGAAAAGCTTTCGTTAACGCTAAAAACGTTAACAAAAACGTGATACTTTATGTTTGAATTGTGCTGGCAATGCTATAGCCATGGTGAAGCCGTAAGGTGTTAACAGCGAGCGGACATGCACAAAACTCCATGCAATTTGTTTGTGTAATTCGTTGGTGGTAATGTCAAAAATACTCTGAGAAATGTTCGTACTGTCAAAATTCATGAGAAAAGTTGCAATCAGCTTGGCTAATGCTTTCACCTTTAATGACTCCGCCATCAATCAGCTGTGCCAGCATAGTTTGAAATTAATAATCAACATAAACGATTTGATTTCGTTTTGGTAGGGCAGAAAACGAAACAAAATCATTTCTTTAATTTGATGTTCTTAACGTTAATAAACGAAACGAAATGACTTTGATTCGTTTATTAACGTTAATTATCGTAACGAAATGATATCGGTTCGTTGGTTAAGCATGCCTGCTACGAACCTTACCCCGGTCTTTGGAATTGGTACTGCTGCGTCTGCTGAAAGCAAATAGAGATCCATAAACTTGTCACACTTTTGTCTGTATATCTCGTGCAAAGCGTAGTTTCACCTGGGGTTAACTCCTAATAATCGTCGCGAACACAATTTCTTTCCCCAGCGGGTTAGGGGATCAGAATATACTCGTGGTAGGTATGCCTGTCGTAAGAGGCGACTAAAATACCAGATTCAAGGGGCTGTGTAGCGCAACCCTTCAGGTTGCCAGCGCAATATATAGCTACTCCAAACCCAATTGTCAACCTCACCTATCCGCGGCGAATCCTGTTTCACTAACAGACGAGGCTCTGGCGACCTCAAGCTCCTCATGGAACTTTAGGTGGGGAGGGGGGGCGGATGGCCTGAAGGTTAAATGTGGCCACATAAATCGTTCCCGAATTTCTTTAAATTATTTGTGACTCCTTGGCGGTCACGCACAAAGGCGACTTACGGTTGCTATTAATGGTCTATTAATACTCATGACTCTCGTGGCACAGGGTGCCTCCAGTTTTTTCGGCTGTCTTTAAGAGCTACAATTCCCGATGTGCGAACAGTAGAAACCCCGACCACCACTCCCTACCACGCCTCCAGACCCTCACTCTATATACCAGCACAGAAGCTATAGGACTGCGACTTCGAACTCATATCTTCCTCGATGTCACTTTGCTATAAGCTCTAGGTGTAGCTCCGAAGACTTTCTAACGGATGTTCTTGTCGCGCTATGATGCCGAGCTACACCAGAGAAACACCTTGAAACGTCAGGGGTGACTATTCGGCCAAGGATACCGCCCTCGAAACCATAAGCAGTCTGAGTGGATGTCATTGCGTAATGGGTGAAAATCGTATAATCCTCGGCGCATCTGCATAATTAACACTTTACAAGGATCCTGTATAAATTTTTTAAAATGTAGACCAAAGTTTGCAGACGTTTGTGTTCACAACATTGATTTCAATAGTCTTCGTTAAATCAAAACGATATTTTAGAATGAAAGTCGACCGATTTTAAGTTGAAAGATGTTAACTGCTATTTTCCGGCCTTTGATATAAGAGCTCATTATTGATGACCGCGTAGCTTCAGTTTTCAGACTAGTTCGACTGTCCACTACGTTAGAGTACTAGCAAACACGGCCATTAGTTCACTGGCTTGGGAAAGCTTTTGCTTCACCACTTTGAGTGCCCTTGCGAAGGACAAAGGCTCACCTTGTAAATATATGTGCCTACGTATTCACATTTTTAAAAGGAGGCGTAACGTGTAGGTGATATTTAAACTTGTTTGATAGGCTATAATCGATGTGATTCACCCCAAGGGACTAGTTTTGCATAGGGCCGCCAACTTTAGGAAATGTCAAACCGGGAAAATTGCATGTTGAGGGATGAAGTGTGAAATCAAAATTAACATTTCAGATGCTATTTCTCGTAAATAAACAACAGATGTTTGAATGTAAGCCCAAGTTATTTTTCAAACCCTTCTTATACGTAAATATATCCTCAACTTGAGGTAAGAATCAGGATTAAGGATAAATGTTTTTGCATCACTAATTTCGCTTATTCTTTCAGCCAATCGCAATATAAAATTTTTAAAAAAATCGGCACCTTTTTGGTTATTTTGCTTTTTTTAACAACTTGAGGACAATTTGAAAATATGTTCGGCTTGGGTCATTTTATTTGAATTCGTCGTTCATTATTAATTTTTAGAAAAAATTATGCAAAGTGAGGATTTAAATTTATTATATAACTTTTCTTTTAGTATTTTGTTTTAATAACTTGGCGAATTGGGTGATACAAAGTCCGAGTTAAGCTGACATCGAAAACGCCAGTTTTTTAAATAACTTTTGAACAATTAGAAAGAGTTAAATTTGGCAATTAATTTCTTATAACTGGCAGTGATGCGCATCCGTTGATACCACTTTCGAGCAATTTCCGAAATGAAAAATAAATGACCTAAACAGTCTTAAACGAGTAGAAAATATAGTAACTCGCCGGACGCCGCCGCGCCGATATTTTTGACATTCGGCGGCGGCGTGCGAAAAATGACAAAAATCGGCGGCGTATATCTCTGCTACGAAGAAGAGTGCAATATAAGTGCTCATAATTAGTTGGAAGTTCAGAGTAGTCGAAATCGGAATTGCAGTTCCGCTGCATCCCTAACATACTCGTACGCATACAGGAATGTACACTGATAAGTATGAAGGATTTTATTGTTGCTTTTTGATTACATTTCAGTTCATTTGGTTTTGTCTACAACGATGTAAATAGGTAACGCAAAACCTTATCCCATCTTATTTATCAGTAGTGGTGTTGATTTGTGAGCCGAGGTGCTTACGGTGATAAGGGTCAGCAATAGCGTACAATGAGTGTGAATTATTTCTATTTTTAATAGCCGTACTTAAACATACACGTGTACTTGCATTACTTTGGTACGAGCTTATGGAAGGTGTTAGAAAATGCTGTAGCCATTCTAAGATGAGAAATATGCGAGTCTTACTTGGGTTCTGGACCCAATGAGTCAGCCCATTGATAAGCTCGATAGCCTAGGCTTTTTAAATTTTGGTATTGTGGGCTTGAAAAAAATATTTTAGAACGGTTTCGCGAGAGAGATTGGGAGCCAGAAAAGAAGATACTTGGCCTCTTATCTTCTCTGCATGCGATTAGTCTATGATGAATCCGGGATGAGTCGCAAAGGAGTATGCGACCAATGCCAGTTTTGATCTCTTTCTTTGTTTGTTTGTTTGAGTTAAACTTTTCCCTTTTGTTTGAGCATGTCCCATGAAGAGACGAATTGTACCCATTTATACGCGAAAGGGATCGATAGGACTAGTCCCCTTTGTACCCATATGGGGACATATGAAGACTTGTCCCTTTTCGGTTCAATAAGGACTCAAATAGGGCCCAGTCGCATTTTTGATGGCAGAAACATAATCGAAAGGTTTGCATTGCCACCAAATCTATTTGATGTAAGTTGTTCGCGATCTTTTCGAAAGGGAATAAAAAATATTCTCCGAAAATTTAACCCTAACTCCGACGTAGTCGATAAGGCCTAGTAATTTAGGTTCGGTATATGGCTTCACATTTTTCTTAAATAATTCGATTCAATCACCTGTAATATTTTTTACTTTACTCATTTCGTTGCCGCTTTTTTAATATTTCTTAAAATCGGCTACATAGATTTCAAACTGGCTAATCCCAACTGTACCAGAAAGGGACTAAAGGGGATCAATTATTTCCAAATTTAGACAAAAGACATCAATCTCTTTAGGCATTAATCGCACGATTTTTCGTATGGTTATTATAGTGTTAACTACTTTGTACTCTTTACTTTAATTTTTAAAATATTTTTTAATTGAGTTTGCATTGTTAACTTAAAATTTTTCAATAACTTCAAAAAAAGAAAATTCTAATTAGTAATAAAATATTTAAAACTCAAAAATAAACAAAAATAAATTTTTTTTAAAAAAAATATTTGGCTTATTACCAAATATATTGGCGATCTTGCGCGAATCTTTTATAGTATTGTAGAAATTGACAGCGGCAGCGAACAACAATAACTTGAATCGGTCAATTAATTGTTAAGAATTTTACCATAAATTGAACACAAAAGAACTTTATCTATTTGTTATTCAAACTCACTAAAGATATGCACCATTTAAGTGTGAACTTGTAAAATAAAATACATAATTAAACTTTGAAAACAAAAACGTCTACTTAACTTAATAACTGTGGCGAAATGTGAAATATCTGCGAAATAAAGTGAACAACAAAGAAATAAACTGAATTAGCAGCTAGACGACAGATAGTGGAACAACAACAAACATCAGCGGTAACCATAAAATCATTGACGCATATTTAATGTTAATATATAGAAGTTTTGATAGAAAATATATCATAAATTTACAAATTCATCGTATTTTAAAATTTGATTAGAATTGCAATCTAATTAAGTGAAATTTTGTGTCCAAAATAGAAGACAAGAAATATCTACCAAAACTTAAACGTCAAATATCTAATTGAATGATTGTATATATGTACATATTTCATTATGTTCAGGCGTACATACAACATTTTTAAGTGCACGACTTGATTTGCAAAAGCAACCAAATTTACTGAAGAAAAACGATTTCAATTAAATAACATATAGATTGCATTGAAAGAAATGGATTTGTAGATTAGGAGATTTTGACTTTCACTACAAACTTAATTAATATTCTAATCGCAGTTAAAGTCATATTGAGATTTTTTATAATTTGTGCATTCTACATGTATGAAAGCTATTTGCTCATCAGAGAAATCAATATACATAACTCAATAGACCTTCTAGTCACCAGACTTCCAACTACAATCAAAACGAAAATATTTATCAATATCAACAATCAAAATTTCTCGAATAACGTAAATGCCATTGCAAATCATCAATAATATTTCAACAATAAAAATTTCAATAAATATTTTTTTTTAACTTTTTATCTTAATATTTTCATGTGAGTATATATATATATTCTATTTAAAATAATTATTTTATTAAAGAATTTATAATATAAAATTAATTAAATTTAATTATTTTTTTTTTATATTAAAATAAAATAAAATGTAAGGCGCGATAACCTCCGTAGAGATCTAAGGCCGAGCTTCTCTTCCAATTTGCGTCGTGCTCCTCTTGATTTTTCCCTACAAATTGGCCGGACGGGACCTACATGTTTTATGCCGACTCCGAACGGCATCTGCAAGGCAGATGAGTTTTCACTGAGAGCTTTTCATGGCAGAAATACAATCGGAGCGCTTGCCAGACACTGCCGAGGGGCGACCCCGCTTAGAAAAATTTTCTTCTAATTGAAAAATCTTATTTCTAAAATTTTGATGTTGCTTAGCCCGGGAGTTGAACCCAGGGCATACGGTGTGATAGGCGGAGCACGCTACCATCACACCACGGTTTTTTTATATTATTGATTTAAATATAAATATATATATAATTGTTAATATTATCTATCAACTAATATCTTACTAGTATCTTTTTGTTGTTAACTCCCTTTCCAAAAAAATTCTTAAATATTTTCTAATTTTCAAATTATTCATTTAATTTTTTTATATGGTTCTACGTTAATCAACACGAACCCGTAATTTTACAAATTCGGAAAATCAAAATAACAACCATACAAATAACATCATGACTCACAATACAACTCAAAATTCTAACATTAATACAACACAAAACAACATCTCTAATATAACACAAGATACTGCAACACAAAATAACTTTACAAATTTTCCTTCTACTAAATCTATTAAATTACCAAAATTTTGGAAAGATTGTCCTGATGGTTGGTTTTTACTTATTGAAGGACAATTTGAAATTAATAATACCACTGATGATAATTTAAAATTTCAAAATGTTCTAGTTACCCTTCAACGAGATACTATTTCTAAAATTTTTGACGTTATTAACCCTCCTCTTTTCAATAAATATGATACAATCAAAAAAATTTTATGTGAAAGATTTTCTCTTAGCTAAGAAAAACGATTAGAACAATTATTTTCAAAAACTGAACTTGGTGATCGTTCACCATCTGAATTATTCAGATTTATGAAATCACTTATAGGTAATGACTCCATTGTAAGTCAAGAATTACTTTTCAAATTATGGATTCGTAAATTGCCACAAGAAATACAAATCAATTTAACTTCTAGTAACAATCAAAATAAAGATGAAGTAATTATTTTAGCTGACAAACTTTTTAATCTAATCAACATACCTCATACTTCCAAATCGCCTGTAGTCTCAAGTATAAATAATAATATTTTAGAACAATGCGTTAAAAATTTAACTGAATTAACTACGGCTATTTATCAGAATTTAAATAAAATTTCTAATGATATTAATCAATTGCAAATCCGTTCAAGATCTAAAGATAGAAATAGATCTAAATCTCGAAATTTATCAAATTCCAGAAATTTTTCAAACAATCGTAATTTTAATTCACAAACAAATATTTGTTAGTATCACAAACAATTTGAGAATAACGCTCTTAAATGTATACCCCATGCAACTTTAATGAAAATCATAATTCAAATTCCGAACAAAATTTAAACTAAAAAAGTCCATTATGACGGTGACGGATAATGGAACTATTATTAAACCTACTCGTCGCCTATTCATATTTGATAAATTCAATAAACTTAATTTTCTTATCGATGCCAGCGCAGTTGTATCAGTTATTCCTTTTTCTAAATTTAAAATTTATAAAAGAAATTCGGGTCTTACTTTGACTGCAGCAAACGGTTCTTCAATTGAAACTTTTGGTACAAAACTACTTAAAATTGATTTAGGTTTAAGAAGAGATTTTGAATTTCCATTCATTATTGCGAACATTGATACACCAATTTTAGGAGCAAACTTTTTAGAAAAATTTGGAATTATTGTCAATATTAAAAATAAAGAAATAATGGATTTTACTACAAAAATTACAGTTACTGGATCTTATGGATTTTCTGATATTTTCTCACTCAAAATTCCTATTGTCGAAAATAAGTTTTCAAAATTACTTAATGAATTTCCGTCTATTACCTGTGAACCATATTATACTAAAAAAGTTAAAGACCATACGGTTCACAGAATAGAAACAAAAGGTATTGTACCATTTTCGAAACCCAGACGTCTTGATCCAATCAAACTTAAAATTGCTAAAGATGAATTTGAATTTTTAGTTAAAACGGGCAGACCCCCAAATTCTCCTATTGCATCTCCACTTCATCTCGTTCCTAAAAAAGAACCAAATGATTGGAGATCTTGCGGAGACTAGCGAAGACTTAATTTTATTACTACACCAGATCGGTATCCTTTACCACATATCCACACATTAACAATTGATTTAAAAAACAAAAATTTTTTTTCCAAAATTGATCTTGTGCGTGCTTACCATCAAATTCCAATGACAGAAGAAGTCATTTATAAAACTGCAATAACTACCCCTTTTGAAATGTTTGAATTCGTAAGAATGCCCTTCGGTTTACGAAACAGTGCTCAAACTTTCCAACACTTTATTAATGAAGTATTTTCTGATTTCGATTTTGTATTTACATACATTGATGACATTCTTATTGCCAGTGATAATGAAGATCAACATATAAATCATTTAAAATCAGTTTTCAAAAGACTTGAAGAATATAATTTAAATATCAAACCTTCAAAATGTATTCTCGGTGTAAATAAATTAAATTTTTTAAGTTAAGAAATTTCAGGCGAAGGCATTAAACCATCTTTAGATCGAATTGAAATTATAACAAATTTTGAAAAACCAATTTCTATAAATAAGTTACAAAAATTTTTAGGTATGATAAATTACTATCACAGATATATTAAAATGTTAGCAACAGAACTTAGTCCTCTGCATGAAATGTTAACACATGAAATTAAAAACAAACTTAAACAATTAAATTGGACAAATGAAACCACAACAGCTTTCGAAAATGTTAAAAAACTTTTTGCTAAAAATACTTTACTTACACATTTCGACAAAAATGGTACTTTATCATTAGCAGTAGATGCATCAAATGTTGCATTGGAGCAGTTCTTCAACAAACTAGCAATAATATACTAGAACCTTTAGCTTATTTTTCAAGAAAATTAACTACAACAGAAACTAAATATTCAACATTTGATCGTAAACTTTTGGCAATTTATAATTCCATTAAACATTTTAAACATTTTCTTGAAGGTAGAACTTTTACAATTTATACTGATCATAAACCTTTAATTCGTGTTCTAAGTTCTAAAGTAGATAGATTTCCTCGTCAACTACGTCATCTTGAATATATTGCTCAATTTACAAATGATATTCAATATAAACGTGGAAAAGACAACATAGTTGCCGACACACGTTCCCGTATTCCAGAAATAAATGCAATTTCAATTTAAGATATAAATTTAGAAACTTTATATAAAGAACAACAAACTGATAAATTTTTACAAAAACCATTTCTGATCAAAATTCTAAAAATAATTTAAGAGAAATTCATATTCCAGTTATTAATTTAAATATATGGTGTAATGTTTCTCTACAACCTTTTCGACTTTATGTTCCACATTCTATGAGAAGAATTATATTTGACAAAATCCACTCATTATCTAATCCAAGTATAAGAACAACTAGAAAATTAATTCAAAATAAATATTATTGGCCTAACATGCGTAAAGAAATTAACGATTGGACTTCATCTTGCATCAATCAAAAATCCAAAATTTTAAGACATACTAAATCTCCTATTCAAAAAATTCTAATACCATCAGGTCGTTTTGAACATATTCTTATGGATATTGTTGGACCTCTTCCAGTTTCAAAAGAAAATTCTTATATTTTAACTATTATTGACAGATTTTCACGTTGGCCTGAAGCTTATCCACTTAAAGATATTTGAACAAATACTATAGTAAAAACTTTTATTCAAAATTATATACCACGATTTGGTATACCATTAAATATTACAGTAGATCAAGGTTCACAATTCACTTCATAATTTTTTACGGAATTAACTAAACTTTTAGGTTCTCATAAAATTCATACATCTCCTTACCATCCCCAAGCAAATGGCATTATAGAGAGATTTCATCGAACTTTAAAAGCAGCAATTATAGCATCAAACGACTCGGTTCATTGGTCTGATATTTTACGATTCATTTTACTTGGTTTACGAACTTCTATTAAAGAAGATTTAAAATGTTCATCTGCTGAACTTCTTTATGGCCAAACACTTAGAAGACCTGGTGAATTAATTATTTCAAATAGTAATAAAGAACATGATTTTTCCAATGACGCTCTTCACAAAATAAGAGAATATTTTTCGCTTGTTCGTTCTAAAGTTTTTCATCATAACAAATAAAACTTTTTCGTTCCTAAAAAATTAGAAAATTGTGAATATGTTTTTGTTAAAATTCTTCGTAAATCTAATTTAGAATCACCTTATGAAGGACCTTTTAAAGTTATCTCTAAGAAACATGAAACATTTACAATTCAAAACAAAAATACTATTAAAAATATTTCAATTGATTTACTTAAACCCGCAAACATTCTTATTAACACTAATTTAAATACAAAAACAAATACATCAAACAACAAAAAACAAAAAAAGGTTACATTTAATATTAATTAATAGTTTTTTTTTTAATTTTCTTGGAGGGGGAGTAAATATAGTGTTAACTACTTTGTACTCTTTACTTTAATTTTTAAAATAATTTTTAATTGAGTTTTCATGTTAACTTAAAATTTTTGAATAACTTCAAAAAAAGAAAATTCTAACAAGTAAGGAAGGTTAAGTTCGGGTGTAACCGAACATTACATACTCAGTTGAGAGCTATGGTGACAACATAAGGGAAAATAACCATGTAGGAAAATGAACCGAGGGAAACCCTGGAATGTGTTTGTATGACATGTGTATCAAATGAAAGGCATTAAAGAGTATTTTATGAGGGAGTGGGCCATAGTTATATAGGTGGACGCCATTTAGGGATATAGCCATAAAGATGGACCAGGGGTGACTCTAGAATGCGTTTGTACGATATGGGTATCAAATGAAAGGTGTTAATGAGCATTTTAAAAGGGAGTAATCCTTAGTTCTATAGGTGGACGCCGTTTCGAGATATCGCCATAAAGGTGGACCAGGGGTGACTCTAGAATTTGTTTGCACAATATGGGCATCAAACGAAAGGTGTTAATGAGTATTTTAAAAGGGAGTGGGCCTTAGAGTTATAGGTGGACGCCGTTTCGAGATATCACCATAAAGGTGGGCCAGGGTGACTCTAGAATTCGTTTGTGCAATATGGGTATCAAACGAAAGGAGT
The DNA here is from genome assembly GCF_040869045.1 of Eurosta solidaginis. Lineage (NCBI taxonomy): Eukaryota > Metazoa > Arthropoda > Insecta > Diptera > Tephritidae > Eurosta > Eurosta solidaginis. Next base: position 104,749,826 of record NC_090319.1, read on the forward strand.
TAATGAGTATTTTAAGAGGGAGTGGGCCTTTCTGGACCAGGGGTGACTCTAGACTTTGTTTGTACGATAAGGGTATCAAATGAAAGGTGTTCTATAGGTGTTCGCCTTTTCGAAATATCGCCATAAAGGTGGACCAGGGGTGACTCTAGAATGAGTTTGTACGATATGGGTATCAAATTAAAGGTATTAATGAGAGTTTTAAAAGGGAGTGGTGGTAGTTGTATATGTGAAGGCGTTTTCCAGATATCGACCAATATGTGGACCAGGGTGATCCAGAACATCATCTGTTGGATACCGCTAATTTATTTATATATGTAATACCTGCCAAGATTTTAAGGGTTTTTTATTTCGCCCTGCAGAACTTTTTCATTTTCTTCTACTTAATATGGTAGGTGTCACAACCATTTTATAAAGTTTTTTCTAAAGTTATATTTCGCGTCAATAAAACAATCCAATTACCTTACCATGTTTCATCCCTTTTTTCGTATTTGGTATAGAATTATGGCATTTTTTTCATTTTTCGCACTTTTCGATATCGAAAAAGTGGGCGTGGTCATAGTCGGATTTCGTTCATTTTCCATACCAAGATAAAGTGGGTTCAGATAAGTACGTGAACTGAGTTTAGTAAAGATATATCGATTTTTGCTCAAGTTATCGTGTTAACGGCCATGCGGAAGGACAGACGGACGACTGTGTATAAAAACTGGGCGTGGCATCAACCGATATCGTCCATTTTCACATAAAACAGTTAACGCCATAAAATCTATGCCCCTACCAAATTTCAAAAGGATTGGTTAATTTTTGTTCGACTTATCGCGTTAAAAGTATCCTAGACAAATTAAATGAAAAAGGGCGGAGCCACGCCCTTTTTTAACTTTTCTTTTATTTTTGTATTTTGTTGCACCATATCATTACTGGAGTTGAATCTTGACATAATTTACTTATATACTGTAAAGATATTAAATTTTATGTTAAAATTTTACTTTAAAAAAATTTTTTTTTTAAAAGTGGGCGTGGTCCTTCTCCGATTTTGCTAATTTTTATTCAGCGTACATATAGTAATAAGAGTAATGTTCCTGCAAAATTTCATCATGCTATCTTCAAAGACTGCCAAATTACAGCTTGCAAAAGTTTTAAATTACCTTCTTTTAAAAGTGGGCGGTGGCACGCCCATTGTCCAAAATTTTACAAATTTTCTATTTTGCGTCATTAGTTCAACTCATCTACCAAGTTTCGTTGCTTTATCGGTCTTTTGTCATGAATTATCGCACTTTTTCGGTTTTTCGAAATTTTCGATATCGAAAAAGTGGGCGTGGTTATAGTCCGATATCGTTCATTTTAAATAGCGATCTGAGATGATTGCTCAGGAATCTACATACCAAATTTCATCAAGATACCTCAAAATTTACTCAAGTTATCGTGTTAACGGACGGACGGACGGACATGGCTCAATCAAATTTTTTTCGATCCTGATTATTTTGATATATGGAAGTCTATATCTATCTCGATTCCTTTATATATGTACAACCAACCGTTATACAATCAAACTTAATATACTCTGTGAGCTCTGCTCAACTGAGTATAATTAGTATTAAAATATTTAAAACTCAAAAATAAACAAAAATAAATTTTTAAAAATAAAATAAATATTTGGCTTATTACCAAAGTTATTACTGTGTATGGAGACTTTTATTGTGTTTAAGTATCAACTCCGCCTTTTTGCTCCATATCACGTATTGATTGATACTTTTGCTAGAGCATAGCATTTGCAGACAATGGGAACCGGAAGGTTTATGTATCGGAATGATTTAACTCACTTGGAAATTCGTAGACTGCACTGCCCTTGTATAGTACTCATTGAGATATTTTCATTGCCTTCATGTATATACCTCATTTCCGGGGAACCCGTTTTAAACAAACCTTGTTTTTCGTTATCAGATCAATCTTAACGCATTACTAGCTTAGAAGTAGTTATTTAGGACTATAAGGCAACTAAGGGGTTTTGGTTGTTTAATAAAATGTAGATACGTTTCGTGAATGAACTGCTTCGGCGTAAAGTAAATGACTTCTGACACATGGATTTAAGCCAAAAATTTTGAGGGGTATCATCCCATTTCTTGAAGTTTGACCCCTAGATACAAGCTCCAGTTATACAATTTTATTCCTTGTTGCCCACAACTCTTTATCTCTACAATGGAAGGCTTAAAATTATGCTGCCGATGAAGTTTACTTACCAATATAATGGTTGCCGGGGTTTGTTCAAACTTCGGTACCACACTTAGCGGTCGCATGAATCCCTTGCATCCCTTGAATAAGTATTCCATGTACGAAAGAAATGACGCAAGTAAACTCAATGAATCGATATCATTGATCGAATTATGATTAATTCAATCGGGATTTTAGTCAAGCGAACAAGTTAACAATATTCTGTAAAAATGGCAGATTCTCAATCGATCACACTGCTTACCTACACTGAGATTTTGTTTTTGTCAAGGTCCCCTTTTAAATAGTTATTTTCTTTTTCTGAGGATACTCATAGCATTTTCATGACGAATCAGAGAACCTTTTTTCAAAAAAATCCATACTTAAAAGTAAAATCGGAATTTTGTTTTATAAGGCCGTATTTTTCAAGGACAAATAAAAGTACGGCCCTATAACTATGGAGCGGCTCATCTGATTAAAAAAAATTTTTAGCAGTAGATTATTTTAAATGCCTCGATGTTAAATCCTTATGGTGATTTCAAAGTTGTTTTAGTAATACTAGAAGAAATTTGCCATAGAAAAACTGAAACCAACTCAAATAGTACTATACTTATGTTGTTGTTGTTGTTGTAGCAATGCTCGCCCCACCTAATAGCCGCGACCGATCACAAATTGTCATCAATATCCTCTAACGGGAGTCCAAGGAAACTTGCCGTTTCAACAGGGGTGGACCATTAGGAAAGAGGTGTTAAAGGCGTTGGTTCCACATTACAATTAAAGAGATGGTTGGTGTCATGTGGGGACACATTGCAAGCGGGGCATACATTTTGTATGTCGGGGTTGATTCTGGATAGGTAAGAGTTTAACCTGTTACAGTATCCAGAACGAAGTTGAGCAAGAGTGACACGCGTTTCCCTGGGGAGTATGCGTTCCTCTTCCGCGAGTTCTGGATATTTTTCTTCAAGTACTGGATTCACCGGGCAATTCCCGACATAAAGGTCCAACGCCTGTCTATGGAGTTCACCAAGGACCTGCTTGTGTTTTTTCGCTTCATACGGCTGGGTTCTCAGGTGCTGTATTTCCTCAAAATGCTTACGGAGATGACTCCTTAGGCCCCTAGGCGGTGCTGGTTCGTCAATCAGATGTCTGTTGGGATGCCCAGGTTTCTGGGCATTCAACAGAAACTGTTCGGTTAGCATCTCATTTCTCTCCCTGATGGGGAGTATTCTCGCCTCATTATGCAGATGGTGTTCTGGGGACATAAGAAGACAGCCCGTGGCGATTCTGAGAGCAGTATTTTGGCAGGCCTGTAGTTTCTTCCAGTGGGTAGTTTTTAGGCTTGGCGACCATATGGGTGACGCGTAGCACGTAATCGGCTGGCTAATTGCTTTGTATGTGGTCATGAGCGTTTCTTTATCTTTTCCCCAGGTACTGCCAGCAAGGGATTTGAGGATTTTATTACGGCTCTGAATTCTCGAAACAATTGCGGTTGCGTGCGCACCAAAATGTAGATCCTGATCAAACGTCGCACCCAATATTTTGGGGTGTAGGACAGTCGGTAGCGTAGTGCCATCGACGTGGATGTTCAATATGGTCGACATTTGGGGCGTCCATGCTGTAAATGAGGTCGCGGAAGATTTAGTCGGTGACAATGCCAGGTTTCGCGAGGCGAAAAAACTGGAGAGATCAGGGAGATAGCCGTTTATTTTATTGCATAGCTCATCGATCTCTGGGCCTGGGCCTGTGGCCATTATTGTACAGTCATCGGCGTAGGAAACGATTGTGACTCCTTCCGGTGGTGAAGGTAGCTTGGATATGTAGAAATTAAACAAAAGTGGGGATAGGACACCACCCTGTGGCACCACTTGTTTAATTCTCCTTGGTTTTGATGTTTCGTTTCTGAATTGCACCGATGCCTGCCGAGCACCCAGATAATTTGCGGACCACCTTTTAAGACATGGGGGAAGGGTAGACCCTTCCAGGTCTTGCAGTAACGAGCCATGGTTGACCGTATCAAAGGCTTTTGTTAGGTCTAGCGCTACGAGTACTGTTCTATGGTGGGGGTATTGATTCAAACCGCAATTTATCTGGCTGCCAATGACATTTAGCGCGGAGGTAGTGCTATGGAGTTTTCTGAAGCCATGCTGATGAGGGGCTAGCTGCAAATGTGCTTGGAAATAAGGGAGCAAAATGGCTTCAAGCGTCTTTGCCACTGGCGATAGGAGAGATATCGGACGATATGACTCACCTATGTTAGCTGGTTTCCCAGGCTTTAGTAGCGGGACCACCTTGGCCATTTTCCATTTCTCGGGTATGAGAAAGGTGGAAAGAGACAGGTTGAAGACATGCGCTAAATATTTGAAACCCTCTTTCCCTAGGATCGGCATGGCTATGCCGTCTGGGCCCACTGCTTTGGATGGTTTAGCGCGACCAATGGCGTCCTCAACCTCTCTAGCGGTGATGGTGATTGGTGACGCGCTGAATTTGTGTTTATGTGCGTGTCTATTGGCTCTCCGTCTATCTTTGTCAACCGTAGGATGCATTATATATTGTCGGCAGAAAGCGCTCGCGCATTTTTTCGCATCTGACAGCACCTTATCGCCAAAGGCAATGGAAACTTTGTCTTTGTGCTTAGTCGGATTCGATAGGGACTTTACGGTGGACCAAAGTTTACCTACACCGGTAGAGAGGTTACAACCTCTTAGGTGCTCTTCCCATTTCGCCCGCTTGTGTTCGTCCACAAGCAATCTGATGCGTTGGTTTATATCCCTTATTTGGGGTCGCCTGGATCAAGCTGTCTTATAAGGTCGCGTTCCCTCGCTAAGCTCGCGGCCTCCGCCGGGAAGTGGGGCCGGATTTCGGGAATTCTCCCGGCGGGAATGAAATGTGCCGAGGCGGATTCAATGACCTTACGGAAGGCACGCTCCCCTTGGCGGGCATCAGTCGGGATAGGGAGGGCAGCAAAGCTGCTGTCTGTTGCAGATTTATATTCTTCCCACTTTCCTTTTTTGAAGTTTATGAAAGTGCGTTTTTCGGTGACGATGAAGTCGGCGGTACGCTCGAACGAAATAAGTATGGGCAGGTGGTCGGATGGCAATGTTACCATCGGCTGCCAGTTGACGCAGTTTACGAGTTCTGCGCTCACGATTGAGATATCTGGCGAGCTATGACAGCTTCCTACAATACGTGTGGGGGCGTCTCCGTTTATTGTGCAGAACGTCGTTTCTTCTATTTGATCCGCCAACATCTCACCCCTACTGTCCGCCCGCAAGTTTGAATGCCATAGGTCGTGATGGGCATTGAAATCGCCTAAGATAATGCGATTGTTGCCAGTAAGTAAGGCCTCGATATTAGGGCGGTATCCACTGGGGCAACAGGTGACAGGAGGGATGTAGATGTTGATGATTTCTAGATTTGCATCGCCTGACCGAACAGATAGGCCTTGACGTTCTAAGACATTGTCCCTGCGGTCGATGCCAGGATCAAATATATAATATTGCATAGAGTGGTGTATAATAAACGCGAGGCCGCCTCCATTTCCGCTCTCGCGGTCTTTCCTGTGGACATTATGTGGACAGAGCAGGTCTGCAATGCAGATCTTGCTGTGAGTTTAGTCTCTTGAATCGCAGCAATGCGGATGTTGTGCCGCTTCAAGAAATCGACTATCTCCGTAATCTTCCCAGTTAGTCCATTACAGTGTAACTTCAGAATTCTGAAGTGCATGAGGGGTGACGCCGCCGCTCTATGGGTAAGTGACGGGTGACTACGCCTAGGTTGTGGAAGGCCAGGACGCAATTGCTGTTGTGGCCTTGGGACTGGGCGCCCTTGGGCAAGCATTGGGGTACCCGGATGATTTGGGTTTGCGACCTGGCAACATGGCGCGATGAAACCCGTCGAGGGGTTGCCGTCGCGGAGACCAGAACATCTAGGAAAGTGGCACCACCCAAGGCAGGAGCTGCATTGAGCGGATGTCGCAAACCTATATATTCTGTGCTGGCAGACGGTGCAAACGGAGGTAGGGACTAAGAGTCTGTTTCCCTGACCTGCACGATTGCTGCGAGAAAAGAGGAGGGAGAAGAAGACGGGGGCAGGGGCTGATGCTCAGCGCTGCTACCAGCTCTACTACGAAAGTAGTAGTTATGAGTGGTATCAACTGTTTGAGTTGTTGGCGCCGTGGGGCGCGAGCAGCAGCGGGTACTTGTTGTGGCTTGCTGAGCAGCGAGGCTGCTGGAAGGTAGTGGGGGCGCTTAGGAGTAGACTACGGGACGCCCTTGGGCGTGAGCAGCAAGGAGCCTCAAAAGATTTATAAAAGTTACGTGGACGTCGGGTTTTGGGATCAAGCCCAGAACAACCTGTCCGATGCAACCATCCCTTGCACGAGACACACTGAACAGAGTATGACCGTCCTAAAAAGATTCTTTTCTGGCAAATGCAGCAAAACCATTTCTCAGGACCGGGGTCAGGAGACGGACCCGGATTGGGTTCGATACCTTCCCGGAGTAAGAGAATATGTAGCAGTCCTGCTGCAAGGAGCTGCTGGGAGGATGACAATTTGTGGGAGGGACGAAACAAATTAAATGGGGTCACACTGAGATGACAGTCCTTGGTCGGGAAAAATCCCGAGTCGCTCCGGTACATAGAACCAACTGCCTTTTTCCATAGTAAACATGTTCCTCTCATTTCGCTAATAAGGTCGATCTAATTGAGCTATTGCCTTGAAATTTGATATACCACTTTCTATTGAAACAAGAAGTATTCCGTTAAAAAAAAATCATCTCATTTGGATGAACCGTTACATAATTATAACGCCGGACTTTTATTCTGTCCTCAGAAAATAAAATTCCGATTTAATAATTTCTGTCGGACTAAAAAACTAAGAGTACAACAATTTTTTTCTGAATGACCTTTATTATAAAAGGAATAGCGGTTTGGGGCCCTGGTTTTTGTTCATTTGCCTATATAAACGGTCAACCTTTAATCAGCAATTTGTGCGAAGATAATTCAAATTGACCGAAGTTTCGGTTAAATTGGCCCGTAATCCGTTTGTTTTTACCAGGTTTTCTTCCAACAAGTATAATGGGTACTCACCATAACGACGAAAAACACGACGACGACGAAAAAAGTCAAGATTTTATATTTTTTATTTTTACTATGATATTGTTTTTTTATTATTATTATTTATAACTACTATTTTTCAACTTGCGGTTTTAATATATCAGTGTTCTCCTCTTCCGTATGTTTTTTTATTTATTTCATTTTTAATTATAACTAGTTAAAACTACATTAACCAAGTCGGTATTGTTATATTACCTTGAATGAAGACCTTTTTAAGCAGTCCTTTGTGAAAAATGACAAAGTTTTGTTATTCTTTGTTAAAAACAAAAATAATTGATTATACGTACATATGTAGCAAAAGCAATATGCGCATTTGTGCAATTTTCTAATTTTATAAACTTCTTCAGTTGTTACGACAGCGATTAACTTAAGAATTTAATAATGGTTAGCGATTTGAAAATAGAACCGTAAAATAACTTTTGGAAAACAATGCTGCATGAAAATTTATTTCCATTTTCGTTATTTTGCATAATACTTAGAAACCTCTGCAAAAGTGAACTATTCACTGTAAGTGCTTACTTATGCAACTACACCTAATAAAACAAAAACATCAGTGGTTGCGTTCCAATGAAGCGTGATCCAGATCCATATGGATCAATTTGTTGTTGCATTTGCATGTTAAATCTCCATCCGTATCTGGATCACGCTTCATTGGAACGCGAGGAGTGACTCAAGCTACAGCACAACACTAAAAGCTGAATTCAGTAAGTTATCTCTAGTCACTTTTAGAGACTATATGTGGTGAAAATCTATGTTGAGACAATTTCCTGTTATGGGCCCGTATTACGTGTTACGATCAGTGGCTGAAAACCATTTTCACTCAAGCGATAACTATGCAACTGTCAAACTTTTTGTAAAAATTATAATAAGTTATGGATCTAACAAGTACTATTTGTTGGTAGTTTAAATATGCCATTAATTCGATCTACCATTTCAGAGCTATTGTGATTTAAAAATGAGTTTCGATCACGGATCGTAAAACTTAATACGGGCCCTGTTCAGCAACAACAGTGCGGGGTGAACGCGCTTATTGTGTGTTGGGCTAGTATATCTCTATTAAAATTGAGTGTTCAAATAAGGAAGTCTGTGTTACAACTGATTGAATTGAGCAGTGAAAAACGTTGAATTTTGAATTCTTTGCTCCTATTACAAACAAAATTTAGATGGTAAAAGCCATTGATATCAGGAAGGAGTTGAGAAGTTAGCTTCTTACAATTTGATGCAAGCAAACTGCTTGGTAGGAAGGCATTATGGAATAGAAAAAAGCTTCGATCTGTTATGATTGCCCCTTACAACGTTTTGGAGCCGCCAATTCATTAGACCACGCCAAAGCAACTTCTAAAGAAAAGCTCCTTTTCAAATCCGTAAATTTGAATCAATTTACATATGAAGTCTGACGTAATCGCAATGACATTTTTTCCTTCTAATCCAATTGCTGGCAGCACTTGAGGAAAAGATAAAGAAACTTTGCTTACAACTTACAATGAGGCGGTTGCCTACCCGATCGCGCGGCTGGATTTTTATAATTTTACTGGAGTAGATTTTAGGCCTGTCAGAACACTACAATCAGAACTACCATAAAATGTCCCCTTATGAAACCTAAACATCGTTTTCGTAGTGAGGATAGTGAGGAGAAAATTGTCAAGGCTGAAGAGCTTAAAAAAATTTTGAATTGTCACTTCTTGAAGAGATTGAATACCGCATAGCTTATTTAATTTTAAAGGCCATGAGGATCCCCGTAACCGCATCCATAAATAGTCGGTTGAAAATAATATTTGCCGAGAAGGACCCAATATGGATATTGTAACAGGTTTAACTCTTACTTAACCAGACCTAACCGCGATTAAGGTAATGTATGTTCCCCAAAGTCAAGGGAAAATCAACATAAAAATACTTTAAATAAAAGTTGCGCGAACCTTGGCACTGCTTTGGCCAACACTCCGAATGTCTTTCGGTCATGAAAAGAAAAGCTTCTCAGTGAAAACTCATTTGCTTACAGATGACATGCTGAGTCAAAATAAAACATGTAGGTCCCGTCAACTGGTGCTTCAATCTTCTCTTATAATTTAGTTAATCTTGTTGATGGATCGATTTTTACTTTTTTTCTTGATACACAATTTCGTGAGCATGAAATGTTTTAAGCTTTTGCCCATTATTCAACGTGTCTTTCAGAAGTTTCGGTTTGCTGCTGCTTTCAGCCAATTTGATATTTTTAATACACTTTGTGTCATTTACTGATTCTCTTCACAAACTTGCAAATCTTTAAATAAAAAAATAATACAATTCATGCTTTTTCTCTCAAATTTCATAACAGCAAGATGCCTAATTTCTAATGTAATGCGCATGCGTTTGCTCGTCATATTTTCATAAAAATGATAGATCGGGCCTTGCTTTGCGATTATGTTCTTTGGTTTGCTCTACATGAATGGTTTTAAACATTGGATTCATGGCCTTGGAACGAATTTTAATATAAATCGTTACTACAAATATATTTATATTATTTCGTCTCTGTTTTATGCCTTCAATTAAATTTATTTATTCTTTTACATATCTAAACAACTCTTCTGATTTAGTACTGCCCACCCATGTATTTTGATGTCTGTATGTATGTTTTTTTTTTTTTTTTTTTGGGGCTAAGATACTTGGCTTGGATATCATAAGTGGTTTCAGGCTCTGGATCAGGGACTGATATCAGTCTTAGACCGGCCATAGTGACGAATGTCACGCGTGATTAGTTATCACGTCCTGCACGAGGTGCCCCTGCTTCTACTGATAATGGCGGATCTAGAGAGGACAACTCGATAAAACCCGCACCCCCTGAGTCATTGTGCCGAGCTCAGGGGAGGGAGGACTCTTTAAGAGTCAAGATCGGTACACAACGGTGACGAACTGGACTGTTTTAGGACTTTGATTTCACATTACATTTTGACTTGATGACTTTGGGCTGGTAGGTGCGGTATTCTGCCACTTTAGTAGGTCGGGGTGAAACCCTACCGAAATGGCAGGTAGGCTAATGCTGCACCTGCTCACGTCCCGTTAAAACCGTGGCGGGCCTCAAGGTACGTTCCGGCTCCATCGCCGGTGATGTAGGTGCGGTTGAAGATTTTCCCGCTTCGCGTCCGGTCTGGCTCTGAACGCATTACTCATAAGGTAATGCGTCAATCCTCGCGTGGCCTCCCTGCGTAGCATAGATAACCACGAGACCGTTAAAGGGCGACTACACAATCGGCTCCAGATAGCGGCCTTGAGGGGGACTTTTTTAGAATGGACAAGACTAATACGAATCCGCCAAGGATGGGGTGCGGAAGAAGAGCGCTTTTGATGGAAATCCGTCAAATCAATCTTCAGCACTCTAAGGCGGCTTCCACAAATTTGTTGCTCTGCCTTGAAAAAGGCGGAGTGGATATAGTCCTTGTCCAGGAGCCGTGGCTGAGTAGTAACGGCAGTAAGATTTTTGGATTAAGGACTGGAAAATTCAACACCTTGGTGCATGGGGAGGCAAGTAGGCCTAGATCCTGTGTGCTTGTTAAAAAAGAGATTAAAACTTTTATTCTCTCTAAATTCAGCAATGCTGACGTAACCACGGTCTGCCTCGAGCGAGGAAGTAATGAAATGTGGGTGGTCTCAGCGTACATGCCCCACGGGGACGTAGTGGGACCACCACCTGCGATACTGGGTGAAATCACCGCTGAAGCAAGGCGGAGAGGTGTTGGCGTGATCATCGGTGCCGATGCTAATGCCCATCATAGCATTTGGGAAAGCTCGGATACCAACACTAGACGCGAGTCTTTATTTACTTTTATTGTAGATGAGGGACTTTGTATATGTAATAGGGGGAATGACCCGACTTTTATTACTGCGGTAAGGGAGGAGGTCCTGGACCTCACCCTGGTTAGTAGAGAACTGGAAGGTCGGATATCTGGATGGAGGGTTCTCAACGAGCACTCCTTCTCTGATCACCGATATATTCAGTTCTCAGTGAACGAAGAACGTCCCGGTAAAATATCTTTTAGGAACCCTAAAAGTACTAACTGGGACTTGTATTGTAGGAAGCTGGGAGGGCTACTGCCTGGGCTATAGGTTCGTTCAAGCCCTATAAGTCTCCGGGCCCGGATGGAATCATTCCTGCGCAGCTTCAAAGGTCTTTGGGGATTTCCTGCCGCTGGTTGGCCATCATATATACTAACTGTAACGGGCTTTACTCACTTTGTTTGTTAAAACTTTGTTAATTTGTTGATATTTGAAATATATAAAAAGAGATCAAATAGGCGTTACAAAATATGTTAATAAAAATTTGTAAAACGAAAATTATTCTACAAGATTTCTCGACTTAAGAAGTTCAGTTAAATAAAATATTTGTTAATAAAATAAAATATTTATTAAAGCAAATAATAAAATTTGTGACTATACCAATAAATTGATGACCCCGATAAAAAAGAACATTCCTAAGCAGTTCCAGCCGAGGAACGACCTTATTTTCTGGCAAAAAGTGCATAATTCAGCAGGATCCTAATTCAATGAATATTATCATTTATAATCCGTCCACTAGCATCAACAACTAATCGTTTTCTGCATTTACGCCAACGGATACAAATTCAAAAAAACCTATTTGTACAGCAGCAACCAGACCAATGGATAATTTTGCATACAAATAATAGTTGCCGATTTCAAATACATATACCCCTGCTTCACATAATACATACGGCATTATTGTGACGAGCATATGTTTTATGGTCAATATACATGGAAATGTACTACGCTAATTACATAACATTTTAAAGAAAGAAAGTCTGGTGATTGGACGATCAATTCATAGCTGATCCACGATTGTGAACTCCGCATCTTCAACATATGAATGTTTAAAGTTTTAATCAGCTGCAAGTATAATAATTTATTTCATCCGCAAGCATCTTTCATCGTGAATCCATCATCATATGTTCCTGACTTATGTAAAATTTACAAATTGTAAGTGATTAATAGGTATATATACAATACTAGCACGACTATTTTAAGTAGAAGCTGTTGGCTATTTAGAAACTATTTGTGATTGTTCTCTTTTTATTTTTTACGACTAATTTATGTCGATATTGCGAAGTCCGATTATAACTAGAAATAGGAGTTTAATTAATTTATATCAACCGGTTGTGTCTTTAGAACAAAATCAACAACCGGTCATATCTCTACAACCAAATCAACAACCGGTCATGTCTCTAGAGCAAGATCAGAATTCTTCGCTCCCTTCTCAAATTCAGCATTCAAATTCCTCAGGTTTGAAACTATTATTGGTGATGATTTCTTTAATAAATGTGGTCTTGTAATAGATATCAAATCCCAAAATCTTATTGATCCAAAAACTAATATAAAGGTTTCAGGAGTCCTTTCAAAGAAACAATTTCCTACGCCAAAATTTTTTAACATTGGTTCTAACTGGGGTGATATATTGAAAGATTTTCCAGCTCTTCTCAATGAAATAGATTTTAATCTCCCTGTTAAACACAATGTTGTCCATCGTATCATAACAAAGGGTCATTTTCCTATCCACAAAGCTAGACGACTTCATCCTGCAAAGCTTAAGATTGCTAAAGAAGAGTTCGATTTTATGTGTCAGAAAGGAATCTGTCGTCCGTCTTCATCACCATGCTCGTCACCTCTGCACATGGCGCCTAAAGGTATCGATGACTGGAGACCTTGTGGAGACTATAGGAAAGTAAATGCAATAACAACTCCAGACAGATATCCTATTCCCCATATTCAAGACATTTCAAATTTTCTTGAAGGGTGTATAATTTTCTCAAAGATAGATATTTGTCGTGCTTATCATCACATTCCTATAGCAGAAGAGGACATTCATAAAACAGCAATCATAACCCCCTTCGGTTTGTTCGAATTTCCGACTATGCCTTTTGGTCTGCGTAATTCGGCGCAAACATTCCAGCGCTTTATGCACCAAGTAGTTAGAGGTTTTGACTTTGTGTATGTCTATCTTGATGATATTTTGATCTTCAGCAAATCTCATGAGGAACACAAGTCACATCTTCGTAGTCTTTTTAAGCGATTAGTTGAATTTGGCCTCAGGGTTAAGGCTTCTAGGTGTATTTTTGGAGTTCAAGAACTCATTTTTCTTGGTCATCAAATTTCCTTTAATGGAATTAGACCTACTAAAGAAAAATTTCAAGCTATTACAGAGTTTCCAGCTCCTACATCAATCAAGCAGCTACAAAGATTTTTAGGTATGGTTAATTTCTATCATCGTTTCATTCCAAATCTTGCAAATTTTGTCTCCCTTATATACACATCTTACAAATTTACAGAAGCTAATTACAAAGGGTAAGGAGTTTAAATGGTCCCAAGAGTGTGAAACGGCATTCAAATCTGCAAAGTTATCATTGTCAAATGCAACATTATTGGCATTTCCAAAAGCGGACGCCCCATTTTCTATTAGCACTGATGCTTCAAACACAGCATTAGGGGGCGTTTTACAGCAATATGTTAATAACCAGTGGCAGCCTTTGTCATTTTTCAGCAAAAAACTGAACCCAGCTCAAATAAAGTATTCCACTTTCGACAAAGAACTTTTAGCTATTTACGAAGCAATTAAACAGTTTCAATATTTTGTTGAGGGCCGAGATTTTTTTGTTTTTACGGATCATAAACCCCTTACAACAGCTCTTTTCACAAAACTGAACGGATTTCATTTCACAATTCACTGGGGATATTCGATACATTAAAGGCAGTGATAATATTGTTTCAGATTCATTATCGCGACCAGGAATAAATTCTGTTAAATTGGATATTCCTTACTTTGAAACTTTTGCTAAAGAGCAAGAACTCGATGAACAGCTTAAACACTTAACAGCTAATCAATCGGAAAGTTCATCTTATCAATTAAGACAAATAGAATTTTCCCTTGGCAAGCTCCTTTGGTGTGACTTATCTACTAGCATATGCCGACCTTACGTCCCTTCCACTGTTCGAAAGAAAATATTTAATTTAATTCATGATATTTCCCACCCTAGTATTAGATCAACTCGGAAGAAAGCAGGCATGCTTAACCAACGAACCGATATCATTTCGTTACGATAATTAACGTTAATAAACGAAACAAAGTCATTTCGTTTCGTTTATTAACGTTAAGAACGTCAAATTAACGAAATGATTTTGTTTCGTTTTCTGCCATATCAAAACGAAATCAAATCGATTATGTTGATTATTAATTTCAAACTATGCTGGCAAAGCTGACTGATGGCGAAGTCATTAAAGGTGAAAGCATTAGCCAAGCTGATTGCAACTTTTATCATGAATTTTGACAGTACGAACATTTCTCAGAGTATTTTTGACATTACCACCAACGAATTACACAAACAAATTACATGGAGTTTGTGTGTGCATGTCCGCTCGCTGTTACCACATTACGGCTTCACCATGGCTATAGCATTGGCAGCACAATTCAAACACAAAGTATCACGTTTTTGTTAACGTTTTTAACGTTAACGAATGCTTTTCGTTTCGGTTAAAAACGAGATACAATTTATCTTGATAATTTCTTTATCGATAATATTTCGAAGTGTTTCAACCGAAACGGTGGAAATTTTTTGATAAACGATTAGCTTAACGTTAAGGTGCATCCCTGGAAGAAAGTCACTCGTTTATATTTTTGGCCTAAAATTAATAAAGATATAAATGAATGGTCTAAGCAATGTTTACAATGCCAAAAATGTAAAGTTGGCAGACACACGAAATCTCAGTTAGAAAAGATACCGATACCCCCTGGTCGTTTCGAACATATACATATAGACTTGGTTGGACCTTTACCACCATCCAATGAGTACCGATACATTTTGTCAGTAATTGATCGTTTTTCAAGGTGGCCAGAAGCTTATCCTTTAAAGGACATTGTGGCTAAAACTGTTGCTCAGTGTTTGGTAAGGGAATATGTCTCTAGATTTGGTGTGCCAACTTTTATCACAACAGATCAAGATTCTCAGTTTGAGTCCAAGTTGTTCTGTAATTTTCTAGGTACTATAAGAACTAGGACATCACCCTACCATCCCCAAACAAATGGGATGGTAGAGCGATTTCATAGGACACTAAAGACTTCAATAAGATGTTCTAACAATTCTGTTAAATGGGCAGAACAATTACCATTAATTTTGCTAGGTCTTAGAACCACGTTCAAAGAGGAAATTCATGCTACTCCAGCTGAAATGCTCTATGGTGAGATTATTAAAGTTCCAGGAGCAATTTTTCCAACCAATCATGGCACCACAAATAGTGATCCATTAAAGTTTGTTAACAAAATTCGTGATTATTTTGAAAATATTCGTTCCGAGGAAAAAGAACCTATTAAAATTACGTCGTATGTTCCTCCTGATTTGAAGTCCTGCTCACACGTTTTTATTAGAATAGACAGGATGAAAAAAGGATTGGAACCACCATATGAAGGTCCATTTCCTGTGATTAGACGCTTTCGAAAAACATTCTTGGTGCGGAAAAACAATAGTAATATAAATATTTCAATCGATAGGCCAAAGCCAGCTTATATTTTTTCGGAAAACAAAAAGAAGGTGGTAGATTTCAATTTATAAAATTTTCACTTTAATTTTTTTTTTTGTTTTGGGGAGGGGGTAATGTAACGGGCTTTACTCACTTTGTTTGTTAAAACCTTGTTAATTTGTTGATATTTGAAATATATAAAAAGAGATCAAACAGGCGTTACAAAATATGTTAATAAAAATTTGTAAAACGAAAATTATTCTACAAGATTTCTCGACTTAAGAAGTTCAGTTAAATAAAATATTTGTTAATAAAATAAAATATTTATTAAAGCAAATAATAAAATTGGTGACTATACCAATACTAACTGCCTCAGGCTTAACTATATCCCGAAGTCTTGGCCCACGGTTAGGGTTAGGGCAGGCCAATCAGTCTCTCGTCGTTTCTTCTTAAGACGTTTGAGCGGTTGATTGACCTGTACCTACGGGAAAGGATACCTCGGGGGTTACTGTCGGCTTCACAGCATGCGTACTGCAAGGGCAGATCGACGGAAACGGCTCTCCATTCGATTGTAAAGCAAATAGAGGGGTCCCTAGAACACAAAGAGTATGCTCTGGGTGCCTTTCTAGACATCGAGGGAGCTTTTAATAATGTCTTACCGGGGGCAATCGAAAGAGCTCTGGTGGGTTTAGGAGTCGAGGCGGCTCTGGTTGAATATTCTATGCGGCAGAATTGTCGCAGCGGAGTGGGGAGGGGCCATAATTAAGAGGAAGGTGTGCAGGGGCACGCCACAGGGGGGTGTCCTATCTCCTCTCCTCTAGGTTGTGGTAGTCAACGAGCTTCTTGTGGAGCTGGAAGCCAATGGTTGTCGGGTGGTTGCCTATGCAGATGACCTCGCTATCCTAGTCAGAGGCAAATTTCTGGGCGCCCTGCGCGATGTTCTTCAGGGCTACCTGGATACTGTGGCTAGGTGGGCTGAATCATGTGGATTGGCGGTCAACCCGGGAAAAACGGAATTGGTCCTTTTCACAAGAAGATATAAGATGCCCGATTTTAGAACTCCCTCGATTGGAGGGGTTGCGTTGGTACTTTCTGATAGGGTTAAATATTTGGGGATTGTTTTGGACAAGAAACTGTCCTGGAGACCCAATGTGGAAGATCGGGCCAGGAAGGCCGCCATTGCCTTGTACTGCTGCAGAGGAGCTATCGGAAAGAGATGGGGACTCTCGCCAAGAATAGTACACTGGCTTTATGAAATGGTGGTCAAACCGAATCTGCTATATGGGGTGCTGGTCTGGTGGAAAGCACTGGACACGGCGAGCACCTCCAAAATGTTAGTGTCAGTGCAACGCACGGCGCTGATCGGTATCAGTGGCGCTCTCAGAACAACACCTACCTTGTCACTGAACGTCATGCTGAACATATACCCAGTAGATATTGCGGGAAAGGCGGCCGCGGCAAGGTCGTTGGTCAGGCTTCGTGATATGGGATATAGACTTTCTGACCGCGGACACTCTAGTCTTCTTACCAGTTTCGACTTCATCCCGGACAGAAAGGACTACTGTATGCCGATAACTGCTCCCTATACAACCTTCACCCCAGTTATTCCAGAGAGAGAGGATTGGGGTGGAGGAATTATCTGGGGCATGGGACCGTTTAACTTGTTCACGGCTGGGTCAAAGCTGGACGGAAAGGTTGGTGGGGGGGGGTCTTTTGTCAAGAGCTAAATTTAAGCAGCAAGTTTAAGTTGGCTGATCACTGCAGTGTATTCCAAGCGGAAATTGCTGCGATTAAGGATGCGGTGGATGTAATGCTATCCAGTGCTACCACGGTTAGGGAATTTAACATCTACTCTGATAGCCAAGCGGCTATCAAGGTCTTGAGCTCAACTAAAGTGCGATCGAGGGTGGTCTGGGAGTGCCTGACCTCGCTTGCGATTGCATCGAATTATTTTACAATTAAGATTATCTGGGTCCCGGGCCATAGTGATATCCCGGGTAACTGTCAAGCGGATCTCTTAGCCCGCATCGGTACAACTGAACCGGATGAAGATGGCTGTAGGGATTTCGGGATGCCGCTGGCCACCTGTGGATTGCTCCTCCATAGCTGGGCCTCGAATCAGCTCAGCAAACGTTGGGCGGATACCACATCTTGCAGGGTAGCAAGATCTTTCGGGCCAAAAGTGGATGGCAGGAGGTCTGCTGAAATAATTAATATATCCAAAGTTGAGATCGGTATCATTCGGAGCTTTATCGTTGCTACCCAGCGATTCTCTAAGTAGCTAGATCTAAGTCACCATTATTTTTGGTGTATGTGGTATCACAACGGACCTTCGTGTTGTCCAAGTGAGCTATCCTTATCAGGGCAGCTACCACCTAACCTATCCTATGTATGTTTGTGTGTGTTGGGTATTTGTACGTATGTATGTAATGAAAACTCTATGAGTTTATTCAGATTTTTCAACTATGGAAATCAACTTTGTTCGCGCTTTCTTTTGTATTTTTTAAATTACTTTAACTTTGTTTTTTTTTTTTCTTGAGAGGAGGTACTTTACCTTTGTATCTCTTCGTCCATGTGAATATTTGAAAAGTATGCAAACTGACTAACATTCAATAACAATATTATTTTCTAACACTTTCATTCAACAAATGCTTTTATTTACTATGTTTATGATTTTTTAATAAATACAACTTTTTTTGTGTAATTGCTTTAATAGTTTTTTTTTTTTTTTGATTTTACCTAAATTAATATGGGGCAAGAATGCATGTACAGTGGCTCACAGCTTATTTCGTGTGCTTGTATGTTAAACTGAAGAATTGTAAAATTATTTTTATTCGTTTAACTTAAAAAAAAAAAAAATTTAAATCCACAATCAAAGATAAATTATTTGTAATTACAAACACGTATAAATCCATTCAAATTTTTTCTGCTTTAGTATAATATTTACAACAAAAACAGAATACTAGGTAAATCGACGTCAGAGCTTATTTCGTGTATACACTTTTACCGTTATCCGCGCCAGTAAACCGGTTAGCAATTATAGGAAATTTATTTTGCCCAGTATATTACATTATATCCTTATTTGGTTTACACATTGAAAGTAGTCGGTTGTCCAGCTTAATTGAAAAATGCCGTGATGGGTCGTCGTACTTCCATTGAAAGCAGGGAATTTTTTAAGGATTTTTCACTAGGTGGCCAAAAGAAAAATATCTCCTCGACATGACTGACCATACCGGTCAGCTTTTGAATATTGCCATTTTTGGTCCAAAAAAACAAACATGCTGTGGCAAACGTGGTTGTGACTCACTCATACCAAAACATTTGCAATAAAACAAGTAATCCCAGGAATAGTTATTTTTCATATCCAACTTATTATTGGCGGCCCCCGTGGTGTGATGGTAGCGTGCTCCGCCTACACCGTATGCCCTGGGTTCACACCCCGGGCAAAGCAACATCAAAATTTTAGAAATAAGGTTTTTCAATTAGAAGAACATTTGTCTAAGCGGGGTCGCCCCTCGGCAGTGTTTGGCAAGCGCTCCGGGTGTATTTCTGCCATGAAAAGCTCTCAGTGAAAACTTATCTGCCTTGCAGATGCCGTTCGGAGTCGACATAAAACATGTAGGTCCCGTCCGGCCAATTTGTAGGGAAAAGCAAGAGGAGCACGACGCAAATTGGAAGAGAAGCTCGGCCTTAGATCTCTTCGGAGGTTATCGCGCCTTACATTTATTATTTTTTTTTTAACTTATTATATACTTGCCCAAAAATTTTTTATTATATGCTGACAAAAATCCTTGAGCACGTGCAGAATTTGTAGAATTTATATATGTCATGGAAGTCGTGAGTACCTATGTTCTTTTCCATACAAGTCCTCATTGACAGTATATTTGATGAACTATCATTCATTCTTTGTTAAATTTCTTCGATTAGCACCAAAAAACTTCATTAGAATTAGCAAGTTATATATTTTTTGACATTTTGGGGAAATCATGTATGTTCAGAAAATTTCTGACACTATTTCAGTTAGGTGTTGTTCACGCATTTTCGAAATTTAGTTGTGGCCAGATTATGATTACTAAGTGGCCACGGCGGACTACTACGTGGCCATTTGGCCATTACTTAAAAAATGCCCTGACTGAAAGGCGCGAATTAGTGATTACGCATTACAAAAATAGAAAGTCGCAGAAAAAAATTGCTGAAATTGTAAATTTAAGTATTTCCACAGTACAGTACATTATTCAACGCTTTTCTCGAGAAAACAGAGTGGTTGACAAAGGCCGCCAGGCTCCAAACAAAATTTTTACAGAAGCTGATGAAAGGTGGATATTAAGAAAAATTAAAACAGACCCAAGTACTAGTGCGCCAGCTTTGACAAAAGAGGTTGAAAAAGTACTTGGTAAGTCATGTAATCCTGAAACAATAAGACGACCATGTAATGGTTTGGGGCTGCATGTCATCAGCTGGTGTCGCAAACTTGGTTTTCATCGACAAAATTATGGATAAAACAGTTTATTTGAATTTATTAAAAAATAATTTACTAGAAAGTGCTAAAAAATTTGGCATTCGGGACAGGTTCAGGTTCTATGAGGACAATGATCCGAAGCATAAGTCGGAATTAGTGCAACGGTGGCTTATATGGAATTGTCCTCATGTGGTAAAAACGCCAGCACAATCACCTGATATCAATGTAATTGAGAATTTATGGAATATTCTGGAGCAAAAAATTAGAAAACATAACATAAGCAACAAACAAGATCTAAAAACAGCATTGCAAGTGAAGTGGGAGAAAATATCTCCTGAATACACTGGAAAACTTGTTAGCTCCATGCAATCCCGGTTAAGAGCTGTATTAAAACAAAAAGGCTACTCTACAAAATATTAGATTAGTAAAAACTTGATAAAATTTTAAAAAACATTTATGTATTTTCGAGTTTGTTTAAGCACACGAAATAAGGTGTGACGTAGATTTAATTATAATTTTGATTTTGCTGTAAATATATTACTTAAGAAGAAATAATTTTAGTTTGTTTATGTATGTTTGTAACAAGAAATAATTTATCTTTGAATGTACGTTTAAGTTTTTTTTCTAAATAAAGTTCATATAAAAATATTACACTTTTTTATTTTGATAAACGGGCATACGAAATAAGCTGTGAGCCACTGTATATTACAGTCTGACCGAATTTGTGGCTTCGGCTTCGGGTTGCCAATTAATTGCCCAATATTTTCATGTTCGGCAAAAAAACGTCCAAGGTTTTGGCCAAAGACGCACATTTTAGCATGATTTTATTTTGAACTTAAACAGCGATCGCAATACATCTATTTTGAATACTCCACTTCACAAAAAGTATTTTGATACTATTTCAATGTTAACTTCACATTACGAAGTGATAAATAAAAAACGTAGAATCAGCATTGCATAACATGAAATAATATTGAAAATGTAAGTAAGTGAAAGCGTAAGTACAGTGGCTCACAAAAGTATTTTGCATTCGAAGCTGATTATAAAAAGCTTTGATTAATTTTATAATTTATTATTTATTCAGTAAAAAGTTTCACTGGTATTAAAGCTAATTGCTCAAATTAGTTATATATGTTATATAAATTTCAAAATATATTTACTATTTTCCGTAAACTAAACAAACCGTAAAAAATCCAAATTTTTTTGCTCACACAAGTATTTTGTTTTTCACAAGTATTTGTAAAAAAATATAAGTAAATGCTGTTTAATATTTAGTATGGCAGCCATCACATTTGGAAACAGGATCCAAACGATTTCTAATAGATTTCACCAGCTTTCTGCAAAACTTTGTGAATTTTTTCCTACTCTTCGGGCAAAATAGATCTAAGGTCACTTTTCAACGCAATTTTATGTTTGTGCGCGCCACCTTCTAGATAGGACCGACAATTTTCTAAAGGATTTATATCAGTACTTTTAGGAGGTGCTGGTAATTGTTTGGTGTTGAGAAGCAACTCATTATTTGACGTACCGATTTTTCGGGACTGGATGGTAAAAAGACTAGCTTCCTTACTCCTGAGCGGACATACAGCCCCACAGCATGAGTTTCAGCTTTTCATTTCGCTTCCGCCATACCATGCAACTACCATCTGATACAAATATTTTATGTTTGCTCTCATTACAAGAAGCTGTCGTTTTCCAGGAGTCAAAACTATTGGTTTTGTATTTTTTAGCTCAAAAGAGACGTTTTTAGATTTTCACGGTTTCCTCTTAAAATTTGACGTTGTTATCTCACCGTCAACGGGTTTGGTCGACTGCTTCTTGTCATATTTTCTCAATAACCGTCGTCAATAATTGTCAATAATTGTCCTCTAACTGTTTTCTTGTTGTAGTAACCTAACGGGATAAAAATTTCACTTTCATTTTATACGAGCTTTTTAGTAAATATATAGTGATAAGAATACTCATCGGAAAAATGAGATATGTCTACTAAGCTGGGTCGATTTGTATGGACTAAAGGTAACCGATATCGCGCCATCGATTTTTCGATAGGATTTGTGCTCAGAAAAAAAAGTTCCACTATGTATACCGAAAAAAATAATTTTCAGGCCTGCGAAAAAATGGCGAAAAGTTCAATTTAAAATTTTTTCAAAAATATTTTTTGGGTTTTTGGGAGTGTTTTGGTCGAAAAATTGACCATTTCGCCATTTTTTTTCGCAGGCTCGAAAATAATTTTTTTGGGTATGAATAGTGGACATTTTTTTATCTGAGCCCAAATCCTATCGAATAATCGATGGCGCGATATCGGTTAATAAATCGACCCAATCTAATGTCTACCCAGCTTGCAAGATATTCGAAATTTGTGCACACATGATATCATGCAAAATACTTTTGTGAATGAAAAATGCCATTTGGAATGTACAATTTTTTCTGCAGTTTTAACGTTGGAAATTTATATTGTAATGTTAAACATGACACTATGAATTGGACATTTCTGGTGTAAATTTAATGTGAGACAGGTTAATTAAGCATTATTCACACGAAAAATTTTAATTGTTGACGTACATTGCAATTAACATGACGAAATGCTGATTTTACATTGCATTTTTCGTCCAGGATGATATCCCCAAAATTTGGATTTTTATTTGAAAATATACTAAGAAAATACCATTTTGGGATAAAGCCAATTCTGTCTTAAAATCAGCTGGCTGATATTGAGTATAACGTCGATGCCTTTTCAAAAGCATCTATCGACAAATTGCAAAATACCACCATGTGGCAAACTTGAGATTTCTTAGCCCTGGGCTCAGTTTATCTAGTTCCATCCAAAAAAACATAACTTTCATATTTGAATGCCAATTTTGTAAATAACGGTCAAATGGAATTTCAGCTCCACAATTGCATTTAAGCCCTTTCACTTATATAAAGCACCTTGGAGGGGGGGGGGGGGGGGGGGGGACAGAAGCAGTTTAAAGTATAGAAAATCTTAATGTTCTAACATATTTAGAAAAAAAAATTACATTAATCTACCGTGAAAAAATTCTTAAAGAAAAAAGTTGAAAAATAAGTTTTCCTGTTCTCCTGTAAAATTTAAATGCCCTCAGACAGACGGTTGTGCAGTTGGTCAACAGATGGTTTTGAAAATACATCGACGATAAGTAAATTGGGGTATACCGTATGGCGTACTTAGAAAGTAGAATGCAGTTTTATATCGTTTTCTTTTCATATTTTCATCTTTCTTCGCTATGCCATTTGAGATAAAAATAAAAAAATCCGAAAACTTTACCTCATACTGAATTAAGCGGGGAGTCCCCTCATTGCTTTTTTAAATGTATGAAAACATTTATTTGAAGCAATTTATAATTTATTTATTATTCGAGATTTACAAGGTATAATATAATGAGAAAAGTTCTTCGAAATATTTATGAACCTCTACACGTTGGCGACGGCGAGTACCGACGAGAATTTAATGATGAGCTGTACGAGCTTTACGCAGACAGCAACATACTTTTCAATTTCCGACTATTTCGAAATATTTGCTGCCAACTGTGGTGTGGTTGCCAAAGCGCAAATACGCTGACCATTTGCTTGATGACAGCAAGAAATTCGTTTTGTCCTCCTTCACCATCAAACCCATATTTTCCGTTTTACGACTGGCTTCAATCTTTCCCACAATACGCTTCACAGGACTTTATATGGGATATTAAGAATGCTGATACCGCGGTAGATGGCGCGGGTTTTTCATTTGGGTGCAACGCGGCATTCTTTATAGTACCAGTTGCTTTTCCATGGTCGCCAATTTTTTCCTCGGCGGCGGTACGAAATGCTTTAGAGATATGTTCCCACCACTCCTGCATTGCATCAGGTTGACTTGTGCTCTCATAGAGCAGGTGTGAGAGTAGAGTGGTTTTTTTCTTCTAGGTTTTATCGCGCAGAGGCGGACGCGTATGTTGGCTGCAATCTTAACCATTGCCAAGAAATTTGATTTGGATACATTTTTTTTCAATTTCTCCCATAGTGCGGCGGTTTCTGCCTCTGTTGGCAGTAATATGCGCAGCAATTCGCGTCGTGCTCCTTTTAATATTTCCCACGCACATGTTTCCTGCCGACTCCGAAAGGTATCTGCTAGGCAGATGAATTTTCACTGAGAAGCTTTTTATGGCAAAAATACCCTCGGAGTGTTTGCCAAATCACTACCGAGGGGCTACCCCGCTTGAAAACACTTTTTTCTAATTGAAAAAACTTATATCTAAATACTATATCTTAGGCGGACCATGCTATCAACACACCATGTCGGCAGCTATGAAAATCTCAAAATAAACTCTTCAGCACATGTGGTGTATTTCAAATATTTATTTCTAAGATCATTGCGCCAGGATAGCCAGAGTCTTTGAAGGGACTTTCAAGGTGAATTATGAAAGACTGAAAACGGCCGAAAATCTATATATATAAAAAGAAGTGTACATTTTGATTGTCACTCCATAACTCGAACGGCTACACAGATTGTCATGAAATTTTTAGGAAATATACAGGAAGGGGAGATGTTGGTTAGTTGATTTTGAAATCCCAAAGCGGTTAAGCCATATATATAAAAATCAAATTCTGTGTGTGTGTGTGTTCGCTATGGAAACGTATTTCCCACACATCAACCATCACCAAATTTTGGTTATGGGTTCCTTCGATCAACGGGAAGGTTTTAGGCTAAAAATAATTTCTATATATAAAAGGGGCGTGGCACCTCCCATACAAATGGAATCTTTGGTACTGCATACCTTTGAAGGTGTACATGCCAGAATATTGAAATTCAATGAGGAGTTATATGAGGTCAATCCCTAACACCACCAAGAAAATGCGGAATTGGGAAAAAGGGGGCGTGGAACCTCACATTCAAATGGAGTCTTTGGTACTGCATAACTTTGAAGGTATACATGCCAGAACATTGAAATTCAGTAAGGAGTTATATGAGGTCAATTCCTAACACCACCAAGAAAATGCGGAATTGGGAAAAAGGGGGCGTGGAACCTCACATTCAAATGGAATCTTCGGTACTGCATAACTTTGAAGGTATACATGCCAGAACATTGAAATTCAGTAAGGAGTTATTTGAGGTCAATCCTTAACACCACCAAGAAAATATCGAATTGGGAAAAAGGGGGCGTGGCACCTCCCATACAAATGGAATATATTATACTGCATACATCTGGATGTCGTAATGGTAGGATAATTAAAATTGGTAAGGAGCTATGTGATGTTAAGTCCTAAAACCTCCAGTAAAATGTGGAATGGGGAAAAACGATGGCTGCCGTACAAACTTAAGTTGTTTTAACACCTAAAGTTTGACTGCATTGTTGAGTTTAGCTGTTATGCCTTTTGGACGTTTAGTAATCTGCCGCTGTTAAAAAAATTATTTAGCTTCAGTCTATCTACATCTTCTATAAAAATCAAATTCTGTGTGTGTGTTCCCTATGAAAACGTGTTTGCTATACTTCGATCATCGCCAAATTTTGGCTCGAGGTTCCTTTGATCAAGACGAAAGTTTTTCATATTTCAGAATTAAGAATTTTAAATTTAAATGTTTTTGTTTTTTGGCTATGCGAAAGAACTATCTTAGCTCCCAAAAATGATCATGTTAACAAAATCAATGATCGCTTTCAAAATCAATTTCCTGGTAAAGTGACGAAATATAAATCGATCGACACAGTTACAGATGAAGATAAAATTGTGAATTATTCAAATTAATTTCTATACTTCTTAGACCCAAAAGAAATGCCTGCGCATATATCAACTTTGAAAATTGGCTCACCAGTCATGCTTCTTCGGAATGTAATTAAAGCAACAATCATCAGCGGTAAAAGGAATACAATAATAAAAAATAAGATACAATAAGATACAAGAATAAAATGTTTTAACAGAAAATTTCACCAAATATGCGTACAAAATTCAATTCAATTTACAGAAAAATAAATTAAATTATCAACAAACAAAACAGAAAATATAACGCAACATCCATTCGATCTCGGGCGTTACAACGTGCGCCTGGTAAAGCTAGTTTTGTATAAATCTAAGTTCATAACGCTGCGCTAACCTTTAGAAAGTTCAAAAACAATTGCTACGCATATGTATGTATGTATGAGTTCATGATTTAACAAAAGCATTGACGTTTATGTTTCATTGTTGTTATTAGGTGTGTGTATGTGTATGTGAATAAATTTATTTATATATGCGATTTTTATTAAGCAATTATAACTAACAACTATGTATGTATGTATAACTATTCACAAATAATAAAAACCAATTGCTTTTTTGTTGCACTCATCTAAATAGTGTTTTAACAATTCAATATTATTAACCTTTGTTTTATTCGTAAACGATCACAGTCAAAAAATTGAATATTTCATAATGGTAATTGTATGACAATGGCATGTATGGGGTGGTAAGTATGCATGTGTGTATATATGTAAGTATATGTTATGTATCTTTCTCTAACAATGACATTGATCGTAATAAATGGACAAATGTGTTTTTGTTGAGTGAATTTGATAACAATGTTATCCGTTTATTTTATTCGAGCTAAGCTATGTATTTTGCATTTTGCATATGTATGTATGTATGCATGTATGTATGTGTGTGTGTGTGTGTGTTTGGCTGCTCTATCAACATTTGATGACCATTTAAATAAGCTTTGATTTCTACATTTTCTGGCACTGCAATGGTTGAAGCATAATAATCATGCCGTTCTATCTATGCACGTACATAGGCCTGGGGCTTTTTTTTTTTGGGCGAGAAATGCACGCAAGCAACAATTTATGCTTAAACGCCTCAAAGTATGCAACAATTTTTTTTTTCATTTTGCTAGGTTATCATTTACTTGCAATATACTTCTGTTGTTTTTCGAGTATCACGCAGTAGTTCATGCACTACATTTGTACATATATTTGGATATAATTTATATATTTGTCTATGTTAGTAAGTTATTTTTTTTGTGTTTGGGGTGGGTGGGTGTTTTGTTGGAAAGCTGCCGATTGGCGCTTTCGTACATACTTATAATAAAGAATCGACGGTGCTTCGTACAGCCGATTGTGTGCGTATGTCTGCTTACTCGTCTATACACACATATGTATGTTTTTTTTTTTACTTATTTAGTGGTTTGCTATATTTTTGTTTTGTTTGTTTTTGTTTTTAGCTCTTGATACTTTTTAACGCTAGTCATTTTTTTTATTTGATTTGATTCTTTTATTAAAACATTATATAAAATTGCGTTTTATTGTTGTTGATTTGTTCTTTTGTTTTTTTTTTTTAATTTAGTTGCGTAATAGCTAAATACAATAACGCGATATTTACTGTTTTTTTTTATTTTCTTAAATATATATTTTCGTCTTATACATACATACCTACATATGTATATGTAATTCGGTTTATTTACTAAGTACTTTTACATATTTCAGCAGTACAAAAATTATTTCTTGCAAACAATTTATTTTATTTGTTTATAACTAAGCTAACTTTTTATGTCTGTTTGTAATTATTATTTTTTTCTATTACAAACTTAACATTTTTTAATTCGCTATTATTTGTTTTACTGCTCAACACATACACGCATATGGTTTGGTACACGCTTTTATCAATTTTTTTTTGTATTTAATTCAACTTAATTTTCGTATGAAAATAACAATTTGTTTATAACATCTAAGGTAGGTCTTTGAATTTATGTATCTAGTTAGTGTTATCTAGCTTCTAGCTTAAATTCTCGTATTTCATACATATATTTAACTTAATTTAATTATTTTTTATTTTTCTCCCCAGCAGTAAATGAAAATTGGTCCTTTGCATGTGCGAGTTCTGTAAATAGAATAACTAAAATACTGCAGTCCATAGCAAAAAGGCAGTAAAGTTAGTTCACTCACTGGCTTTGATATCAAAAAATGTCGGCGGATATAATTAACTTATTAACTAAACCAATACTCATTTAAAATTTATATTCAAAGACAATAGAAAGTTTTAATATTGATGTATACTTGAAAAATTTTAAATTTCCCGAACAAAAATTTTATTTTTTTATTTCATTCTATGTAGACACTTTACTGATTATTGCTAAGAACCACAGAATAAATGAAAGAGATTTGTGATGCAAATATTTTGGATACTGAAAGAATGACCTTTTAGAAAACAGATTCTTAGAAATAAAACGAGAAACCAAAGCAACATTCATGCCAATTTATTCCTCGTACTTAAAGCTTTACCGCTACAAAACGGTAATGTTGTAAATTTCTCAAAACATTGGCTACGTAAAAGAGACCTCAGCTGTAGATTCAGTTCATTGTTATAAACATAGGACTCTGCTCTGATATATCTGTATAACTAAAATGCACTTGAAATTAAGTAAATTTATTCCTCTATTAAGAAATGGGAAAACATTTTGTTGTGGAAAGTAACTGTACGATATTCATCCTCCATCAATCCTCATGCTTTAGGTACACTTATCATACAAGGAATGAGTAAATTTTTTGTTGTTTATACACATTTGTTCCCATTTTAAATCTTACCCCTGAAGATGATAAGCATTTATCGAAACGTTGTTTATCAATTTAAAGCAAACACAATTTTTTTTTTACAGTTGGAAGTAATTTCACGGAATAAGCTTACTTTTCAAATTTAATATATTCTTTACAAAACGTATCACAGAATTTCTTTAATCTGGAGTTAGGGAACAAAACCATTGCGTAGGATTTATTGTTTCACTAAGGACAAATAAGTCCAACATTTAGGACCATTTTATTTACTGCAGGGTCTAAATATACATACATATAAAAGGAACATTGGTGGAAAAAATAGACCCACGAAATAATTACAATTTTAAGGAAGTTCATCTTTTTCAAGCACTTTAAACAAGTTTACATATGACTATTAAAAAAAAAAGAAAGAAAAAAATACTAAAAATGTAAAGTAGTACAACTTCTTTTGGTCTAAGGTAGCCTAGGCGTGCCCAGTTTCTAATTCATATCATTTTTTGTAATTTTTTATTAAACAAAAAACGCACGGAATGCTTGAATAAGCCTTTAGTGAATAATTTTTCTTATTAATAACAATTTTCTTAATATAAAGTTAAATAAAACTTAAATAACTAAGTGACATACTTGGTACCAGAAGAATGCCCATCAAAATGGCGCACAGAGCGCTACTTGGGTCCGGTCTATTCGACCGGGCAGCATAGCGACCTCAATTAATTGGAAGTGACATACAGCTTTCGTAACCCTTCTCTAGGTTAATGAAGGTAGGTGATTTATAAATTTTTTGAAATGAATTTCCTCAGCTCATGGTCCGAAGAGAAATTGACATAATTTGCTTGAAACTTTCTTATTGCCGTTATATGCTATATGGGAAGATCTTGTTGACCATTTTTTGGAGATTGTGTTTCAGAAAACGGAGAGTTACTTCATGTGCAGTTGGTGATAGAAGAGGTTGAATCAATACATTCAGTTTAAAGATAAAAAGTTAAGAGGAAAGAACAATGCCTTTAATCTACTGTGTTATGGAGAGAACCACAAACTCCAATGAGGAGTGTTATTTATTCTGTTTCAAGACTACAGATAGCAACACCCACTGTACATCGCGAGTATAACGTTGCACCGCCACTCTTAAAATCATTGAAAATTGAAGAAAATGATGTCGAAAAGAGGTCTGAGCGTGCTATTATATTTGGCTAGAACTGAACTACAGTACTTAATGAAAGATCTATATTTGCCAAAAGGTGCAGCTGAGATCAGCGGGTCAGGACTATGTGAAAAAGATACGCTTGCGCCTGGTATATTTTATTGTCACCACAAGAAAGCGACTTTGATTCATATTTTGCAGAGGATCGTGACCTGGAATATTGTGATAGCATTCTTAATAATGTTTAACATCGAATATGACACAAACGAATCGAGATTGTTAATAGACTCATCAAAATGAAGTTTGAAAGCAGTTCAGCAATAAGAACGCTTTACTACCAGTCGTCTCTTCTGTAATTTGAAGGAATGCTATGACAACTTGAAGAATATTTTAGACAAAAGTACGAAGAACACAGTTGTATGGTATATGATTTTCTGTAAGTATATACAGTAACTTTGCTTTCTGCGATCGGAATCGTCGAAACAGGAACAGCATTTGACGAAGAACATTGGCATTCGAGGATTGCACTGGAACAAAAAATGTTGTGTGAGACAATTTAGTCCCCCGAAAGAAAGTTGCCTTACCTCCTTACACCAAATTTGTCCGCCTCTTAATCAAGCTGAACTGAAAGAAAGAACTCTCGCTGAAAAATTGAGTGGGATAGAGTAAGGAGAAAATCGTGAAGCTAACGATTGAAAATTTCGATAAAATGCGATGTTTGTATTTGAAAGAGATGGTACGTTGCAGGTGAGGTGGAATTAGAGAATGATATCAGACTTTTGGGGTTTGGTAATGCTAGATGATTCGGCTTGGAGTTTCAGGCGATTACGGAGCTTCGGTGAAGATTGAGTAAGTATTTAATATGTTTAGTTTGTTTATTTATATTCTAAAAGCCCAGCTATGGATTTAAATTTTGTTGCTAAATTGAATTAAATTTTTTTTTTTTGCGTAAACTCGACTTTTTTTCAAATCACAAAAAGAAATGTTTCAACAAAACTAAGGGTTATGGAAAAAATCCAACAACGTACGTTTTATTTTTTCTCCAAATCCAAAAGGTGAAAACAAGATCTAAAATATGTAGACCTGTGTTATGTTACCAATGCCAAAGATATGTTCTACCAATCAAGTATAATGCAAGGGCTTAAATAATAAGACCGATTTAGTTTTGCTATAAAACATAACTCGCTCACTTTACTCTAATTTCTCGTGTCACATGGGGTTAATCCTGCTAATGTGCCGGAAGAGAAAATGGCTAGTCTAGCTAGGCAAAGAGTAGACGGAACTGTTCTAAACTTCGTGGCTGTGCTGCTCTTCATTCTTTATATTTATAGTGTTAAAGACGTACCCCTGAGCTTTATGGCACCCAGGCATTTTTATTCATAATCAGCAAAAGATATAAGCAATTTTGGAAGTTGAATTCACTCCTTATGCCTAACACAAATTCCTATCCTTCCATGGCTCTCATTTTAATAGACATATATTTAAAAGTACTTGGAAGATGCTAATGGCATTGGAAAGAATAGCATTCCAGTTAAACTGCAGATCAGTCAGAGTTTAAGGCCGCATTTGAGTAGGCGTTTTTTTGTACGCCAGCACTGATTTTTCATTATCTAGATAACTTAGAGTTTCGGCTACAACTGGCTTTTGTTAACATATTCAACGCCATTGCTGAGCGAAGAAACGCTGTGTTCAAATAAATAAATTCTTTGTCTATAAATAAATAAATTTCTTTATTTCAGCATCACTATGATCACCAGCTTCAGAGGAAATATTTGTTTTTTATGTGAATGTAAAAATGTTCAAACTTTTAAATTTGTCAATTTTAATATTTTGCAATTAGAATAAACTAGAACGCGAACAGCTGATAGGTTGACTAGAGTTTAACCCTGCCAGATCGACCGCTTAAATTCAGTTTATAAACTTCAGTTCATAAGTTTAAGCGCAGTTTAACTGACAAACTAAGTTGAGCTTGTATTGAAAAACTGGGCCTAAGAAAGGATGTTTGCTGGGCTAGATAGTTAAGTCCGATAGAACGCAAACCCACAAAAAAAACGATATTATATTGGTCCAAGTGTTTATGATAAATATAACACTCGCCACTAATACTGAATCTGATAATTTTGCCACCAGGGTATTTTATACATATGTATATTTGAGGCTATAAGCGCAAAGGCGGTGAAACCCACAAGTTAATTTCGTCACAGTTCAGGTTTAAAATCCTTTTTTACATTATGACTTTTCAATACAATAATGAAGTAAGTTCTTTTTTGTCATTTATGCCCAAGTGACACATTAATAGACAGAGTGACATAAAAGTAGAATACACCAATTTTAATTTTAGTTTGCGGTTAAACCAATTTTGTGCTGATAGCCTCATTTGTAGATATTCTAATTATTTCCCTATTGCTCGGGCTTCCTTCATAAAAATCTTTTTTTTTTTTTTATTCCTTATTGCTAAATAACTAAATGTAATCAATCTTAGGAATTATTCAGTTGGATCAATAAATATTTGTTATTATCGTGTATGTATGTATGTATGTATGTATTTATACGCGTGTAACCCAATTAACAAGAGAAATCGTATTCACAAAACTGAAAAAAAGTTAGTTCTCAATTTGATTTTGTTGAACATTATTTATTATTAAAACTGAAAATTTTCTTAAATTCCTCTCAAACGCTCATTATCACCTGTAGTGTGACCTGAGTAACATTCTTTCAAGGCATTTCGATTCTACTGGGTCTTAGCCATGTTTGAGCTGGATGTGAGAGTATGACATTTCTCAATTCGAGAGCTAACAAAAATGAACGGTTATTTGAGATGCATTTCAGCAATAACGTTTGAGATTTGTGAAAATGTATGGCTAGTGGTCAAATACTTCTCAAATTGTGATTGAAAAAAGCTGTGAATTGAATTTTGTATGGCTGTGCGTTTTGTGTGTGAGTTTAAGCCATTATTGAACTGCTTTCTCGGATTATCTATTTCTTATAGTTATTACACGTTTTCTTCGTTTGCCTAACACCACTTTCGAAACAATAAATTCCATAAATAAATATGTATGTATGTATGCACCTTCTTAAATACTAATAACAATGTTAAAACACATACATACATCTGTAGTTAATTCGTTATTTATTGTTTAATTTTCATTTGTAGATATATATTTTTTCCTATTTAGCTATGTTGAAGTGGTTGTTGTTGTTGTATTTGTTGATGCACGTTGTGTGGTATATTGGGGATTTTCGGGTAATTATAGTCAATATGGTTGTGTTGTTGTTGTTGATTTTGTTTTGGTTTCTTCTCTTATTATTATTATTAGTTTGATTTTGATTGACACTATGATGGAAGCGCAAAAAGATTATCCGTAGCTGGCGTAGCGGTGATTTCCGATGTCGTAGTAAGCCTATGCTAGAAATCGTTACTAGTCGATGGATAACCCAAATTGCTCTCCACCGTGTCATCCTTATGTCAGAGTGTTGGCTTATAGACTTCGATGGCCGGCGTCAGCATATCAACTCTCGTTGATATCGATGTATCACTGAAAAAAGATAAGAAAACCGAAAGAATTACAAATATTGGATTGCTTTTATATATTTAGATAAGTTATCAGTAAAAAATAGCAATATTAGACTGAATAATGTACCGCACTCTTGGAGAACTGCTTTTGTAGCTTTCCTAACAAAGGCGGAGAAGATCGCTCAAATTTATCCCAAAGACTACAGTCCATTAGCCTAACGCCATTTCTGCTCAAAACTTTTGAGAGGGTGATAGATGTCCAACGTGGATGAAAAAGTGCTCTCCATAACACAATATGCGTGGGAAAGTCAGTGGACGCAGCACTCCAGAGGGTGGTTATAAACATAGAGAAAGCTTAGGAGTATTCTCAGACATTGCGGGGGCTTTCAACAGTATATCAAAATGGGCGATCATGGATTGTCTTAACTACATTGAAGTACATCCAGCCATAACCAAATTGATGGGCTGCATGTTAAATTGCAGGAAGATTACTCGATAATGGAGATTGTATGAGGCCGCGATATCAGTGGAAAGGGACACGCCACAGGGCGGGGTGTTATCATCTCTGCCGTGGCTGATCATCAACCAGCTGCTCAGACGGTTCAATGGGACACGTCTAACTTACGGCTTACGAAGATGATCGTGCATGATGTTCTTTTCAATTATCTAGCTTGAGATCCACTTCAGATAAAGTCACGGCATTGTAGTATGTTTATCGGAAGAATTTAGAGAATTTAATAGAACGAAGAAAAGGCCTCGATGTGTGGATCGCTGATGATAAACCGTCATGGGTTTACTCATTTTCTATGTTTAATTATGTAATATACATAAGTTACCATTGAATATATATATTTACAAAAACAACAGACCCGGTCTTGAAGACAACAAATATTATGAAAGAAAAGGCACAAGTTTTAAAATAAAAATAAAAAATTTGTTATAAGCAGTTTCACTTCTATTGCTGCAAAACCTCATGAGAAAGAAGAAAGAAAATGAAACTTTTTAGCTCCAGAATATTTTTTTCTACAATGTATAGTTTTCGAGTTATTGCAGTTATATAACGCGACCATCAGTGCAGTTCATCCAAAAAAAATCGTAACTGCGCCAAAAAATTAAGGCACATAAAAAAATACCTCATTGAAATTTGCAACATCGACTGAAAATCTGATATGGAATGAACCAGGTATACTGACCTTGAACAGAAATATTATCTCTACGGGCTTTATAGAGGTAAAACTGTTTTGGAAAAATTTGCAGATACAATATTTTGAAATTGCTCTAACCCCACCAGTATTTGTGTTATTCCAACAATATTTGGTATCTGGGTCACAGTTATAGTGCTCTACTACATTATTGGTATATAGGTCACTTAAGTAGATTCTGCCCTTGCCAATTACAAAAAGATTTCAGATCACAAAAAATCTGTAATGCTTAAACATTGGAAATTGCTCTTTATCTGCACGGGATTGTTTTAAATATAATTTCGTAACTGTATTGAGGACTAATTTTTTTCGGATTTTAGAATGGTTTAAGAATCTTCTCGGGAGTTCTGAAGCACAATTTCGGAATAATTTCGTCATTATTTTCTGAATGGATTCTGGACTATTTCAAGATGGTTTTAATAATTTCGAGCCTTTCTCCGGATCATTATGGGATTGTTTTCGGCATAATTTTGGGGCTATTTTTCGTTACCAAAAAATACGAACACTAAATCCCTACTGAGTTTTAGGTATTTTTTAGTAAATTACTTCAGCTGTTTTGTTGTAATCGAGTCGCAAAAGTCATCACAGGTGTCAGGTCATCCCGACATCGAAACATCCAGATACCCAAGCATCACAACTTTCACATATATAATATATGTATTTACGGTTCTAGTTCATTTAGATTTTAGTCTAAATAATTTAAAAAAGGCCAGTTTGTTGGATAGGTACAGGATAGTTTATGAATTATTTCCGACTTTCTTCGAATTGTCTGTGGGGTATTTCGGGTTTGTCTTGGGACTGTTTTCACGATCGGATAATTTTGGGACCATTTGAGATTTTTTTAGGAATCAAATCAGGATGATTTTTGCGATAGATTCGGGACTATTTGCGACCGTTTCAGGATTATGTTCGGAAGAGATTCGGGAATATTTTTGGATTGTTCCAGGATTATTTTGGGACGATTTCGGGACTGTATCCAGAATGTTTTCGTTGTTATTACAAGATAATTTCAGGACTATTTCGTCTAGGGACTCCGATCATGATCTTTTTTGGGACTGATTTTCTTGTTCTTTTCGTAACAATATCGTCCAGGCTATTTTCTTAACATTTCGGGATTACCTTAGTATAATTTCGAGAGTCTTTTCCAGATTATTTCGGACCATTCCAGGATTGTTTTCGGAGCCATTTCCAGGGTTTTTTTGAGAATTATATCGGATTTGTGGCTTTTGCAACTATTTTAAGGCCATTTAGAGATCATTTCGTAAAAAG
Source organism: Eurosta solidaginis (assembly GCF_040869045.1). NCBI lineage: Eukaryota > Metazoa > Arthropoda > Insecta > Diptera > Tephritidae > Eurosta > Eurosta solidaginis. Next base: position 104,785,728 of record NC_090319.1, read on the forward strand.
CCTTCTAAGGTAGCAATTGGGCCCCACCCTTATATACCCTTACAGATGTTTAGTTATCTGTATGCCGAATTTCAGAAGTGTTACAAAAGCAAGCAGCCAGACATCCAAACTTTCACTTTAATAATATATATCGTCGCTGTCCTTGCAAAACTATTAATCGACCAACTGCGAAACCGTCTATCTGACGGCATTTAAATTTTAAAAAAGAGCAGAAAAACTTATTTTACACCATCTTTTTTTAGGAATTTTTCCATGATAAATTAAAATAATCTTTTTTTCTATATATGTTAGAACATTTAGTTTGTATATTGTACGACATAAAAATGCTCCTGTTTTTCCTCGTTAGGTGCTTTATATAAGAGAAAGAGCTTAAAAACAATTTTGGCGTTCAAATTCAATTTAACCGCTATTTTCCAAAATTGATATTCAAATATGAAAGTTAGGATTTTTTTTTGGTTTGGACTGGATGCATTGAGCTCGTGACCAAAAAAATTTCGTTTCGACTATTAAATAACAAAATTATCAAAATTATTAATAACGTTAGACATCAAAAAAGTCATTTAATCAACGGCCCAAGCCCCAGGTGTGCATGCCTTCATAGTACACGCTAACACTGCTCTTTCCCACACAACTTGTTAGTCAGAAAATAAGTAATACTTGGTAGCTCTGGGATCTTGGAATATTCTATTTTTAAATTTCGTTTTTCGATAAACTTAACGTAATTTCTTTTTTCGTTTGCCAGTAAACGTAAATTTTAAAGGGAATAATAAAATTTGTTTCGTTTATTGATAAAAATAACGTTAACATGCTGCCCTGGTCTTAACAATTTTTGAAAAGAAAATAATTTTCAGATTTATTACCGGATAATTACGGGACTATTTTCGGATCATTTCAGGTTTTATTCGGGCTATTTAATCGTATGGTTTCAAGAATATTTCTACATTTATGGGGCCATTTTGGCATTATTTAATGATTGTTCCAGGAGTTTTCACGATTTTGTCTGTTATAATTTCGTGATGTGTTCCCGACTATTTCGAGACTATCTCAGAACTGTTTTCAGGATCATAACTGGGCTTTATCGGAATAGCTTTGTCTTTGTTTTCTTCGTGCGGACGGAGCCACGGGTAAAGCAAAACGTTTCGAAAAAATTAGGTTGTTATATAATATTTCGTTATGGCGATTTCTCGCCGTCTCCCTCTCTATTTCCTTTGTAGCTTAGTCTTGCTTTACTCTCACTTTTCCCATTCCTTTCATTCATCTTTCTCTCCCTTCCCTAGCCCAATGGCTCGCTCTCCATCTCTCTTCTTTCGATTCACCTATTTCTATTGTTCTTTCCCTTATTTGATAGGCCCTTTGCTTTTCCACTTATCTTTTGATCATTCTTCTTTCTTCTTTTACTTTCCGTTCTTTTTCTTTTCCGCCTGCTTTCGGCCTTTCCATTTTCCTTGCTCTAGTGGTCACTTACTAGCTTTCTGCCACCTCTCTTTCGCTTTCTAATCTCTCTCTTCTATTTCGCAAATTTACCTGTAATGCCTATTTTTTCATCGTATTCTCTACTTAAATAGAGTTTCTAACAATATTCTGTAACTAAGCACAAGAATCTGCAAAATCAAAAATAAAACTCAAAAATACTTTCCTTTTAATTTTTCTTAACACTTTTATTTTAACTTTATTTAACTTTGGCTAAAACCGTAATACAACCTATTGTAGTTGTATTTAAAAAAATGAAAATGCGAATGCAATAGACACAGGAGAATTAGGGATATTAAAGAATTTTCTTATGCTATTATTTTTACTTTACGTTTGATTTTTATATTGCTTTCATTGTTCTCATTCTTAAGTGCCACAAGGAGTCTAATATCCGCCAAAAAATTATTTCCGCGTTGAGCAGAATCATTCATCATCGTTTATCTGTACAAATTACATACATACATCCCAATAAACACTTAAAAAGCCCATTCCATTAACGTACACTTACTAAAAGTCCATCTTGATTTTAAACTTCGCCTTTCTAATAAAAATACCCATCACTGATGAAAAAAACTCACCCAAATACTGTTGACTTACATTGAAAAGAGAAATCCAATAAACAAGGCGCTTCCTCAAGCCAAGCCAACCCAACCAGCAGCACTCTATCGTATGCTCAAGCCTTAGAAGGGCCCCAACCCAGCTCAAACTTACAAAACATAAAATACCTATCATTGAGGAAAAAAACTCACCCAAGTACTGTTAGCTCACATGGAAAAGAGAAATCCAAGCAACAAGGTGCATCTTTAAGTCAAGCCAACCCAACCAGCAACACTCTATCGTATGCTCAAGCCTTAGAAAGGACCCAACCCAGCTCAAACTCTAGGAATGCTAACTCAAATAACATAGACGCATCTACCCCAACCCAAAATGGTAGTGAAATGCGAGAAATGATCGCTCTATTGAAACAAGTTATGCAGCAAATCACAACAATGATGACACTTCTTGTCACCCTAACTACTAAAAACTGTTCTCCCCCGACCCCTTAAAGATCATTATCTGGAATGTCAATGGCCTGTCCAAGCATTTACTTGAAGAAAAGACATTACTCCAGTCCCACAATATAGACATACTTCTCATATCTGTGACCCACTTCACTGATAAAAGCTACTTTGAGGTCCCTAAATATAAGTTTTATCATACAAAACACTCAGATCAGGTATCCTAATAAGGAGCAGTATTAAGCATTGTAATACAAACTCGTATCGCACAAATGCCATTCAAGCCACTAATGTTACTGTCGAACATTCGAATGGCCCAATTACGCTCTTAGCTATCTATAGCCCACCCAGACATGCTATCACTGCGGAAGAGTATGAACATTTCCTCAAAACTCTTTTAAACCGATTCTTAGTTGGCGGTGATTACAACGCCAAACACACCCTCTGGGGCTCTCGCCTTATCACCCCTAAAGGAAGGCTTTTAGCCGTCTCAAACTAACTCCATTCTCTACTGGAACATCCACATATTGACCCTCAGAATAGCAAGCAAAGAGGCCAATTATCTCAATAGCACCTATACGAATGGAGAATAACGAATGGGCAAAAAGTGATGTTGAAAAAGCAAATACTTTCGCACGCCACCTAAAACTATTATTCGAGTTAAAGACTTATCCCAATTGCCTGCCTTGCTTATTTTATTCTTTGCTTAGTACATACTTTATATGTAATTACGTATTAAAGTTATGCTTTATAATTCCAATAATTATCTAAACAAATATTTTTCGAATAATGCCCAACTCTGTTTGCAATTAGAATTTGAAATATTCAACATCGTTCTACATCAAAAAGGAAAAATATTTGATTCTTTTGTAATATAACCACAACTGTTAAAAAACAAATGGCGTTACAAAAAAAATAAACAGTTTTTGTGTTTGATCGCTGGGAACCAAACATTAAAATGCGTGCGAACAAAGTTCTTGACATTGCAAAGTCAAGATCTAGCTTCACGTAGATATTATTAAGCTCATTAACAGCACTAGTAATGGGGGCAAAATTATGATAATTAGACCTAACTGGCATGGCGTGAAATGGGTATTAAAAACGAAGTATTCTATTAGGGACGTTGAAACGTATTTGATCAAGAAAATCATTACAGTCAATAAGTCCATTGATAACATCATAGATAAACATTAAGGACTGTATAGTTCGCCTACTAGCAAGAGATTTCAAGTTTATAAGCAAATGTCGGGCATTATAAGATGGAAAAAGATCAGCGAAGTGAATCGGTTGGAGAGCAAAACGAGTAAAACTCCGTTGCACACGCTCAACCCTGTGGGAATGAGAAGCATAAAATGGCTTCCAAATATAGGAGGCGTATTCTAACTTCGATCTAACAAGGCAATTATAAAGGGATTTCATTGTATAGGGATCTTTAAAATCTTTCGCATATCGCTTTAGAAATGCTAAATTGGAGTAAACTTTAGGAATTACTACGATCACGTGATTAACAAAGGTGGACCCAGAGTCAAAGAGAACCCCAAGGTCAGAGAATACTTCGACTGTGGACAGCTGATTATTTAGAATCGAGTAACTTGTATTGATTCTAATTTGAATTCTCGACAGGGACATATGAAAACATTTATTGATATTAAGAGCCAGATTATTTCTAACACTCCACTCAGTAAGATTGTTGAGTCAATTTGTAGCCGACAAACGTCGAAAAAGCAAGTAACTCTGCCAAAGAGCTTCAAGTCATCAGCATATAGTAAAAATTGTGCATGATCGAAACAAGACCTAATATCGTTTATAAACAGAACAAATAAGAGCGGGCCAAGAATACTGCCTTGAGGCACACCGGAGGTGGCCACAAAAGAGTAGGATTTCGTGGTACAGATTTTAGCAAACGATAATCTGTTGGTGAGGTATGAGCTCAACCACGTAAGGAAAGTTGAATGGAAGCCTAAACGACCAAGCTTATATAATAGTATGTTGTGTGAGACTGTATCAAAGGCTTTCGAGAAATCAGTATAGAATGTGTCCACCTGAAGTCCATTCTTAAAGGCTGATATACAATACTCAGAGAACACAGCTAGGTTGGCAACTGTGGAGCGACCACGGACGAAACCATGTTGATTTGGATCAATTATTTCTTTAACAGCGAAAACTATTTTATCTTTCACAATTTTCTCGAAAAGTTTTGAAAAAGTAGTTAGTTTAGATATTGGTCGGTAATTTCTGACATCATTTTTATTACCAGAATTGTGAATAGGCGTAATTGAGGCCATCTTCCACTTATCAATGAAAACACCAGAGGAGAGGGAGAGGTTAATTATGCGGGATAAAGGTTCGGCAAGAGATTAAATACACTTCTTAAGAAAGAAAGATGACAGGCCGTCAAGATCAGTTTTGTGTGACATTTTTAAGGTAGAGATACCAATACTGAATCTGAATCTGTAACAGACAATTCTCCAAAATTGATGGATGCCGAGTTAATATCTTCGTAATATGAAGTATGTGTATTAACCGCATCGGCGACAAAGTTGGATTTGAAAAAATCCGCAAAAGGATTCACAGTGTCCAAAAAACTAAAAGAACGAACATTATCTAATATCATACAGTTTGGGATATGCGAACAGCCTTTCGTGGACCGAATGTAATTCCAAAAGGCTTTGGGGTTTGACTTCAGATCATCTTCGTAACGCGGAATATAGTTATTATAAAGAGTTTTATCAAGCTCGTTAAATTCGTTCATGAAGCTGATGTACTTTTCCCTGAACTTTAGATCGTTAGTGGACTTGAAGATTTTAAAATATTTATTTCTTTTATTCTTGAGTGTTTTAAGGCTTTTTGTGTACCAAGGTAACTTATGCCTTCGGCAGGAGTCGAAGAAAGATTACAGTTTAAGACTTCGAAAATTTTTTCAAGAAACAATTCATACCACTCAAGGACATTGCTAGAAAGAAAAATAGAGTTCCAATCAATATCAAGAAAATTAGCATTTAGAGAGTTATAATCATCATCCCTGAAGTTTAAAGATTGATGTTCAAACATAGTGATAGGAGGGAAAGTACAGAACTCAATGGATAAAAATAGAGGAATATGATGCATATCAGATTTACAGATAGGGAAAGTATATTCCTGTAAATGAAAGACAGAGTTCTCATCGAGAAACACAAGATCGGGGATATTACCAAGTTGATTAAAAAATAATAAATTTAAGGCGCATAACCTCCGAAGAGATCTAAGGCCGAGCTTCTCTTCCAACTTGCGTCGTGCTCCTCTAGATTTTCCCTACAAATTGGCCGGACGGGACCTACATGATTTTATGCCGACTCCGAACGGCATCTGCAAGGCAGATGAGTTTTCACTGAGAGCTTTTCATGGCAGAAATACACCCGGATCGCTTGCCAAACACTGCCGAGGGGCGACTCGCTTAGAAAAATTTTCTTCTAATTGAAAAACCTTATTTTTAAAATTGTTGATGTTGCTTTGCCCGGGGTTTGAACCCAGGGCATCCGATGTGGTAGGCGGAGCATGCTACCATCACGCCACGGTGGTCGTCTTTACGATAGGTTTCAAAAATATTGGGATCAAAGAATTCAGCGTCAAAAACATCGCCATTTAGCCAAGTTTCAACGAGAACAAACACATCAAATTCGCAACGGGATGAAAATAGGAATACTTCCCTCCCTCGCTTTAGTACGCATTCCAAAAACATTATGGTAATAAATCTTAATATTTTTTAGATTATTAATACAAGAATTAAAGCTAGGAACATTAATTTTATCTATATTATTATCTAAATTATTTTTCATCTTGCTGTGCCTTTGGAAGGTGACGAAATGGCTGGACGTTGATCCCTGCAGGCCAAAGATTGGCATCAAGAAGCTTATTATAAAATGCAGGAGAAACGCCAAGTTTAAAATAGATTTTCCGAAGACCCTGTAGCGAGGTGTCTTTCTTGACAAGTTTGTAGCACGAGATAAACTTACTGTCGATACCGGAATGTTTCTCGACATAAGCAATTATATTATTATCGGTTACTGATGACTTAAAAGATGAAAGCTGCATCCATTTCTTTTAAACAACAACATCTAACTCTGTAGAGGCATTTCGCCGTACCACTAGATTTTTTGCGTTGGAAACACTCTTATGACGCGCAGTAACCGGAATGTTGTAATAACTAGCTGAGTCTTTGCTTGCACTAGTGGTACGTGAATTAATAGTAATGGTAATGTCATCATTAGGGGGACTCATGTAACCTTATAAATGCCTTATAAAGTGTGTAAACGTATAAATTTATCTAGTGCGTAAACGAGCTGTCAAATTTTGTATGAAAAATCATTTACACAATTTCTATAAATTTATGCGCACATTTCATTGTGTAAACGCGATAAACTCAAAGGAATGCAACCTTGCAGACATTACAGAAGGCATTTTCATCAGAAATTTCCAACATCAGCAAGTAAATGCGTTTTAGTTTTGATTTTTCACTTAATCTTGGCATTTTTTAATTTGTGTAACAATCAAAAAAATTTTTTTTGGCAATAATACAGCTGATAAACAATCAAGTTTACCAAGAGTATTACTAGGTGCGTTCATATAACCGCGTGTGTAAATAGATAAAATTTTACACCTTTACCGGACCCTCACTAAGGTAGGCACCTTGTCGTTGGTGTGAGGGCTTAGCCGAACTCCATAGCGCCCGACTATGAGGCGTAGCTGTTTAGGACTGACATCTACGCCGTTTCGCCTCATAGGAGGGCGGCGGGATGTCGGTGACCAAGAACTGCCAGCCCCCTAATCCAGGGTGTTATGCGGACCGTGCATATTGGACGATTTGCAGCCAGGGGATAAATTCGGCTGTATTCGAACGGAGCCTTCCCGATACCGGGCCATCTCGGGAAGTAGTTATGGCCTTACCGCAGTAAGGGGCGCTGCTGTGGCGGAAGGTTCTTTCCCCGTATATAATACTGGACCGCTGAGCCCGCCTTGTCGGGCAGGTGGTCGTACGACCAAGACGAACAACTCATTACCTGAATGTAATAAGGAGGATGTAAAGAGGAGGACTGAGTCGCAATCCAAGGACGACAAATACGAATTAAGCGATGCGTCGGACTCAGGGAGCGAGAGTAGTGCTGATTCAATGAACTCCGTGTTGGAGAAGCACACAAATGAAAACGGAGTAGAAGAGTGGAGAACGGTACGGAGCAGAGGAAGTAAAAGAGCTCTCTCGCAGTACCGTGCAGCACTAAGAATTGTACAACGCTTGGGAGCAGTGGTCGACCCAACAGAAGTTGAGATCGAGCGCTTGGAATGGGCCCATGAAGCGGTAGAAGTAGGTCGAAGGCAGTTCAAAAGGTTTGCTGCGAGAAACCCTCGGTTCTGCAACCGGTACGAGGAGGAAAAAGCGTCGAATGGCAGAATGAAGAGGCAACGTTCGGCAGAAGGCGACAAGCCTGTTTTCAAGAGGCAGAAAGGACCCAGTCCTAGAGCCGCGAGGCAGGGCAGTCGCATAGACAAGACAAGTAGGCCCAAAGCTGTAAGACAGATGGGTTCCAATAGCGAGGTAGCAACTACCTCGAAAGCTGCCAGTCAGAGGGAAGTTCCAACTACGGAAGTAGGAGATAAGCCAAAGGGAGATAACGCTAAGACTCCGGCTTTCTCGGAGGCGCTAAAGGGAGTTAACGCGAAGACTCCGGTGTTCTCGGAGGTTCCAAAGGGAGATAACACTAAGACTCCTGCTTTTCCCGAGAAGATGAGTGATGTGGCAAAGCAGTCACTGACTGTGGCGCTGGTTGATCGTAGCAGTCCGTTCGGACAAATGACTACTGAAAGGTGGAGATCTGTGGAAAGGGAGCTTATTAGCTTAATGCTTAAGATGATGCGGGAACAACCAAGTAAGCCCCTTCCAACCTTTGATTCGGGGGGATGGTATAATGGTGTGAAGATGATAGCGTGCGACAACATCGCGAGCTTGCGGTGGCTGGAGGAAGTCGTTCCAAACCTCCAAAGGCAAGGCACGAATGCGCGGTTTGAGGTGGTGGATAAAGCGCAAATCCCCACGGTACCAAAAGTTAAGGTATGGATACCATGCGTGATGAAGTCGGAGGATACACTGCGACTTCTGCAGAATCAGAATCCGAACATACCGACACAGGATTGGAAGGTACTTACTGTATCTCGGCCTACCGAGGATGGTCAGTTCTACATCTTCCAAATAAACAAGCAGGCGGAGGATATTTTGTACACGCAGCTTGGCAAAATTTCCTTTGGCACTGGCAAAATTTACATGCGACTCAGGGAAAGAAGTCCCGAGGATAAAAATCCTAACACGCTGGAAGTGGGCGAAGTCGAAAAGGACCTCAGAAGCCTAAGGGAAAAAAGACAGGTGGAGGTCCCCGACGTCACCACGAACGTGCTAGAAGAGGACCAACCGCTAAATGGTGCTGTGACTCGCACAGAGGAACACACGGCACAACATTCACGAGGGGCTGAAGGGGGCCTCGAATACTCTAAACCAAAAGGGCAAGAGGAGGACGACGACGTCAAGACGAAGGTGCCAGAGGGGGGGGAAAAAAAGCCCAATGGTGCTGCGAGTCCTACAGATAAACCTCCAACACAGTAAAATGGCGTCGAGCGAACTCCTCCTAACCCTTGAGGAGGGTTCGTTTGACGTGGCGCTGATCCAGGAGCCGTGGCTCTCATCGGGAGGAAAGGTTTCTGGACTTAGCGCGCGCGGGTTTGGAGTTTACTACGCACAAACGGAAGGACGGGTGCGAGCTGTAGTAATGGTAAGGAAACAGCTGCATTCATATATGCTGCCTAATTACACCACCGAGGATCTCGTAGCGGTGGCCGTTGAGCAAAAGAATAAGCAGGCATTTATCCTGGCGTCCTGCTACATGGCCCATGCTGCGGAGGTTCCACCGATGGAGTGCAAAAGGCTAGTACAGGAGGAAGGGCGCAAAGGGCGGTTGGTCATAGGCGCAGATGCATATGCGCACCACAATGCGTGGGGAGGAGCAGATACGAACGAGAGAGGCGAATCTCTATTTTGTTACATCCTGCAAACTAATTTGCAGATAGCCAACAGGGGAAATGTTCCTACATACATTGGTCCAACATCCAGCAATGTTCTGGATATTACATTGAGCTCCGAGCGTGATATATCAAGGTATGATTGGATGGTTCTCGATAGACCATCCTTCTCCGACCATGCGTATATAAGCTTCAGCATCCTACTAAAGAGGGTAGAGAAGGGAGGAACCTTTAGAAACCCTAGGGCAACGAATTGGACTAAATTCCAGAAACATGTAGAAACGAAACTGGGACAACCCAAAGAGGTTGCTAATGTAGAGGAACTGGAGGAGTCGAATGAATTCCTAACAAGGACGCTGATGGCTGCGTATAACAAAGCTTGCCCTCTAAGAAGATTCAGAGGAAAAGCAAAGCCGCCATGGTGGAGCAATGAGCTGAGTTTTCTAAGAAGACAGGTAAAAGAAATGTTTAAACTCGCAAAGACCGCGGAAAGCGAAGCGTGTCGGGACGAGTACAGGGATCTACTGAGGATCTACAAGCGTGAAATTACCAGGGCGAAGAGAAACTCATGGAAAAGTTTCTGTACGGACATAGAGTGCTCCAGTGAAACAGCACGGTTGAAAAAAGTCCTAGCAAAGGGAAACATAGTCCAGGGACTAATAAAGAAAGAGAACGGGGAATGGTCACGTGATAGTGAGGAATCCCTTGAGGTGCTTCTTGATACACATTTCCCATCGGGAGACGGTTTAGAAGAACCAGCAGACATCACTCACACTTCGATCACGGAGCTAGTGGTGCCGGGCTTGGTGACCGATACCAAGATCGAGTGGGCAGTGAAGACGTTTTCTAAGTTTAAATCGCCGGGCCCAGATGGTATATTCCCGGCCATGCTACAAGTCTCAAGTAGGGCGGTCGTGGAATGGCTTAAAATAATATTCGATGGGTGCATAAGACTGAATCATGTACCGCACTCTTGGAGAACTGCTCGTGTAGCTTTTCTACCAAAGGCGGGGAAGATCGGTCACGTGTATCCCAAAGACTATAGACCCATTAGCTTAACATCATTTCTGCTCAAAACCTTTGAGAGGCTGATAGATGTGTACGTAAAGTCCAACGTGGATGAAAAGCTGCTCTCCACAACACAGCATGCGTACACCAAAGGCAAGTCGGTAGACACCGCATTGCATAGGGTGGTAATAAGCATAGAGAAATCCCTGGAATATAAGGAGTATGCTCTAGGAGTCTTCTTGGACATTGCCGGGGCTTTCAATAATGTTGCAAAATGGGCGATTATGGATGGTCTTAATTACATTAAAGTACATCCTGCCTTAATCAGATGGATCGGCTGCATGTTAAATTGCAGAAAGATTACATCACAATGGGGATTGTACGAGGCCACGAAATCAGTGGACAGGGGCACGCCGCAGGGAGGGGTGCTATCACCTCTGCTGTGGACACTGGTCATCAACCAACTGCTCAGGCAATTCGATGAGGGACCCGTAAAACTTACGGCTTACGCAGATGACGTTGCAATTGTCATAAGTGGAAAATGCCTTCCAACGATTAGTTCTTTGATGGATCGGGCGCTTCGGGATATTCATACCTGGGCATCTAATGTCGGGCTGAAAGTCAATGCGGAGAAGACGGATATGGTCTTGTTTACAAAGAGGTACAAGGTCCCAAATTGGACCAGGCCTAAGTTAGGAGCGGTGACCTTACAGGAGAAACCTTGCACAAAATATCTAGGAATCATCCTAGACAGTAAGCTGTCATGGAAGCTCAACTTGGAGGAGAGGGTCAAGAAGGCCTCAACGGCACTCTATGCATGTAAAAGAATGCTGGGGTGTACGTGGGGCCTATCGCCCTCTCTTTCTCATTGGGTTTTTACAGCGATTGTAAGCCCTATTCTATACTATGGAGTTCTTGTTTGGTGGAAAGCCACACAAAAAACAACATACCTCAAAAAATTAGAGGGGGTATGCAGACTATCGATGCTTTGCATTACGGGAGCCCTGAAAACAACCCCGACGGCTGCACTGTATGCCATTCTGCACATTCCACCTGTAGACCTGGTAGCAAAGAACAAAGCGTTAACGACCGCAACCAGGCTCGATGTTTCGGGGCAGCTTGAGCGCCGACCATATGGCCATAGTAGTATAGCGTCCTCAGTCACAAGACGAACAGACTACATGATTCCCTACCTGCACTTTGAGGGAGATCTTAAGGCCACAATAGAGGTGGACGGTTGGCGCAAGGGTGCGCAAATGGCGGACGAGGCGATACATGTGTACACCGATGGTTCCAAATAGTGGAAGGAGTAGGGTCTGCGGTATACTGCGCTGATCCGAAATTAAGCAGATCCTACAGGCTGCCGGATTACTGTAGCGTTTTCCACGCGGAAATATTAGCCGTAACCAAAGCAGTAGAAACCCTGGAAGAGAATAGCTTAAGCTGCAACCGTGTTAACTTTTATATTGACAGTCAAGCAGCAATTAAGGCAATAATCTCGCATAGCACAGCATCTAAATGCGTGTTAGAGTGTAAGCAGTCTCTGGAGAGAATCGGGACAGGGAGAAGCATACATCTATATTGGGTCCCAGGGCATATGGGAATAGATGGGAATGAAAAAGCGGACGAATTAGCTAAAAAGGGCGCATGCCTTGAAGCTTGCTCCGTAGACGTCCCAATTAGATTGGGCGAGATTAAGCGAATGCGAGAGGTGCACATGATCGACCAAGCAGAAAAGGCGTGGGTTCAAGCGCGGGGCTGTAAAGTGTCGAAGATTATGTGTAGGTCTTACAACCTTAGACTAACACAGTTGCTTCTATCATTAAAAAGAGAGGACTGTAGACTCATGACGGGTATTCTGACTGGACACTGCCTTCTGGCGTCGCATGCCTTTAAATTAGGCTTGGTCAGTGATAGCAGGTGTAGGAAGTGCGGGTTGGAGGAGGAAACGATCGAGCACGTTCTGTGCTCGTGCCCTGCACTTGCCAGGCTAAGACTCCAGCTATTAGGAGTGATACAGCTGTCAGATCTAGAAGCAGCAGTCCTAGGAAGCTTCTAGTATTTGCCAAGAGGACGGAGTTATTTTATAACATAGGTCCTGGTTTTTGATAGGGTTTTTAGTTTGGACGTTAAAACAAACTTCTGGTAACACTACGGACTCAATCAGTCTATGTGAGGTCCTCATGGACCGGCCAGTTCAACCTACCTACCTACCTACCTACACCTTATAAGTTTATATGCTTTCATGAGTCCCCCTATTATCTTCATTTACCTCATCAACAGCGCCAGAGTGTTGTCAACCAAAGAGTTGCCCGACGTCGCAGCGTCGACAGCATGAACGTGTGATGGGAAAGTTGAAAATGTAGAAAATGCAGGTACCGGCATTGTAAAATTATTGTTCCCAAATGTATTTGAAGAATTTGCATTAGATGTCATTGTTGTTACATTAGCAGAAGTAGAAGAATGAGAGACAGACGATGACTGCAAATTGCTGTTTTTGGCAGCAGTCAAATTTCTATATGAGGTTTTCTTTCTTTTTTCGACAAATTTCTATTTGAGGTTTTCTCTCTTTCTTCTTTCGACTCTGTTGACAAACCAACAATCAAGTTTTGAAGTTCTTTGACCACACTGGTCAGTTGGACGATCAAATTGTCTTTATCAACAATACTTTGCTACAGCAGGCAAAAATCACGAAGCATACTATCCTTTTTTATACTCAGCGTGCTTTGCACACAGAGTATATTAACTTTGATTGGATAACGGTTGGTTGTACAGGTATAAAAGAATCGAGATACATATACACTTCCATATCGTTAGCTTAATGTGAAAATGTGCTAAGTCACTTTTTTTGAAAAATTGTTTTTTAATGCAGTTTTAAACATGAATTCAAAATACATCGATCACAAAAAAAAGTATTTTAATTTTTCATTTTTACGTGCTGTGGGCAATGATGTGTAAATGTGCTAAGTCGTCAGCTGTTAAAAAAATGTGCTAAGTCAACCTGTCAATAATATCAATCTGAATTACTAGTCATTTCTTTGTGCGTGCATGTTTTGTTGTTGTTGTATTAACAATAAAAATACTACCCGAAGGCTTTAGGGAGTGTTACCGATGTTGATGGTCCTTTGCCGGATATAGATCCGGTACGTTCCGGTAACAAAGCACTATTAAGGTACTAGCCCGACCATCTCGGGAACGATTTATATGACCACATTAAACCTTCGATCAATCGATTTGCTAGATGTAGAGTCCTAGTTATAGGTTCATTCATAGCATAATTCGTTTTATGAGTTATTTAGATAAATAATCTATTATGCCGAAGATCACGCATTGGAATATATGGAATGAACAAGTTAGATAAGTCAGAGCAATTCATGCTAAAGTTTATTACATTATAGGCAAGCATGAGTGAGATAAAAGTTCTTCTGTCATTCAAAGTCTGAAGACCAAGCAATTTGTGCCGCTGGTACATGATGGGAGGCCCTATGGCCAGTGAAGCATACGTAAAGCAATTTTTGCAAACATGTTTTGAACTTTCTCAATTTTATAGGAGTTAGATTCATAGAAATGATTCCATATTATTGAGTAATATTCAAGACCTCTTCTGACCAAGGATATATAAAGTGCCTTCAACGTCATAGGGTCCTAAAAGTCACTTGTGTTACGTCTATTGAACCTAACTATTGCAACAAATTTTGAAACAATGAAGTCAATGTGACTAGAAAAAGAGAGTTTGAAGTCAAAAATTATACCCAAGTCCTTACTCTCTTGACAACGATTAAGAGATTTTGCATTTAGTTTGTAGATAAAGTTTGTGGCAGTTGTCTTTTTGGAATAAGACACAACACAGCATTTGTTTGAATTTAAAAATAAATTATTGTCTGCGCACCATCCGGCAAAAGAGTCCAAATCAGAGCCGTTAGAAATAGTTTGACAAATAAATAGTATTTTTTGTGAAATATATAGTTTTAGTGTTATCTTTCAATCATTAAAGGGGACGAGTGATGGAGATAAAATGTGCTAGGTCGGGAGAAAAAATTTGTTTTGATTGCGGAAATTGTGCTAAGTCATAAAATAGCTGCTGCGTTAACATACATAATTTTTATTTATCTTTTTTAAAGCTTCTAAACTCAAAAGTATTGCAACTAAGTTATCCTCATTCACAATTTAGAAAAAAAATGGTTATTTAAAAATTATTCATTTTTTTTCGTCTCCTATAAAATTTGTAAAAAGTGACTTAGCATATTTTCACATTAAGCTAACGATATATCAAAATCATCAGTATGGAAAAAAAATTTGATTGAGCCATGTCCGTCCGTCCAGCGGTCTGTCCATTAACACGATAACTTGAGTAAATATTGAGATATCTTCACCAAGTTTGGTACACGAGCTTATCTGGACCCAGAATAGATTGGTACTGAAAATGAGCGAAATCGGATAATAACCACGCTCACTTTTTATTATATATATAACATTTTGGAAACACACAAAAAACCTGATTATTTAGTAAATAATACACCTAGAATGTTGAAATTTCACGTGTGGACTGATATTTAGACTCTTGATAAAAATTTGAGACCACGCCCACTTTTATATAAAAGATTTTTAAAAGGGTCGTGGACGAATAAAATAAAATATATCTTTGCAAAAAGGAGCTTTATATCAATGGTATTTCATTTCCCAAGTGGATTTATAACAATAAATAGGAAAAACTTCAAATTTTAAAAAATGTGCGCGGCATCGCCCCTTTTATTACTAAGCAATTTTCTATGTTTCGGGAGCCATAACTCGAAGAAAAATTAACGGATCGTAATAAAATTGGGAACACACATTTTCCCTACATGCCACGTGTTATGTAGAAAAGTAATTTATCTGAAATGAAATGTACAATTAAAGTTCACGCTGAGTATATAATGTTCGGTTACACCCGAACTTAGATACCTTACTTGTTTTAAGTAAGTTATAGTTGCCAGTATTTAGCTTGACTTGACAGGCTGGCCGGCCGTTGTTTACGAATTTTGTAATTAAAATTTAAGTAACTCCCCGATAAGCTACAAGCTTCAAACTTGGAATATAGTTGAGAACCCGATGACAATGCAATAATAAGAAAAAAACTCCGATAGGTGGCCCACGGATATTTAAAAAAATCGTATTTGTGGTCCGATTTGGCTCATATTTGGAAAAAATATTACGTACAGTTCGGTAGAAGTGACATCAAAATATTTTGTAGTTCGAGGAGGGACAAGCATACGTGGCGCAGAGTCGAGTAAAGTCTTTGGAAGAATTCTGTATCGAGGACTAAGATTGTAACAAATTGTCAGGAAAGAGTCCTTGTAATAATGAGTCACTAAATGAACTAAATAGAATGAGAGATAATAGGCTATTAATATACTTATATGAAGTAATAATAATACTAAAAGCTAGAAAATAATTAGGTAGGTCCTAGGTACTAGTCATCACACTCCTCATCAATCTAGGGCGTTGATCAGACAATTAAATAAAAGCCTTGGTCGCGTCAAATTTCTATTGAGAATCATATGTAAGACCAACTGAACCTTAATCAGGTTATGCTACGCCTCACATTTTTAGAAATTTCACACGCCCAAGGCTTTTATTTAACTGTCTGATCAACGCCCTAGATTGATAAGGAGTGTGATGACTAGTACCTGGGACCTACCTAATTATTTTCTAGCTTTGAGTATTATTATTACTTCATATAAATATTGTTTTCAGTAAAACCGTTGAACTTAAACATTTTGTTTAATAATTTTATTATAAATAGTTTTGAAGATGTGATACTTAATTTGAGATAAATACTTTAAGAATCAGTTATAGACATTTTTCTTCCTATAAGAAACGACATTTTTAAAGGGTGTAAATTTTTCATTGAGCCCGAAATATATAAAAATGGGCATAACTTTGCCTTTGCGTTGAAGTCTTGAATGTCATACTAATAACTTTTAAAGAAGAAGCGTATCACATACGCTTATCACTTTCGCTTTATTCACTTAAGCTATTATTACAAAACAGCACTGGTGTATGTAAAAATTGTTGGCGTTTGACAGCTCAGTCCCTTTCTCTTATAATTCAAGTTTGTATGTACTGAATGGAGTTTATGTAAATATTTTATAAATTTGTAGCTGAACTTTTTGAAGGAACTTCTGTATGTATTTAGGTGCTCACTCATCGGACGTGTTGCCAAAACGGCAAAATATAAAATACGCTGAGGACGTTGTGTGCGAGCTTGGTAATTCATCAATCAATCAGTCTAACGGATACGAAAAAGGAAAAAGGAGCTTCCTGTGTATTTAAGGTATGCATTTAGTTTGCTTGTTTGTCGGCAAATAGAATCCAAACAGGATTCTAAAATGCCTCAAATCTGAAATTTTCGTTAGTTTAATGATGGTTTCTATTGTTGGCTCTTTTTCACACTGGAATTGTTAATCCGAAAATGTTCAGCATTCTGAAGATAAAAATTTATAAGTTAATTGTTTATTGTCTCTGGTTGGTAGGCAGCTAAGGGAAATGCATTGCTGATGCTATGTGTATAACTGTCTAATAAGTAAGGAGTAAACGACGGTGTTTGTATGTATATACATATGTACATAAAGATGGTGAGACTGGGTCCCTTCTCCATAGACTTTCTTTGGAATATTTGCGACCACAGCTCATTGCGATGTATGTATCTAGAAAAACATAAATTTTATCTAGAAAGTGACAATTAGACTTATTATTTGTCTTAAAATGTAAAAAAATTTGAGTACACCCGTAACCAGAAGCAACACATAAATTGAAGAAAGAAGCAAAGTAGAATAAATAAGTAGGGGAAATGGCACACCCCGCTAGACTATAAACGCAATGAGAAGGGGAGAGGTGCGTGCATGATACATCTCAGCTGCTTTAGTACCATCCAGCAATGCCCCTGGTTTTTTAAGTTCGTCTTCTTTTTTGTTCTCTCACCATTCCTCTGACCAGGAGCTCAAATGAGCATGATGATTGAAACATTTTCTGCAGCGATAGGTGTCTACTTATCGTTACTGTCGGCCTTGCACTAGGCGATGGGGAGTTAAACGCATTGAGTGCTGTTTGATCGTCTAAGTAAATACATATTCAACTACTATCTATACACAATAATTCTGCATGGAAGATACTAACAGAGTCACGAAGATAAACACAAAGAGATCCCTTAAGCTATTAAGACGGCGTAGTTCATTCTAATCCCACCGAAAAAATAATTTTTTTTTTTTATTTCTTAAATAATAGTTGGTAATATCATTAAAGTTCAGGCTTTAATTAACATGTACCATAAATAAATCGCGGCCTCCGTGGTTTGATGGTAGCGTGCTCCGCCTACAACACCGTGTGCCCTGGGTTCACACCCCGGGCAAAGCAACATCAAAATTTTAGAAATAAGGTTTTTCAATTAGAAGACAATTTTTCTAAGCGGGGTCGCCCCTCGGCAGTGTTTGGCAAGCGAACCGGGTGTATTTCTGCTATGAAAAGCTCTCAGTGAAAATTCATCTGCCTTGCAGATGCCGTTCGGAGTCGGCATAAAACATGCAGATAGGTCCCGTCCGGCCAATTTGTAGGGAAAATCAGGAGGAGCACGACACAAATTGGAAGAGAAGCTCAGCCTTAGATCTCTTCGGAGGTTATCGCGCCTTACATTTATCAGTTATCATAAACCCCTTGAAAAAACGGGAGCAATATATGTATGTGCTAGTTCTTACGAAGAAATTACCTATAATGTGGCGACTGAAAAAAAAAGTTTTTTTGACTTATAAGAATTACCCTAATGTTAGTATTGCACTTATATTTTGTGAATGGAATCAAATTCCTCTAATTCACATAGCATTTCTTTAAAAGTTCTAAGTGCTCTTTAATAAATGCGAAAGCTGAATGCAAGAAAGTTCTGATGATCGAATGTTAGCATGCAATAAAGTAAAAACTTGATATTTCGCTTACATCTGGAGGAATACTTTGACCATTTAGAAATGGACCATTGCATAATATGCCGGCCGGCGTGGTGTGATGGTAGCGTGCTCCGCTTACCACACCGAAGACCCTGCGATCACGCCCCGTGCAAAACAACATCAAAACTTTAGAAAAACTTTTTTTTTTCTATTAGAAGAAAATCTTTCTTTCTGTTTTCCCTTCCCTTCGTTGTCCTTTGCTTTTTTTTCCTTTCAAAAAATCTAAATAGTTTGGAAAGCAAATCTCTGTTTGGATGCGGTAAATATTTCAGTTTCGTTACAGCTTTGAGTTTCGATTCCGAATTTGGTTCCGGGTTCGGATTCGGGATAGGTTCAGTGTTCGGTTTCGGTACCGGAAGAGGTTCCCGTTTCGGTATAGGGCTAGGTTTCGGTTTGGGTATAGATTTCGATTTCAGTTTCGGTCCTCTGGGCACATTTTTAACTCTATTTACTCCATACATTGTAATACGATTGAATATACATACGTATGTATTTGACCCTTCAAGAGAAAAGGCCATTAACTCGAATTGCGTTGGTTTATTACGGCGATCAGGTATAGTGGGTCGCGTGCGCTAGCTTTCGCAAGATGGTCATAGTAGGTAAGCAGAAGTGAAAGGCCCCTTATGAGCCAAGCATTTTATCACACACACAGAATTTTATGACATCCCTTCATAAAACCTTAAAAGTTCGCTGTTTTTTTTTTTTCAAAACCCTAATTTTCAGCAGCTAATTTTTTTACAGCGCCGCGCCGTTAGTTCCGCTTTCTCCAAACTGGAAAAAGAAGCGGTAAAGATAGGTTTGATGGCGAATGAGGACAAAACCAAGTACCTGCTGTCATCGAGCAAAGAGTCAGGGCACATGCGCCTTGGCAACTACGCTGCTCTTGGCAGTCATAATTTCGAGTTAAGTTATAGCTTATTATTCTAGTCTACGACCCTTTTAAAAATCTTTTATATAAAAGCGGGCGTGGTCCTTAACCGATTTCGTTAATTTTTCCTCAAAGCATTCCTTATAGTAAAGGCAACCTCTCTGCCGAATTTTGTTGCGACAGGTTTAACGATTTTTGATTTATGATTAATAACATTTGTGAAATTGATTTTATCACAAGTGGGCGGTGCCACGCCCATTTAAATATTTTTTTTTGTAATTTTTATCAAGAGTCTCAATATCAGTCCACATGTAAAATTTAAACATTCTAGGTGTATTATTTACTAAATGATCAGGGTTTTGTGTTTTCCAAAATGTTATATATATAAAAAGTGGCCGTTGTTATCATCCGATTTCGCTCATTTTCAATACCAATCTATTCTGGGTCCAGGTAAGCTCGTGTACCAAATTTGGTGAAGACATCTCAATATTTACTCAAGTTATCGTGTTAACGGACGGTCCGACATGGCTCAATCAAATTTTTTTCGATACTGATGATTTTGATATATGGAAGTCTATATCTATCTCGATTCCTTTATACCTGTACCACCAACCGTTATCCAATCAAAGTTAATGTACTCTGTGTGCAAAGCATGCTGAGTATAAAAATATGTTTTATTTTACCAATATGTGCTTTAGTGCAAGTCAAAAGACTCCACTAGTAGTGTTAATTAATTTAGTAAAAGATTTCGTTTACTTGGGAACCAGCTAACAATAACATCAGCTCTGAAAATCAGCGAAGAATCACTCTTGCCAATAAATTCTACTTTGGACTAGGTAGGCAATTGACAAGTAAATTTCCCCCTCGGCGAACGAAAATAATGCTCTACAAGTCACTTATCGTACCCGTCATGCTATATGGTGCAGATGCATGGACCATGACAACATCAGATGAAGCGGCTCTGGGAGTGAGAGAAAAGTTCTTCGAACGATATATGGACCTCTACGCGTTGGCGATGGCGAGTACAGAAGAAGATTTAATGATGAGCTGTACGAGCTTTATGGAGACATCAACATAGTCCAGCGAATTAAAACGCAGCGGATACGCTGGCTAGGCCATGTTATGCGAATGAAAGATGACGCTACGGCTAAAAAAGTGTTTCTCTAGGAACCCGCCTATGAAAGCAGAGGAAGAGGGCGGCCCCCAATTTGCTGGAAGGACGAGATGGAAAACGATTTAAACTCCCTTAGTGTGATCAATGGGCGCCAGTTGGCAGAGCGAAGAAGCGGCTGACGCGCCTTTTTGGACAGCCATAACCGTTTAAACGGTTAAACGCCAATTAAGTAAGTGGGTAAAGTTTTTACAGGAAATTCTATAGCATTAAATAAATGGGTGGGTGATTACTAAGCTTGGTTCAGATATGTGCTAGAGGCTCCAATCGAGGACAAATGAAGTAGATCTGCCAGTTCGAACACTGAAGACGACTTATAATAATTAGCGAACTCGATTCGTACTAAATACTTAAATACATAGATACGGGGCTACGTTGTCAGTATCAAAAAGTTATTTCACCTCAACATTTGCGATCTCCCCAAAATCTTTTTTTTGGTAGCTCTCCCTCTTAACATGTGACTTGGCCCCTTTAACGTGCGTATAGATCGTATCACTACCATTGCTCGTCATGGTGGACCTAGCGTTTGGCAAGGCTTTCAAGTGTATTTTTGCCTTATCGTTCGAAGTCGACATAGACATGTACATAAATGTGCCAATTTGAAAGAAAAAATAAATAACAGCACATAAAGCAGCCTTAAAATAAATAAATGTAAGGCGCGATAGCCTCCGAAGACATCTTAGGCCGAGCTTCTCTTACAATTTGGGTCCTACTCCATTTAACTGTTCCAACAAATTCGTTTTAAACTGAACGCGACATAGGCAAAGTCACAATAAAATATGATTTTAAGTTAGTTAACACTCGAATAAAAGAACTTGACTGTTCAAAGTTGACTTCGAAGAAAACTTGTAATATTGATGCATTAAAAGAAATGGATAGGATGAGAAAAGTTACAAATAACTAAGTAAAGATTACATAACTAATTTAAACAATATTTTACCCTACTAAAAATTAAAAAAAATGCATATTTAAATTAAATTTAAGAAAAAGGCTTTTCTAAGAACAAGCTCCTATTAGTAAAAAATAAAATTAAAAAAAAAAAAAACTTTTTTAAAAATGAGCTTTTATTATTGGTTAATAAAATTAACTAAGAAGTAAAAAATAAATTGACTGTATAGAAATATAACACTTTATAAGTTCATTGTAAACTTTAACGATAATTAGGCTTTTTCGTCTGCGACAAAAAAATTCTATATTGTACATAATTATATATTTTTAACATTAAAACTTTACACTTAAATTATTCAATCTTACAGTTTATATCACAGTCCTAACTGTTCTAATAAAAAACGTATTAAATTTTGATGGTATAATTAAGAACATTTAGGACCTCCTTTTCTTGCTATCACAATGTAACACGCTTTTATTAGAACAATTAGGACTGTGATATAAACTGTAAGATTTAATAATTTAGGTCTAAAGTTTTAATGTTAAAAATATATAATTATGTACAATATAGAATTTTTTTGTCGCAGACGAAAAAGCTTAATTATCGTTAAAGGTTACAATGAACTTATAAAGTGTTATATTTCTTTACAGTCAATTTATTTTTTACTTTTAAAAAAAAAAATAAATGTAAGGCGCGATAACCTCCGAAGAGATCTAAGGCCGAGCTTCTCTTCCAATTTGCGTCGTGCTCCTATTGATTTTCCCTACAAATTGGCCGGACGGGACCTACATGATTTTATGCCGACTCCGAACGGCATCTGCAAAGCAGATGAATTTTCACTGAGTTTTCATTCCAGAAATACACCCGGAGCGCTTGCCAAACACTGCCGAGGGGCGACCCTGCTTAGACAAATGTTCTTCTAATTGAAAAACCTTATTTTTAAAATTTTTGATTTTGCTTTGCCCGGGGGTTTGAACTCAGGGCATCCGGTGTGGTAGGCGGAGCACGCTACCATCACACCACGGTGGCTTTAGTACGGTACTTTTTAGTTAATTTTATTTACCAATAATAAAAGCTCATTTTTAAGAAAGTTTTTTTTCTTTAATTTTATTTTTTACTTTTTAGTTCGTTTTATTAACAAGTAATAGAAGCTTGTCCTTAGAAAAGTCTTTTTCTTAAATTTAATTTAAATATGAATTTTTTTTAATTTTTAGTAGGGTAAAATATTGTTTAAATTAGTTATGTAATCTTTACTTAGTTATTTGTAACGTTTCTCGTCCTATCCATTTCTTTTAATGCATCAACATTACAAGGTTTCTTCGAAGTCAACTTTGAACAGTCAAGTTCTTCTATTCGAGTGTTAACTAAAAATCATATTTTATTGTGACTTTGCCTATGTCGCGTTCAGCCAATGATGAAATGATACGAAACATTCATTCTCTCTCAATTCGTTTCCAGGAATGGGTCTTAAAGTTCATTCAATTGTAAACATTGGTTCATTCGATTGTAAACAAACTTCATTCGTTTCCAAGAATGGGTCTTGAAGATCAGAGTTGCGTAAACCGCGCAAAAAAAAATCCAAAAAATCGGTGCGTTTTCATTATTTTTCATTTCAAGTGTATTCAACTACATAAGCGGATCAAAAATTTGCAAAAAAGGTACAAGAAATAACAAAATTAAATGAGCTGTTATATTAACGCACGAAAAGAGATAAGTACATTTTATCTTAGCTATCAAAAAATTAAATTTCACGTGTTATCACGGAAAAATTTTTAACGGGTAAAATAAGCTTTTTTTTGTATTTGTGATCCTGAAAAATTCGAGTTTTTGATATCCCATTTGACAATCTTGAGTAAGTTTTCGGTGAAAATCATAAATTAAACCTTTACCATGTAAAATACCCCAAAGTTATTCCGAAATGCCCAAATTTGATTTTAAGGATGATGGCATCTATGGTCAATGTTATAAAAAATGCACATTTTCACGCGCTCTCAGAGAGCGAGAAGTTTCATATCATGTCATCATTGCGTTCAGCACTGATGACCTGATACGAAACATTCATTCTCTCTCAATTCGTTCCAGGAATGGGGCTTGAAATCAGCTGTCTGTTCATTCAATTGTAAACAAAAGTTCATTCGTTTCCAAGAATAGGGCTTGAAATCAGATGGCTATAGAGTTGCCTAAAATATGCAAAAAAAAAAACTCCAAGAAATCCGTTCGTTTTCATTATTTTGAAATAAATCAGCAAGTAAGCTGATAAAAACTTATTAAAATGTATAAAAAAGGTAAAGTTTTGTAGAAATATTTTGTGGTAGATAAGTGAAAAAATATGAAATAATATATTTCGATTGCGTTGCTTTGCTTTGTTGTTCTGGCAGCGCCATAAGATAACAATAAGCGGCTATCCCCTTTTTTTACTTTGATGCGACAAAAACGTTTATGTACCTACATACATATGTATATCCACATACAATAAAAAACGCAAAAAATGTATAAGAAATTACGAATTTAGATCACTTGGTGAGGTATCTGCTTTGTCGTCCGCAAAAGGCTATTAATTAGACATGTTGCGTTTATTAATCTACGCTCTTTGGTACTACTAAATTTCAATACGCATTATACTCAGATGTAACTGAAATATGTGTTTTTGTTTCACCCTCTACACTAATTCTATGTATTCTACACATGCAAATTAAAGTTTATGTTGGGTAAATTGAGTATTTAAAAAACTCTTGCACTTTATTTCAATGCCGCTCAAAAACTGACTAAGCTTTACATATTACTCTTATTTATAATTACAAATAGTTTACAACAGGCATATTGAATAGGATGTTTATCTTAATACGATACCTTAGTAATTTTACTCCTGGCATTGCATCAGCTGGCTAACGCAATGTCAGTATGTGGGAATGGAATGTTACAACGGATTTCGTAAATAAATCAAATAGCAACGTTTAAGAATTTGATTATATTTGCCACCTGATTTGAGTGGAGTCATGTTCCTTAACTCCTCCCTTTCTTCTGATGAAACGTCCCTGTTTCATTTAGCGAATTAGTTAATATTTCAATAT
Organism: Eurosta solidaginis; assembly: GCF_040869045.1. NCBI lineage: Eukaryota > Metazoa > Arthropoda > Insecta > Diptera > Tephritidae > Eurosta > Eurosta solidaginis. The sequence goes on from NC_090319.1 coordinate 104,810,217, forward strand.
GAGAACTTAAATTTTTAAATATCTTTTCATTAATTTCAGTTTGTTTTCTTTGCTAAAATATTTTGTATTGATTAGCAGCTTTGACGAATACTATTATCATAAATATAACTGTTACTATTATTAAACCTATCCAAAATATGGGTTTTGATTTTATTTCACCTTTTATGGCATCAATAAAGTTTATATTTTCAATTTAAGTCTTCAGATTCTATATATTTAACAATTTCAAAGCTACTGAATTTATTATTTTTTACATATTTCCATATTTTTGCATTTGTGTTCTCATAAGTTACATTGTCAATCTTTGACTGATTTTTAAAAGTTACGAAATAAACTCCATTTACATTATGATTGTCAACAGTATGATTTACTGAAACTAAAATAACACCATCTTTTATTACATCAATTTCTTTATTCCTTTCTTTAATTTTTATACATCTAGTCGTTTTTCCTGACAAAATATCCACTAAACAAGAATTTGAAGATTTTATTTCACAATATACATTCACTATTTCTTTCTTACAATTTTTAACATTAACATATTGATTCTCACATTTTGCAATCTCTTTTTCGATAAATAACTTACCATCTTGCTTAGCTATTGCTCTTACTTCGTAAAATTTACAATCTAAAACAATTTTTGGATACCTAATATAAATAACTATTAAATCTTTATTCTGTAATATTTTAAAACTAGAAATATCTATTAAATCTGTCCAACTCAATCGTCGATGTTCGTTTGCAATAATGTCTCTAATTCCATCTAAAATTCCTAATTTTCCTAAAGTTATTGTATGAATAATATTCTGTAATTCATTTAGTAAAAATTTATTCCTACGTTTCCTTAGTTGTGTAGCATGATCATTTTTATTTGCGTTTTTTATTGTCTCTGATAGGTAATTGAGAAATAACTTTAAATACTTCTGAATTTGTCATAAATTGTTTGTTGTTATTTAAAATTAACTCGTTTAATTTATTATTTACCAAAACTAAATCGTCGTGATCCGGGGTACCGGCTATTTACTTCCATAAAGTCCCTAATTCATTAATTCCTCTTTTTAAACGTCTCTTCGTTTTTTTTAATTGCCCTAACAACGTCTGTATTAGCTCTATTTCTGGTTCCATATTGATATGAAACTCGTCACGTATGTCAATTTCCCTAACATTATCATAACCTAAATTTTTGTTGTAATCCTCCTCATCTAGTAGTAATATTTCGAAAAAATAAGTTAAATTTGTAACATGGAAAAAGTCACCAAAGTCGTTGTATAATGCTACGTCTCCATCTTCTATTAATACATAATCTTCTCTTGTATAATCGATTATATCCGTCCCTACTATAGTAATTAATGCCAGAAATATGATTAACTCCATTCCCTGTAATTAAAGTTAAGATTTAATGTTATCTTTATCTTCTAACTTTATTTCCTAAATCTTCCTTTACCACTTGCTTTTTAAATCTAGGTTTTAACTTATTTCTCTCCCCTATAATCTTTTCATATATAACATCGCCACGTTGGTATGTTTTACTAACCCTGTTTCTATTTTCCCTATCTAACATTTTATTTTGCGCAGTCAAAAGCTTTGACCGAAATGCATCAAGTGGCACTTTATTAAAAAATATTTGAAATGGTTTTTCTTCTATTACTGAGTGAATCGTTTTATTGTATTGATGCACAGCACGATATATCGACTCAGCAAAACTTATTAAATTATATTCGTGTTTAATGCAACACGGTCGAATGCACTCTTTCAACTTGTCCATTAATTGTGCTATAACCTGGACTACAAAAAAATAATTCTTATTCCTAATCTTTGCATTAAAGATTTAAACTGCATTGTAATAAACCCAGGTTCATTATCAACCGTTATTTCCTTTAACTCAGGAAAACTTTGGATAACTTCCATTACTTTTTCCTCCAAATTAATTTTATCTTCAGTTTGCTTTACTACCAAATATTTAGAATATGCATCAATGCAAGTAATAAATTTCAAATGTTGAGCATAAAAAATATCAATATGTACTTGTTCTCCCTCTCTTTCCGGTATTGGAACTTCCCCAATTGGAATCTTTTTTGGATGCCTGTCGTATTTATTCTTGTTACATACTTCGCAATTTCTTGAATATTGTTTAAATTGCTTGTACATTTCGGGCCAATAGTACTGATCTTTGATTTGTTTTAAGTTTTCTCTGTAATTGCGATGTGCGCGATTATGAGTTTGTTCCATAATAACCGCTTGGTCCTCCCTATTAGTAATATGATTAGGGAAAGATCTAGAATGCATAAATTTTGTCGATGGGTAAGTTGCTCTTAAGACATGTTTAATTCCATAAAGCACATCTGGTGTGCAGTAAATTGCGGTAACCAATTTTGGATTCAAATATTCTGTCAAAACCGAAGGAATATTTTTAGGTTGATCATATTCGATCAAAAAGCGTTTGTTATTAAATGGTTTCCAAGGCTGTAATTCTAGCACGCTTATCAATAAGGATTTGCTGTTTGAAATGATTTAATGGTTTTTTTGTTGCAGCAATTTGATATTCATCACTACTTTCTGCAGAATGTTGTATATTAGTTAAAGAGTCGCTTGAGTTACTTTCATCGTTTTCCGACTCTGTTATATTATTAAAAATTTGCCGGGATAAAGCATCTGCAACCCCATTTATTGCACCTGGTTTATAAAAAATTTTTGGGGAAAACTCCTCAATAAATGCCCTCCATCTTTTCATTTTGATATTTGGATTTCTTTCAGAAATTGTAAATGATAATGGTTGATGGTCGGTGTGAATCTCCAAATCTCTCACCGAATAAAGATAATTTCGTAAATTCTTCAATGCCCACACAATGGCAAATAATTCCTTTTCATTTGTCGCATAGTTTTTTTCAGTCGTGGTTAATGTTTTTGAAATAAAAGTCACTGGTCTCCCCTATTGAGGTAACACAGCTCCTACGGCTACATTTGATGCATCTGTTGTTAGAACAAATTTTTTTTTGTAAAATCTGGTTGTATCAATTCTATCTGCTGACACAACAATCCCTTTAGTTTTTCGCAAGCAGCTATTGCCTCTTGGTCTAGATTGACAATAGTTTTTTTTTTTTATTTATATTGGGAGATTTTACCATTTTTCCCTTGTAAATATTTTGTAATTGGTTTTGCTATTTTAGCGTAACCTTCTATAAATTTCCTATAATATCCCGTTAAACCTAAAAATCCTCTAACCTGACGTAGAGTTCTTGGTATTGGATAATTTTTTATTGATTCTATTTTCTTTGGATCGGTTTTAATGACCTTATGAGATACAATGTATCCCAGAAACTCAACTTCTTGCTCGACAAACCTAGACTTTTCCAGAGATATTTTCATATGGGCCTTTTTCAGTACTTCTATTACCAATTCTAAATGTTTCAAAAGATCCTCCAAATTAGGTGAAAATACTATAATGTCATCAATGTAGACATGACAACACTTCCCGATATATTCATGCAAAATATTATTCATAGTCCGTTGGAATATGCTGGGAGCGTTGCGAAGGCCATGGGCATCCGCACATACTCATACTTCCCGTTATTAACGGAGAACGCCGTTTTGTCAATATCCTCTTCTCTCATTAATATTTGATGAAATCCAGATTCGAGATCTATCGTTGAAAAATATTTTGTTTCCCCCAAATTTGAAAGTATGATCTCTGGATTCGGCATCGGATATCTATCCGGAATAGTTTTTTCATTTATTTTTTTAAAATCAATCACTAATTATTAATTCCCTTTTTTGGAACTACCCAACATGGAGAGTTATATGGACTCTTACTTTCCCTTATAATCCCCTTCTGCAATAGACTTTGGACTTCTTCATTAACAAACCCATTAACAGACATTGGATATGGATATTGTTTGGGCCAAATGGGTCTTTCCTCATCCATGCGAATTTCTGCTCTGACATCTGTGTTGAATGGTAAATCCAAATCAACATCTTCATGTTCTTTTTTTATAACATCAATTATCTTCTAACGAAGATTCTTTATATTTCCTCTTTTGGGCTTATTTTATTATTTGGAATTTTGCTGGTACATTCTTCAGCTGGCGCTGTGGAACGTTCTTGTTCCACATTTGTTCTATTTTTTATATTATCTGTAATGTTGCCGGTATTACCGTCGGCTGGCGCTGTGGAACATTTTTGTTCCACAAAGTTCACTTTATCAACCTCACTTTCTTTTTCACAACTGTGCTTCATAGCACTCCTTTCCCCAAATTCATAAATTTTTCCAATTCTATTAACAATTAACTTCTGGTTTTCCAGATCCACTAAAGCGTTGACTTTCCGCAATAAATTATAACCTATAAGGAGATCTGACTCCAAGCTATCAATTTCGTAAAAAATCTCCTTAACACCAAACAGATGAATTTCGTGGTAAAATCTTATTATTGTATAACCATTAATGGTTTTTATTCTCTCATAAATATCCAATTCTTTTAGATTCCTATAAATTCCCTTCCTAATGTAACAGGATGTTGCACCTGTATCTACTAAAATTTCAAATTTTTTTTTACAGCTTGGTCATACAGATATATATATGGCAAGCTTACTTTTGGCCTAAAAAATGGCCTTCATTAATATTATTTACTCGTTGTACTTTTTCCTGTGGTTGCGCACTGACTTGCGCACCTCCAACTCTTTTATTAAAATTGTTGTTTTGCGAATTGTTTCTAACTCCCTGTGGCATATATCTATTACTAGGCCTATTCTCAATTTGCAGGGATGGATCTACATCCATTGGCTCTGGATGGGTTTTTTATTGTCGTCGAATATTGGACTATTTTTCTGCGGGTACCTCAAATTATTCTGAAACTCCTGACTTCTCCGATTATTATAAGGAAGTCTGTGGGGAGATGAATTAAAACTTTTCTGCGGGTGACTTTGCGAATATTGCAAAGCAAATTGTGACCTCATTTGATTGGCATTTAACTCTTGGGCCTTGGCAAAGGCATTTGGCAAATCCTTCGGTGCCAAGGTAAACAATATTTGATCTAATGGGTGATTAAGCCCATTTATAAAGGTCCGCAGAGCAGTGGCTCTGTTTTTAGAGTTTAGCTCTTTAGTTATGGGTGAGCTTGTCTCATGAGTCATTATGGTCTTATTTATGAGAAGCGTCAACTTCTCGTTAACCTCATTATAGAAATCTATCAGGGATTTCTATCCCTGTTTCAGGACACTCATCTCCTGTTCGATTATATGACTTGGCCTTTTGTCAGCAAAGGCAAAGTCCAGACGACTTAAAATTGCGTCGAAATTCAAAACCTTTCCGTGATTGGTCAGTATATCATTGGCCTCACGGGTAATTTTATTCCTTAAAATTGTTAACGCCGCGAAATATTTCCTACTTCCCCTTGTGTACAAGGACATGGAATTATTGGCTGCTTCGCGCCAACTTACATAATTATTTATCTTACCCCCAAACTCAGGCAAAGATTTGATAATGTCTAAAGGTTCGTCACAATTTATATTTGAATCTATTTGTTCGGGTACAAACTCGGTCACAGCATCACTGGTGTTGATGGCCTGTATCTGTCGCCTCATTTGCTCTACTTCCGTTCGTAATGATGCCGTACTGGCGGCAATCAATCTAGATATTACATCCATATTAGTGGTACTATTATTACTATTTAATGACATTTTTGTCAAATCTTCTATCAAAGAATCCAGATCTATATACCCTTTTCATATCTTCTTTCACAATCTTTCGGCACTTCATATACATTTTATTTTTTAATTTTGCTTTATCTCTTCTTGTTTTGCTTTCACTTTTAACATATACCTTAACTATTTTATTCATTAGCTTACGCTTCTTCGTTTTCGGATTCTCGCTTTGTGGATGAATACTGCTGTTCATATGTTGGTGTTCCTTTCACTTTCTGGAGTTACGTACTTCGCGTTTTTAGTTTTCTTGTAAGCTGACAAATATTGTTGTTTGCTTTAATTTTAGAGTGTTTTTTTTTTCTTTTCTCTCCTTTTAGAGATACTTGTTATACCTTTCATGAAAATGAAATGGTATATTAATTTCGTCACGAAACCCAAAATTGTAAGTCCTTAAAGGAAAATAGATAGACCCACCATTAAGTATACCGAAATAATCAGAATGAAGAGCTGAGTTGATTTAGCCAGGTCCGTCTGTCTGTCTGTCCGTCTGTCCGTCTGTCTGTTTGTATGCAAACTAGTCCCTCAATTTTAGAGATATCTTGATAAAATTTGGTGAGCAGGTGTATTTGGGTGTCCGATTAGACATTTGTCGGAACCGGCCGGATCGGACCACTATAGCATATATCCTCCATACAACCGATTTTTCAGAAAAAGAGGATGTTTGTAATATCTTACTCAATTTAACAGATTGAAGCTTCAAACTTCACCATATACTTTCGCATATTGCACATATTGTTGCCTGAAAAAATTGATGAGATCGGTCGTATATATAGTATATATCCCCCACAACCGATTGTTCAGATAAGAAACTTTTCGTAATTACTGCCCTATTTTAAGAGCTAGAGGCTTCAAATTTCAACGAATGCTTACGTATATAGCATATATTGTTGTCTGAAAAAATCATACAGATCGGTGGTATATATAGTATATATATAGTATATATATATATATTTTCGCAATTTTAGCCCCATTTTAATAGCTAGAAGCTTCAAATTTCACCGAACGCTTACGTATATGGCATATATTGTTGTCTGAAAAAATCATAGAGATCGGTTGTATATATAGTATATATCTCATACAACCGATTGTTCAGATAAGAAACTTTTCGCAATTTCTACCCCATTTTAACAGCTATAAGCTTCAAATTTCACCGATTGCTTACGTATATAGTATATATTGTTGTGTCAAAAAATCATAGAGGTCGGTGATATATATAATATATATATGATGGTATATATAGTATATATATAGTATATATATATTTTTTTTTGCGATTTCGGCCCCATTTTAACAGCTAGAAGCTTCAAATTTCACCAAATGCTTACGTGTATAGCATATATTGATGTCTGAAAAAATCATTGAGATCGGGTGTATACATAGTATATATCTCATACAACCTATTGTTCAGATAAGAAACTTTGCGCAATTTCTGCCCCGTTTTAACAGCTAGAAGCTTCAAATTTCACCAAATGCTTACGTGTATAGTATATATTGTTGTCTGAAAAAATCATAGAGAGCGGTGGTATATATATTATATACTTCATACAAACTGTCATTTTTGCCCCATTTTTACGGATAGAAGCTTCAAAATTCATCAGGTTTCATCAAATAGTTACGTTTACTTCATACATTTTTGAAATACGTGATTCGTAGACATGCAGACCACAAAAAACGTGAAGCTTTGCATCCTCACACAAAGTACCTACCTATTTTTTATTTTATATTTATCTTAAAAATCGTTTAGATATGTTCAAATTTCACCAAATGTTTACGTGTATAGCATATATTGTTGTCTGAAAAAATCATAGAGACCGGTGGTATATATAATCTCATACAACCGATTGTTCAGATAAGAAACTTTGCGCAATTTCTTCCCCATTTTAACAGCTAGAAGCTTCAAATTTCACCAAATGCTTACGTGTATAGTATATATTGTTGTCTGAAAAAATCATTGAGATCAGTGGTATATATAGTATTTATCTCATACAACCGATTGTTCAGATAAGAAACTTTGCGCAATTTCTGCCCCGTTTTAACAGCTAGAAGCTTCAAATTTCACCAAATGCTTTCGTATATAGGATATATTGTTGTCCGAATAAATCATAGAGATCGGTGGTACATATATTATATACCCCATATAAACTGTATTTTTTTGCCCCTTTTTTACGGCTAGAAGCTTCAAAATTCAAAACGTTTCATCAAATAGTTACGTTTACGTCATATATTGTTGAAATACGTGATTCGTAGTCATAGTTTTTACGCGCAGACCACAAAAAACCTGAAACTTTGCATCCTCACACAAAGTACCAACCTATTTTTTATTTTATATTTATCTTAAAAATCGTTTAGGTATGTAGATCTGTTCACTATATATTTCTTATCTTATACATCCGATTATTCGGATATTACGAACGGGATAAGATTATTGTTCAGCCCCATTCAAGAAAGGTATGAAGTCTTCGGCATAGCCGAAGACAGTCCCGTCCTTACTTGTTTTATTTTAATTTTTACAGTGTTTTTTTTTTTTGTTTCCTGTTCTCTCCTTTTTAGAGATACTTGTTTTATTTTAATTTTTATAGTCTTTTTTTTTGTTTCCTTTTCTCTCCTTTTTAGAGATACTTGTTTTATTTTAATTTTTACAGTGTTTTTTTTCACTCCGGAGGACACGCAACCTTTTTACAGGCTATCACTGCGTATCTCCTGGCAGGATCGCCAATTAAAGTTTATGTTGGGTAAATTGAGTTTTTAAAAAACTCTTGCTGTTTATTTCAATGCCGCTCAAAAGCTGACTAAGCTTTACATTTTACTCTTATTTATAACTTACAAATAGTTTACAATAGACATATTGAATAGGATGTTTATCTTAATACGATACCTTAGTAATTTTACTCCTGGCATTGCATCAGCTGGCTAACGCAATGTCAGTATGTGGGAATGTAATGTAATGTATTTATTTATTACGGCTTTCCTAAGCCTAACTTAAATCTATTTTACATGTTTATAATTGTCTTCTGGACTATGCAATCTAGAATAGTTACATCTATGTCCTACCTTGGAGTACTATGGATGGGAGACTTCCAGATCATGCGAACAAAGCGTTGTGCTTGTGTAGTATGTAGGCATTTTACGCATGTTAGTAAAGCGCGAAGGCAACATCTGCACGGCGATGCACTGAGTTAATCGAGTGATGCGCTTCAGTATGTGCTTCGGCAACCTTTTTTGTATGCGTACAAGAGCTTGGAAGTCTTGGCGCTACATAGCAATATAGAGTATAGTTTCGCTGCACTTCTATCGATGCTATGGAAGTCCGCCTGTCCAGCACTAAATTGGTAGTGTTCTGCAATAATTGTACAATTTTTGTTTAAATTTATTGGAATGACATGATTTAATATCATTCGGTAGTTCATTATAGGATTTAAGACCTTTATAATACAGATTACATTTGTCTGCTTCAGTTTTATAAGCCGGCAGATTAAAATCATTTTTATTACGAGTATTTAGAGAGTGTATATCTTTTACATATTTTATATTCGTCCTCAAATACGCAGGCAAAGTTCCTTCTATTATGTTTTTAATAAATTTTATGGTATAATAAAAAGTTGCTGTCTAATGCTAAGCCAATTAAGAGAGCATAGCATGTCTCTGATAGGTGTGTCATACCGTTTTTTGAGAATGAATCTCATAGCGCGGTTCTGTTGCTTTTGTAGCTTGTATATCTGACTATCTCGCAAGATGAAAAATATAGTTGGGCAATAAATAAAATGAGGTTCGATTATAGATCTGTAGACGATGATTTTATACCTTCTATTTAAATATTTGCAGGTTCGTTGTGTAAAATATAACTTTTTCGCTATTTTTCCTACCGTATAATCCACGTGCTCGTTGAAATTCAGCTTATCATCTATTTTTATTCCCAAGTATTTTAAGGTGCTGACTTTTTCAATTAGTTCGTTATTTATATTTAAGTTTTGTAGCTCACTGTTTTGAAAATTGCGTCTAGATATAACCATAAATTTCGTTTTATTGACATTCACTTTTAGTCTGTTTACGCATAACCAACGATATACGCTGTTAAGATCTTCTTGCAGCTTAGCATATATTTCAGTAATATTGTTCCCACTTATCATCAGCAATGTATCATCAGCAAACAATTTTATTTCACAGTGCTTAATGGAGCTAGTTATATCATTAATATATATATTGAACAGTATGGGTGCCAGCACAGACCCTTGAGGTAGACCAACAGGTACCTCCCTTTTATCCGATACGGACGTTCCAATCACTGTTCTTTGGTATCTGTTAATTAGGAAGTCTTGAAACCATTTTAGTTCTATACCAGAAACGCCAATGCAAGAAAGCTTTTTCAGCATTAAGTTTTGGTCGATCGTCTCGAATGTACGCTTTAAATCCAAAAACACAGCTAATATGTGTTTTTTCCTGCTTAAGTCTTCTTTCCAGTTAGCTACAACCAAATTCAAAGCACTTTCACATGAATGCTTCTTTCGAAAACCAGATTGTTGAGGTATAATAATTACATTATCTTCTAAATATTTTACCAGCTGATTTTTTACCACTGTTTCCAAAATTTTTTCATCACATTGTAACGTGTTAATAGGTCTTATCTCCTCAGCTTTGATGGTATTTTTAACTTTTTCTAATGGCACAACTATAGAAGATTTCCATAAACTAGGAACGAGACCTTTATCTAAGCTCTCATTAACAAGTTGAGAATAGAAGAAACTTGTATACGTTATGGAGTATTTAACGACTCCTTCCGACACAAGTTTCTTCCCTCCAATTTTATTTTTAAACTTACTTACTATATCAACTATCTCTGAAGTGGATACTTTCTGAAACTTAAAAACATTAGGGCCATTTTGCTCATCTATAGTACCTTCATTACTAAAAGAAGTAGGAATATTCATGCTAATCTCCAATATACTATCAATGAAATAGTCATTCAAAGACTGCGCTATTTCATTTTCCTCTGTGCAGAGTTGGTCGTTTATTTTAATTTTTTTAATACCATTATTTTCTTTAGCCATGCTTATGGAATTTTTCAAGTTTTTCCACATGACCTTACTATCACCAGCACTATGGTTGATTTTGTTTTCCATGTACTTGGTTTTTTTTATCTTAATTAGCCGTTTATATTGGCGGTTCGCACTATAATATTCACTCCATTCTCCAGTGGATAGGCTGATCTTGTAAAGATTTAGCTTACGTTTATTTAAGTTAGCCAGCTCAAAATCATACCACTTGTTCATAAGTTTGACACTGACTTCTTTAGAGTATGTCAGGGTGGTCACTGCGCTTGATAGCGTATTATATAGGAATGTTGCCTTATTTTCGATGCTCAGATTTTCAAAGTCAGTGTAGTTAAGCTGGCGTAATTCATCAACAAGGCTGTCGCTTGTATAATTTTCCCAGGAAATTATTGTTCTCTTCGTTCTCATCTGAAATAACTTATGTAATTTGATTTTGAATTTAATCGTTTCATGATCTGAAATCTGAAACTCTTCTAATTTTAAACATGATATAGAGCTACTATCTGTAAATAACAAGTCGATCAATGTATCTGTCTTATCGCCCTTTCGTGTATAAAAATCTATTTTTTGATCCATAGCAAAGGATCGAAATAAGTCAACTAACTGTTTACTATAAGTTGTGCTCTTGTAAAGGTTTATATTGAAATCGCCCACGAAGATAATATTATCCTGTGTTACGCAGTTATTATTTAAAATGTCGTATAAGTACGTTATAAATTCTGCATCACTTGAGCTCGGTGAGTGATATATCAGAGCTATTTGATATTGGGGGAAAATATTTTTAACTTTTAGTATAATACACCAGATGTTCTTGTTTAATGTTCTGTTGTAACTTATTGAGTATTCAATTGTTTCATTTATATATATTAGCACACCGCCTGTGTGCCTGCTGTGGGAATCGCACCGTACAAGTTTATATGTTTGTATCTGTAGCTCTTGATTCGTTATTTCTTCAGTCGAACAAGTCTCCGAACAAAATATTAAATGTGGTTTATGTACATCTATAAGACGCTCTAGTTCAGCTTTATTGGCGACGATACTACTAATATTTAAATATATACAACTTAGCTCCTCTGGTATTCGTTGCTAAACTCGTGCCTTATTTCTTGGCTGCGAATATTTTTTATACGCAGGACAATCTTTGCTGAAGGCGTAATGGCTAACATAGACGTCAATAACTTTTTTTTGAACAAGTTCGCTACAGTTTACACATTTAACAATGTTAGATGTGCACTCTTTTCTATCATGGGGTCCAGCACATTTGCTGCAAGCTACTTTATTCGTGCACTCAGCTGCTTTGTGCTTATATCCCAGACATTTAAAACACCTCAGAACACTTATATGCTCGTAAGCGACGCAAGTATCCCACTCTATATATAGTTTCTTTTGTTGCAACACATTATCGAATGTTACTGCATCTGTTTCCACTAACGCAATATAGCTTACTTCTCTACGATTGGTATTTTCATACAGTTTTAACACTTTAAAATCCTTTCCGTTACATGAGTCATTTTGCTTAGTTAAGCATTCTACCAAACGCTCATTGCTAACTTTTTCAGTTAAACCAACAATTTTTATTTTCTTTTTTATTTCATCCTTATTTTTTGTTTTCTCTGCTTCGTAATCGTTTCCAATACCTTCTCTTAATGGAATGTTACAACGGATTTCGTAAATAAATCAAATAGCAACGTTTAAGGAATTTGTTTATATTTGCCACCTGACTTGAGTGGAGTCATGTTCCTTAACTTGCATATATCTGAGATACTCCTGAAAGTATGCAATGAGAGAAGCTATAAAATCGTGCAATTGTAGTTACAGCTGAGAAGTTTGAGAGCTGATGGCAACTAGTAGATTCTGGAAGCGCCTAGAAGATGCGAACGTTGAAATCAGAGAGTATAAAAGCAGCAAATGTAGAGGCGCTGGAATTCAGTTTGATTTGAGCTATTAAGCAGTTTCAATTAAGACGCTATCTAGCGAGCTATAGCAATATTATTTTGAAAAATCAGTTTCATTTAAGCTATCAGTTTGGTTATTAAGCCAGCTAGTTGCAAAGTATAAGTGTTATTGTGAAGTACTTTAATAAAGGCCATTTTTCCATTATTCAATATTGGAGTTATTTATTCAACAGTTTAGTGATACGAACTTAGCAAAAGGGCAAATAAGAGGATTTGCAAGTAAATTCGTTACAATTGGTGTCAGAAGAGGAATTGTTGAATAAATTCCAGAGGACAACAAGGACATGGCAAAGCTCAGTGAATTGAAGATCCAGCAACTGAAGGAGTTGGAAAGCCGTGGATTGAATACCAGCGGCATTAAACTCGAACTTCAGGCACGGCTACGAGAGGCAATGGAAGCAGAAGGAATTGATGTGGACGAGTATGTCTTTTATCCTGATGGGGACGAATTGAAAGAAAATTGAAGAGAAAAACGAAACATCGCAGACAGTTACGAGCACAGACTTGAACATGATTTTGGCTGCAATATCTGCTCAAACATCGACAATGTCATCTCAACTAGAAGAACAGAAATCGTATATGTCATCTCAACTAGAAGAACAGAAAACGTATATGTCATCACAATTGGAATCGCAGGAGACACGTATAACATCCAAGATGGAAGCACAAGAGACACGTATATCCGAAATGTCGTCGCAAATGTCATCTCAGCTGGAATGGCAGGAGAACCGTATAACAGCGAAGATTGAAGCACAATTGGATGAACAGAAAACATACATGGCGTCACAAATTGCAGAACAATTAAAAGAGCAAGAGGCACACATAACATTACAACTCGAAGTCCAGGAAGAGCGTATCTCAATGAAGCTGGAGGCACAGGAAACAAAAGTCTCATCGCAGCTGGAGGCTTTTAGTGAACGACAAGATAAATTGGAGGCAGAGATGGATGCTTTGAAAGATCGTATACAGGAGTTGCAACTAAATAGCCCAGCAGTTTCAGCGTGTAATCCAAAGGTAAAAACACCAACCTTTGACGGTTCTGTTCCTTTCCAGGTCTTCAAGCTACAGTTTGAGAAAACCGCAGCAGTGAAAAACTGGAATGCTGAAGATGAAGTTGCTGCACTGTTCATGGCGTTGAAAGGGCCTGCAGCTGAGATTTTACAAACCATTCCAGAGGGCGAACGGAACTGTTATGAAGCATTGATGGGCGCTCTAGAGAGACGATACGGAATTGAGCATAGGAGACAGATATACCAAATGGAGTTGCTGAACCGCTTCCAGAGGCCTGGTGAAACATTGCAAGAGTTTGCGTCGGATGTTGAAAGGCTAGCACATTTAGTGAATACGGACGCACCCGTGGAATACACTGAAAGGGTAAAGATTCAGAGCTTTATAAATGGCATACGGGACGTCGAAACAAAGCGAGCTACATACGCAAACCCAAAGCCAACATTCGCAGAAACGGTGTCACAAGCTCTGATTCAGGAAACAGCGTCGCTTCTGTGTAAGCCAGTTTTCAAAGCACGCCGTGTGGAAGTAGAAAGGCCAGAGTGGGTAGACGCAATATTGGAAGCGCTGAAAGGATCGCAAAAGCGGAGTGAAAAAGTTATCAAATGTTTCAAATGCGGGAAGCCCGGTCACATTGCACGTCATTGCGATCTTGGTCCTAATAGTTCCAACAATGTGGGTGGCCGTAAACGCAAAGCTGGAGAAGATGAACAAGAGCGAGTAAGAGGTAGAGATCGAGAGCTAGATCCAGCTATTGAATGTCCTGTGATATCTGTGTCATTGGAAGCAAATCAAGCAGTCTTACCGTCAGAGGGAATGTGGATGGCAAGGAGTGTGTACTGACTGTAGATACGGGCGCATCTCATTCCTTGATTCGATCTGATTTAGTCAACAGGAGAGTAAAACCGTTACCTGGAGCAAGGTTGCGTACGGTCACAGGCGAGTATAACCAAGTCCAGGGAGAAGTGATATGTGAAGTCCTAATTGGGAAGGTCATGGTTCTACACAAATTCGTTGTGGCGGAGATCGTTGATGAAGTCATATTGGGAGTGGACTTCTTGGTTGACCATGACATCAAGATCGATATGCAGAAAAGGGTGATGCGTTATAAGAACCAGAATATACCACTTAACTTCAGTTTGCAGAAAGGATTCAGTAGTAATCGAGTACTGGTGGAGAAGACTCGACAAAAACCACGGAAGTCAAAAGCAAAGGTTAATAGGTCGAATGGGCCAAATAAAGCAAAACCAAAAGTACCTGTGAGAGAAACACTGGCATTGACAAAACCTAAAAGACGCAGGAAAACGAAGCAACGAATTTCCGAGAAAGAATGCACGGGTGGTTTCAAGCCAGAGCACACTACTGTCGTGAAGCGTCGGAACGATACTGATTATGCAAAGCAAATCCGTCAAGCGCAAGCTCTACGAAGTAGTTCATTAGCCAAAGAACAGAGTGTGAGGGAACGAACCAGGGTAATGAGTAGTACGATGAAACACAGGTACGACGAGAACAAGAATTCGGAAGGTTTCTTGAAGGGAGATTTGATACTGCTATGCAACCTCACCGGCGGAAAGGCGTTCCATCCAAATATCGGTGCAGTTGGGAAGGCCCGTACAGAGTTGTGAAGACGATCACTGATGTCATCTACCGCATACAAGCAATTGGGAAATCAAGAGATAGAAGAGTGGCACATTTGGCGATGCTAGCAGCGCTTAGATCGGGAGATTTTTCTGATCGGGGCGATCAGACTTAGGTGGAGGGCAGTGTTACGAATATTAGAAAAACTAAGGGGTGCTGCTATCTCTAAGCCGATGCTAAGCAGTGACGTGAATTCACATCAATAATTCAATCATTATGTATCTACATAAACGAAACAATAATTGCGTCTACACATATGTACCATGTACGAATACGAGCAGCGAAGAGTCAATGCACAAACACATGCATATATCTGAGATACTCCTGAAAGTATGCAATGAGAGAAGCTATAAAATCGTGCAATTGTAGTTACAGATGAGAAGTTTGAGAGCTGATGGCAACTAGTAGATTTTGGAAGCGCCTAGAAGATGCGAACGTTGAAATCAGAGAGTATAAAAGGCAGCAAATGTAGAGGCGCTGGAATTCAGTTTGATTTGAGCTATCAAGCAGTTTCGATTAAGGCGCTACCTAGCGAGCTATAGCAGTATTATTTTGAAAGTCAGTTTCATTTAAGCTATCAGTTTGGTTATTAAGCCAGCTAGTTGCAAAGTATAAGTGTTATTGCGAAGTACTTTAATAAAGGCCATTTTTCCATTATTCAATATTGGAGTTATTTATTCAACAGTTTAGTGATACGAACTTAGCAAAAGGGCAAATAAGAGGATCTGCAAGTAAATTCGTTACAATAATATAAAAAGTATACCTCAAAGTCGGTACTGTGTGGCATGGCGCCCTTGCTGTTCTCCATATATGTAATACTCCTATATTGCTACAAAAGACTAGGTACATTCCCAAACATCAGATTGCCGATATATTGCTGTTTAAACGTTTTTGTTTTTGTATTCAATAGTCTAATGTACCTAAATTTAAATTTTTTCTTGTCACACTTATGCAGCTACAATCACAAAAATTTTACAGGCTGTCTTTTTTGATTTCGAATTCAAAACACATTGCGAGCATTTTCTATTAGCAATATAGGAGTATTACATATATGCTGTTCTCAAAGTATTTATTTTGCTACATGTGACAGGATGCCACCTCAAATCACTTGCTAATGTACAAGGGCCCCTGCTACAACGGTTAAAAGAATTCCCATGCACAATTGCTGACCTACAGGGCAGTTTTTAAGCCGATGTTTTACTGCAGTGAAACCAAAAAGTATGAAAAGCAGGTAAAAATTTCGGATCAGGTTTGATGTTCTTCATTTAACAGTAAAATTAATCGCATTATGGTTGATTCAAAGGAGTTTTTTGTCAAGAGGACATTTCCAAAGTTAACAATATTCTGTAAGAATGACAGATTCTTTGTCAATCTTACTGGTCATTTAAACACCGCAAATGTTTCAACTAATTTTAAAGATAAACTTACGCTCCCGGCCCTCCCTATTTTGTTCTTATGACTATCGTTCGCAGCAATACCTGTAATATCAACAGCCACTGCTATATTTTAACAGTTTTCATTGCTATTTTTAGGGTGACATTAAAAATTTTTATTCAAAAGACGAGAGCTAGGTGGCCGCCATGGTTTGATGGTAGCATGCTATGCCGGACGCACCGAAGATCCTGGGTTAAATGCCGGCGGCAACCGTGGTGTGATGGTAGCGTGCTCTGCCTACCACACCGTATGCCCTGGGTTCAAACCCCGGGCAAAGCAACATCAAAATTTTAGAAATAAGGTTTTTCAATTAGAAGAAAATTTTTCTAAGCGGGGTCGCCCATCGGCAGTGTCTGGCAAGCGCTCCGAGTGTATTTCTGCTATGAAAAGCTCTCAGTGAAAACTAATCTGCTGCAGATGCCGTTCGGAGTCGGCATAAAACATGTAGGTCCCGTCCGGCCAATTTTTAGGGAAAATCAAGAGGAGCACGACGCAAATTGGAAGAAGCTCGGCCTTAGATCTCTTCGGAGGTTATCGCGCCTTACATTTATTTATTTTTTTATAAATGCCTGGAAAAAGCAACATCAAAATATTTCGAAAGGGGTACTTTACATTTGACGATTTTTTTTTTTTGTTTATTTCACTGAGAACTTGATTTAACAGCTATTTGGGATATATACAAATTGACAGAAATAAAGGTTGCCAGTTCAAGTAGTTGGAATGATTTTTCCAGTTTTTTCTTTAAGTGTACAGGAATGAAAACTGAATATAGGAAAAGAGGCACCACAGGTGAGATGGCGCGATTTTTTATTCAAAATTTTCTTTAAAGGTTAATAGTTTTTTTTTGTTCGAAAACTTTAAACGACTCGTAAACGGTAAAGGGATGGAAACAAAGTATTTGATTTTATGGCCTTATGAGAAAATGTGAGCTGACTTTATGGACATTTCAGAAAAACATGATAGTCCTAATTTCAATACCGTTGAAGTTATTTCTATTTGAAATTTAACATTCTGACCATTCCACAAGGTTAAAACTTCACTTTGACCTTGTGGCTATGTGAAGAGCTCATAATTTCTATTAAATTTATTGCAGTTGACCTTGAGTCACGCCTCATTTTCAGGTTTGAATATCTTAAAAACATGCTCACTCACTCATAAAAAAATTAATTAAAGTAATTAAACAACTTTAAAATTTGGTGAACAACGCAAAAAAACACCCTGTACGCTGACTTATTGGTCTGTGTGGACACGTGTCCTTGGCTGTTTATTTGGTGTGATGTGTGATTGTCCTAGTTTTTTATCCAGTCTTTATATATATTTTAGCTGAGCCTACCGTTTTATGGTGTAGACGTGGTATGTTAATAAAAACCGCAAAACCACCCTGGAGGGAAATGGAGGTTCTATAGCAAACCCCAACAAATACAGAACTACTGACAGATGGTCAAACAACATGTGCAGCCCTTGGTGGCATTGTGAATGCTCGTATGTAGAGAGTCATGGTGATGGCTCGGTAAGTAAATTGCTGACTCATTTTGGGGCTAGGCCATTTCGGCGCGTGTCATTTTCTTTTGTTTGGTGTTAAAAAAAAACAATTTTTTCGTTCATTTCATTTTTTGCCAACTACTTACTTGGCGCATCCAAGCTAATCGCTTGTGTCCATACATATACACCCATAGATGTACATACATATGTATGCAGTCGCAGGTACCTAAACTGACTCAAAATGTATGTCCTGCCGTCATTGTCACATTTAGGTGGCCACGTTCATGCAATATGAATGGACATTGGCATTTAGAGTGCAAATTCGAAATTCAAAACTGCCCATAAAGGCCATTACAAGCATGTTGTGCATTTATTTTCCATGCACTCATTTTGTTTACCATTTTAGTTGTTAAAGCGCAATTATCATGGGCAAAAGTTAAAGCTAATAAATATGAATTTTTTATTACAACTGGAGGTGTTGATGAGATTTATATTAATTTCAAAGTAAATGTTTTTTGTAAATATGACTACTCGTGGTAAATTAATGATATTAACGTATGGTATGTGAAAAAATTTTAGAGTAATGTGAAACCTACTCAATGGCTGTTACTTTTAATTAGTTCACAGTTTTTATTAACCTTGGTATGTGACCCGGCAAGCGCTGTTCCAATCCGTTATTTTTCCAAGCGTTAAAACAAAGCCACTTGTTGAGTTTTGTGATATTAATTCATCATTATTCCCTTTGATAGCGCCTGATTTCAGGTCTTACTTGGTAGTCGAAGTTGTAAGCCCCCGTCGAGAGGGGGGGGGGGGGGGGGGGATGGGGGATTCCCCGGGCCCGGGGTTTCTCAGGAGGTACTAAGACATTTTTTTAATTCAGGAGAGTCTTTAATTGTTCCATCTGCAAATTTTAAGCCGAATTTCAAAAGCAACGAATATTGATAATGATTTTTTGCCTGGGCCATCGAACAGTGAGGCGACAAGGAAAACATCAAACAAATGTATGTTTACATGAATCCGAAATCGTAAAGTTTTCGTGGTGACACTAATGAAGGTTCATCTTCAAAAAATCTTCCAACAATACCATCAACTCTGTATCAAAGTCCAGATTATTTAAACGACTTCGATAGCGGTACCGTGAATAATGAGTTTTTGCGCTCTGAAGAAGTCAACGAAATAATTCGTCGAGGTCATCAATACATTTACGAAGCAAATTTTGATAAAGGTCTGCCACCATTGGAATTGCTAAATGCCATCTATGTTCAAAATCTGTATATAATTTTCCAATTTTTTTGTGTTTTTAAGTATCTTTTGCACTATACCTGTCACTGTAGCTAGTGCAGAACGTTCCTTCAGCGTCCTTTCAAGAATCAAAAACTTTTATAGATCGTGTTCATCTTAAGAGCGAGCTTCAGGAATTGCCACGATTTGTGCTGAATCCGTTTTGGCAAGACAGTTAAATTTTGATATTATTATAAAAAATTTTGCAGCGAAAAAAGCAAGAAAAGCCACTCTTTGATTTCCGAACCTTCTATATTGAATAATTAAGATTTATAATCATCATTAAATTTATCAGAAATGTATTAAAATGTTACCTAATAACTAGAAAAGATTATTTGAAAAATATGTGGCTGTTAAAAGAGAATTTTATTTCTACGTTACAATAAAATAGTATAAATGGTAAATATTTTGTGTTAATTTCATTTTCAGCTCTTAGTCCAAAAATCATTTAAATGATGTGGTAAAATTTTTTTGATGTAATCCATCAATAATGATTCATAAATGCGACGTCATTAATTCCAATTAATCAAATGTATTAGTGGACTTTTTATAGTGGGCCCGTAAATTGTTTAGTCCCGGGCCCGGATTTTCTCTCTACGGCACTGTTGTTAGCTATTAATGAGTAGCCATAATATCAAGTTCCCATGAGTTATTGTAAAAAAATGTGAAAGAAAAAAATGTTGACCACGAATATTCTGACATTTCGAATGTGTTTTTTTCCTTTTGATCCTCTTGGCTTGTGGTGAATTGTGTCATATGGGACAAAATGTCCCCGTGCTGTAAAAGCTTTAGATAGATGATAGTTGAACCTCTTATAGCACTTAGATACAAGTTGTGTAAAAATTTTAATGACTCTATAGGGATACGATTGCGGGTCAACATAAATCAACATAAAAATTCTTAATAGGCAGATCTGCGAAGCGGGTCGCCCCTCGGCAGTGATATGGAAAATACTTCGAGTGTATTTTTACCACGAAAGTCTTCTCAGCGTAAATTCATCTGCCTTCGGAGTCTGTTTAAAATATTTAATTCCCGTGCCACCAATTAGTAGGAAGAATTAAAAAATCGAGTATCGGATAGATTTAACTTACTTAGGTGATATCGTAGACCACAGTGTCCTGTATAGTACCAGGTGAGGGTTCTTAGGTCCTCCCTGCTTAGATTTATGAGCTTGGATGATACTTTCTTGACGGAAATATATACAGTTTGGCCTGTCTTTGCCCTGGGCGGTCACTTTGCGAGTCCACAAAAAAGCTCTGGACCATGGAATGCTCCTATAGCACCCTGCTTTGCTAGGTAATCTGCATGTTCATTACCTTCATGTCCCTGATGTCCGGGAACACATCCTAACAAACCCTTGTTTTTGGCTCCCAAGTCATTAAGGATTTCAATGTAGTCATCCACTAGCTTAGATGTAACTGTGTAGGATTGCAAGGCACGCAGTGCCGCCTGGCTATCCGACATAATGTAGATGCTCTTCGAGGATGAACCTCTCCGCAGACTTCTATTGTATGGATTTCTGCTGAAGTTTGGGGGTAGCATCCCATTTTTATCGATTTCTTGAAGTTCGGCCCATAGATGCCAGCTCCCATTCTTCCGTCATCGAATTTCGATTCGTCCATGAACCAGACATCTGAGTCAGGGTCATTATAAGGATTCCCTGTTTCCCAGTGGGTTCTTTCCACAATAGGCACTTCAAAGTTCCGTGAGATTCTGAGCTTAGGGTACATTACGTCACGCAGTTGTAACGTCGAAATTCCTATGCATTTTTTTATTACTTTCATATGCCCTATCATGTTTCCTTACTGCAGCTCCGAAATATTTTGAAGTTTTAGTGCGCCTATTGTTGCCTCTTTTTCTATCAGAATAGGGAAGGGAGGTATTCCCACTAAAGCACTAAGTGCATCAGCAGAGGACGTTCTCATCGCACCCGTTATGCCAATGCAAACTAGTCAATGCAGTTTGTTTAGTTTTGCTGTTGCCGTTCTTTGCGTGGCCTTCTGCCACCAAACTATGGAAGCTAGGTGACTATTGACCTTTCAACAGTATACAATGCCCAGTATACCAATTTTGGAGATATCTCCCATGTTTTGCCGTGCATTTTTTGTACTGCTTTGGAATTTAATCTTACCTAAATAGTTTAAACCTATGGAATAGTTTTTTCAATTAAAGCAAAATCAGGCAATTTATTGCAGGAGCGCTTGAGAAGTCTCAGTTACTAGTAGAAGGCAACCAGTTACTATGCATATCTGCCAATACTGATATTTTTAACTTGGCTCCTTCTAGATCAGGTTATCACGCACATCTTTACACCCATATTTCCCCTACCAGGGGACTGGGATGCGTACGTAGAAACTCAAAGAGCGTATAAACAAATCAGATATAACCCCAGTGAGATAACGTACGTCTGTGAGACGTACGTCGTTTTAATTTTGCTCTCAGTCTCCCACAATCGTAAAGAGAGAACATTCTTATTCTCAGTTATCTCAGCTACCATTACCAGCTTGTCAGTGGGGGGTTGTTGTTGTTGTTTTTGTAGCGATTATTTACTCCCCGAAGGCTTTGGGGAGTGTTATCGATGTGATGGTCTTTGTCGGATACAGATCCGATACGCTCCGGTAACACAGCACCATTAAGGTGCTGGACCGACCATCTCGGGAACGATTTATATGGCCACATTAAACCTTCAGGCCATCCCTCCCTCCCCACCCCCAAGTTCCATGAGGAGCTTGGGGTCGCCAGAGCCTCGTCTGTTAGTGAAACGGGATTCGCCGCTCGAAGGTGAGGTTGACAATTGGGTTGGAGAAGCTATATATTGCGCTACACAACCCCTTGAATCCCGTCAGTGGGGGGTGTTTTTCAGTAGTAGCTTTTTTGTTTGCTGAAATATATACGATTGTTTTTTTAAAATACGTCTAAGAGACGTATCGTTATCTTTTGCGTGACTACGTGACATGACTAATTTTATATGTAATTTTTGCCGGAAATGGTAATATATTTTTAAGTTTAGTTTAAAACAGTTAATTCATTCAATTGAAGTACAAAAATATGTATTTTATTTTAATTTTTTTGCTATAAACTGAAGTTCTTTGAAAAAAACTGATTTTTTTACGGACAAGTCCAAGACAAGCCAAACTTAATTTTTAATACATTAAAAAAAAAACAATATTTTTCTTTAAAAACATTTAAAACAAGTGAATACATGTATATCAAATAAATGATTAAAAAAAATTTTTAGTTTTTTATACCTTTAGGTTCCTTAAACTTGAACACGTCTCTCAGACGCAAGTTATCTTTATAGGGTAACAAAATAACGTTATCTTTCTAGGGTTAAAAGTATGTAGGGACAGCTATTGCAACTGCAGGTATGGCACCAACAACAACAAGTATGTAACACTTAAAAAGTCGCACCAAGCTGCACTTGCCATCCTTCATTCTACCTGATTTGCTTCGTTGCTCGTGTGAAGCACAAAAAATTCCATTTACTTTTATTTTCTTGGTGAAGTTTACCTATTCGTTTGCTTGCTCGCTCATTCATTCGTTAGCCCTTTTGTCGCTTCGCTGATTTTTGTATGTTTTTGTTTTTAGTTTTTCGGTTAGTCGCATAACATTTTTTGATAATTTAAAACTTTATTTTTGTTTGTGTACAAATACGAATGCATTTAGCTCGTTTTAAATTTCCAGTAAATTTTGGTTAGAATTAATTCAACGCAGAAAATTTAAATTCATTCAATTGTAAACAAAATTTTCTTATTATTCCTGTTAATGTTTATACGAAAATGCAATCGCAGTTTTGTTTATATTTTGCGTCGTGCGCTTTAGTATTGCAATATCTACTCGCACTTTTCCAGCAATTAAAAGTTTCAACAAACGTTTATGAGTTTTCAGAGTCTAGTTTGTTTAGATTTTGAAAGTTTTCGCTTGGCTGTAAGTGGAATGAATGCTCGTGGCGTAGTCGAACTTTTGGAACAACAACAATAAAAATTCCATATGGCAATTGCCAAACAGCAGCTGATATGGCTCGATGCTCAATTTTTGAACAGTGCCGATGCCGAGTAGTCGGCAGGCCGATACCAATGGCGATGCCGACTACTTAAAAATAACTTAGATGAATATAAAATTTCATGAAACTTTCAATTGCACTAACACAACTATAAAAAATAGTTTTATAAACTACGTACATACCTAATATGCACGTTGCTTTATTAAAAAACTACCAAGAGTGTTGCTCTCTTATCTTGATATACTTGAATCCCCAGAGGCTATTCGTGAAATATAATTATATTTCGCTGGACAACCGCAAAAAATGGGCGCGCACTTCCTACCGGTAGTTTGCATTCTTCAGTTGACAGGGATGGACGTCATGCAAATAGACGGGCACATAAACACAAGCACGGCGTGTCGCCCATAACCGCCATTCCCACAAAGGTTATAGAAGCCATCAAAAAGGCCAAGACCAATCAATAGTCTCCGATGAAATAGCATCCGCATGATGCATAAACACTTTGGCGATGCAGGCATTATCTACTCAACGTATGTTTTCAACTTGCTCTTGAAGTTCTTTATCATTTCAGAACAATGAAAAATGGCAAGGAGAATTCCACTACTAAGACCTGGAAAACCATCTAATAAATGTGAATCATATAGACCGATATCGCTCCTTCCGCCTGTATGGAAGCCGTTGAAAACCGTTCAGCTTCCTCATTTTACTGTAAATCACTGGCTAGCCAACCATTATTATTGCATAATAATACCACCACGCTAAACGCCATATCCATCCAGATAAATTACGAACTAAAACATTAAAAATCGCATCATAGGACGGTGCTCGTGGCCCTCGAACTGTGAAAAGCTTTTGACACAGTCAACCACTGCACGCTACTCCAAGACATAGAAAACTTGCCCCTTCCTCCTTGTCTTAAAAGATGGACCTCATATTGCATGAGTTGCCAAAAGCTGTCGCTACAACTAAGGAACGAAACATCAAATTCCATGAGCATTGAGCAAGGTATAGCACAGGGCTGTGTCCTATCTTCACTTCATATCAAAGCTCACTTTCCCACCAAAAGATGTTAATATTATTTCCTATGGCGACGACTACACAATAACGACAACAGGTCCTGGCCCCTCAATATATGTATTAGCTGGTTTGCAAAATAAATATCATCTCCCTACTCTTTTTTGTTTTTTCCCACGCGCAATCTGACATTGTCTAAAGCGGCCACAAAATCCTCTAGTCGCTTGCACCTGGGGAAAGGATGAAGAAAAATACTACCCACTTAAAAAGCAATTGGTCAGTCGATTTTGTGCTGCGCGTTGCCAATTTGGTAGCCTTACTTAAAAACACAAATTAGAGAAGACTGCACACCTGTCAAAACACTGCACTCAGAGTTACCACAGGATGTCTCCTTATAGCCCCTAACCAATCATTACATTGTGAGCCGAGGGGGAAGCACAATCAAATGAGGAAAATACAGCTTTTGCTGAATCTTCAAAATAGCTCAGCAAACAACTGTCTGATCTAGGCCCACCTACCCCTAGCCTGAGTTGGTAAGCACTTTTTCCGGGTCACGCCCTGTGCACCCCGTTATCAATTTACTTTATCCAAGGCTTACAGAAGACGAAAGCATACTACCCATGGAGACACGAGCTACTCTGACTCAACTTCGATCTGGATACTGTTACATGTTAAAATTGCGCGTATCCACAATCGACCCCGTAATTTACTTATCGCCTGCATGCTATGTGTCCCCACAAGAAATCAACCATGATTATGGGGTGTTATGGCCTAGAGGGTTCAATGTGGTCATATTAAGTCGCTTCCGAGATGGTCGGGCTAGTACTTTAATGGTGATTTTAACCGGAACATACCGTTTCTATATACGGCAAAGGACCATCATCAAAACCATCAGGGATTGTCCTTATCGCTATAAAAAAACAACGGTTTGTAAGTAGTCGCATCTATTGAATGACACGAAGCATTATGCCCTCCCATGTCAATGCTTTTGTAGCATTATGCATTATGCTCTTCTATGCCAATGCATTTTTTATTCTGACCACACACAGTCATCTTGCATTCATATTACAATATCGACCTATATAAATTATGTTAACCCCAACACAGCGGGAGTTCAACATCACATACAAATGCTGACAGCAGGACCCATATCCGGTTACCATTAACTGGCGTATTGACCAACTCGTTAATAGCGTAACCGAACGTCAATGACAGTTTGTCAATGTACCTGCCAAAATATTTATACAATGACAAATATCTAAAATTAGGTCAAACTAATATGCTAACACAGAATGTATGTATTATGAATGTAGATACTTTTGGTTTGAAAATATTAATGTAACTATGTATATGTAGAATAAGAAATTTTGTATAAAAATAAATGCATTTCCTTAATAAAGTCAATCATATTCTAACGCTACTGATCAGCGTGTCTTTTCTTTTACGATTTAAATTTTTCACTGTGAGTATCCCTCTTATCCATCTTAAAAATGCTTAAAGATCTTATTTCGTTATATAAAGTCTCGAACTTCTACAGAGCTACAATCTCTTCAACGTGTTACTAAGATAGAGATGAAAAATACGGTCCTTGGCAAGACCCAAGATCCTAGCTAGCTTAAAAGTCAAATCTGCGACGCCACTTTAGCGTGTCCAATTTGTACAATGCTAAACCAGAATAGATGTTGCTAAAATAAGCAAGAGATCTATAAGTGCAGTCGGAATTCTTTGTATAACAAAAACTTCTTATGAAATTTTTGTGTGAATAGTCTCTAGGATACTATAGACTTTATGCAATTCCTCTGGCTCATCTATATTTTAGAAATGAGTGGCTGAGCGTGTTGCTAAGCGCAAAACTCGAGAACGGTCGGACCAGATTTCTCTAATACTTTTTTTTAGAATATTCCTTGAAGTATGAGGATGGTTCTTTTCTGCAAATTCATTCCGGGAAGTGGGCCAGGGTTCGATCTATTACAACAAATTATATTCACGGTTCGATTTGCCTGAAATTTGGTGTATGGGTAGCCCTTTGTAGTATTTACGAAACTTTTTTCCGGGAAGTGGACCAGGGACCGATCTACTCGAACAAATTCTATTGGCTGTATTAGTATTGTCGCCAATGTTGACATCACTAGGCTAGTTTATAATCACGCAACAACAAAAACATGAAGCAGCCAGTCTTATGTACATGTACACATTAAAGCTAGGCACACTTATGTACACGGCAACGAAGAGATACCTCACACACACAGGTGTAGTCATCAGCCGAAGTTGTTACTCACACATCTACACGCATATATGTAGCTCAATAACCAAGCAGGAGATACAGGAGTTCTAGAAGGCGGAACGTCTAGACTTTAGTATAAATATGCGAATGAAGCAAGGGAGAGTATAAAAGCAGCGCAAGCTGAGTAATCAGTAATCAGCTTGATTTAAACACGCTAGTAGTTTTGAAGTATAATTGTGAATTACTACTCTCAAATTAGTCTAAATAATGACCAGTTATTGGAATTATTTATTCGACAGTTCAGCGATTCGAACGTTAGTAGATGATTTCAAATAAGCGGATTTTCCCAAATTCGTTGCAGTATTTACGAACCTGTGGAACAGGGACCTATTCGAAGAAATTCTATTCGATTTGCCTTAAATTTGATATATAGGTAGTTCTGTGCCTACATTAGTACTTACCACAGTTTTATTTCCGGGAAATGGACCAGGGTCCGACTGGAAGTGGGCCCGGCACTGGGACTGGGACTAAGGTCGGGGCTGGGACTGTAGCTAAAAATGGAAATGGAAACTGAGAATAAGATAGAGAAGAATAAGAAGAGCCAGAGAAAAGAAGAACCAGAGAAAAGAAGGAAGGAGAAAGAGGTAGAGGTAGACGAAGATAGAGAGATAGGCATAGATGGAGCAGAAAAGAAGTGGGGGGTAAGACGGAGAGGGAGAAAGAGAAGCAGAGAAAGAGAAAGACAGACCAAGAAGTGCATAAAAGGATAAGCAAAAGGGCGCTAGAGGGGAAGGAGAGTCAAAGTTAAAACTTATTATAATGCAGATAGACCAATGTTAAGCAGAACAACATCTGCCGGGTCTGCTAGTTTAAAATAATTCTGTTCCCCCAAAATGCTGTTCCGATGTGTAAAAATTGTTATTTCATTTTACGTTAGAACATTATTTCATTTAGTTCTCACTTTGTAAAAAATCGAATCAAAAATATTTGGTTAACAGTTATTCGACTGACAATACCCGACAACTATCACGCATAACCGATTGACCCGAGTTCTAGCACGTTCTGTGGAATGTGGCAAAATAAAAGAGCCTGAGTAAATTTTTCTTTAACTGGCAACCATAATTTGATAAAATTTCGTTTTCATGAAATTGTCCGGTAATCTTGAATATCACAAATGTATGA
Organism: Eurosta solidaginis; assembly: GCF_040869045.1. Classification (NCBI taxonomy): domain Eukaryota; kingdom Metazoa; phylum Arthropoda; class Insecta; order Diptera; family Tephritidae; genus Eurosta; species Eurosta solidaginis. The sequence continues at coordinate 104,838,183 of NC_090319.1, forward strand.
CCGAAAGAACTTCCTTTTATTTACTTCACGCGCCTTTGCCTTTGTAATTCGCAAGCTCAAATCAAAACTAGAATCCAAGCTTGAGGACAGTACAGTAATGAAATTTGCATATGTGCATACATTTTTAAAAGGAATACTCCGCTAAATGCACAATCATTAACTTTAAAAGAGTTAAGAAGTAAATACTGATACCGATTTCGATACTAACCGATGCCGACTAATCGGATGGACTCTATTTGCTAGGGAGTCCTAAGTAAACCTAATGAAGCGAGTAATAATGCTGGCTGGTATTTGAGTGCTGGGATGTTTTGTTGACCAATGTTTTTTGGCATTTGCATTTCATTTGAGGAATTCTCAAATGTGTTAATTAAAATTGTATTCATGAGCCATTTGCCCATATATTTATCTTTATAATATATCCACACGTTTTTTGTGCAAAAATGTTTTTTTTATAGGGCGTATAAACTTGAATGGGGGAACCGAGATTCGCTTAACGCATGGTCGACAAAACTTTCATTCATATAATTTTTGAGTGTATGCAGGAAGTGCTAAATTTAAATTATGATATACAAATAAACCAAAGATTAAATCGAACAAAAATATAAAACGCGAGTTTAAGATCGGCCCTCTTAAAAAACATAAGTTTGTACCTGAATTTGAAGGTTATGTTTTGCGGGAATTCGGGAACGATATTTTTGTATCCTTCGAAATATGACCGAAATAATTTGTAGTATAGATATATTGTACTTGAGAAATGAAATGTTTCCTCATGATAGCCGTTTGAGTTATGAAATCGTTTCCACGTAGTTGGGTCAGCGAAAAGAGTTGCACATGATACATGACAGTCATAGAGCTAGGAATGTCGTATATCATTCTGTGATGGTTAAATAAAATAAATGAAACGCCATAGCCTCCGAAGAGATTTAGGTCTAGCTTCTCTTCAAACTTACGTCGTGCTCCTCTTAATTCGTCCTACAAATTGACGGGACGAAACTTACTTGTTTTGTGCCGACTTCGAAAGGCATCTGCAAGGCATATGAGTTTTCACTGAGAAGCTTTTCATGGTGGAAATACACTCGGAGTGCTTGCCAAACACTGCCGAGTGGCAACCCGCTTAGAACATTTGTCTTCTAATTGAGAAAACTTATTTCTAAAATTTTGAAGGTGCTTTGCCAGGGGCGTGAAGCCAGGATCTTCGATGTGGTAGACGGAGCTCGCTACCACTACACCACGGCGGCCGCCAAGAACTGGAAAAAGTCAAACTATCCAACAACCGTCTGTCCATATAATCTGTTGTCGACAAGATTCAAAGTAACTCACTGGTGACAATTGCCAAACACAAAACAAATAGATAGTTGAACCCATTGATTGGGTACTGAGCGAGAGCTAGTACTGGCGTCAAATGGAGCTGCTCGTTCTTCTGCCTCGAGATCTAGCAACTCTGCCGCATCCACGAATCAGCTCTACCGCCCCTAGTAACTGGAGTCTTGACCTCGCGAACGCAGCACACAAACACAGAACGTACTCAAGTGTTCATTACTGCAGCCCACAATTCCTACATCCGTTGTTACTGACGAGACTTAATTTGTAAAAATGTGACGCAGTGTCCAGTTATTACTCCCGCATGAGCCGCAAGTCTTCTCTCTGTAGAGATATGAGCAAATTTGTAAGTCCGATATTGTAGAGTTTGCACACGACCTTAGAAATGTTGCAAACTTTGGATGGACCATATGAAACTCGTTTCTCGTTTTGATTTTTGCCAAGCGGATTGTGACGTCTACCCCCGGTTTCATCGAGTGCTGTACCCTACTTCACCAGCTCACAGGCCTTTTCGTTACGTTCCATTCCTTTATGACCGGAAACCCAGCATATATTTATGGCCCGGCCTAATCAAGTGATGATGAAGTACTGTGTGAGATTATTGCCTTATTGGTCGCCTGACTATCAATATATATATATTGACGCAACTGAAGTTTAAACACGCCTCCTCCAGAGTTTCCGCTCTTTTACTCACGACTGCAATTTTCGGCGGAAAGACACTACAATGGTGTTAATTTGAAACCATCGTTATGCACATGTATAGTACGTTCTGCCATTTCCGCATCCTTGCGCCAGCCCTCCGACTACATTGTAGCTCCTAGATCTCATTTGAAGCTTAGGAACGGAACAGTATAGCTTGTTCGCATTATATTAAATGACGCTATATTACTATGGCCATTCGGCCTGCACTCAAGCTGCCCCGAGGCCTTAAGCGTTGTTGCAGTTGTCAAAGCTATCTTATTGGCCATTAGCTCTGTAGGCGTGATGTGCAGAATGGCACCCAATGCTACTTTCGGGTTAGTTTTTAAGGTACCCGTTATGCTTATCGTTGATAATCTGCACACTTCTCAAGTTTTTTGGTATACCTACTTTTTTGTGCGGCTTTTCACCAAATAAGGCTCCCTAGTAAAATATGGGTTACACAATTACTATAAATACCAAATGAATAAGTGTGAGCGATTGGTTCCATGCGCGTACTAGCATCCTGTTGTATCCAGCTTAGGCTAAATTTAATTCGGGACTTTATATTTCCTACGGCTTGATTTTTCGGCGTTATATATGAAGACTACTCCAGCCGTTCTCCAAGATTCCGTGGAGTGGTTCAGTTTTGTTCAACCCTCAAAGATTGTTCTTCTTGGCAAACGTTTTTATCGCCCATTTAATTATGAGTACCTGGACTGCGTCTCTCCTAGATAGGACTTTCCTTAACCTCGCCGTTTCGCTGGAGCATTCTATGTCCGCACAGAAATTTTTCAACGAAGTCCTCTTCGACCTGTTGATATCACGTTAGTAGAACCTCAACAGATCCATATGTTCGACCCAGCACTCCTCGCCCGCAACCTCCGCAACTTTCGCCAACTTAAAAATCTCCCTTACCTGTTTGTCTCTCTCCAAATTTGATAACTTGATCGTCGCAAAATAAATATCTCACACTCGTGCAACCCGGATCTCAAAGCAATATTGAAATAACATAATTTGAAATTCATGTTTATCCAAAGAATCCACTGGAGTATACAGAATGAGGGCAAGAAAATCAAAGAAAGGATCGGCGCATTCACCCCTTGGCAGTCACTTTACTGTGGACGAATATGAATTCGAAGCTTTTAAATACTTCGTCTGCCTGCGAACCAGCATTAACAGCGACAACGAAATATAAAACGAACAGAGAATCACTCTTACCAACAAGTGCTTATTTTAATTGATTGGGTAATTTAAATGTAAAGTCCACTCTCGTCTATCAAGATCACTATCCTCCTAACTTACGGCTCGTAGTTATGGACAGTTAGAAGAGAGGATGGAAAAAGCGCTTGGAGTATTCAAGAGAAAAGTAAACATCATAGCTGCTGTAATGCCGACTAAAAAAATATATGCACATACCGTCACCCCAGCAAGTTAGGGAGTTAGTATATACCTGCGGTAGGTATGCCTGTCGTAAGAAGCGACTAAAATACCAAATAGATTCAAGGGGTTGTGTAGGACAACCCTTTGAAGGAGTTGCCAGCCCAATATATAGCTTCTCCAACCCAATTGTCAACCTCACCTATCCGAGGTGAATCAGAAGGTCGCATGTTGTCATAAAAAATCGTTCCCGAGATGCTCGGGTTTGGCACCGGAACGTACCGGATCTGCATCCGACAAAGGACCATAAACATCGCTAACACTCCCCAAGGCCTTCGGGGAGTGTCCTTATCGCTACAACAACATCATGCACATTCCGTCCGCTTGGAAACCTGCTAAGTACCATTTCTTCCAAAAATGACTTTTTGATGCAAATTGATAGAGCAGAAGCTTATAGGCCTGGCATAACAGTACCATCAAATATTGGCCACACACAGTGCAAATCAACTTTATGATGAGTTCACTTCCTATACGGTTAGTAGGTTTGCACTATAAGTCGACGATATGTAGTTATTTTGTTATTTTTAAAATGAATTATGAGCCCGAATGCCAAAGCTACAAATTTTTAACTATTATATCCATATTGTTTATAGCATACTTAAGCATGCAAATTCTAGCAATATTGATTTATCAATCACTAAAATACAATATCCATGGCCCTTATGAAGTGCAATTGCACCAATGGACGAAAAATGTTTTTGGCTGCCACTGATAAACCGAGCATTAAATTGAAAAAAAGAACAACAAAATAAAAAAGTAAGGAAGGCTAAGTTCGGGTGTAACCGAACATTACATACTCAGCTGAGAGCTTTGGAGACAAAATAAGGGAAAATCACCATGTAGGAAAATGAACCCAGGGTAACCCTGGAATGTGTTTATATTTTGCGTCAATAAACCAATCCAATTACCATGTTTCATCCCTTTTTTGTATTTGGTATAGAACTATGGCATTTTTTTCATTTTTGTAATTTTCGATATCGAAAAAGTGGGCGTGGTCATAGTCGGATTTCGGCCATTTTTTGTACCAAGATAAAGTGAGTTCAGATAAGTACGTGAACTAACTTTAGTAAAGATATATCGATTTTTGCTCCAAGTGTTAACGGTCGATCGGAAGTACAGACAATAGACTGTGTATAAAAACTGGGCGGGGCTTCAACCGATTTCGCCCATTTTCACAGAAAACATATCGACATAATATATATGCCCCTACCTAATTTCACAAGGATTGGCAAATTTTTGCTCGATTTATGGCATTAAAAGTATTCTAGACAAATTAAATGAAAAAGGGCGGAGCCACGCCCATTTTGAAATTTTCTTTAAAAAAAAATAAATAAATGTAAGGCGCGATAACCTTCGAAGAGATCTAAGGCCGAGCTTCTCTTCCAATTTGCGTCGTGCTCCTCTTGATTTTCGCTACAAATTGACCGGACGTGACCTACATGTTTTATGCCGACTCCGAACGGCATCTGCAAAGCAGATGAGTTTTCACTGAGAGCTTTTCATGGCAGAAATACACCCGGAGTGCTTGCCAAACACTACCGAGGGGCGACCCCGCTTAGAAAAATTTTCTTCAAATTGAAAAATCTTATTTCTAAAATTTTGATGTTGCTTTGCCCGGGAGTTGAACCCAGGGCATACGGTGTGATAGGCGGAGCACGCTACCATCACACCACGGTGGCCGGTGGCATTTTCTTTTATTTTTGTATTTTGTTGCACCATATCATTACTGGCGTTGAAAGTTGACATAATTTATTTACATACTGAAAATATATTAAATTTTTGTTAAAATTTTACTTCTACGTCATCCGATTTTGCTAATTCTTATTCAGAACACATATAGTAATAGGAGTAACGTTCCTGCCAAATTTCATCATGATACCTTCAACGACTGCCAAATTACAGTTTGCAAAACTTTTAAATTACCTTATTTTAAAAGTGGGCGGTGCCACGCCCATTGATACAAATTTTCTATTCTGCGTCATAATATCAACCCTCTCACCAAGTTTCATCGCTGTATCCGTCTTTGGTAATGAATTATCGCATTTTTTCGGTTTTTTGAAATATTCGATATCGAAAAAGTGGGCGTGGTTATAGTCCGATATCGTTCATTTTAAATAGCGGTCTGATATAAGTGCCCAGGAATCTGCGTACCAAATTTCATCAAGATACCTCAAAATTTACTCAAGTTATCGTGTTAACGGACAGACGGACGGACGGACATGGCTCAATCAAATTTTTTTTCGATACTGATGATTTTGATATATGGAAGTCTATATCCATCTCGATTCCTTTATACCTGTACAACCAACCGTTATCCAATCAAAGTTAATATACTCTGTGTGCAAATCACGCTGAGTATAAAAATAGCAAAGAGAATGAAAAGCAGTGCAGTGTTTGTGTTTGTATTGCCAAAGTCGAAAATTCAATAAATTTCACATTTCATTTCATTTCATTCGGATGCAATCAAAACCAATGCAGCTTTATTTGGCCATGGCTGCGAACGAATAATTAGAGATAAATGCGATTTTAAGTGTGCACATGCTTGATGAATAGGACATAACCCAATAAACACAATATACTGCCGATTTCGAGACGAGTTCGCGAAATTAGGTTTGAATGGCCTTATTGTATCGACCAAATACTAAATGGGCATCAAACAAAAGGTGCTAACTACAGTTTTAGTTAATATTAAGTATTTAATATTCACTAATTTATAAAAAGGTTAAGATCCTTTAAAAGAGTAGCAAATTACGCCAATCATTACTCCTTACCGAAGGTGGAACATCACATCACTGAATTGTTCTTCTGCCAATCGCTATTAGCATCAAAGGATTGTCAATATGTAGAAGTAATCATAAACCAACATGTTGTCTGAACTGTATCTCCGATGATTACAAAAAAATTATTGCCCATGTGCCAATGCCTGATCGGTGGTACACGGATTGATTTTTAAAGTTGGTATCTACATCTGTACATCAGATTTTTGGTCATAATTTCTATTTGTTCACCGGAGTTGTGTAAACCCTTATCAAATATCTCGATGTCATTAATATTGTTAGTAACTATAAATAGTTATTCTATCTCGTCAAACATACATATATACACATAGTTGCCACTTGGTAGTAGTTCTTTGTTGTGATCACCCGTGATACATTGGTAGTAAAGTGTTACGTACTCGGTTTTGAAACCTCATATCAATCGCCAGATTTTCGGTAGAATTCTCGGACAGTTTTCTTTACATCTCAAGCTCTTCGCAATCAAACTTTTATTTTTTATAACAAAGCGTCCCTTTCTACTTTTATCAATAAGATATATAGACAGCATTCATCTTTTTCTAGGAATTAATTCATTTCTCCTTAATGTATTTGATTTCCCAGGTTCGCTGGAGTCCTTCAGTGTCCGCAGGGATAATGCGTAATAAGTAAACTGCCCTCCAATTTGTAGCGCTTGCTTCTTAATCTTTTCTACAAATTTGTGGATCTTCATTTTTTTATAATTGCTTCGGATGGTTTGGTTGGGACCTACGTTAGTGTGCCACGGCCGCTGTATCAGATCTCGAGGAGTTTATCATGTGTTTCTCTTGCCAAACAATCTACACACCACGCCAATGATACTTAGATCTGACGGACAAATGTAGCGATCGGAGTGTTAGAGAGGTTTACATGTATGATACAGTTTGGAGCTAGTCAAAGTTTGGAGAGGGCTTACTTGTTTCTTTCCGCATCAGCTTGAGCATTAAGCTGCAGACATTGGTGCTTTATCGGTAACCGTATCGGTAACCTTATAACAGCTGATTCGACCAACCTTATGGGAATCAATGCAATTGGTTATTGGTGCCGCTAAGGTCGTAACGGTATCGTAGCCAACCACAGCGACTACAGCGATACGACATACGGCACCAATGACTCCCGCCTTAAGCTAATAAACTCCCTATCTACAGAACTCTGCCCCTCAGTAGTCATTTGTCCGAAAGGTTTGCTGCGATCAACCAGCGCCACAATCAGTGATTACTTTTCCACATCACCAATCTTCTCGAGAACAGCCGAATTTTTAATGTTTTAGTCTCGCTATTGGTTATCTGGCCTACAGCTCTAAATCCACTTGTCTTGTCTATGCGAATACCCTGCTTCGCGGCCCTGAGACTGGATCCTTTCTGCTTCTTGAAAGCAGGCTTGTCACCTTCCGCCGTATGTTGTCTCTTATTCTGCCGTTCGACGCTTCTTCCTTTCCGTATCGATTTCAGTACCGAGGATCTCTCGCAGCAAATTTCTTGAACTGTCTTCGACCTATTTCTACCGCCTCACGGGCTCATGTCAAGCGCTCGCTATCCAATTCTATTGGGTAGACCACTGTTCTTAAGCGTTAGACAATTCTTAGAGCTGCTGCAGAGCTATCTTACTACCTCTGCTCCGAATGCTTCTCCACTCTACTTTTCCGTTTGCATTTGTATGCTTTTCCAACACGTACTCTCTACTGCTCTTGCTCCCCGAATCCGACGCATTACTTATTGCGTTTTCGTCTTCAGTGGCTTGCGACTCCATTCTCGCTCTCTCGTCGTCTTAATTTAAATAGGATATTGAGTCGTTCATCTTGTTCATACTACCACCTGCCCGGCAAGGCGGGCTCAGCGGTACGGTATTAAATATGGGGAAAGAACCGTCCGCTGCAGCAGCGCCCCTTACTATGGTAAGGCCATCGACGATCCGTTGAAATACAGCCGGATATATACGCTGACTGCAAACACCATGGATTGGGGGGTTCACAGTTCTTGGTCACCGACATTCCGCCGCCCTCCTATGAGGCGAAACGGCGTAGATGCCAGCCCTAAGCTGCTCAGCCGCATAGTCGGAGGCTATGGAGTGGCTATCCCATCTAGGGTTTATTATAGGTTACTTTGCACTTTCCGATCCGAGAGAGACACACATAGGCTGAATATGCCCTTAGTTTTACCAGAAGTTTCTTCTACAACCGAACCAAAGAACCACGAGCTATGTTATATAATAATTCCGACCACTTATATGCAAATACTAGAAGCTTTAAAGGACTCACCGTACTTGCAGCTCCTTGATATGGTAGATATGTTACTCTCAATAGCTCCTTTTCTAGATTGTTTGATAATGTGCAAATCTTGTCTTCTCTTTATCTAGCCCAATCGGATTGGGACGTCTACGGAACCGGTTTCATGGTTTACGCTCCTTTAATCTAATTCATCCTCTTTTTCACTTCCAACTATACCAATGTGCCCGGGGACTCAAGATAGATGTATCTTTCTCCCTGTGTGGATTATTTCTAGGGATTGGTCACACGCTAACCTGCTTTTCGATGTTGTGCTGAGTGAGGTTACTGTCTTAATTCCTGTCAATATATCGCATGCGTTGTTGTAAACAGATATGTCGCAAAGTTTAAATTTGTTGGGAAAACTCAAACAAAGTTTAATTTTTTCATACAAAATTATGTAAATTCAAAGACCACGGGTCTGGTTTTTTGCCCCTAGAAGTATTTTATGTATGTGAAAATAAGTAATCTGTCCAGCCAGCTGCTTTAGGGTAACACAAAACGAAAATTTTGTTTTACATATATCAGTTTACAATAAAACGTTCTCTGGGCAAATACTAAAAGCTTTCTAGGACCTATGACACCTATGCTTCTAGATCTGACAGCTGTAGCATTCCCAGACTCCCTGTCTTAGCCTGGCAAGCGCAGGCCACGAGCACAAGACATGCTCGATTATTTCCGTCTCCAACAATAGAAGCAACTTTGTTAGTCTAAAGTTGTAAGACCTACACATAATCTACGACACTACAGCCCCGCGCTTGAACCCACGCCTTTCCCGCTTCGTCGATCATGTCCACCTTTCGCCTCCTCACAATCTTATTGGGATGTCTACGGAGCAAGCTCGAAGGGATGCGCCCTTTTAGCCAGTTCATCCACTTTTTCATTCCCATCTATTCCCATTTCCTCTGGGGCCCAATATAGATGTATGCTTTTCCCAGTCTCGATTCTTTCCAGGGATTGCTTACACTCTAAATAATTTTTATACGCTGTGCTATGCGAGATGACTGCCTTAATTTCTGCTGGGCTTTCAATATAAAAGTTAACACTGCTGCAGTTTAAGCTATTCTCTTCCAGGGTTTCTACTTCTTTCGGTACGGCTAATACTTCCGTTTAAAAAGCGCTACAGTGATCTGGCAGCTTGTAGGATCTGTTTATTTCTGGACAAACACAGTATACCGCAGACCATACTCCTTCCACTACTTTTCAATCATCTGTGTACATATTGTAACGAATTTACTGTAAATCCTCTTATTTGCAACCTTCTGCTAAGTTCGAATCACTAAACTGTTGAATAAATAACTCCAATATTTAATAATGCAAAATGGCCTTTATTCAAGTACTTCACAATAAATAACTCTACTTTTGCCCGACAGATAGCGTGCTTAATCGAAACTGATGGCAGCGCCTCTACCGTGGTTGCCTTTTATACTCTTTGATTTCCTCGTTGCATCTTCTTGGCGATTCCATTTCTAGAATTTACTAGTTGGTTATCTGTTATAATTATAACTACAGATGTCGTGTATAGCTATCATATGCGCGTGTGTTTGTGAGCGGCACTTCCACAATTATATTGCATATCTCAGATAAGATATCTGCATGTGTTTGTGCGTTTTCTCCCTGCGTATACGTACATATGTGTAGTCATAATGATTGAATTCTTGATGTGACTTGAATCACTGCTTAGCATCGGCTTAGAGATGATAGAATCACTTAGTGCTGCTAATATTCGTTACACTGCCCTCCACCTAAGTCTGATCGTCCCGATCAGACAAATCTCTCGATCTAAACGCTGCCAGCCTTTCCAAATGAACCACTTTCATTTTGGTTCGTGTTTTGCCAATGCTTTGTATGCGGTACACTACATCGTTGATCCATTTTACAACTTTGTATGGGCCTTCCCAATTACACTGCAATTTCGGGGACAAACCCTTTTTTCGTAGTGGGTTTTATAACAGCCCCAAATCTCCTTCCTGAAACCCTTACGAATTAATTGCTTTAGCGTACCTCGCTTTCATCTTGTACCTCATAATCTTTGCTCGTTGCCTTACCAGATCGTGTATCTCTCTCAGCTCTTCTTCCAAGACACCAGTGGATTTCTTGACATTTCTCTCCGCATCGGTATCTATCCCATACTTCAAATCAGCTGGCAGTCGAAGGTCATTGCCAAAAATTACCTTTGCGGGAGTTTGGCCCGTTGTCTCATGTACTGCTGATCGGTAATCCATCAAGAATAATGGTATGCGGGTATCCCACTCCTTATGGTACTTGTATACTACTTTCCTTAAATGCTCCTCCAAAGTTCTATTGAAACGTTCCACCGTACCATCGGACTGAGGATGCAATGCAGTTGTCCGTGTTTTCCGAATGCCAAACTCCTTGCACATTTCTTGGAACACAGCTGATTCAAAATTCCTGCCTTGGTCAGAATGTAATTCCATTGGTACCCCATACCTTGTAACACAATCGTTTGTAACCACTTCTGCTACTGTTTCTGCTTCTTGGTTTGGGATTGGGTATACCTCTGGCCATTTACTGAAATAATCCATAACCACCAGTACGTATTTGTTTCCGCGGTTGCTAGTAGGAAATGGTCCTGCAACATCCATGGCGATCCTTTCAAATGGTGCACATGAAATAATATACTGCTTAATCTGGCCATGACTTCGTGTTTTGGGCCCTTTCACTCTGCTGCAAACATCGCAGATAGCAATCCACTCGGTGACCGACTGACGGCAACCAACCCAATAGAATCTCTGCTTAATTTTCCCGAGCGTCTTCGTGATTCCAAGATGACCTCCAATTGGACCATTATGCAGCTCTCTGAGCACGTCAGGAATGCTCTGTTAGGGAACAACTATCAGTTTCTTCTTGCATTTACCATCCTCACTCTACCATAATCGATGAGGGCAACCTGATATCAATTCTAAACTGTTCCACTGTGCCCAATATGACTTCGCAATGGGACTCTCTGCTGACATCTCTTCTCTGTTTTGTCTTTCGTTTCGTTTGAGTCCTTGCATAACACGTGACAGATCTGTATCTTTTAGCTGACACTTTCTTAGCTGTCCCTTGTCCCATTCATCTGCACATGTTATAGTCATTAGCCGGACATCTATAATGTCTTCTTTCGCATCAGCATTTCCATGGGTACTACCTTTTCGATGCTCAATGGAAAAGTCATAGCTTTGTAGTCGCTGGATCCACCGTGTCAATTATCCTTCCGGATTACGGAACTGCAGAAGCCATTTCAACGCTGCGTAATCTGTCCTGACGCGGAATCGCTGGCCGTAGAGGTATTTGTGGAAATGTTTTATGCACTCTACCAATGCCAACAGCTCTCTCCGTGTAACGCAATAGCTCCTCTCTGGTTTTCCAATTGAACGGCTGTAATATGCAACTACCTTCTCCTGTCCATCGACCAGTTGTGATAAAACGCCTCCTATAGCATATCCGCTCGCATCTGTATCTAGAATAAACATTGCTCCTGGAATCGGAAACCTACTTCTTGCTCCTTCTTCCATCAAAAAGCTTTATTTTTTCTTGTTAGCTCGTGGAGACTATGGGCTACGCTGACGAAATTTGGTACAGATCGGCGGTAATATGTGCACAACCCAAGGAAACTTCTCAATTCATGCAGATTCTGTGGTCTTGGCCAATCCTTTACTGCCTCTATCTTTTCATGCGCTGTACGGATACCTTCTGTCGTTACCTTGTGACCCAAATAATTTACTTCCTTTTTAAACAGCGCACAATTTTTGGGACTTAGTTTCAGACCAGCGCCAGCTATTCTCTGGAAAACTTCCTCCAAGTTTTAAAGATGTTCATCGAAGTTCTTGCCCAATACGATGATGTCGTCCATGTATACCAAGCATGTTTTCCAATGCAGACGTTTCAATACCTGATCCATGAGTCTCTCAAAAGTAGCTGGTGTATTACTAAGTCCAAAAGGCATCACTGTAAATTGCCAAAGACCATCTCCGACGCTAAAGGCTGCTTTTTCGTTATCTGCCACTTTTCAAGCCCAGTGTGGAAAACCATTTCGTACCAGAGAGTGAGTCCAGGGTGTCGTCAATTCTTTGTAATAGGTAGCTATCCTTTTTCGTGACGTCGTTCAACTTGCGGTAGTCCACGAAAAATCTCATTTTCCCATCCTTCTTCCGCACAAGTACCACAGGTGAGCTCCATGGACTAGCTGATGGTTCGATGACGCCGCTGTTGCTCATTTCTTGTGTGATTTGACTCTCAACTTCCCGCTTCGCCAGTGGAACACTACGTGGAGCTTGACGTATCGCCCTCGCGTCTCTAGTGTCAATTTGATGTTTCACAACATTGGTGCGGCCTGGTTTGGAACCATCCTGGTCAAATATGTTTGCGTACTTTAGTAGCAGTTGCTTCGCCTTTCTCTGATAATCTTGTTCTATCCCCTCCGTCCATGCAGTGATGTCATTTGAAAGATCAGTCTTGCTAGTTGAAACGTGTTCCTGGAGCTGTTCACAGTTAATAACTACTTCAGTCTCTTGGCATCTTCCCAATATAGCTCCTTTTGTCAGTTTGAGTGATGACTTGAACTCATTGAGTACTCTTACCGGAATACGTCCATCTTGTTTTGTCATAGCCAGGGTTTTTCCTGCAAGTATGTTCGGTGTTGATTTGTTTGCTGCTTCTACAACCCACAATTTGTTTGTCCCACAATCTCCATCAACCTTTGCCCAGATGACTGCTTCTGATTTTGGTGGTATTTGCTGACTCTCTTCAACCACCACTCGTTTACTGCTGTAGCCTCTCTCGTAGCCGAAATTAAGTGGCATATTCATGTTCTTATATCTCATCGTCTTGCACTGCATGTCGATCTTGATGCCGATTAAGAAGTCCACTCCAATTATGGTTTCAGCTACAATCTCTGCCACTATAAAATGTTGTACTACCATGACGTTCCCAATTGCGACTTCACATGATACCTCTCCTAGAACCGTGGTTTCTTCTCCAGTGGCTGTACGCAATCTTGCTCCATGCAATGGTATTATTACCTTGTTGAATAAATCCGCTCGAATGATCGAATGAGATGCACCCATATCTACAGTCAGTAAACGTTCCTTTCCATCCAAATTTCCTCCGACAGTAAGATTGTTTGTCCTTCTTCCAATTTGTGAGATAGAAATTATGGGGCATTCAATTGAGGGAGCAAGCTGTCGCCCCTTGCGGCTGATTCGCTTTAGTTTAACGATTGAGTGGACTTGGAGATTTGCTCATCTACTTCAGCTCTGCGTTTACAGCCATCCACATTGTTGGAGCTATTGGGACCGGTGCTGCAATATCGTGCAATATGACCTGGGTTGCCACACTTGAAATATTTAATAACTCCGGCATTTTTCTGTTGTGATCCCTTCCAAAATTGTGTCTACCTAATCTGGTCTTTCCACTTCCACACGATGAGCTTTGTATGCTGGTTTACTCAATAGTGAGGCAGTTTCCTGCAATCAATGCATATGATACCGTTTCTGCAAATGTTGGCTTTGGGTTTGCCTATGTGGCTCGCTTCGTTTCGACGTCCCGTATGCCATTTATAAAGCTCTGAATTTTTACCCTTTCGGTGTATTCCACGGGTGCGTCGGCATTCACCAAATGTGCAAGCCTTTCGACATCTGACGCAAACTCCTGCAAAGTCTCATTAGCTTTTTGGTAGCGGTTTTGCAACTCTATTTGGTGTATCTGCTTCTTGTGTTCGCTTCCGTATCGCCTCTCTAGAGCGCTCATCAATGTTTCGTAGTTGTTCCGCTCTCCCTCGGGAATAGTCAATACGATTTCAGCAGCAGATCCTTTCAATGCCACGAATAGTGCAGCAACTTTATCTTCAGCACTCCAGTTGTTCACTGCTGCGGTCTTCTCAAACTGAATCTTAAACACCTGGAAAAGAACAGAGCCGTCAAAAGATGGAGTTTTTACCTTCGTATTGCTTGCTGAAACAGCTGGGCGGTTTAGTTGCAACTCCTGTACACGACCTCTCAAAGCATCCACCTCGGCCTCGATTTTTTCCTCAAACTGCGTTATTTTCTCGTCCATGCGCGCTTCGAATTTTGATAATATATGCGCCTCTTGCGCTTCGAGTTGTACTGTTATGCGTGTCTCTTGTTCTTTCAATTGTGCTTCCATCTTTGATGTAATCTGTGTCGACATTTCTGAATTACGCGTTTCTTGTGCTTCAATCTTCGATGTTATTTCAGATGACATTTCTGCAATACGTGTCTCCTGCGATTCCATCTTGGATGCCATATATGTCTTCTGTTCTTCCATCTTGGAATGTATGCGGATCTCCTGGGATTCTAGTTGAGATGCCATATATGTATTCTGTTCTTCCAGTTGCGATGACATTTGCGACGACATTGATGTTGCTGTTGATGTTTGTGCAGATATTGCAGCCAATATCATGTTCAAGTCTGTGCTCGTAACTGTCTGCGATGTTTCATTTTTCTCTTCAATTTTTGTTGTCTCCTCGCCATCAAGAGGAAAGACATACTCTTCCACGTTAATTCCTTCTGCTTCCATTGCCTCTCGTAGTCGTGCCTGAAGTTCGAGTTTAATGCCGCTTGTATTCAATCCACGGCTCTCCAACTCCTTTTTCAGTTGCTGGATCTTCAATTCACTGAACTTTGCAATGTCCAAGTTGTATTCAAAATCTTCGGAATTTATTCAACAATTCCTCTTCTGAACCAATTGTAACGAATTTACTGCAAATCCTCTTATTTGCAACCTTCTGCTAAGTTCGAATCACTAAACTGTTGAATAAATAACTCCAATATTTAATAATGCAAAATGGCCTTTATTCAAGTACTTCACAATAAGTAACTCTACTGTTGCCCGACAGATAGCGTGCTTAATCGAAACTGATGGTAGCGCCTCTACCGTGGTTGCCTTTTATACTCTTTGATATCCTCGTTGCATCTTCTAGGCGCTTCCATTTCTAGAATTTACTAGTTAGTTATCTGTTATAATTATAACTACAGATGTCGTGTATAGCTATCATATGCGCTTGTGTTTGTGAGCGACACTTCCACAATTATATTGCATATCTCAGATAAGATATCTGCATGTGTTTGTGCGTTGTTTCTCCCTGCGTATACGTACATATGTCTAGTCATAATGATTGAATTATTGATGTGACTTGAATCACTGCTTAGCATCGGCTTAGAGATGATGGAATCCCTTAGTGCTGCTAATATTCGTTACAATATCTATCGTCTCGTCGCCCTTTGAGCGCCCTTCCACCAACCATCCACTTCAATTGTGGCTTTCGGATCTCGCTCGAAGCGCAGATAGGGAATTTGGTAGTCTGTTCATCTTATAATAACGCTATACTACTACGGACGTATGGTCTCCGCTCAAGCTGCCCCGAGGCACTGAACGTCGTTGCAGTTATTAACGCTATGTTCTTTGCTACCAGGTCTACAGGTGGAATTTGCAGCCGTGGGTGTTGTTTTCAGGGCTCCCGTAATGCTAAGCATTGATAGCCTGCTTAATAGAGATATACGCCGCCGCTTCCGCCGATTTTCGTCGTTTTTCGCAAGCCTCCACCGAATGTCAAAAATATCGGCGCGGCGGCGGCGGCAACGTTCGGCGCGTTACTATATTTTCTACTCATTTAAGACTGTCTATGCCATTTATTGTTCATGTCGAAAATTGGTCGAAAGTGGTATCAAAGGGCCTAGTCGAACATGTTTTCAAATTGTCTTCAAGTTGTTAAAAAAAGCAAAATACCCAAAAAATTTGCCGATTTTTTAAAAAATTGTATATTCCGATTGGCTAAAATAATAAGAGATTAGTGATGCAAAATCCCTTAGTAGATTCCAGGGGTTTTAACACTCCTTTGAAATTATTCTCAACTCATACTTAAGTTGAAGGTATTGTAACGATTTTTCTTGCAAATCCTCTTATTTGCAATCCTCTGCTAAGTTCGAATCACTAAACTGTTGAATAAATAACTCCAATATTGAATGATGGAAAAATGGCCTTTATTAAGTACTTCACAATAACACTCAAACTGTGCAACGAATAGCTTAATAACCAAACTGATATCTTAAAGGAAACTGACTTTCAAAATAATAGTGCTATTGCTCGCTAGATATCGTCTTACTCGTAACTGCTTGACAATTCAAATCAAACTGACTTACTTCTTACTCGCTGGCGCCGCTTTTATAGTTTACGCTGCATACTTCTAGGCTCTTCGATTTCCAGAAGTTACTAGTTGTTTCGGCTACAAAATCGCCAGCCACAACTACGTGCACAAATTATTGCTCTCTCTTGTGACAACTCAGATAAGGTATATGCATGTGTTTGTAGTTTACAGTCTCCCGCACACACATAAGCGTATAAGTAAATTCATCGGTGTGTGACATCTCATCTCTTGCTGCCTTGTATGTAAATGTTGCTCGTCGGAATGTGTACATATGTGTAGACGCAATTATTTATTCGTTTATGTAGATACATAATGATTGAATTATTGATGTGCATTCACGTCACTGCTTAGATCGGCTTAGAGCTGGCAGCACTCCTTAGTTTTGCTAATATTCGTAACACTGCCCTCCACCTAAGTCTGATCGTCCCGATCAGACAAATCTCTCGATCTAAACGCTGCTAGCATCGCCAAATGTACCACTCTTCTACTCCGTGGTTTCTCAATGCTTTGTATGCGGTAGATGGTATCACTGAGCTTCTTCACAATCTTGTACGGGCCTTCCCAACTGCACCGAAATTGGGCTGGGACACCTTTCCGCCGGTGAGGGTTGTTTAACAGTACCAAATCTCCATTCCGGAAACCTTCCGAATTATTTTCCCTGTCGTACCTGTGTTCCATCTTACTACTCATTATTCTGGATCGTTCTCTCGCACTCTGTTGCTTGGCCAATGAAGAACTACTTTGTAGAGCTTGTTCTTGACGGATTGGCTTCACATACTCAGTATCGTTCCGACGTTTCCCAACAAAAGTGCGCGCTGGCTTGAAATCATCCTTGCATTCTTTCTGAAAAATTCTTTCAGTGAATTTAGTGCGTCCATTAGGGTTTGTTGATGCCGGTCTTTTCCTCGCAGGTACTTTTAATTTCGCTTTATTTGGCACATTCGATCCATCAACCTTTGCTCGATCTACTTTCCTTGACTTTCGTGGTCTCTGTCGAATCTCCTCGACCAGCACTCGCTTACTGCTGAACCCTTTTTCCAAACTGAAGTTAAGTGGCACATCTTGGTTCTCATAATGCATCACCCTTCTCTGCATATCGATCTTGATGTCATGGTCAACCAAGAAATCCACTCCCAATATAACTTCATCAACGATCTCCGCCACAACGAATTTGTGTAGAACCATGACCTTCCCAATTAGGACTTCACATATTACTTCTCCCTGAACTTGGTTATATTCGCCTGTGACCGTACGCAACCTCGCTCCAGGTAATGACTTTATTCCCCTGTAGACCAAATCAGATCGAATCAAGGAATGAGATGCCCCCGTATCTACAGTCAGTACACGCTCTTTACCATCCACATTCCCTCTGACGGTAAGACTGCTTGATTTCCTTCCAATTTGCGACACAGATATCACAGGACATTCAACAGCCGGGGCAAGTTTTCGTTCTTTACATTCGACACGCTCTTGCTCATTTCCGCCAGCTTTGCGTTTACGGCCACCCACATTGTTGGAACTATTAGGACCAAGATCGCAATGACGTGCAATGTGACCTGGGTTGCCGCACTTGAAACATTTAATAACTCCGGCATTCTTCTGTTGAGATCCCTTTAGTGCTTCCAAAATTGTGTCTCCCCAATCTGGTCTTTCCACTTCCACACGATGAGCTTTGTACGCTGGCTTACTCAAAAGTGAGGCTGTTTCCTGAGTCAGTGCATGCGATACCGTTTCAGCAAACGTTAGCTTTGGATTCGCATATGTAGCTCGCTTCGTTTCCACATCTCGTATGCCATTTATGAAGCTCTGGATTTTTACCCTTTCAGTGTATTCCACGGGTGCGTCCGCATTCGCTAAATGTGCTAGCCTTTCAATATCCGACGCAAACTCTTGCAATGTTTCACCAGGCCTCTGGAAGCGGTTCAGCAACTCCATTTGGTATATCTGTCTCCTATGCTCAGTTCCGTATCGCCTCTCTAGAGCGCCCATCAATGCTTCATAACAGTTCCGTTCACTCTCTGGAATGATTTGTAAAATCTCAGCTGCAGGCCCTTTCAACGCCATGAACAGTGCAGCAACTTTATCTTCCGCATTCCAGTTGTTCACTGCTGCGGTCTTCTCAAATTGTAGCTTAAAGACCTGGAAAGGAACAGAACCGTCAAAGGATGGTGTTTTTACCTTTGTATTGCTTGCTGAAACAGCTGGGCGATTTAATTGCAACTCTTGTATACGACCTCTCAAAGCATCCACCTCGGCTTCGATTTTTTCCTCAAACTGCGTTATTTTCTCGTCCATACGTGCTTCAAGTTTTGATGATATACGCGCCTCTTGCGCTTCGAGTTGTACTGTTATGCGTGCCTCTTGTTCTTTCAGTTGTGTCTCCATCTTTGATGTAATCTGTGTCGACATTTCTGACATACGCGTTTCTTGTGCTTCAATCTTGGATGTTATGCGTGTCTCCTGCGATTCCAGCTGAGATGACATGTTGGTGGATATTTGTGATGACATTTCTGACATTTGTGCCGATATTGCAGCCAATATCATGTTCAGGTCTGTGTTTGCCATTGTCTGCGGTGTTTCTTCCCTTTTTGTTATTTCCTCGCCATCAAGATAAAAGTCATACTCTTCCACATCCATTCCTTCTGCTTCCATTGCCTCTCGTAGTCGTGCCTGAAGTTCGAGTTTAATGCCGCTTGTATTCAATCCACGGCTCTCCAACTCCTTTTTCAGTTGCTGGATCTTCAATTCACTGAACTTTGCCATGTCCTTGTTGCCCTCTGGAATTTATTCAACAATTCCTCTTCTGGCACCAATTGTAACGAATTTACTTGCAAATCCTCTTATTTGCAATCCTCTGCTAAGTTCGAATCACTAAACTGTTGAATAAATAACTCCAATATTGAATGATGGAAAAATGGCCTTTATTAAGTACTTCACAATAACACTCAAACTGTGCAACGAATAGCTTAATAACCAAACTGATATCTTAAAGG
Source organism: Eurosta solidaginis (assembly GCF_040869045.1). Taxonomy (NCBI): domain Eukaryota; kingdom Metazoa; phylum Arthropoda; class Insecta; order Diptera; family Tephritidae; genus Eurosta; species Eurosta solidaginis. The sequence continues at coordinate 104,857,839 of NC_090319.1, forward strand.
AAACTGACTTTCAAAATAATAGTGCTATTGCTCGCTAGATATCGTCTTACTCGTAACTGCTTGACAATTCAAATCAAACTGACTTACTTCTTACTCGCTGGCGCCGCTTTTATAGTTTACGCTGCATACTTCTAGGCTCTTCGATTTCCAGAAGTTACTAGTTGTTTCGGCTACAAAATTGCCAGCCACAACTACGTGCACAAATTATTGCTCTCTCTTGTGACAACTCAGATAAGGTATATGCATGTGTTTGTAGTTTACAGTCTCCCGCACACACATAAGCGTATAAGTAAATTCATCGGTGTGTGACATCTCATCTCTTGCTGCCTTGTATGTAAATGTTGCTCGTCGGAATGTGTACATATGTGTAGACGCAATTATTTATTCGTTTATGTAGATACATAATGATTGAATTATTGATGTGCATTCACGTCACTGCTTAGATCGGCTTAGAGCTGGCAGCACTCCTTAGTTTTGCTAATATTCGTAACAGTATATATACGCAAGAGAGGGGTTTGAAAAATCACTTGGCTATATATTAAAACCTCTGAAGCAAAAGCTTTCCCAAGGCAGTATGCAACATAATCGAAATATATTGGTAAGAAACGGATAAAACTTGCATTTTATTTATGGACCTCAAGCCAGCTAAAAACACTTAAATAAGTAAAAAGGTCGCAATCGCAAAAAAATGTATATTAATATTATTGTTTTAAATAGAAAAATCAAGCTTTTTAAAGTAACATCACCGGCGTATGCCACGGAATATAATAGTGCCTATGACTCTGCCGCCGATAAAGTGATCGCCGTAAACCCCTACTGCATACCCCCTCTAACATTTTGAGGGAGGTTCTTTTTTGAGTGGCTGTCCACCAAACATGTACTCCATAGTATAGGATAGGGTTTGCAATCGCCGCAAATACCCAATGAGAAAGAGAGGGCGATAAACCCCACATACACGCCAGCATTATTTTACATGCATAAAGTGCAGTAGAGGTCTTCTTCATTCTCTCCTCCACGTTGAGCTTCCACGACAACTTACTGTCTACGATGACTCCTAGATGTTTTGTGCAAGGTTTCTCTAATTGGGTCACCCTTCCTAATTTAGGTGCCTTGTGTCTCTTCATAAACAAGACCATATCCGTCTGCTCTGCGTTGGCTGTCAACCGACATTAGATGCCCAGGTATGAATATCGCGAACAGACCGATCCATCAATGAGCTAATCGATGGAAGGCACTTTCCACTTGTGGCAGTTGCAATGTCATCTGTGTAAGCCGTAACTTTTACGGGTCGGTCGTCGATCCCAAACGGTCAATTTTTGAAAAAGTTATCGCATTTTGAAAACAAAAACGGTGTTTTTTTTAAAAATTCATAACTTTTTTTGAGTTGGATGAAAAAATTTGAAAAAATTCTGAAAAACGTCTTTCGTAAGCTAGAAAAAGAAGAAAAACTTTCAGCCAATTCTAAAGGGGTCGGGTTCAACATTGGTCGAAATGGGATGGAATACCCTATATATAGATTAATGCTTCAAAGAGTACATAGCTGAATGTCAGTGGAAGCAAGAAACACACCAAAAAATACCACAAGAGAAAAAAAATTTTTTTTTGCACCATTAATAACAGTAGAAATGAAGAAAAAGTCACAAAAGAGAACCATATATTATATAAAGCGCTTAAAAAATTTGCAATTAGACATGTCGCGCTCGCTTTCATCCAAAAGTATAGAAAATTTGAAACATAATAAACACAAGCAACCAGATTGTTTAGGAGAAGATTGACTTAGGACAATACTTAAAATGCCGGCAATCTAGGCCTTGTAAAATACAAACACAGTTGCCCTTACGGACAAATTGATTGTTAATGAATAGTAATTACATACAGCATTAATAGGTACCCAAGTTCTCAAAGATCTAATATTTGCATTAACCGCAGAAGTTATGCATGTGACAAATGTCGACAAAAATTAAACAAATTCTTCATAAATATCATGACGATCCAATCTAAGAAGGCCAACCAGAAAACCGCATAATACATAAGATCAAATAAAAATAATACTGGAAAATATGAAAAATGGTATAAGAAAAGATACGAAAAATATTTGCATCCACTGTACCCATTTGTTTAACTACGTTTCACTACATAACTACTTCTTGCTCTAGCAGCAACTGAATTTACCCAATCTACTCTATATCATACAATCAGAAATCCCGTTTTTTTTTTGTAAACAATGTAAATTTTCAGCCAATGATGACTGTAACCATCATCTTATTCTATACGTTTTAGTTTTAATAACAATGCAAAAGCTTTGTTTAATAGAAATAGTCAAGGTAAGGAAAACTAAATCTCCTATATTTAGTCGATGGGATATATATAGGGTCCAGTGTAGTAGAAAGTAAGGAAATCTAAATCATTAATCTTCATTATTTTTTTTAGAAATATAAATATAAGTTTGACCTGATTGATCTGAGAAAACCTCGCCTTTTAGAGAGGTCATAAGTTAGATAGTAGGTATAAAGGATCCCTTAGAGTAGTAAATATCGATGAAAACAATGGGGCATATTCATAATCCTGAGTTAGAGTATGTTTCACTTGGTGCGGCACTAAAAAGATAGAGTACATTTCATTTCTAAGTATATCATAGTCAGTTTAGTGGCATGCTGTAACGAGAGGCTACTTTAGGCAAAATTCTATTACATAAAAAAAATCTATTACGCAATGTTGTCAAATCACTCGTCTGGACGTTTGCTTGTTGTTATTCATTTCTTACGCCTGATTGCTAAAAATGCAAAAAGCAAACAATTTGTTAATAAAAAATGTATTTTAACCTCGTTAATTAATTAAAATTTGTATTTATTACTATAGAACAATAAAAGAGAACAAACCTGTAGTAACCGCGAGAAAGACTGCTTGTGGGAACTAAAACTGACAAAATTTAATAAAAATTGCACTGCTGTTTTTCTGTTCGCTGCTTTATATGTATATATACTCATATCTGCTTGGAAGAATGATTCCATTTAAGTATTTTGTAGTAATTAGTTTTATTATTAATTTTATACACAAATCCAGATACAAATACAATAAGAAGTGGTTAGCTCCAAATGATAGAACGGTGTTAACATGCAGTATATTTGAAATATTTAGATTGAATTACGTTTGTTATTCATATTGAAGAGATGGCTACAAGGACTTGATTCTGAATTTCACTTCGTCATCAGCTTGTTTTTCAAATGCAGGTACTTGAGTTCGAAGCTCGCCATCCGATGAAGAAGTGAAATTCAGAAACATGCCCTAGTAACCATCGCCGTGTGCACTTTTTGTCTAATACCAAAAACAATACAAATTGTATTCAATAATGAGCCTTGCTCGCAAACGAATTATATTTTTTAGTATTTAAAGAAACCTTGTACCCTAAAACAAATGGATCAAATCGTTCTTTGCATATTTTTGGCTTTCTCATTAATCGCAAATCGTCAATAACTTCAAAATCTCTTTCGATTTCCTCAAAGTAAGACATTTTCACTCTTCTTGAATCAAAAATCCAGCTTAAATTACCGAATACACACGTAAATTGAAATTTCATTTCATTTGACAGATTTAAGTAATAGCTTTAGTGACAGCTTTTCGCCTCTCTGACTTTAGCGATGGCTCTAACAGATGAATCCGGCTTTTTTGGGACTATGATAAAGATAAAGTGTACTTTTTATTGAAATATGCTCTAACTTTTTAGCGCATACTTTAACTTGACTATGAATATGCCCCAATAATTTTACATTAATTCCCTATAAGGTGGAAAAGATCGATAAAAATAATAATGCTACTATAATTCCATATAGAGAAGAAAAGATCGATAGAAACAATGTAGAAAATAGAAACATAGAAAACATAAATCAAAATAATAAAAATAAGAAAATTTTAATACATAAAAATAGACTTAAAATCATAGAATAAGAGCACTTTAATTTTATAAACACAAAGAAAATTTTTATTGTATGCAAAAGAAAAATACAACAATAAAACAAGACAAAAGAGAAAAAGAGAAAAACAAATGTAAACTATTCTTTGGGAATCAAGCTAAATAAAATACTGACAAACAAAAAAAAAAAAAAACCCAACAAGCAAAGTAAGCACAAACGGATTCAAAATCAATAGCCTAACTTGAGTAGCCATAAATATTTCGTGTACAAAACTATATATGTCTACTCTTTCAAAGGCGGATGGTGTAGCATTCACTCATTAAGTTATTCACTCATTTGTACAAACATATATTTCAACCCGTTTTGGAATGTCTTAAAATGCACTGACTCTTACATACATATTAATACATTTGCACATACATATATTGTGACCTGAGATTCAATTGACACATTCATTCATTTGTACACACACATATTTTGTACACCGTGCACCGTGGTAACCTGAACGTTGGTATGTCACTGTTTGGAGCTTGCTCGCGACAAGCCTTTACCTGTAGACAATTTATTAATATGATTCATTTATGATTGCGTTGCAGATTCTACTGCCAATTTTATTTATGCTTAGAATGCAGTTCGCAGGGAACTGAATTGAATGTATATGTGTGTTACACTTAGTTTGTATTAGTGTAAGTAAGTATTTTAGCTCATAGAAATTTTGTATAAAAGAAAACAACTTGTGAATAAAAGACTTAATTCAATCGGTTGCCGCTTCATTGGCAGTCAATTCTATCCGGTGCCGCTAAATGGGCACTGCAACCTAATTTACGTTATTCTCATTATCCCCAAATATTACAGTACATACACATCTTGCATCACTACCAACTGAGTATCAATACTAATGCAGGCAAGCGAAATATAATGCTATGCTTATCATTATTTTGCTTTATAAATAAACAAACTTGCTATATGTGCTATCAGATTCCTTATGTGAATTAGCAGGAGATAATGTCTTCGGACGGCTGACTGACTGGATGAAGAGGGTCGATGCTCTGGCATAACAGATCCTTCCCGTTCGGCAATGAACAAGCATAAACCAGATCTTTAAAAGTCGCTATAACAACTGGGGAATGGAATGAATATATCGCCATTAAACGTAAATATAAATTGCAAATTAAGATTAAAAAAGCGAAGTATATGGAACACAAAATCGATTGTAATGTTGGTGACAGCAAGGCGATGTGGAAAAACTTAAAGAATTGCATTAGAATGGCTAAAGAAAATAATGGCATTCAAAAATATTAATAAACGACCAACTTTATAATCAGGAAAGTGAAAAAGCGCCGTCTTTAAGTGATTACCTTTTTGACAATATATTGGAGATCAGCCTGCATATCTCGGCTATTTCCGTTAATTATGATAGTAGCCTAGGTGTGCAAAATAGCACCAATGTTTTTATGTTTTAAAAAGTTTCTACAACTGACGTACTTGAAAGGCGATTCGATGAGGGACCCGTAAAACTTACGGCTTACGCAGATGACGGTGCAATTGTCATAAGTGGAAAGTGCCTTCCAACAATTAGCTCTTTGATGGATCGGGCGCTTCGGGATATTCATACCTGGGCATCAAATGTCGGCTTGAAAGTCAACGCAGATAAGACGGATACGGTCTTGTTTACAAAGAGGTACAAGGTGCCAAATTGGATCAGGCCTAAGTTAGGAGGGGTGACCCTACAGGAGAAACTTTGCACAAAATATCTAGGAATCATCCTAGAAAGTAAGCTGTCATGGAAGATCAACGTGGAGGAGAGGGTGAAGAAGGCTTCAAGTGCAGTTTATGCATGTAAAAGAAAGCTGGGTTGTACGTGCGGCTTATCGCCCTCTCTTTCTCATTGGGTTTTTACAGCGATTGTAAGCCCTATTCTATACTATGGAGTTCTTGTTTGGTGGAAGCCACACAAAAAACAACCTACATAAAAAAATTAGAGGGGGTATGAAGACTATCAATGCTTAGCATTACGGGAAAAAAACAACCCCCCGACAGCTGCACTGTATGCCATTCTGCACATTCCACCTGTAGACCTGGTAGCAAAGAACATAGCGTTAATAACTGCAACCAGGCTCGGTGCCTCGGGACAGCTTGAGCGCCGACCATATGGCCATAGTAGTATAGCGTCATCAATCACAAGACGAACAGACTACCTGATTCCCTATCTGAGCTTCGAGGGCGATCTTAAGGCCACACTAGAAGTGGACGATTGGCGCAAGGGTGCTCAAACGGCGGACGAGGCGATACATGTGTATACGGATGGTTCCAAAATAGTGGAAGAAGTAGGATCTGCGGTATACTGTGCTGATCCGGAATTAAACAGATCCTACAGACTGCCGGATTACTGTAGCGTTTTCCAAGCGGAAATAGTAGCCGTAACCAAAGCAGTAGAAACCCTGGAAGAAAATAGCCGAAGCTGCAATCGTGTTAACTTTTATATTGACAGTCAAGCAGCAATTAAGGCAATAACCTCGCATAGCACAGCACCAAAATGCATGTTAGAGTGTAAGCAGCCCCTGGAGAGAATCGGAACAGGCAGAAGCATACATCTATATTGGGTCCCAGGCCATATGGGAATAGATGGGAATGAAAAAGCGGATGAACTAGCTAAAAAGGGCGCATCCCTTGAAGCTTGTTCCGTAGACGTCCCAATTAGACTGGGAGAGATTAAGAGAAGGCGAGATGTGCACATGATCGACCAAGCAGCAAAGGCGTGTGTTCAAGCGCGGGGCTGTAAAGTGTCAAAGATTATGTGTAGGTCTTACAACCTTAGGCTAACAAAGTTTCTTCTATTATTAAAAAGACAGGACTGTAGACGACGGAAATTCTGACTGGACACGGCTTTTTACCGTCACATGCCTTTAAATTAGGCTTGGTCAGTGATAGCAGATGTAGGAAGTGCGGGCTGGAGGAGGAAACGATCGAGCACGTTCTGTGCTCTTGCCCTGCGCTTGCCAGGCTAAGACTCCAGCTATTAGGAGTGATACAGCTGTCAGATCTAGAAGCAGCAAGTGGCTTAAGTCCTAGGAGGCTTCTAGTATTTGCCAAGAGGACGGAGTTATTTTATAACACAGGTCCTGGTTTTTGATAGGGTTTTTCAGTTTGGTCGTTAAAACAAACTTCTGGTAACACTACGGACTTATTCAGTCTATGTGAGGGCCTCATGGACCGGCAAGTTTAACCTAACCTAACGTACTTGAAATAGTAGGCATTTTCAAAAACAAAATTGGAGGGGAAAAGCTCATTTCGGAAGGAGTTATTAAAGACTCCATAACCTATGCAGGGCTTTTTACGCCCAAATTGTTAACGAAAACTTAGATACAGGTATAGCTCCTAACTTATGGAAATCTTCCGTAGTTGTGCCGATAGAAAAGGTTAAAAATACCATTAGAGCGGATGAGATCACACCAATTAATACGTTACAATGTGACGAGAAATTTCTGGAAACAGTGGCAAAAAACCAGCGTGTAAAATACTTAGAAGCTAAAGAAATTATTATCCCCCAGTAATCTGGTTTCCGAACGAAGCATTCCTGTGAAAGTGCTTTGAATTTAGTTATAGCCAACTGGAAAGAAGATTTAAGTAGGAATAAACATATAATAGCTGTATTTTTGGATTTAAAACGTGCATTTGAAACGATAGATCAAAAGCTACTAATAAACATCTAGCCAACATAGGTGTCACTGATAATGAGTCAAAATGGTTTGTAAACTTCCTCATTAATAGAAATCAAGGATAGTTGAAAATCCTTATCGGAGAAAGAGAAGTACCAGTTGGCCTACCGCAAGGATCGGTGCTGGCGCCAATACTGTTCAATATTTATATAAAGGATATAACTAATTCTATAAAGTACTGGGATATTAAACTCTTCGCGGATGATACACTACTGGTGCTCAATGGAGAAAATATAACTGAAATATATAGTAAAATGCAAAAAGATCTAAATAGTGGTTATGATTGGTTATGCGTGAACAGACTTAAATTGAATGTCAACAAAACGAAATTTATGGTCATTTCCGGACGAAATTTCCGGAATAGTGACTTGCAAAATTTAAATATTAATCACGAACTAATCGCAAAAGTCAACACCATCAAATATTTGGGAATACAAATTGGCGATCAGCTCAATTTCAATGAGCATGTTGATTATACAGTGGGAAATATAGCTAAAAAAATACATTTCACACAAAGAACCTGCAAATATTTAATTAAGAAATACAAGGTAATGGTTTATAGATCAATAATGAACGACATTTATGTACTGCCCGACTATATTTCTCATATTGCGAGATAGTCAGATATACAAGCTACAAAAGCAACAGAACCGAGCTATGAGATTTAATCTCAAAAAACGCTATGACACACCTATCAAAGACATGCTCTCTGCTCTAAATTGGCTAAGCATTAGACAGCAACTGTTTTGTTTTACTTAAAGCGTAACATCAAATATGTAAAAGATATACATTCTGTAAATACTCGTAGCAAAAATAACTTCAACCTACCTGCTTATAAAACCGAAGCAGACAAATGTAACTTGTACTATAATGGATTAAAATGCTATAAAGAGCTACCTAATGATATCAAATCATGTAATGCCAATAGATTAAAAAAAATTGTTTATTCATTGTAAAACACTACCAATTTAGTACTGTATAGGCAGACTTCCATAGCATCAATACAAATGTATGCCTGCTAAGTATTCTGATATGAAGCGTCTTCCAACATTTTCCCTTTCAAGCTCTCATGCGCATACAATAAAAGTCGCCGAAGCCTACTGCAATGCATCACTCAATAATATCAGTGCATCACCGTTCGGATGTCCAGGGCTAGCGCTGTGTCTGCAGGGTGAGCTTTCCTCTTCAGCCCACAAGTCAGGTGGCCATATCAAGCGAATACAAGCTGGCCGCTATCATACCATGTAATGCCAATATCCAGCCGTTGTCGTCTCAAGATCGCCGTCTGGGGAAACATCAATTGTAGCAATAACGAATAAATCATTTGGAGTATTTTCCCCTCCTTTAGTTCGGTTAGGAACCTCATATAAGGCGCACATTTTTTTCGAGGGTAAACATTTAGTATGTGCAACGGAATGCGAAACGTTGGTAATCTCAGCGAAACAACAGCAAACGAAAATTCAAAAACAACATTAAAATATTCAAACAAAAAAGCAACATCCAAAGGAATGCAGATACGAAAGTCAAAGTAAAAATGTTGAAAGCGGATTCAAAACTACAAAGCGCCGTTTGGTCTGCAGTTCAGTGCTCGAGTGTAAATTTGCATTTCATACGCCTGAAGTGGAATAAAAGCCATCAACATCAGCGAAAACAACTGTGTGAGGAGTATCCGATGACGTTGCAAACAAGACACTTTCAAATGCAAGCTTACTCTTTTGTACCGCTAGTCGCTCTCATCTACAGAAAAACACACCCCAAACTTAGGCCGCCAACGTCAACAAAGAATGTTCGAGCAAAATGGAATATCCTTAAATACCTCCTTCATTGCTTTTTTTGTGTGAATTCTTTTGCCCACCACCTGCAGCTAAGTACAAAAACAACACAGCAATTTTTTTTGCCGCCAGAAGACAGTAGATATTCGGTTTGCATTGCTTAACTATTTCAAATGAAATTATGATGAAAATGGAGGTTTAAAAAAATTTGTGTAAAATGGAAAAAATTTATTCGCCTACAGAGTGGTGGCTTCCATCAACCAAAATAACCAATCTACTCCACTACTATGTACTCCGTTTACAAATTGTCCAAGTGAGCATTTGAATAGCCCTGCCTAGAGGCGAAACAGCAGCAGGAAATCGCTGCTAGAGTCCATTTTGTTGATGGTGCTTTGTTGCCAAGAAACACTGCAACTCAACGCTGCAGTTTATCTGAGGTGAATTCAATATACATTTTTGTTAGCTCTGTCTAGTTTTGAGTGGCAGTGGACGCGTTGATACATTAAGTGTGGAAAATATACATACATATATACGCTATAGTGCATAAATAAAGTCACATGAGCTTTTTTTGGAGGTCTTACTTTAAAAATAAAAAAAATGTACTTCGTATTTTAAACGGGTTGTAGAGAAATTCAGCCATTTCTAAGTGATGCGTCTGATGGAAGAGGATTGGTTGAACTGGTCGGTTAATGAGGATCTTACATAGATTAAATGAGTCCGCAACGTTACTAGAAGTTTGTTAAACGACCAAACAAAAACCCTATCAAAACCAAGACCTATGTTATAAAATACTCTGTCCTCTTGGTAAATGCTAGAAGATTTTCAGGACCTGCCGTCTTTTCTTAATGTAGCTCAATCTAGTTGAGACGTCTACGGAGCAAACTTCCACAGATGCCTCCGTTTTAGCTAGTTCATCCACTTTTTCGTTCCATCTTGTCAAAGTCAGATGGCAAGCCTGGAGAATAAAGAGATGAGAGAGAGCGAAGTCACGACGACAGCGAAGATGTGAGACGAAGAGCAGCTAGTCAGTTGGTAGATGAACGGCCATCACGACAAACGTACTTAATTTTGTTATAATAAATAATTAAACTTTGTATTGTACTTTTTCTATATTCATGTATTAAATCAAATTCCATATTACATATTAAACAATTGTCGGTCTTTAAACATTTCTTAACAACTCAGACAGCGGGATTGTATATCCAAACGCCTACAACAAAACGAAACGTTGTACAAATATACATACGTACAAAAAAAAAAAAAACGGCAGCAGCTTTTGGACAGAGAAGCCTCAACGACGCAGTCAGGTATTAGTACTGCAATAAAACGCAACAACGTATCGTCAACGTTGTATAACGAAAATTATTTAATACACGAATTTTGCAACGAATTGCAAATACGAAAAACGTTAAATTTTGTAGAACTTTTACGCTTAAGTTCACAAACAACGATCAGCAGATAAACGACAGAGCAGTTGACGTCGCAAACCAACAGAGGCGCTAACTTCACTGCGCATACATTTTCGACTGCGCAGCTACGAAGCGAATCGACTTCAACTCATCGTCACTGCTGAAAAGAACCAACGTACCCATTTGAAGAGCGAAACACACACAGCCATAGGTATTAGTGTGTATACAGCATTGAAAATCGGTAACATAATTTGTAGCAAAGCAAATTAATACGAATAGGAATATACAACGACGAAAAATCAAAGTAAAATACAGCGGAAGGGAAAGAAATAAGAACGGGTAGTGTAATTTTAGCGAACGGCAAATGCTAAAATTTACAAGGAAGGTGAAATAAAATATAAACGAATTGTATTTTATAGTAATAAAATATTTTATTTTACATGCACAATGATTAAACTGAATACGCTAAGGGTAATTCAGTTGAATACACTGCTGCGGGCCAATGGTTTGCCAACGACTGGTATTAAGGCAGCCAAAGTATCGAAGCTTCAAGAAATTTTAGGCGTGGATGAAATAGATCCGGCAGAACTGGAAGACGAGAGTGTCGAGTCAACAAATGATTTAAGAACACAACTCAACAGCTTGAGGAAAGCAATGGCGGGGTTAACGTCAGCACTTGGGACATTCAATTTAAATCGATCACAGGTACCAAACAACAGCGCACCTGAACCAGTATTTAACGATAACGACGATGCTGAGTCAGTTGTAAATGAACCAGCTTGGGCGTCAGCTGATGATTTACGTAGAGTATCGTATCCAAGAGTAACTATTCAAGATATGATCGGGGTGATGCCCGAATTCGACCCACTCAAAACGTCAGCATCACCAACGCAGTTTTTAATTCGAATTGAGCAGTTGCAAAAATGCCACGGTTGGAAAGAAGAAATGGTGTTGATTGCAGTTCAGCACAAAATGAAGGGTATGGCCAAACGTTGGCTGGATGCACAACCTGTTTTTCAGTCATGGTCGCAATTCGTGAACGCATTTAAAATCGATTTTCCTTCAACACACAATGCAGCTGAGGCACATAAAATGCTTATGAGACGCAAGCGGAAAAATGGTGAAGACTATGTAGAATATTATTATTCTATGCTAACTATAGGTAGACAGGGTTTGGTGGATGATGTTTCCATCAATACACATATAATTAGTGGTCTCAACGACGGTGCATTAACAAAAGCACTAGCAGCAATGAGCTTTGGTACATGTAGTCAATTATTACTTGCACTCAAGAACTTAACGATGACAAGTAGTATTTCAACAACATCCACAGTTCCAACGCAGCAAGCATTGAAGTCCGAAACGAAATCTAATTCGAAGCCAACGCAAATAAAGTGCTTCAATTGTAATGAGAACGGTCATATCGCAATCAAGTGTCCACAACCTCAACGAAAGATACGTTGTACTGTATGTACGAAAATAGGGCACGAAGCCAAGAACTGCAACAAGAAACCAACAGTCACAAAGATTGGTAACCACAATGAAAGCAACGAAGCTCCTCCGGTCATGAAACCGGTTGAGTTAAATGGAAAACAGTTCGAAGCATTTATTGACACCGGAAGCGTTTGTTCCTTGATACGCGAATCAGCTACATATGGTATGGAGATACTGGAGGCTAACAGATGCTTTACGGGATTCGGCGGGTCCAAGGTGCAAGTGACAAAGCAAGTCAACGTCGTCGCATATATTAATGACGTTAAACAAGAAATAACTCTTTATGTTGTCGCGGATAGACTGCTGCCCTACGAAATTTTATTGGGTCGGGATGTCTTACAAAATAATGGGTATAACATGGTTATAGACAGAGATGTATTACATCTAGACGAAGCTAAGTCAAATAGTTTTAATATATTCAGCGACTTATCTGAAGAAGAGAAAAACAAGGTACGTAATCTTTTAATTGCTAAGCAAAATTGTTTTGCGGAAGATATAAGCCGCATTGGTAGATGCAAAAACGCACAAATGACGATAGAGGTAACTAAATCAGGTCCTATACTTGGTAAACGATATCAAGTTCCTTTTTCACAACGCCCAGAGCTATCGAGAATTTTGTCAGAGCTGTTGGACAACGATATTATACGTCCAAGTAGTTCACCACATGCAGCTTCAGTACTTCTAGTAAAAAAATCCAATGGCGAAAATCGAATGTGTATCGACTATCGTGCACTTAATGAAGTTACGGTAAGGAAAAACTACGTAATGCCAATAGTGGAAGAACAACTTTCACGTCTTTCGGGTAATAAATATTATACGACATTAGACATGACGTCCGGTTATTACCAGGTACCGATGAACGAAGAATCAAAAAAGTATACAGCATTTTTAACTCACGAGGGTTTGTTTGAGCATAACGTTATGCCTTTTGGTTTAGTCAACGCGCCGATGGTTTTTCAGGAAATAGTTGTAAACTTAATCAAGTCACTTAAGCATCGTGAACAGGTGGTAAGCTATGTTGATGAGGTCATTATAGCCACGAAGACCGTCGACGAAGGTGTCACGGTACTTAAAGAGTTTTTGGAAGCTATCGAAGTAGCAGGTCTCACGCTTAGACCATCTAAGTGTAGGTTTATGGCCAAACAGGTTCAGTTTCTTGGTCACGATATCAACAGTGAGGGAATACGCCCCGGCGAAAATAAGACAAAGGTCATCGAAGAATATTCAAAACCATCTTCAACCAAAGAGGTGCGACAGTTTTTAGGAGTGACAGGTTATTTCAGAAAATTTGTTAAAAATTATTGTATATTGGCTCGTCTATTAACGATGTTGCTTAAAAAGAATGCAGAGTTTGTTTGGAATCAGGAACAAAACGACGCTTTTGAAAAACTAAAAACGATGATAATCACGAAGCCTGTACTAACAATATACGATGCAACTAAGCCACATGAGGTGCATACGGATGCGAGTTCCATAGGACTATCCGGAGTATTACTACAAAATGACAACGGCACTGAATGGAAACCTGTATTTTATTTTAGTAGACAATGTAACGAAGCTGAACGAAACTATGCCAGCCATGAGCTAGAGGTTCTGGCAATAGTTGAAACTTTGCAACGATACAGAATGTATTTAATTGGACAGAAATTTAACGTAATCACGGACTGTAATGCTATAGCCGTGACAAAAGCAACTACCCCATTGTTACCCAGAGTGGCTAGATGGTGGCTCAAACTACAGGAGTTTGATTTTCAATGTATCCATCGGGCAGGTGCAAAGAATACACTGGCTGACGGCTTAAGCCGAAGTCCAACTCTTCCACCAACGGAACCAATAACGATAGCGGAATCAGTATACCAATTGGTCAATATCGACAACGATTGGGTGTCGGCAATGCAGAGACAGGATGAAACCCTAAAAGAGATCGTCGATGTTCTTAACGGTAAGGAAACATTTAACGCACGTCAATTGAAGGATGACTACGTACTACAAGGTCAACGTCTATATCGTAAAGTCAATGGAAATAAACTACTGGTAGTTCCGAAGGGCGTGAAATGGCGATTAACAAGAGCGTGCCATGACGAAGCAGGGCACTTCGGGTTGGAAAAGACTTGTGAACGGTTATCCAAAGACTTTTGGTTTGCTCGTATGCGTCAATATGTGAAATCTTACATAGCATCATGTCCAGCATGTTGTATCAATAAAGTCACAGGGGGTAAAAAAGAAGCCCAGCTACATATTAGCGATGTTGTACCAATACCATTCCGTTGCGTACATATCGATCATTTAGGACCATTCGTACGCAGTAAACACGGTAATTTGTACATTCTTGTAATTGTTTGTTCTTTCACGAAATATGTAGTTATACGACCATTACGGAATACGAAAACAACTCCAGTTTTAAAGACATTACGTGATTTTATGACGGTTTACGGATGTCCCAGGCAAATTTTTTCGGACAGAGGAACGGCATTTACTTCCAAAGAGTTTCAAAACTTTATCGAACGATACGACATCCGTCATACAAAAGTAGCAGTACGCACACCTCGTGCCAACGGTCAGGCAGAACGTGTTAATAAAACTATTTTGGCATCGCTTAAATGCAGCACTAAATCCGACAAGGATTGGGACGAAGCACTGCCACAACTTCAGTGGTGCATCAACTCTCAAAGTAATGCAACGACCAAGCAGAGTCCAAATAGCCTCATTTTTACATATAAACTTCGTGACGTCACCACAAATCGATTGATTCAGGCCGTGCAAGATGAACGTGATGATACTAGTCGCCACGACGACTTCCGCATGGAATCAGTGGCTGAACGAATTAATTCTGAAAGGGCCAAATGGAAGCAACGGTTTGATGCGACCCATAAAACGCCAAAAACATACAACGAAGGAGATTTGATCATGGTTAACTATGTACCTCAACCCACTGGTACCTCGCACAAGCTTGATCCGTCGTACAAAGGACCGTATTTGGTAACCAAAGTTTTACCTAACAACCGCTACGTAGTAGAAGATCTTCCAGATGATTTAACTCGACGAAAGCCCTACGTAGGCGTATTCACAAATGAAAACATGAAACCATGGTGTACTCAAAGTTTAGTAGGCGACGACTTGGAGATTGAAAAATCCGATCACCACAACAATTGCAATAATATCGATGGGTACGACAGCGAAGAATCGTCCGGAGATACGATCTATCAGGAAAGGCCGAGCTGTCAAAGTCAGATGGCAAGCCTGGAGAATAAAGAGATGAGAGAGAGCGAAGTCACGACGACAGCGAAGATGTGAGACGAAGAGCAGCTAGTCAGTTGGTAGATGAACGGCCATCACGACAAACGTACTTAAACTTTGTATTGTACTTTTTCTATATTCATGTATTAAATCAAATTCCATATTACATATTAAACAATTGTCGGTCTTTAAACATTTCTCAACAATCTATTCCCATATGCCTTGGAACCCAATATAGATATATGCTTCTGTCCTGATTCTTTCCAGGGGCCCTTTACACTGTAACACACTTTTAGATGCTGTGCTATGCGAAATTATTGCCTTAAAACGGCTGCAGATTAGGCTTTACAATCGCTGTAAATCTAAAGGATTCTCCGGCAGGGTCACCCTTCCTTACTTAGGTCTAGTCTAATTTGGGACCTTGTACCTCTTATTAAGCAAGACTATATCCGTATTTTTTGCGTTGGCTGTCAACCCAATCATTGGAAGCACTTTCCACTTGTGACAATTGCAACATCATCTGCGTAAGCCTGAGCACTTGGTTGATGACCAGCGTCCACAGTCCTTATAAAATCCCCATTGTGCTCTCTCAACATGTTATTGTTAGTAAACACATTTAGACGTCTAATAACAAAAATTCAGTTAAAATGTTGTGAAATAAGTGTACAAGAGGGTGGTCCTTATAAACCAAATAAACAATTTTTCGCAACCTCACACTCACAGTATTACTAGGTTAAAAATATCCATTGGTGGATTAACCCTATAACATAGGCTAGAGCCGAGGGCGCCAAAATTGAGGGGCGGCAAAATTCGAGTCAATTAATTTTTGAAAAAAAAAAAAATTGCATTCGGATTTTGCTGCACTTAAAACAGTATTTTTGTCTGTATATTATAATAAATAATTCAATAATTTCTATGCATTTCGAAATGAGAATGAAGTTGTAAATTATTTTTCCGCATATCAGTCGTAAAAATTTGCATAAAACTTCTAATCACGCACCTTAGAAACCTAAAAGCATTGCGAATGATAACTAAGTGTGATATCTTCTGCATAGACGTCAAAATTCCAAAATGATTGGATCACCTGATTTGTAATTGATTAACGTTATCTCATTCTGCATCTCTTTCTATCACCCGCTGAAGATATGCGCCGCCATATTGAACGCCCTGTGAAAAGTAGCCATATTGAACATCCTGTCAGGCAGTTGACAGACAAGATATCACACTTAGTTATCATTCACAATGCCTAAAAGCGCACCTGCGCTTGGCGTAAAGAAACAGCCGACCCCTCACCCTGAGATTCAGAAACAACTAAGAGGTTACCACACTTGACATCACTGCCAAAAAACGAACATGCATTTGGTGCATTCGATGCACTTCTTGAGCTCGAGCCCTTCTATTTTTTGAAGTATATTATAATGTATAAAATATGAAGGTCAAATCTGGTAGTACGTCAAATAATAGGCAATATATAGTCTTCTGTTAGTCTCGCGTGATAAATTTTCTCTCATCACTGCTTTCAAACATCTAAGCAACGAAAAATTACGTAAGAAATCCACTATATTGAGCAACTACTACACCCAAGATATTGAGGAAAATGTGGGAAGTGAAATGATATTTTTCAAGGCATACATACTGCATTGAAAAACATTTCAAATTATTCTCTGTTGAAACTGTGAATATTGCTGAGACAGGATAATTTGCATATCTCTTTCCTTAATGTTTATATTGCGTTGCGAGCGTTTTTTTAGAATGAAAGTCGACGGATTTTAAGTAGAAAGATGTTAACTACTGTTTTGCGGCCTTATGATATAAGAGCTCATTACGGATAACCGCGTAGCTTCAGTTCGTCTGTCTACTACGTTAGGGTAGTAGCACTTACGGTCATTAGTTCCACTGTCTTGGGAAAGCTTTTGCTTCGCCACTTTGAGTGTTCTTGTGAAGGACAAAGCCTCACCTGGTAAATATATGTGCCTACGTATCCACATTTGTAAAAGGAGCCATAACGTGTAGGTGATGTTTAAACTTGGTTGAAGGCTATAATCAATGTGATTCACTCCAAAGGACTAGTTTTGGATAGGGCGCCAACTTTAGGAAATGACAAACCGGGAAACTGGGATGTTGAGGGATGAAGTGTGAAAATCAAAATTAACATTTCAGATGCTATTGTATAGTTTCGCAAATAAACAACAGGTGTTTGAATGCAAGCCCAAGTTATTTTTCAAACCCTTCTCATACGTACATATGTACGAGTATATCCCCAACTTAGGTATGAGGTAAGAATCATTTTGAAGGTGTGTTTATGGCCCTGGAACCTACTAAAGGATTTTGCATCACTGATTTCGCTTATTCTTTCAGCCAATCGCAATATAAATTTTTTAAAAAAATCGTCACCTTTTTTGGGTTTTTTGCTTTTTTAACAACTTGAGAACAATTTGAAAACATGTTCTCCTTGGGTCATTATATTTGAATTCATTGTTCATTATTGATTTTTTTGAAAAATGCAAAGTGAGCATATAAATTTATTACATAACTTTTCTTTTAGTGTTTTGTTTTAATAACTTGCTGAATTGGGTGATGCAAAGTCCATGTTAAGCTGACATCGAAAGCGCCTGTTATTTTAAATAACGTTTGAACAGTTGGAAAGAGTTAATTTTCGCAGTGATGCGCATCCGTTGATACCACTTTCGACCATATCCGACCAATTTTGGACATGAACAATAAATGGCCTAAGCTTAAGAAAATTATAAAAATATTTTTGACATTCGGCGGCGGCGTGCGAAAAACGACCAAAATCGGCGGCGCATATCTCTAAACTGTAGGGTATGGCAGTGGAAGTGTGATGGGTTTGGGCATACTTGGCTGCTTCTGGAGTTGGCAAATAACTTTCTTTGATGCCACAATGGACAAAAATTTGTATTTAACCTTACGAAAGGCAATTTGTTGCGAATCGCCCATAATTTAGGTGTACGTGATCGATTTCGCAATAACCGGGATTGTGCAGGCATGGGTAATATGGAACTGTCCACACCTCATGAATCCACTTCCACAATGTCTCGCCTTAAATGCCATTGAAAATTTGTGGTCAATTTTGGAATCGGATATACGGCAAAGGCAGATTAGTAAGATTAGCGATTTAAAAACTACTCTTGTCGAAGAAAGGAATAAGGTACCACCCGAAGCCGCTCAAAAACTAACTGCATCTATGGAAGGTCATCTTGAAGATGTTATTTAACAAAAAGGTGGTCATACGAGGTACTAAACTAAATAAAAAGTAGTTTTCTAAGGCAGGGCGCAGTGCACGAAATAAGCTGTGATCTTAGTTTTTGAGATAATTTTAGTTTTTATTAAATAATTAGAACAAACGTGTAAACACATGAAAATTAAGTATTTGTTCAAATAAAAGCATATTTTTATTAAAATTGTGCGTTATAATTTTTTTGACACCGTCACTAGTTTACTTTCTATATAGCTCTACAGTTTTGTTCTGTAGCTGCACGAAATAAGCTGTGAGTCACTGTATATCTAAGAAGGAAAATTGCATTCATATGAGAAGAAAAATCAATGAGAAAAGAAAAAAAAGAAAGAAAAGAGGAAAAATACAGAAAGTGTAGACCGACAATAGGAAGTAGTTATATACAATCGCACTCATTAAGTAGTTAAGTATAACTTCCTTGTAGTTATTCCTATTTAGCACGGATTTAAAAGATTCTGGGATGTTGTTCCAGAGCCTCACAACGTTGTTGAAAAACATGCTGGAAGATGTCAGGTAGTTGTATTTCGGTATAACTAGATTATGAACCCAAACGGATTTTGTTGGATTTAACTTTTCATACAAATAGTTTGGGGACTTCCAGACTAGTAATTTTAATATGAACATACAGTTTCTAGCAGCAAGGTAGTCATGAATAATACAACCCAGAATATCGCTCCTCCATTGGGATATGTGATCAAATTTCTTTAGACGATAAATATAACGGGTAACATTATTAAATAGGACATTAATTTTGTTGGCGGAAATTTAATCAAGCTTGTTGTAGACAGGTTCAGCATACGTTATGTGGGGAATGATAGGAACGTCCAAATCGGCGACTAACAATGTCTCGGCCTCTAAAGCTAAACAATTAGCTAATATAGCTAAACAAAATGCAAATACCAATTCGGCTGCAACAACAAATCAGCCTCTAATTGATTTGTCTTTGACAAACACAACCAGTAGTGACTCTCAATCGCCTGCCATGCAAAGCAATAACACTAAGACTGCAAAGAATGTGATGCCGTTGAAGTCTGCCAGTGAGACCGTGCCTACTTGCGCTGGCGTCACTATTATGGATAAAGGCAACAATAAGCAATCTACATCTGATGACGTAACTTCTGAAATTAAGACAAACAAATCCAAGAAGGCTGCTACTATCGTTGTAGGCAGTAATGTAAATGCTGATCTTAATCTAGCTGTTCGCCTAAAATGGTTACATTTATCCTCATTCAAGCCGTCAGTTAATGTGAGTGATATCATCAGTTATGTATCAAAAAATGCGAATATTTCGCCATCTCTTATTCATTGTTATAAGTTAGTAAAGAAAAACACGGATTCTAGCTCGTTAGTAAGATGCAATTTTAAACTTGGGGTCTCGACTTCAATCTATAGTAAATTACTAGACTCTTCTATATGGCCAACTGATGTTAAAGTAAAGCCGTTTCGTTTTTTTCAAAAGGGCAAAGGCCAAACGCTCAACCCCTAGTAAATAATCCGCAAAATTCAATTTTTAATAATGTAAATATTTACTAGCAAAATATCTCGGGGATGAGAACTAAAGCTAAGGATATTTTCTTAGTGACTTCGCACTGTGAATATGATGTGTATGTCATAGTTGAGACCTGGCTCAACAATGATTTCTTTGATGCAGAATTTTTTGATACTACTTTGTTTCATACCTATCGTAAGGATAGGGATCCAATCAAAACGGGATGCCAAAGAGGTAGCGGGGTAATAATTGCCGTAAGACGTACCCTCCTTTCTTCTTTCGTTCAGCTCCCCAATACTGACTCGCTACTGGACCAAATGTGTGTCTCTATTTGTATTTGCTGTTTGGAAAGCTGTTTATTTGTGTTTCGTATATTCCGCCTTGTAGCAATGAGTCTCTGTACTGCGCGCATGTGAATAATATTTTTGAAGTTTACGAAAAAAATTTAAACAGTCATTTTTGCGTTTTGGGTGATTTTAATATGAACAGGGTTGTTTGGTCAAAATTGCTAAATGACAATCTATTAACATCTATGAATGTCAATCATCAACATGAAATATATTTTTTAGATACTCTTTTTAGTGCCAACTTTGTTCAGATTAATTCATTTGTGAACCAGCTAAATAACATACTGGATTTTATTTTTGTCGATGAAAATTTAATTTCTCACTTATCTGAGTGTCAATTTCCTATCTGCAAATCGGACATGCATCACGTACCCTTATCTTTATTATTAAAATTCATTGAATTTGTACCTAACAACAATACCACTCAAAATACTCCCTCCTACAATTTCAAAGATGCAAATTTTGATGCACTCAATTCGAGTATTGCTGAAATTGACTGGAAGTCTATTTTCTGTGCTAAAAATGCCTCTGAATGCTTTGAAATTTTTCTGCTGCAGTTATCTGATATATTTAGTAGAAATCTCCCCCTTCTTCGAAGCAAAATACATAAATTACCCTGGTACAATACCAGGTTAAAAAAGCTTAAAAATCTTAGAAATAAGTATTTTAAGTTGTACAAAGCAACCAACGACTTTTCATTTAGAGATCGATATTTATTATACATGAATCAGTTCAATGTGCTTGATAAGTTTTTATATAATAAATACATCTCCCGTTTCGAAGAAGAGTTAAAGCAAAATCCCAAGGCCTTTTGGAACTTTGTCCTTACAAAAAAAAGGTTGCTCCAATATTCCAACCTCTATCAATTTTAATGGCATTAGTTCAAACAGTTTAGTGGAAACAGTGAACCTTTTTGCTGATTTTTTATACTCAGTTGAGCAGAGCTCACAGAGTATATTAAGTTTGATTGGATAACGGTTGGTTGTACATATATAAAGGAATCGAGATAGATATAGACTTCCATATATCAAAATATCAGGATCGAAAAAAAATTTGATTGAGCCATGTCCGTCCGTCCGTCCGTCCGTCCGTCCGTTAACACGATAACTTGAGTAAATTTTGAGGTATCTTGATGAAATTTGGTATGTAGGTTCCTGAGCACTCATCTCAGATCGCTATTTAAAATGAACGATATCGGACTATAACCACGCCCACTTTTTCGATATCGAAAATTTCGAAAAACCGAAAAAGTTCGATAATTCATTACAAAAGACCGATACAGCGACGAAACTTGGTAGATGAGTTGAACTTATGACGCAGGATAGAAAATTACTAAAATTTTGGACAATGGGCGTGGCACCGCCCACTTTTAAAAGAAGGTAATTTAAAACTTTTGCAAGCTGTAATTTCGTTGAAGATATCATTATGAAATTTGGCAGGAACGTTACTCCTATTACTATATGTACGCTTAATAAAAATTAGCAAAATCGGAGAAGGACCACGCCCACGTTTAAAAAAAAAATTTTTTTTAAGTAAAATTTTAACAAAAAATTTAATATCTTTACAGTATATAAGTAAATTATGTCAACATTCAACTCCAGTAATGATATGGTGCAACAAAATACAAAAATAAAAGAAAATTTCAAAATGGGTGTGGCTCCGCCCTTTTTCATTTAATTTGTCTAGGATACTTTTAACGCCATAAGTCGAACAAAAATGAACCAATCCTTTTGAAATTTGGTAGGGGCATATATTTTATGACGTTAACTGTTTTCTGTGAAAATGGGCGAAATCGGTTGATGCCACGCCCAGTTTTTATACACAGTCGTCCGTCTGTCCTTCCGCATGGCCGTTAACCCGATAACTTGAGCAAAAATCGACATATCTTTAATGAACTTAGTTCACGTGCTTACTTGAACTCACTTTATCTTGGTATGAAAAATGAACGAAATCCGACTATGACCACGCCCACTTTTTCGATATCGAAAATTACGAAAAATGAAAAAATGCCATAATTCTATACCAAATACGAAAAAAGGGATGAAACATGGTAAGGTAATTGGATTGTCTTATTGACGCGAAATATAACTTTAGAAAAAACTTAATAAAATGGTTGTGACACCTACCATATTAAGTAGAAGAAAATGAAAAAGTTCATTAACACCTTTCATTTGATACCCATATCGTACAAACACATTCTAGAGTCACCCCTGGTCCACCTTTATGGCGATATTTCGAAACCGCGTCCACTTATAGAACTAAGGCCCACTCCCTTTTAAAATACTCATTAACACCTTTCGTTTGTTGTGCAAACAAATTCTAGGGTCACCCATGGTCCACCTTTATGGCGATATCTCGAAACGGCGTCCACCTATGGAACTAAGGATTACTCCCTTTTAAAATGCTCATTAACACCTTTCTTTTGATACCCATATTGTACAAACAAATTCTAGGGTCACCCCTGGTCCACCTTTATGGCGATATCTCGAAACGGCGTCCACCTATGGAACTAAGGATTACTCCCTTTTAAATACTCATTAACACCTTTCATTTGATACCCATATCGTACAAACGCATTCTAGAGTCACCCCTGGTCCACCTTTATGGCGATATCTCGAAAAGGCGACCACCTATACAACAACCACCACTCCCTTTTAAAACCCTCATTAATACCTTTAATTTGATACCCATATCGTACAAACACATTCTAGAGTCACCCCTGGTCCACCTTTATGGCAATATTTCGAAACGGCATCCACCTATAGAACTAAGGCCCACTCCCTTTTAAAATACTCATTAACACCATTCGTTTGATGCCCATATTGTACAAACAAATTCTAGGGTCGCCCCTGGTCCACCTTTGTGGCGATATCTCGAAACGGCGTCCACCTATGGAACTAAGGATTACTCCCTTTTAAAATACTCATTAACACCTTTCATTTGATACCCATATCGTACAAATGCATTATAGTCACCCCTGGTCCACCTTTATGGCGATATCTCGAAAAGGCGACCACCTATACAACAACCAAACTCCCTTTTAAAACCCTCATTAATACGTTTAATTTGATACCCATATCGTACAAACGCATGGTTATTTTCCCTTATGCTGTCACCATACCCCTCAACTGAGTATGTAATGTTCGGTTACACCCGAACTTAACCTTCCTTACTTGTTCAAATCTAATTTTGTTGTTGACTCTAATATTTCTGATGTTAGGGTTGGTTCTGATACAGCTAATTCCTTGGACTTTGGCTCATTATTTGTATCGGAATCAGATATTATTATTGGCATCTCGTCCCTACAATCTTCTTTAAAAAAAGATATTGATGGGCTGTCTTCTTTTTTGGTTAAAAAATGTAGTAGTTCGCTATGCGTGCCGTTGTGCCATATCTTTAATGTGTCATTGTCCACTGGCGTTTTCATTGATCGATGGAAATTGGCTTCTATTACTCCAATATTCAAGTCTGGAAATAAGAGCGAGGTAGCAAACTACAGGCCAATCTCTAAACTATCAACCTGTTCAAAACT
Source organism: Eurosta solidaginis (assembly GCF_040869045.1). Lineage (NCBI taxonomy): Eukaryota > Metazoa > Arthropoda > Insecta > Diptera > Tephritidae > Eurosta > Eurosta solidaginis. Next base: position 104,882,005 of record NC_090319.1, read on the forward strand.
GTTTGAGAAAGTAGTAAAGGAGAAGTTGGCTTTTGCTATTAAAGGAATAATCGATCCATGTCAGCATGGGGTTGTTGCGTGTCGTTCAACAATGACAAACTTAGCTGTTTTTTCGCAATACTGTGTTTCTGCTTTTAAGGATGGGTATCAAGTTGATACTATATACACAGATTTCTCTAAGGCGTTTGATACAGTGTCCCACAAGATAATTCTTCAGAAATTTGAGTACATTGGTTTCCATTCAGCTTTTCTGTCATGGTTAAAGTCATACCTGACAAACCGAATTTTATTTGTTGAAATCGAGAATATGAGGTCGTATGAGTGCTTGGCAACCTCTGGGGTGCCACAAGGTAGTATTCTCGGTCCAATCTTATTTGTTATCTTCATTAATGACGTCGGATTATATTTAAAGCATTCAAATTATTTACTTTATGCTGATGATTTAAAATTGTTTAGGCGTATCACCACTGTATCTGATGCATTGCTCCTACAGAGAGATTTGGATGCTCTTAATGTGTGGGCTTTTAATAATCATCTGAGACTTAACAGTAGCAAATGTTGGCATATCACGTTTTCTAGATCTACAAGTGCGCTTACGTCAACATACTATATCGCTAATACATATCTTGCCTTGGTCAAAGAATTTCGTGATCTTGGTGTCATTTTCGACTCTTCGTACACTTTCGTTAACCATGTTAACTATCTTATACCAAAAGCGTATGCTAATTTAGCTTTTTTACGGCGTTATGCGAAGGATTTTAAGGACCCATACACTAGGAGTATATTGTATAATTCATTAGTGCGATCTAAATTACAGTACGCCTCTATCATATGGAATCCCATTTACAGAACATACTCTGCTAGACTTGAAAGGGTTCAACGTAAATTCATTCGATTCGCCCTCCTACCCCTTCATTTTGTTAATCCCCTACCACCTTATATAAACAGGTGCATGCTTATAAATGTTATGCCACTGCATGTCAGACGCTCAGTACAACATTTAATGTTTATTTACGATATTATCTCTGGAATTATTGATTGCTCAGCTCTGTTGGAGCAATTAAATTTTCTAGTTCCTAGTAGATCTCTACGCTCTCATAATATATTCTACGGTGAAGTTCTGAGAACCAATTACCTTAGCTTTGCCCCTCTCACAAGAGGTCTCGAAGAGTTTAATAAAATTTCCAGAATGCTAAATCTTGACTTTGCAATGCCCATGCCTTTGTTTAAGTTACGGATTGAGTCTTACTATCGAGAAAATTTATCTCATCCTTGAATTAATTAATTTTAGATGCTTAGTTTTAAGTTAATTTGCAAACTTGTAAATCTAGTCAGTAAGGTTTCTGCCATTGACTCAATAAATATGAATATGAATATGAATATTGCTTACACTCGGCGTGTGAACTAGTATATCTCACTAATACTCTAGGTCCACATGGCTGGTCATTGTGAGAAGATTATGATGCGCGTTTGATCCTCTTCTAAATCAGCATCCACCAGAAACCATTTGGAGACTCCGCCAAAAGCACCACACTATATTGGAAGTCCAGTTGCCACACCAACTAAAGCACCAGCCATCGTCCACTGAACAATACGGTACATGCCATGGTACATGCATAAGCGCATATCGACAAAAATATTAATTTAGTTTTCAATTCAAAAATGGCCTCATAAGTGGCAAGCTTCGTCAAATTTCTTTGATTTGCTCGTGCATTTGCAACAACTTTTTTTTAAGCTCCAAAAGTGACTAAAATCTGTCACGAAAAGTGTTTGATAACCGATCGTAATATTTACCCACCAAAACAAAATTTTCTCATAAGACGCTCGCTTCAACAACAATTAACGAAAATTGGTTTGCTTTAAGATCCAACACTTTTCTAAATTATCTGCTAGATGAAATGCCATTGTTGTGATACATTTTAATGACAGCAATTTTTTTGGTTAGAAATTCATTGAGCTAAATTAAAAATTGTATAAGGGTTAATGAAGGTGTGGACAATTTTGTGGACATTGTTGTACATTTTTTTACCTCAGTGAAAAAGAAACCAAAGTACCAAAATCTTGGTTACAGCCTAAAAAGGATCAAAGTTTAAAATAAAATAATTAAAAAAAATTTTTAAGTTAAACGGTTTTATTTAATTGTCTGATCAACGCCATAGATTGATAAGGAGTGTGATGACTAGTACCTAGGACCTACCTAATTATTTTCTAGCTTATAGTATTATTATTACTTCATGTAAGTATTGTTTTCAATAAAACCGTTTAACTAAAAAATTTTTTTTTAATTATTTTATTTTCAAGTTTTTAGTCTTTATTTAATTGCCTATTATTTCTCATTCGATTTAGTTCATTTAGTGACTCATAATTACAAGGACTCTTTCCTGACAATTTGTTACAACCTAAGTCCTCAATGCATAATCCTTCCAAAGACTTTACTCGACTCTGCGCCACGTATGCTTGTCCCTCCTCCAACTCCAAAATATTTTGTTGTCACTTCTACCGAACTGTATGCAATATTTGTTCCAAATATGAGCCAAATCGGGCATCATAGGTCGCTTTCTATTCATGTATCTATGTATTATGTGTTCCAAATATGAGCCAAATCGGGCCAAAAATACGATTTTTGCGAATATCTCGATCCATGCGCCACCTAGCGGCGATTTTTTTCACAGGTCGATTTCTATTCTTGTATGTATTAAGTGTTCCAAATATGAGCCAAATCGGTCCACAAATACGATTTTTGCGAATATATTGATCCATGCGCCACCTAGCGGCGATTTTTTTCTTATTATTGCATTGTCATCGGGCTCTGGACTATATTCCAAGTTTCATGCTTGTAGCTTATCGGGAAGTTACTTAAATTTCAATTACAAGATTCGTTCACAACGGCCGTGCAGCCGTGCATGCGGCCATGCGGCCTGTCAACTCAAGCTAAATAAAACCGTTTAAAAAGCGACCAACGGACCAAATGGGGTTGGAAAGGAAAATTTGGGGTCCAAATGGACCAAAGTGGCAACCGTGATTGGTATATATCTCCGCCAGTTTGGTGTTTGACTACAGTCCTTTGTATGTATGTATGTACGTATGTACAATGAATTTGCCAAATTTTGTTTGTTGAAATCCGATGGACGGTAGTGCAGTTTGCATGATAAAAGAGCCTTGTTAAACGCTCGGTAGAAACTTCGAAAAGTGGTTATTGAATTTTTATTTTGCAATACGATTTTGGTTGCATAAATTTGTTTTTAATAACGTTTAAAAGCTTTTAAGTAGAAAGGCTTGCATGGACAAATTTACAATATTTTGATTGTTTAGTTTCCGCATAGTTCGATTATTCACTAAAAAATTCATCTCCGTTAAAATTCCCACTCATATTTAATGCATAGAAATAAAAAGTTGGCGCATTTGTTTAACTAGTTATTTTAAAATTTATTGAATTTAATATTAAGGAGATACAAAATTTGTAAACCATTATATTTATGCATCAAAACTTAGCGGAAAACATTTGCCTAAAGTTAATTTAGATTGCACTTAAAGTTTAAATAGTTTACATTGGTTATTATTAAAAATGCTTTTAAATTCTCGAGCTCGAGGCCATACAATACTAAATAACATACAGAAACTTTTTGTTTATATGCGTTATATATTCTCGTTTTATCTATCGATATTTCGACTTCAATTAGAAGTCATCTTCAGGAATCTTTGGATGTACCAGTGCGACTGATCAAAGGCCAAAAAACCAACAAAAAACAATTGGCTATTATTAAAATTTCGAAATCAAAGTTCGGCGGTCTTAAATATTTGCGAAATTTAAAGTTTGAAGCTCAATGAAAACTCTCTTGAAAATGTAATGCAAGATTTCCTAAATAACTGATCCGTGTGCCCACCAGTGGTGCTTTTTGTGATAGATACTGTACTGTCTTTTGATTCTAACCTTACGGGGAAGCTACGCAAAATCGACTTACTATTTCGTGTGCCATTTACTGGGCTAAAATCAGCTAAAGAGAAGGTTTATAGCATTTTACTTAGTTCTTCCCACCTAATCACTGAGCAACTCTCATTCAATCGGTAGGCATCTGTTTTGCCAAGCCGCTAATTTTTTAAATAAACTTGTTTGGCTGAAGTGTGTCGACACTAACTTACTTTAGATTATCAACCTTAAGAGCTCTCTATCTATTTTTTTGGTTCATTTTTTTTAGCTATCGCTACTGTTTTAAAGAGGTTTTCTGTCCTTAACTTTTGTCCGATACTGTAACTCGAACAATCATAAGCAGGCAAGCATAAGAAAGAAGAAAGATAACTTCGGCCCATAACATGTTCCAGCTAAATACGTACATATGTACATATGTATGCATCCAAGTTATAATTATTTTATATGCAATTGTGTAAGTCATAACGACTCCTTGAGATCAGAAAAACTACTTTAGCATATCTATAATTGTAGCAACATGTCTCGAGTGGCAAAACAACGTTGAAGGGCGAAGAATTGCTCTTTACAACGATAAAACGGTTTAAGTGTGCAAAATAATATCCACTTTGTGGGGAAAGAAGAAAATATGAATCAAGTTGTTACAAACCGCATGAATCGCACAAAAAAATTAAAGCCAAGGAAGTGCAACGAGGCGAACAATTTGAGATGTTCACAGCAGCTGCTGCTCTTCTATACGGAAATTACTGCTTGTTACTCATTCCATCCAATGAATCGTTGTTTTTTTGTTTCGTACCTCGAGCTCAAATACATGTGTGCTCATGCATGTGTGTTGTAAATTATATACGCATAATTTTCCTAACACTTGTAACTATGGGCTATGGGTTATTAGAAATACCATGCAGCTCCCTCTGACACTACCTCGCCACACATTTATCGACCTAAATTACACTGCCGAACAGAAGAAAAACATAAGAGACATAAATGTATGTATGTATGTATGTATGTATGTAGGTCCTTATTTTTCGACTTCTAAAAAATTAATGGGGCACCTACATGTTTCACGCTGACTCCGAACGGCATCTGCAAGGCAGATCATTTTTCACTGAGATGCTTTTCATGACAGAAATAGACTCGGAGTGTTTGCCAAATCACTGCCGGGGGCGACCTCGCTTAGAAAAACTTTTTTCTAATTGAAAAAACTTGTTTCTAAATTTTTGATGTTGCTTTGCCCGGGAGTTGAACCCCGGATCTTTGGCGTGGTAGCAGAGCACGCTACAACCACACCAAGACTTCCGCCACGGTATAAAAACTCACTCGAACAGGGTTAAAGCCCGTTGTGATACCATTATGATAAGATTCAGGCGTACAGGACGTACGCCATAGCTACTTAAAGCTTCGTTTTCTCCATAATCGGTGCCGCTATGTTACGACCGCTAAAGGGCGGCCGGTATACTCGCCGTCATGACGGCCGTAATATTTTATGCCCTGCCGCTATATTACGTTACGGTGAACTTCACCGTCTTCTTAGTTTCCACATAATAACTTTTACATTGCAACATTTTTGACAACGTACTCTATTCCTATGGAGCGGCACCGCTTTCGAGGAAACCAAACCTTTAGACAGTAATTGCGTAGCAAATGTAAAGCTTCGAACGAAAACAGCGTTGGATAAATCTAATTGAGCTTAGACCGGAATACTTTCGCCTTCTGAAAAAAGCTGGACAATCAAACATAAAGTGACTCCATTTCACATAATTATACTCCTTGCATGTGTAGAGGAAATGGCTTTCTAGTATATTAAGATACACGGCATGGACGACAAGTGACCTCTTAGAATCACCGAATTACCATTGATGGATGAGATTTGCTGAACCCTATAACTTCGCAGACCACCGGTTATCCAGTCAGGGGGATCTTCCTACTCTAGAAGAAGAAGCCCATCTGTGAGGGCGAGACCACACGTGGCCATCGGAGCTCCGAATTAGCAACGTCGAGTTCAGTTTTACCCATGCCTACAAAAAGATTCGCGTGACAATCGCCTAGGATACCATTATGGCCAGATACCTACATTACCCTTTCCTTAATATAGTTTCACACAATCGTAATCGATTTTGGCTTAGGCCTTAAATTGACGTTTTGCTATCCGAGTAGATGTTAATCTATCAAACTGTGGTAAGAGTGGATAGCATCTTATCAACCGTAACCTTAATCGCGCCAACATCCGTTTGGAAATTGCTACAGTGAATGGACATCTTGCATTTGGAGCTTTTGTCGAGAAAATTTTCATCAAAGGATTCCAATTTTGACTCATCCCTGAACCGCTTCACTAGTCTACTGCCCAATTCCTCTCTTAAAATAGTAACTGCGTTAAAAGAAGCGGTTTTCGGAACGCAATTGTCTATCCCGCCTCAGTTGAAGGTCAGTTGGTAGGAATTCTAGCATATCTGAAATCAGGAAGATTGTGTAATGACTAAATGTATCTGATAGACTCCGCTTGCTTTAATGACAGCACATACCAAAGTATTCGGTTTAACACCGAGTGACAGGTCAGTGCTCTACTCTAATTGTTTTGATTGAGGAATTGTTGGGCCTTTCTCTCTGCAAGCTAATCAACCCGGTGTCACCTAAATTTCCAAGCTAGGTGGCAGTTGCGAATGAAACCTGCCAGTTAAATGTGTTAGGATCAGCGTTTTACTGACAAGTTCTGTTTATATTAAAAATTCTTATATTAAATAAATACTTTTAATGAGCAGTTTTGATTCTCTGCAAGGTAGTTTTTACAGACCATCCATGTGTTCAGAATTAAATGAAAGAGCTTCTAATTATCCTTCCATTCACAGCAAAAGCTCAACTGCGTTTTGGATGAGGATAGTTTTCGCATGTGTCTCTTTCTATGTATGTGTGTTTTTAAATGAGTTGTTGTGATTACGTTGCGGCCGGAAGAGTTTGTTGGTTGATAGCGCCAACTTAGAAAATAGCAATTACGGTCGAGCACGGACGGTGTGTATGGTGCGGGGCATTTTCCAGCACAAACTATGAAACGTTATAAATTGCATGGATTAACGAGTTTTGAATAGGATTATGATTATTATATATATATTTTTTTTCGTTTCATTTTCACATCAACTCTCCAGAGATTAAGGTACTCATTTTAATTGCGTAAAACTATTTAGTTACCAAAACCAACTACTTACGCGTCCGCTTAGAGTATTTTTACTGAGGATACTCTAACAAGTTTTAAGGACACTCAACTATGTGCAGCTGCAAAGTCCGAGAGAGTTATCTCCGTTTTACTTCTCTTCGCTTATAAAAGTTTTAAATTTTTCACTATCAAAGTATTAATCATGAAAGCAGATTTTTTAATCACTTGACGACGTTTTGTGCGAATGAAAACCTTTGAGATTCTTGATTGCGCTCAATAGCAATTGAAATTTTTTTGGCAACAACACAGTAAAAACAAAAACAATAACAAAAGCAACCTGAAAGTTTGCTTCTAATTGCGCTTCCTCCATGCTGCATATAATTACGAATTCTTATTCAAACAATGCTGAAATTCTTAGAAAAATATATTGCATGATCTTAAGAATAAATTAATATTTGACAAAGCGAATTCTCGTGCTGTCCAATTTGTGTGGCACATGGATTTTAGTATTGATGAAGAACATAAGCGCAGTGGTGACCATATTTCGCTTTCATATTAAAAAGTAAATGGTCGCAGTCAAAGTCACGTAGAGATATGCGAATAAAAACAGTGACATAGTAACTTACTTACTTAATTGGCGCTTAAATGGTGTTGGCCTTCCAGTAGAATACTTTTCCGATAAGAATACTTTTTTGGCCGGATCACCATCTCTCATTCGCATAAATCGCCTATCCAGTGTAGCATTGAGCTCGTACAGCTCATTATTAAATCTTCTTCTGTACTAGCCATCGCCGACGCATAGTTGCCCATAAATCTTTCGTAGAACTTTTCTCTCCACAGCCTTATATGATGTTGTCATGGTACATGGTTCAGCACCATATAACAGGACGCATTATTTTCATTTTCCGGGGGAGGACTTTAGTTTTTAATTGTATATTTAGTCCAAAGCAATATTTATTGGCAAGAGTGATTCTTTGCTAGATTTCAAAGCTGATGTTGTGGTTTGTGTTAATGCTGGTTACCAAATAAACGAAGTCTTTTCCTATTTCGAAGTGATAGTTGCCACCAGTGACGTGGTTCGAAGGCTCAAATGCACTGACTCTTTAGTTCGTTTTGTCCTCAGTCACCATCAAACTCATCTTTTCTGCTTCTTTTTCCTGTTTGGAGTAAGCAGACCGTATGGTCGATGATATCAACGTCATCAACATACGCCAGCAATTGCATTCGTTTTTAGAATATTGTTCCAGAGCGGTTAAGTTCTGCCGCTTGTATTACTTTCTCAAGCATCAAATTGAAGAAATCGCACGATAAGTTTCGAGCGACTTGGAGAGGTCTTTCCCAATTCTGAGCAAGCTGATGGTGTTGCTCAACGTCATTTTGCACACCCGTATAAGTTTTGCGGGGAAACCAAATTCAGACATAGCGGCATATAGAAAGCTTCTCGTGATGTGTGTCAATACTTTTTTCGCACATTTTTTCCAAGATTTGGCGCAGTGTGAAAATCTGGTCGATGGTAGATTTACTAGGTCCGAAGCCGCACTGGTAAGGTCTAGTCAGCCGACCAGCGGTGGGTTTCAATCTTTCACACAATGCGCTTGACATGACCTTATATATGATACTAAAAAGGCTTATTCCGCGATATTTGGGGCAGTTTGCAATATCCCACTTCTTGTGGACTGGGCAAAGGACACTAAGATTCCAATCATTGTGCATGCACTCGGTCGACCCTATTTTGCATAGAATTTCATACATCTGCGAAGGTTTGTGTCAGAAATGACAGAACATTTTATACACGTGTATACCGATGGTTTCAATTAGAAGAAAATTTGTCTAAGCTGGGTCGCCCCTCGGCAGTGTTTGGCAAAAAACAACTAGGGCTTGTCCCGCTAATTTATAGGAAAAATTAAAAGAACCCCTACGCAAATTGGAGGCCAAAAATCTCTTCGGAGGTTATCGCACCTTACATTTGTTATTTATTTTATATACCGATGGCGCCAAATTAACGGAAGGGGTCGGGTCTGCTGTTTACAGATTACTGCAGCGTCTTTCAGCAGAAATTATAGCCGTGAAGAAAGCAGCAGAGATATTGAGAGAGGCATGCTTAAGCTGCAATCGCGTCAATATGTATATTGATAGTCAGGCGGCGATTAAAACAATAATCTTACACATCACTTTATCAATACGTGTCCTGGATTGCAAAGAAGCATTGGAAAAACTTCACTCAGGCTGGGTTCCCGATCATAAAGGGATATAAGGTAGCGAAAAGGCCGATGAGTTGGCAAAGGACGGTGCAGCACTAGCTGAATCGACGGTAGACGTTCCAATCCGTTTGTGAGAAATTAAAAAGAAAAGAGGAGTTGCATTTGATCCATCAAGCAAGAAAGGCGTGGACAGAAGCGCGGGGTTGCAAAATTTCTAAGATCATGTGTAAATCATACGATATTATGCTCACAAAGTGGCTCTGAAGAGAGAAGACTTAAGGCTCCCCGATGAGCATATTAACTGGACATTGGCGTCACATGCTTATAAGTCAGGCCTCGTCAGTAACAGCAGATATAGTCAGTGCGAGCTGCAGGAAGAAATGCTTGAGCACGTTCTGTGTTAGTGGCCTGCGCTGGTCAGTTCAATGCTCTAGCTATTAGGGAGGCAAAATTGCCAGACCTTGAGGCAGCAATTAAGCTAGGTCCTTCTAGTATTTGTCAGAAGGATGGAGTTATTCTATAACATAAGTCCTGGCACATGATTGGTGTTCTTCCGTGTGGTCGCCAAACAAAGTCTGGTAACACTATGGACACATTGAGCCTCTGTGAAGTCTTTATTAACCGACCAGTTGAACCTAAGCTTACGGTCAATAAAAATGATTTATTTAACGTAAGTACCTGCCATGGTCAGGTTAGAATGCACCAATGCACAAAGTTCAAAGCAACCATTTGATGATGAAGGATGACACACCATTAACATGGTGGGGTTAAAAAATTAAAAGAGAAATGATGTGGGGTTGAAACCTCAAACACCCTAACCACTTAGACCACCAATTCCTATCCTCAATCGAAATACATATATCCAAAACATACAATACAACCAGCGGACCCAGAACGTGCAGATGGAGGATAACTTTTGCTCCAATTGGTGTTTCCAATTAGTAGGCTTTGCTGAACAAAGGCCAAAATCAACTAAGTGCGTTTTAATTAAAGAATATTTATACATATTCAGCGGAGGCACCCAATTAGGTCACTTACGTATATAAATTTTTCCATGAAAGGAGAATTTTAACACTTAATTTTTGAAAACACCAAGCACCAACTCTGCAGCGTTCTATGATTTTAAGTACTTCGCATGTAAGTGGAATGCCGATACACTCCTTCTGGGAAAACATTGATATGCGTCACACGTCATCACCGCCGTTACCAAGCGACACATCATTTATTTTATATTATTTAGTGTATCCAATGAACATTAGCGCGGATTCGTGTTGCACTACCGAAGAAAGTAATGTATCGTTACGTGCATATATATATATATATATATATATATATATATGTTCAGTGGTGTCTCTAAATTGTCGTATACATTGAAGGAAAAATGTATTCTGAAAACTCCATGGCCAAAAATATCTAAAACAGTATCAAGTGCATAGAAAAGTATGTAACATTTAGTACCATATGGTCTTAAGGATAAACCGCCTAAGTCCTATGTAAAAGTATTGGAGGTAGGCTGTTATTCCTTGTTATCATTTGCTACTAAATATTGCATAATTTTCGGATACTGTTTTAGAAAGTTAGAGTTTTAGCGTTAGCGATGGTTGGAATTTGGGGGCTGGTTTACTTAGCAATGAAGATTATGAATTCCGTACGACGGTCGGGCTTGTAATTATAAGGTATGCCTCTTTTAATTGCCATAAGTGGGCGACCGTTACTCCTTTAGAGCTGTTGGCCGATGACGTGCCTTTGTTGGTTCATTTTATCAAGGATCCTATGATACACCTCGCTCTCTAGTTTAATTTGAGAGTGGGATAAATAGTGCTACAATACCGCAGTCCATTTTGAACCGATCTGTGTTGAGTGAGATTACGCTGTATACTCAGAAGTATATTACACGTAACCATCATACTCCTTCTCGTTCCAGCACCTAGACTCCCATCGTAATATAACTGCTCGAAAATGGTGAAACTTAAAATTTGGTTTGGAACGAGGCAACTAACATAAAACCCACTTCTTTTTTCCTAAAAGGATTCGCCTCTCAGCAATGGTTTGACAATCTCGAATATACTGACATAATTTATCCCTTTGCATGTTTTAAAACATTTACTCTATTTTTACTGAGTTCGCGCAATACCTTGCCCAATGCGACAACCCCCCAGTGGTGGCGAGAGAACGCCCCTGTGATGTGCCTCTTCTTACGATTCGGGTGGTTATCACCAGTCCATGTCGGCTTCTTTTACCTTTTTTTCCACCATCCATTGCGTCCATTTGCATATGCGGCTGATTAATTAGATTTTTGTAGGGATTCGTTAATTGCGCTGATTTTTGTATTTATTTATGTCCCTTCAATGTACGGGAATGCTGCCAATGTACATATTTTGCTTGTATTGAAATGATCTTTATACACTGGCTATGAGTTCCCGGACACCACTTTCTGTTGACATGTCCATCATATGGGAGCGCTGCGCCTTGGGTAGAGTACCATGTTATTACTAAGCTTATGTATATACCCAAAAGCCGTTACAGAGTCCTCAGCATGAAGGATAAATTTTTTTTTACTCCTCTCCATAACGGCTAGTGGGATTACCGCGTGTGTTTCTACAACTAGCAGGAAAAACTATCACTTAGATACTTTATAGAATATCAACGGAGTGAAGCCATCAGATCCTGTTAATTTCAGTGATATAGAATACAGGTTGCGTAACTGATAGTTTTCGTATCTTTCCACGTTACCAGCAGTCTATTCCGAGGGCTACAATTCCCAATTTTAGGATTCATTAACCTCTGCGATATTTTAGTCTGGGAAATGGCCATCTTGCTTGCTTGAGGCCTGGCGAGTATTCTGACGTCTCATACACACAACTTAAGGCTTTCGCCACTTTTCTCTGACAAAAGTATTTGTCAATTGGATATCGTATCTCTTAAGTGCTGGGTGCCCTGAGGCGAAAGCCTCACCTGCCTTAATTATAAAGCGCCACTGATATGTTTATGTGTTCGTATATAAATAGGATCTTCACTTCGATTTTTAAATGCGAACTGAATGTCGTGAGCTTTTGCGTAGATTTCTATCAAGTTTCTTCTTCTATCTTCCTCTAGGAGAAAAATGAAGTCCTTCCACATGTAATTGTGAACTTCGCGTGTGGGTGCAGAAACCCAAAACCAAAATTGCAGGGCTCGCACGGAACAAAAACAAATGATAAAAGGGAATGCGATGGCGAAATTAAAAGTTAAAAGAAAAAATCAATATCAATGCAATATCGTGGCGTGTGGGGAAATTGTCGGATATGAATGCGGTATCTGTGACGATAGCTGACGAACGGAAATCGAATGGGAAAATCGGTCAGCTGTTGCCTCCAATATGAATTTAAGATTGTGCATACATAGTATGTATGTACATTTATAAACATGTATAGTAAAGAACGACAGAAAATTAGTGTTTTAAATATATATAATGCAAGTGTAAATAATTGGATTCAATGCAAGAAACTTATCATTAATGTTATGAAGAAATTAAAATAAATATTGAATGTCGGCAAAAACTATAACAGTACGAAATTAAAAATAATTATGTGCTACTCATTTAGCTCTTGCGTTGCACAACAGTTTTAAATAATATGTAATTTCGCAATGACTAACTTCCCCTCCTTTATCCTCAAAACACACAAATCGTTGGGAAGAGCTCTTCACGTGGAAGTCAAGGACATCAAGAAATTACTGAACTACAAGGAGTATATCCTGGCAGACTCCCTCGACATTGAAAGAGCCATCAGCAAGGTTCAAAAGGAGTCAATCTGCAAACTCAAGATCTTATATTTGCATGGATTGATTATATGCTCAGGATAAGTGCTGTTAACGCAACTTTAGGAGCTGGCTTAGTATATAAAATGGCTAACAGATGCACCCCTTAGGGAGGTGTTCTAACACCTCTTATTTGGATACGACATAGAGAATCTAACATGTGCACGGAAACTCGATGACATTAACTGATATTGTAGGTGCAGAACGTAAGATATCTCTCTATGTAGGAATGGGAGGAAAGCCTAGACTGTGGTAGGGGCTTTAAAATCTACACAGAGCATTCAAAAATGGAAAAGTGAACTGTAGCTGGACTTTACTCAAAGCATATGCAGGTAAATCAGTCGTGCTGACTTCCTGACTCCTGCAATGTCAGGTCATGTGTCATGTGTCCAGGCGGAGGACCATGCCACAGAGAGCATCCAGACTGCTCCATTACAGCACACTGTCAGACACCAATGTAGCGCTCTTCTACGACCACAAAGACCCCTGATAAAGTCTGATATCGTGCACGATAGACACAGAGTGGTGTAGCTCTACTCATCGATCAAATAAAATAAAATAAAATAACAACAACAACAGTGGGAAAACTGAACTAAGTAGCATACAAATAGAAGCAATCATAGCCTAGTGGTAGGCATGCAGGATTTGAAATTTTACGACTCGAGTTCGATTCTCATCTTGGGTAGAATATAATTTCTAATTTAAAAACAATACAAACATATATAAAGAGATATTTTGACAGGGTCGAAACAACTATGATATCAGCCAGCATGATACAATTACAAGGTGACTGACGTTGGGAGCTTCTCTTTCTAATCCGCCATCTTGAACTCCCAATCTGAAACTCAATTTGCCTCTACTTTTTTATTCAGAAGAAAAAGTGTCTTTAAAATAATACATTTTTCTGAAAACCTCTGCAACGGCATAACATTTTTCCTCCAATTTTATTTTGTGTTGATTTTTATACGTTTAGAATTTTTGACAATTTTCATAAAATGATTTTGTTTATAGAAATTTTAATATTTTCTTCACAAAATAAAGATCGGGGGTTCGTATCGACCTCAAGGCATAACAATAATTATTTTACCATTATTATTGTAAAGATAAATGTTTCATTAAATGAAACAATGTTTAAATTAGGATAGAAGAAAGAAAAAATGTAGACAACTGCCAAAACTCGTTGTATACATCCATTTCGGGAACTGCTAACTATGTAAAAACCGTAAATTTAATACTATTTCACAAAGGGACCCTGTCAATAAATAGGACACCTGACTTTGTTACATCATGATCAGCCGGTATGTTCAATTCTTTTCAGTTTTTCAATCATAATAAAAAAAAATTTTATAAGCAAGTTACGGTGCAAATGCGTTTAAACTTCATTAAGATTTTCGAATATAATAGATGAGCAGACAACTAAATCCAAGCTCAATTTGAGAGCAATTTAGAAATACTCAGCTGTGAGCTTTTCGTTCAATTCATGCACTGTCCTTAACCGATTTTGTCTATTTTTGCCACAAATATTTCCGATGTAAAAATATATAATCCGCTTTTGGCCGAGATAGGTCAATTCGTATTCGAGTTATTGCTCCTGAAACGTGGCAAATGCTTGGGTGAGCCATTTCCTTTTTTTAATTTCAATAATTCCGAATTTTTGTTGCAACACCAATTTGGAAGTAAACTACCTTTGGTATACCTGGGGCTTTTCACTACAAGTATTTCCAATTGGAAAAACTTTATGTCTCCAAAGTTTCGCGTACAGTTGGTGGAAACTTCGTTATTGAAAGGTACTGCCCCCACGCCGCGCCACGACTCTTATATTTCACTAATAACAAAATTGTATTACTCCTGCGATGTCATTATTACTATCACAGTCGGACTAACTAGGACGACAATGTAAAATGATATTGAATTTTTAAGTATCCGATATTGACGGAAGTACGGCACAGTTTTTGTATGAAATTGTATAGAATAATAAATCAACATTTGTCAAATATGAGCATGTGATTCATTTTCGCCATCTATAATCAAATATCATAGAGGTAGAGCCGCGTTTTGATCCGGTATTCTTTAAAAGCGTGAAATTATTGGCGTATGATGATGAAATTGATATCATCGGCCTGAAAACCCGCTGAAAAGGTGGGTTTGATGGTGAATAAGGACAAAGCCAAGTACCTACTGCCATCGAGAAAAGAGTCAGCGCATTTGCGCTTTAGGAACCAATTCAATTCAATTTTATTAAACATTTTGCTTACACCTATGTACATAGTGAATAATATTCCAAAATACAAAAGAAACAAGTAAGGAAGGCTAAGTTCGGGTGTAACCGAACATTACATACTCAGTTGAGAGATATGGAGACAAAATAAGAGAAAATCACCATGTAGGAAAATGAGCCTAGGGTAACCCTGGAATGTGTTTGTATGACATGTGTAACAAATGGAAGGTATTAAAGAGTATTTTAAGAGGGAGTGGGCCATAGTTCTATAGGTGGACGCCATTGAGGGATACCGCCACAAAGGTGGACCAGGGTTGACTCTAGAATGCGTTTGTACAATATGGGTATCAAACGAAAGGTGTTAATGAGTATTTTAAAAGGGAGTGGGCTATAGTTCTATGGGTGGACGCCTTTTCGGGATATTGCTATAAACATGGACCAGGGGTGACTCTAGAATGCGTTTGTACAATATGGGTATGAAATGAAAGCTGCTAATGAGTGTTTTAAAAGAACGTGGGCCTTAGTTCTATAGGTGGACGCCTTTTCGAGATATCGCCATAAAGATGGACCAGGGGTGACTCTAGAATTTGCTTGTACGATATGGGTATCAAATGAAAGGTGTTAATGGGTATTTTAAAAGGGAGTGGGCACTAGTTCTATAGGTGGACGCCTTTTCGAGATATCGCCATAAAGATGGACCAGTGTTGACTCTAGAATTTGCTTGTACGATATGGGTATTAAATGAAAGGTGTTAATGATGAGTATTTTAAAAGGGAGTGGGCCTTATTTCTATGAGTGGACGCCTTTTCGAGATATTGCCATAAACGTGGACGAGGGGTGACTCTATAATGTGTTTGTACGATATGGGTATCAAATTAAAGGTATTAATGAGGGTTTTAAAAGGGAGTTGTGGTAGTTGTATATGTGAAGGCGTTTTCGAGATATCGACCAAAATGTGGACCAGGGTGACCCAGAACATCTTCTGTCGGGTACCGCTAATTTATTTATATATGTCATACCACGAGCAGTATTCCTGCCAAGATTCCAAGGGCTTTTGATTTCGCCATGCAGAACTTTTTTCATTTTCTTCTACTTAATATGGTAGGTGTCACACCCATTTTACAAAGTTTTTTCTAAAATTATATTTTGCGTCAATAAACTAATCCAATTACCATGTTTCATCCCTTTTTCGTATTTAGTATAGAATTATGGCATTTTTTTTAAATTTTCGTAATTTTCGATATCGAAAAAGTGGGCGTGGTCATAGTCAGATATCGGCCATTTTTTACACCAACACAAAGTGCGTTCAGATAAGTACGTGAACTGAGATTAGTAAAGATATATCGATTTTTGCTCAAGTTATCGTGATATCGGCCGAGCGGAAGGAGAGACGGACGACTGTGTATAAAAACTGGGCGTGGCTTCAACCTTTTTCGCCCTTTTTCACAGAAAACATTCATCGGCCTAGAATCTAAGCCTCTACCAAATTTCACAAGGATTGGTAAATTTTTGTTCGACTTATGGCATTAAAAGTATCCTAGACAAATTAAATGAAAAAGGGCGAAGCCACGCCCATTTTGAAAATTTCTTTCATTTTTGTATTTTGTTTCACCGTATCATTGCTGTTGTTGAATGTTGACATAATTTACTTATATACTGTAAAGATATTAACTTTTCTTTTAAAATTTGACTTCAAACATTTTTTTTTAAGTGGGCGTGGTCGTTCTCCGATTTCGCTAATTTTTATTAGGCATACATATAGTAATAGGAGTAACGTTACTGCCAAATTTCATCATTCATTTCAACGACTGCCAAATTACAGCTTGCAAAACTTCTAAATTACCTTCTTTTATAAGTGGACGGTGCCACGCCCATTGTCCAAAATTTTACTAATTTTCTATTCTGCGTCATAAGTTCAACTCACCTAATCAACTCACCTCACGAAATTTTCGATATCGAAAAAGTGGGCGTGGTTATAGTCCGATATCGTTCATTTTAAATAGCAATCTGAGATGAGTTCCCAGGAACCTACATACCAAATTTCATCAATATACCTCAAAATTTACTCAAGTTATCGTGCTAACGGTCGGACGGACGGACGGACATGGCTCAATCAAATTTTTTTTCGATACTGATGATTTTGATATATGGAAGTCTATATCTATCCCGATTCTTATATACCTGTACAACCAACCGTTATCCAATCAAAGTTAATATATTCTATGAGCTCTGCTCAACTGAGTATAAAAATGTACATCAGGTACGTGGGTAACATTTTTAAGGTTTTTAGAAAGATTAAAAGGATTAAAAGCAGAAAAAAACAAATAGTAAATTTCAGAATATTCAAATACATTGTCAATATTGAGCATACAAATATTAAGTATTGGTCAGCAGCAAAACTTCGGTTTCGTCGTATGACTGTTTTAAAAAGAAGGATTTCACATTCTTTAAAAATTGATTCATATTTCTTATGTCTCGAATGCCGACAGGTAGCGCGTTAAATAGCTTACGAGACAGATTTGTATAAAATCTGCTATAAAGTGTAGTTCTCCAAGAAGGTACTATTACGGTGTTGTGCGAGTTTATCCTCAGACTATAAATTTCCGATGCCATGCTTTCCATGTAACCACACCGCCACTGTCGGCAGCCATAATTTCGAAATAGTAAAATACTTCGTTTATTTTGGAACCATCATTAACACAAGCTGCTTTGAAGTCCGCCGAAGGATCACTCTTGCCAATAAATGCCACTTTGGACTATGTATTCAATTGAAAAAATGCCTCTCTCGGAAAACGAAAGTCATGCTCCAAAAGTCACTTATCGTACCCGTTCTGCTATATGGGGCAGAAGCATCGACCATGACAACATCAGATGAAGCGGCTCTGAGAGGAAAGTTCTTCGAAGGATTTACGGAACTATGTAGAACCAATATGAAAAAAATATTTGCCGCGATTTACCACCGAGAAGATTTAGGCCGAGCTTCTCTTCCAATATGCGTCGTACTCTTTTTAACTTTACCTATAATTTGGCGGGACGGAACCTACATGCTTTATGCCAACTCTGAATGGTTTCTGCAAGGCTGCTGAATTAACACTGAGAAGTTTTCAAAATCACTTCCGAGGGGCGACCCCGATTAGAGAATTTTTTGTAATTGAAAGAAATTGTTTCTAACTTTCCCCGGCAGTTGAAGCCAGGACCCTCGGTGTGGTAGGCGGAGCACGCTACCTCCAAAGCAAGGCGACCGCCACATGTAGTATAGGGAATTGAAACGCAGCGGATACGCCAGCTAGGTCATATTATGCAAATGACAGGAGGATGATCCGTCTAAGAAAGTACTTTTATCGGAACCCGCCTATGGAAGCAAAGGAAGAGGGCGTCCCCCACTTATCTGCAACGACCAGATAGAAAACGATTTAAATTCCCTTGGCGTAACCAATTGGCACCAGTTAACCGAGAGAAGGAGCGACTGGCGCGCCTTGTTGGACGGCGATAACTGTTTAAACGGTTAAGTGCCAATTAAGTTAAGATGTAATTTCTACTTCCACAAAAAAAATTTAAGTGGATTATTGTAACGTTTTTCCTTTTTTATTTGTATGGGAATGAATGGACTTTATTTAGAGTAGCACTATAACAAATCGAAATTGGCCCGCATTGCAAGTAATTGCAAGATTTTATACAAAAATTTAGAAATCTTTCGTAAAATCTTTTTGGAAAAGTAGCGAAAAATACTACAAGTATCATCTAAAAATTTTTTTGTAAGCAGAAAATTTCGAAAACAATCTCGAGGAAGAGAGATCGGAATTTCGAGACCCTATCGGTTGTTGTTTCGGTCCCTCATTTTTTGTAGTAAAATTTCCCTACAATAACAACATTTCCAACAGCTTTCGTCGATATTGGAGATATCAAGCCTTTCGTCTGGGAATACTTAACGTGAAAACCATTTAAAATGTTTCAAGTAAAATCGGAACTCTGGAAACCATGTAAGGCAAATAAGGGAATACCTCTACAGCTCTAAATGCGTATTTGGAAGAGCAATCAATCGAAATTTTTGAAGACTCTTAAGCACTATGTGATATCCTGCAACAAAACTTGGCCGTTCGATCCAAAGCACGCATCTGCATCAAAAACAGGGCTTCAAACTCAGCAATACAGAATCGCTCAGGTTTTTTTTTGTGCGACTTACTTATGTAAACACGAACTACCAACGGTTTACCAGATTTGTCAATATTTCTAACGTTAAATGATTTTGAATTTTGTGTTAGAATAAATAAAGAAAATAAATGTAAGGCGCGATAACCTCCGAGGAGATTTTTGTCCAAGCTTCTCTTCCAATTCGCGTCGTGCTCCGTCTTAATTTTTCCTACAAATTGGCAGGATGGGACCTACTTGTTTTATGCCGATTCTGAACGGCATCTGCATGGGTTTTCACTGATAACTTTTAATGGCAGAAATACACTCGTAGTGCTTGCCAAACACTGTTAGAATAGTCAACCTATAATACTTAATTGGCAAAAAAAAAAAAAAAAAAAAACACGTACAATTACTTTATTTCGCCTTCAATTGATTCAATATCTCTTCTTTTTTTAATTTCGATGTGACATCTCTACAAGAAAGCCATTTATATTTCTTTCAAATTGTCTTAGTTAAAAAGAGGGCTGTACAAAAATTTTTTATATTGAAGTGCAAATCACAATACATATACAAATTATCACTGAAACTTTTTTAAATTGAAAACAAAAAAAAAACAAATATTTTAAATGTTACAGAATTTTGATGGTCCCCTTAATGAATAAATTTTGAATTAAATTTTTTGTCAGTGCTACAATATTTTTGAAAAAAATTTTGTTGTCAATGTGGTAGTGTAAATTGGAATATCATACCGAAATGCCTTGGCTTCATATGGAAGAAGTGCAATTCCCCTTATTTGCAATCTTTTGCTAACGTTCGAATCACTAAACTGTTGAATAAATAACTCCACTATTCAATAATGCAAAATGGCCTTTATTAAAGTTCTTCACAATAACACTACTATTGCTCGCCAGATAACGTCTTAAATAAAACTGATTGTCGCGCCTCTACTGTTGCTGCCTTTTATACTCTGTGATTTCTCGTTCGCATCTTCTAGGCGCTTCCATTTCCATAATCAACTAGTTGGTTATCTGCTATAAATTCCACAGCTATAACTACAGATGCACAACTTTTATAGCTTCTCTCATAGCTCATGCGCGTGTGTTTGTGAGTAATACTTGCACAATTATTGCATACTTTCAGGAGTATCTCAGATATATGCATGTTGTTGTGTGTTGCTTCTCCGCTGCGTGTACGTACATATGTGCAGACATAAGGATTAATTTGGTTATGTACATACAAGTCACTGCTTAGCATCGGCTTATTGTTGCTAATATTCGTAACAATATGAATTAAAAAATAAGATAAATGTATAGACGAATTCATTGAAAGAAGGATACGTAATATATGTATGTTACGATTTCATAATTAAATTAATAGAGCAATTAAGGCAACGCTTGCCGCAAAATATAGAAACGCTTAGCAAAATAGATTTCTTTTTGGTTGAAAACACACTGAGAATTGTAAAAACTCTATGGTTTTCATGTATAGCCACTGATGAAATAACGAGATTACAAATGCAGTGGAAAAATGTGACTTCAACTTTAAGTTTTTGGTTTAAGGTTAAAGAGCTTAAGAACGAGTTAAATGAAAACCTTTTCTAAGAGCTTGTCGATTTTTTGCCTACATTTCTTTTGCTGCCAATAAGTAACGCTGAAATTGAAAGAACGTTTTCAGACATGAGTTTAATTAAAAGCAAACACAGAAACAAAATGAATTTAGTTATATTGAATTCGCTTCTGACAATAGGAAGTGGTCCTAAACGGCTGAATAAATGCTGTCATGACTTTGAAATAAACAATGATCGCTTAAAATATGAATGTAGCAATAATAATAATTCATCTTCTGAGGACGAAATCATAGATTTTGAAGTCTAAGGCCTTTCAAAAATATCTCCTCCCAACATAAACTTGGATACCGCACACGTGTATTTTAATGGTGATTCGACCACCCATAGGACGTTAAAAATTTAATAAAAAAATGGAAAAAATTTAAATTAATTTTCATCGGCCAACATTTTGGCAAGTCGTATTTTTGGCGAATCTACAGCCGTGACGTTATTGTAGTAGTGTGAAAAATACTTCATACTTTTTAATGATACCTTACCGCCAAATGGCAAAACAAAATTTAAAAAATAAAACGTATTTTTGTTGTTAAAAAATATAAAATTTACTATAACAAGTAAGGAAGGTTAAGTTCGGGTGTAACCGAACATTATATACTCAGTTGAGGCTATGGTGACAACTTAAGGGAAAATAACCATGTAGGAAAATGAACCGAGGGTAATCCTGGAATGTGTTTGTATGACATGTGTATCAAATGAAAGGTATTAAAGAGCATTTTATGAGGGAGTGGGCCATAGTTGTATAGGTGGACGCCTTTTCGAGATATCGCCATAAAGGTGGACCAGGGGTGAATCTAGAATGTGTTTGTACGATATCGGTATCAAATTAAAGATATTAAAGAGCATTGTATGAGGGAGTGGGCCATAGTTGTATAGGTGGACGCCTTTTCGAGATATCGCCATAAAGGTGGACCAGGGGTGACTATAGAATGTGTTTGTACGATATCGGTATCAAATTAAAGGTATTAATGAGGCTTTTAAAAGGGAGTGGTGGTAGTTGTATATGTGAAGGCGTTTTCAAGATATCGACCAAAATGTGGACCAGGGTGACCCAGAACATCATCTGTTGGATACCGCTAATTTATTTATATATATAATGCCACGAACAATATTCCTGCCAAGATTTCAGGGGTTTTTTATTTCGCCCTGCAGAACTTTTTCATTTCATTATATTTAATATAGTAGGTGCCACACCCATTGTACAAAGTTTTTTTCTAAAGTTATATTTTGCGTCAATAAACCAATCCAAAAAACCATGTTTCATGCCTTTTTTGTATATGGTATAGAATTATGGCATTTTTTTCGTTTTTGTTAATTTTCGATATCGAAAATGTGGGCGTGGTCATAGTGGGATTTCGGCCATTTTTTATACCAATACAGAGTGAGTTCAGGTAAGTACGTGAACTGAGTTTAGTAAAGATATATCGATTTTTGCTCAAGTTATCGTGTTAACGGCCGAGCGGAAGGACAGACGGTCGACTGTGTATAAAAACTGGGCGTGGCTTCAACCGATTTTGCCCTTTTTCACAAAAATCAGTTATTGTCCCAGAATCTAAGCCCCTACCAAATTTCACAAGGATTGGTAAATTTTTGTTCGACTTATGGCATTAAAACTATCCTAGACAGATCAAATGAAAAAGGGCGGAGCCACGCCCATTTTGAAATTTTCTTTTATTTTTGCATTTGGTTGCACCATATCATTACTGGAGTTGAATGTTGACATAATTTACTTATATACTGTAAAGATATTAAATTTTTTGTTAAAATTTGACTTTAAAATTTTTTTTTTAAAGTGGGCGTGTTCGTTCTCCGATTTTGCTAATTTTTATTGAGAATACATATGGTAATATGAGTAACGTTCCTGCCAAACTTCATCATGATATCTTCAACGACTGCCAAATTACAGCTTGCAAAGCTTTTAAATTACCTTCTTTTAAAAGTGGGCGGTGTCACACCCATTGTCCAAAATTTTACTAATTTTCTATTCTGCGTCATTATTTCAACCCACCTACCCAGTTTCATCGCTTTATCCGTCTTTGGTAATGAATTATCGCACTTTTTCGGTTTTTCGAAATTTTCGATATCGAAAAAGTGGGCGTGGTTATAGTCCGATATTGTTCATTTTAAATACAGATCTGAGATGAGTGCTCGGGAACCTACATACCAAATTTCATCAAGATACTTCAAAATTTACTCAAGTTATCGTGTTAACGGACAGACGGACGGACGGACGGACATGGCTCAGTCAAATTTTTTGTCGATCCTGATAATTTTGATATATGGAAGTCTATATCTATCTCGATTCCTTTATACCTGTACAACCAACCGTTATCCAATCAAAGTTAATATACTCTGTGAGCTCTGCTCAACTGAGTATAAAAACAGTATTATTTATTTACCTCTATTATACCTTATTATTTTTTTTTTATAAGTTTACTGTACCTTTTTTATAACTTTAATATATAAATGTGAAAACTTACATTGAAAAATATACATATACTTTTAGCTCTTTTTGCAACGGGTTTTGGATTTTCTTGAAGATATTTAGCTCTTTCTAGCCCTTTTTTTCTAAATTCTAGCTCCAAAGAAATTTTTTCCTGGCAACACTGACTACTTGAATTGAGTTCAGTTTTCAAAAATATTGCAATATGCATAATTAATTTACATCCCCAATTCCGACTCTCATACCAATATTGTTTATGGCTACGATAACAAAGCTGTCACGGCACCTCTACCAATTGTCGGTCAGGCAATTTGCTGGCCGACATTCCCAATGTACAACGAGCTATGCAGAATAACATTAATGACTGAAGCAAGGACTATGCAACTATAATTGACAGAAAATCAACAAAACAAACAAGCGAGCAGTCCCCTAAATGTTACTGACGATGCAATGTTCTCGTTCTGTTTTCTACTACGTTTTTTTTTAGTATTTATTGTCATGGGCTTAGTGTGGGCGATGTTTGTGTTCATATTGTGCAATGGCGGCTTGCGAAAACTCTATAAATTTGACAGCGCAGAATGCGAGCGACAGAGCTGCTGGTGCTCAGTTATAGGCGATGTCCAACAAATAGTTCATTGCAGCTGATGACTTTGCCAAAGGTCTAAGTCAACTGCAATTGCAATCAGCATAACGTCAGACAATAGACAGACAACAATGATTAAAATATTAAAAAAAAGTATGCTTATTTTTGAGGACTAGTTTTGCTACTACAGTGGCTAGAACAATGAACTTGTAAGATGTAGCCGCTTTGTTGGTATTGTTACGAATTTACTTGCAATTCCTCTTATTTGCCCTTCTGCTAAGTTCGAATCACTAAACTGTTGAATAAATAACTCCAATATTGAATAATGGAAAAATGGCCTTTATACAAGTACTTCACAATAACACTTATACTTTGCAACTAGCCTGCTTAACAACCAAACTGATTGATAGCTCAAATGAAACTCACTCTCAAAATAATACTGCTATTGCTCGCTAGATAGCGTTTTAATCGAAAAATGCCCATAGCGCCTCTACCGCTGATGCTATTCTCGTGATTTCCTCGTGGCATCTTCTAGGCGCTTCCAGAATTTTACTTAGTTAATTATAAATTTCTCAACTACAACTACAGATGTATAATTTCTCATTTGAGTAATACTTGCACAAATTATTGCCCTCTCTTGTGACAACTCAGATGTGTTTGTGCATTGCTTCTCCGCTGCTCGTATACGTACATATGTGTAGACGCAATTATTGATTCGTTTATGTAGATACATAATGATTGAATTATTGATGTGAATTCACGTCACTGCTTAGCATCGGCCTAGAGATGGCAGTACCCCTTAGTGCTGCTAATATTCGTAACAGTATTATGAGTGTTAAGGCGACTTCGCCGCTAAGTATTGTCCCACTGCGATGCACATCAATAGGAGGTGCTTCGATATAACATTTATTTATTCCTACCCACCAAGAGGCAACCAACGTTGATAAGGGCTCACGATTACTTAATAAAACTGTCACACAAAGAAAGTTGGCCGCCATGAAGCTGCTCATGAAACATACCACTAATGATTACTTCACTCGGCAACCTTCGAGCTGATGATGAAATCGAGCAGTCGTACATAGCTGCATACAGCATAGGACTTCAACGAGAACGTAAAGTAAAACTAGTTTGATGAGAAATGTCGGGTTGCCTTGGAAAATTAGGACTCTGTAAACAGGGCCACGCTGAAAAGTTGAGGCCGTATGGCATTAGTGAGAAAAATTAACAAGAAACGGGAAGGTTTCAAGGAAGGCATGTAGAATGAGTAGTTAGGGTGAGTTATGCTCCGAGTTTCTCATACAAAATGTAAAAAGCTCTAAGCTTTTCTTATAGATCAGCCAGAACACAAACCGGAAGAACGTATAATGAGTTGATGGGTGAGACATGCTCCAAGTTTTTCTATATAAAATGCAAAAAGCTCCAAGCTTAAGAACGTTTGCGCCTAAATGTTGGCAACGGAATTGTTGAATGATCTTTAGAGGTGATAAATTTTTCAAGTCAAGATAAATAAAGAACTGCCTCATTAATACCACCAGACTCATCCCAGACGGTTCCGAAAATAATGAACTGGGTCCATTCCTAAGGCCAGACTGGCGACAGACTGGTCCAAAGTAAAGAGTTTTAGGGTGAGACATGCTCCAAACTTTCCATACAAAAGCCTCATAAACATACTACCCCGATAGCCCACTCCCTGACGAAGGAAAATACCCTTCGACTGTTATGAAGTGAGAATGGCGATCACCGGCAGAGTTGTTCAAATGCGTAGGAGAAAAGTTGGCAAAGATTTTTACGCACAAAATCTTGAGATTTTTCTTGGCCCAATAAAGATTTAGCGTGATGGTTTAAATTTGATTATTTTGAAATAACTAAGGCTACGTGAAACCCAAGTCAATCCCGAACGTAGAAACTACCACCGTGGGAATGAATGAATTAAATTTAATCGGAAAAAATCTAGACGCTGATCATTAAATTAACAGATTTCTTTGTTTTCTTATTTTCCTTATTTGCATTTTGTGCAATTATGTAATTACAACAAATTTTTGTTGACTTTCGAATTTCTGTTTAGATTGCGAAAGCTGACGTATCGTTTTTGTTGCTCAAGCATACTTACACAGACACGCTGGTACTATTAATCAAATAAAGCAACCCATGTATGTATATCTGAATTCGACATATTTATGCTCGTCAGGGTGTTTCATATTCCGGGAATGTATATATTTTTCAAGAGAACGTTTATTATTATACTAACATCACACAGAAATTAAACCAACGGCTATTTACTCATGTGAACCTAAAAATTTAACAGCCCAATAAATATAAATTTTGTTCGAAACTGTTTTAATCGCACAGATAAGACTTAAAGTTTACTTGAGAAAACAAACTGACTAAATTTTTGGTGTCAACAGGCCATCACTATTCAAATAATTACAAATTTATTTGAGGAGTTGAGCTCCATAAGCGTTTGTTTGCATATTACTTTACATAGCGCAATTCTTTCCTCAGAACCATTTTGGCTCCGTCCCACGCTATTAACTATGCTGGTCGATATACTTGGTACTTGGGGTTAAAGAATTCATAAAAAACAAGTAAGGAAGGCTAAGTTCGGGTGTAACCGAACATTACATACTCAGTTGAGAGCTGTGGAGACAAAGTAAGGGAAAATCACCATGTTGTAAAAAGAACCTAGGGTAAACCTGGAATGTGTTTGTGTGACATGTGTATCAAAAGGAAGGTATTAAAGAGTATTTAAGAGGAAGTGGACCATAGTTCTATAGATGGACGCCATTTAGGGATATCGCCTAAAGGTGGACCAGGCCTAACTCTAGAATTTGTTTGTACGATATGGGTATCAAATTAAATGTGTTAATGATAATTTTAAAAGGGAGTGGGCCTAAGATCTATAGGTGGACGCCTTTTCGAGATATCGCCATAAAGGTGGACCAGCGGTGACTCTAGAATTTATTTTGTACGATATGGGTATCAAATGAAAGGTACTAATGAGTATTTTAAAAGGGCGTGGGCCTAAGTTCTATAGATGGACGCCTTTTCGAGATATCGCCATAAAGATGTACCAGGGGTGACCCTAGAATTTGTTTGTACGATATGAGTATCAAATGAAAGGTGTTAATGAGTATTTTAAGAGAGCGTGGGCCTTAGTTCTATATGTGGAAGGCTTTTCGAGATATCGCCATAAAAGTGGACCAGGGGTGACTCTAGAATTTGTTTGTACTATATGGGTATCAAATGAAAGGTGTTAATGAGTATTTTAAAAGGGCGTGGGCCTTAGTTCTATAGGTGGACGCCTTTTTGAGATATCGCCATAAAGGTGGACCAGGGGTGACTCTAGAATTTGTTTGTACGATATGAGTATCAAATGAAAGGTGTTAATAAGTATTTTATATATATTTTTTTTTAAAAGTGGGCGGTGCCACGCCCATTGTCCAAAATTTTACTAGTTTTCTATTCTGCGTCATAAGTTCAACTCACCTACCAAGTTTCATCGCTTAATCCGTATTTGGTAATGAATTATGGCACTTTTCGATTTTTCGAAATTTTCGATATCGAAAAAGTGGGCGTGGTTAATGTCCGATATCGTTCATTTTAAATAGCGATCTGAGATGAGTGCCCAGGAACCTACACACCAAATTTCATCAAGATACCTCAAAATTTACTCAAGTTATCGTTTTAACGGACAGACGGACGGACGGACGGACAGACATGGCTCAATCGAATTTTTTTTCGATACTGATGATTTTGATATATGGAAGTCAATATTTATCTCGATTCCTTTATACCTGTACAACCAACCGTTATCCAATCAAAGTTAATATACTCTGTGAGCTCTGCTCAACTGAGTATAAAAAAAAAAACGAGTAAGGGTGCCTAAGATTGGGTGTAACCGAACATTAAATACTTGGTTGAGAGCTTCCATCGAATAGTTACACTCTTAAATTCTAACTTTTGAACTAGGTCACATGGCGCCATGCAAAATGGTTCTTTTTGTAGGTAATCAGACCCCTTTTCTTATTCAGTGCATAATATTTTGTGGAAGCAACAACAAACTTCGCCATGGCGGCCGCCAGGCATGCTTAACGAACGAAACGATATCATTTCGTTACGATAATCAACGTTAATAAACGAAACGAAGTAAGATCGTCAAATTAACGTTAATTTGGCGTTCTTAACGTTAATAAACGAAACGAAATGACTTCGTTTCGTTTATTAACGTTGATTATCGTAACGAAATGATATCGTTTCGTTCGTTAAGCATGCCTGGCGGCCGCTATGGAGTAAAGGTAGCGTGCTCCGCCTACCACACCGATGATCCTGGGTTCACGCCCTGGGAAAAGCAACATCAAAATTTTATAAACAAGTATTTTCAATTAGAAGAAATTTGTTCTAAGCGGGGTCCCCTTGGCAGTGTTTGGCAAGCACTCCCGAGTGTATTTCTAGCTCTCAGTGAAAACTCATCTGCCTTGCAGATGCCGTTCGGAGGCAGCATAAAAACAAGTAGGTCCCGTCCCACCAAATTGTAGGAAAAGCTAGAAGGAGCACTACGCAAATTGGAAGAGAAATCAGGCCTAAAATATCTTTTATCTTTTAACTGCAAACTCAAGAGAGAGAGAAGAGCCGACAGGGTAACATTGTTTTCAGGAAATAAAGCGCATAAACGTCGGACCGTTCCTTAATCTAATTGGAGTACACCACTGGAAAAGATTATGAGATCAAAAAAAAAAAAAAAAAAAAACAAAAAAAAAAAATATTCGTTTTGGGCAATTTTCAATAGGGTGTAACATCGAGAAAATTGGTCATTGCTTCTGCTGTTTTGGAATAATCTTAGAAAAACCAGCAACAAACAAATTTTTTTTTTGCTTAATCACTATACTGCCGTACATAGCAAAAATACAGTAAAATGCACTTACTGCCTTTTAGGAATTTTAATGCCAATAAATTTCTGCGATTACAATTTACTCATTAATTAAATAAATACCCATTTAAAATTCACAGGAAAAGATAACACATAGTATAATACTATGTTCAAACAGAAAAATAAATTGAGGCAATTTCAATTTAAATTATGTGGTGTTCATACAACTCAATTTAGCTTACACTATTGTAATTTGATAGCTAGTTGGCTCACATTTACAGCAACAACATACCTTTGTTCAGACTGTCAAAATATGCGTGTTGGTATTAAGCGAATGGAATGGAATGAAAACATAAAACTTTGAAATCTTTGTGTGTAATAAATTGGCCAAATGGTATAAATTGCCCATTTGGTGTGTCTTTGTACATAGTATTAAATTTGAAGTTTACTTGAAAAATCTGGAATTTCCCAAATAAATATTCAAATTTCTCCGATTTTACTTTTTACTACTTAATGCCTTTTTGCTATGGACGGCAGTACAAAGATCGGATAATTTGTTCACTTCGCTTTAAATAACTTTTTATACGCCTTGATATGTCCTCTTCTGGCCGAGATATCAGTCTTTGAAAATAAAATAATCTGTTCTTTTAAACGGTTTTATTTAGCTTGGCTTGACTGGTTGGCTGGCTGGTTGGCCCGAATTTTGTAATTGAAATTTAAGTAACTTCCCGATACGCTACAAGCTTGAAACTTGGAATATAGTTCAGAACCCGATGACAATGCAATAATAAGAAAACATAACTCCGATAGGTGGCGCATGGATCGAACTATTTCAAAAAGTCGCATTTGTTGTCAAATTTTTTCATATTTGGAACACGTAATATGTACAGGAATAGAAAAAATCGCCGATAGGTGGCGGAGGATCGAGATATTCAAAAAAATCATATTTGTGGTCTGATTTGGTCCATATGTGGAACACATAATATATACATGAATGGAAAGCGACCTATGATGTCCGATTTGTCTCATATTTGGAAAAAATATTACAGACAGTCCGGTAGAAGTGACATCAAAATATTGTGTAGTTCGAGGAGGGACAAGCATACGTGGCGCAGAGTCGAGTAAAGTCTTTGGAAGGATTCTGTATCGAGGACTAAGATTGTAACATTTTTGTCAGGAAAGAGTCCGTGTAATAATGAATCACTAAATGAACTAAATAGAATGAGAAATAACAAGCATTAAATAAAGACTAAAAACTTAAAAATAAAAAAATTAAAAAATAAATTTTTAAGTTAAACGATTTTATTGAAAACAAAACTTAGATGAAGTAAAAATAATACTAAAAATACAAAATAATTAGGTAGGGCCTAGGAGTACTAGTCATCACACTCCTCATCAATCTGGTGCGTTGATCAGACAATTAAGTAAAAGAGTTGGTCGCGTCAAATTTCTATTGATAGTCATAAGAAAGACCAACTGAACCTTAATCAGGTTATGGTACGCCTCGCATTTTTAGAAATTTCACGCGCCCATCGCTTTTATTTAATTGTCTGATCAAAGCCCTAGATTGATGAGGAGTGTGATGGCTAGTACCTAGGACTTACCTAATTATTTTCTATCTTTTAGTATTATTATTACTTCATCTAAGTTTTGTTTTTAATAAAACCGTTTAACTTAAAAATTTGTTAACAAATTTCGTTGTTATATCGGCCTACTGATTTGTAAGATCGCGGGTATGAATCGAGCTCAAGGCCTAACAATAATTATTTTATCATTATTATTATGATAAATTTTTTCTTAATTGAAAAAATTATTAAACTAGAATAGAAGAAAGAAAAAATTTAGACAACTGCCAAAGCTCGTTGTATAGATCCATTTCGGGAACTGCTAAATTCCTTCATCGGCAGGCGCCACTGCTAACGTTGCCGATGAAGGAATTTAGCATTTTTTTAACAATTTCATAAAGAATTCGGTCCAATCAACATATCTTAAAAATCTTTTTTTAATTATTTTATTTTACTACCGACAACTCAGCAACCAATTATCGCACAGAAAATTAAGGGTGTGTTTCAAGAGCTTGTTTAAATTCTCTTTAATGACTATTCATTACTTTGTGGAAAAAAAAAATTATTTTTGGAACATGAATTTAAAAATCCTACAACAAAGGGGTTTTCGGTGATTTTTTTTGGAAATTATGTGCTATTATTGAGGAGTGTGCCTTTTATAGTTCAATATGTCCACAAAAACCCTACAAAGAGCCAAACTTGACGGACTAACCTACGCTCATCTGGACAGCAACTGCATTTTGACTGTAACCTACGTCAATAAGAGTTACTAACAGAATAACTTCCACTTCCGATAAATGTCACCTAACCATTACTAAAAATCAAAAACGTAAGAATATTTAAATTTTGACGAAAAAATGTTAATAAATTTTCTAAAATATTTTTATTTTTTTATTTTATGCCAAATTTGAAATTTCTTACCCTTTAAATATCGTGTATATGAAAGTAGGCGTGGCCTTTACCAATTTAATTAATTTTTTTGGAGTCTAATTCATTATGATAAGGCTAATAAGTTTATCTAGTGTCTTTACCTAGTCATGACAACTTAAACCGATTTCGATATAAAAAATAAATAAATGCAAAGCTCGATTACCTCCGAAGAGATTTATGGCCGAGCTTCTCTTCCAATTTGCATCGAATTTTTCCTACAGATGGGCGGGACGTAAGCTACATGCTTTTACGCTGACTCCGAACGGCATCTGCAAGGCAGATGAGTTTTCACTGAAAAGCTTCTAATGGCAGAAATACACTGCCGGGGAGCGATCACGATTAGATAAATTTCTTTCTAAATTTGTGATGTTACTTTACCCGGGAGTTAAACCAAACACCCTCGGTGTGGTAGGCGGAACACACTACCACGGCACCACGGCGGTGTAATACATATAGGGCTAATAATATTTGAAAAAATTATTTTATCAGAAGTGAATGGTGCCACATCCCTTTTTGAAAATTTATAAGCATTTTAAAAATATATTTTTATTTGCCTTCAAATATTATAATTTATTAAATTTTAATGAGCTCGAGGCAGTTTAAAAAATTGAAACACAGTTTAAATTTTTATATTTCAATTTTATTTGGTCGATATTTCGATCTCATTCTGAGATCATCCTCAGGAACTGTGGACAAAAACAACAATTAGTTAACATGTAAACAATTTTCAAACCCTAAACATAATACCACTTACACAATTGAATATGTTTTACCGACTAACAAGATGTACGAAAAAAGAAAGCGTAGAAGTCGTACTTTAAATATAATGAAAAAATATATGAGCAACGGTCAGGAATGCCTATGGGATCACCAGCATCACCTGTCGTAGCAGATATAGTCATGGAGGAACTACTATCCAAATTCATGATGGAAACTGCCAAAAAACCGCGCTTATTAACTAAGTACGTTGACGACTTGTTCGCGATTGTTAGGACACAAGATGTCGACAAGATGCTCAACGATCTTAACAACTTCAATAAATCAATTCAATTTACAATAGAAACGGAAAAAGATGGAGAGCTACCCTACTTAGACACTCTTATTATCAGAAAGAATAACAAATTGTTGATTGACTGGTATAAAAAGCCCACGGCATCTGGAAGACTTATTAATTTTAATTCAAAACATGACAAAAAAACAATTATAAACACCGCAAGCAATTTCATTAGAAGAGTTCTCTCGATAAGCGACACGATTTTTCACGGAAAGAATATTGACGAAATAAAAGTAACCTTGACAAAGAATGACTTCCCTATGACAACCATAAAGCAATTACTTCGAACATACTTTACCGAAAATAAGGAGAGAACCAACATAGCCAAAGGAGAGGGAAAAATATACAAATCAGTAGTTCATGTTCCAGGAATAACGGAAAGAATAAAATTTTCAAAGCTCTATGACAGAGATAAATATCAGATCGCGTCAACTTATAAACACACGCTAAGAAAACTCTACAGCAATACAAAGGATAGAATTCCCAAACAAGAGAAGTCTGATGTAGTTTACAGGATTCCGTGTAATGGTGACGGGTCCCACTTATGCAAAAAGGTATATGTGGGGACAACAAAAATGAAACTCAAGACAAGGATTTCCGCTCACAGGTCAAATGTGAAATTAAGAAGCAGTTTTTCGGACAATAAGACGGCATTGTCATCACATTGCAAAGATACCGGACATTATCCCGATTTCGATAATGTATCCATTTTACACGAGGAGAAAAATTACGGCAAAAGATATACTTTAGAAATGCTGCTCATAACGAACACCCCTAATGACACGAAAATGAATTATAAAATAGACACTGATCAGCTGGCGCGCGTTTACCGCGACTTAGTTTTAAGACAACAACACTGTTCTAGTTAGAATTGCAGCTCAACACAACAAATGCAGTGGGATGACAAATATATATGTACATATGTACATTTGTGTGTTAATGCAAATGATTATGTCTTTTTGTTCGTCATCCTATGTATTGTTGTTTTTGTAGATTTTTGTTTATACTTACGGTGTTTTAAATTGTTTATATTTTCATATTTATTTGACTTCTACGCTTTCTTTTTTCGTACATCTTGTTAGTCGGTAAAACATATTCAATTGTGTAAGTGGTATTATGTTTAGGGTTTGAAAATTGTTTACATGTTAACTAATTGTTGTTTTTGTCCACAGTTCCTGAGGATGATCTCAGAATGAGATCGAAATATCGACCAAATAAAATTGAAATATAAAAATTTAAACTGTGTTTCAATTTTTTAAACTGTCTCGAGCTCATTAAAATTTAATAAATTATAATATTTGAAGGCAAATAAAAATATATTTTTAAAATGTTCAAACGGAGAGCACACCGAGAGAAAAACAGTACAACCAGAGTGTACAAAAACATCAAGCATAACTATGACGCCCAGACCAACAAATACATAAAACACTACCAACATATTACGAAACAAGTCACAAGACTAACAACATCAACTAAATTTTTGGAAAGGTGCAGAAGAGATGGCTTAACTCCTAATTTTATTGATAATGCAACAAAGAATATAATATACGTAATTACTAATAATACCAGCAACAACAATATACCGAAAAAATTTTCCAAAGTGGTGGCCACATTTATAAATAATGTGAAAAGCAAACTCATCAACCTTTTAATCAACATCAAGCATGAAATTTTAAGACACAACAAAAAAGAGGTAAATATATTGAGAGCACTGATAACTCAATGTCTTGAAGCAACACATTCCACTCAATTTTTTCAAAGTGAGGAGTTGTTAGCGACCAAACAAACGGCGCAGATTAAAACCAATCAAATTAAGAAATACGAAAATCTCAAAAGTAGACAAAGAGAAAATTTAAATATTAGGGTGGTCCCAGAATGGTTTCATAATATTTCATCTATAGATTTTCCCACAGACATTCGTTGGCTCTTATCTCTGGGTCCGAAATATGCCCTTCCAATTCAAGATAAAGAGTTTCCTTTATTCCAACTTATAGCAGACGGGGAGAATGTTATACGCACTATTGAAGACAAAGAAAAACACGAAATAGGAAGAAGTAATTTTACTAAACTTATACACGAGCATCTTAATAGGAATAAAATTTCTGCTAGGGATAAATTTATAAACAAAACGGTACTCGCCACAAAAACATTTCTGAAAAAGAATAAAGATATACTGATTCTAAATGCAGATAAGGGTAATGTAACGGTAGCGTTGGAAAAAGCCGAATATGATAGAAAGATGCAAACGATTGTTAATAACATTTCAACATATAGAGTGTTAAAACGAGACCCTACTAGTAAATTACAAGAGAAGAACAATGCGTTAGTTCAAAAAATGCTTGATAACGGTGTTATCAATGAAATAGAAAAACAGCGACTTTTAAGCAAAACTGCAAACCCACCTAGAATTTACGGTTTGCCTAAAATTCACAAAGAAGGGGCGCCACTTCGACCTATTTGTTCCTCTATTTGCTCACCGTCGTATGAATTATGCAAATATGTTGTTAACATATTGGAAAATATAACTAAATCGTCTAAATTTAATGTTAAAGATGCGATTGAATTCAAACGAAAAATAAATAATACCTATATCTATGATGATGAGATTCTAGTGTCTTTTGATGTAGTGTCCTTATTCCCGAGCATTCCAGTAGACTTGGCATTAAAGATAATATCCTCAAAATGGAATGAATTAAAAGACCATACAAAGTTAACGCAAGAGCTGTTTTTAAACATAGTTAAATTTTGCATAATGGAAAATCGTTACTTTAAATATAATGAAAAAATATATGAGCAACGGTCAGGAATGCCTATGGGATCACCAGCATCACCTGTCGTAGCAGATATAGTCATGGAGGAACTACTATCCAAATTCATGATGGAAACTGCCAACAAACCGCGCTTATTAACTAAGTACGTTGACGACTTGTTCGCGATTGTTAGGACACAAGATGTCGACAAGATGCTCAACGATCTTAACAACTTCAATAAATCAATTCAATTTACAATAGAAACGGAAAAAGATGGAGAGCTACCCTACTTAGACACTCTTATTATCAGAAAGAATAACAAATTGTTGATTGACTGGTATAAAAAGCCCACGGCATCTGGAAGACTTATTAATTTTAATTCAAAACATGACAAAAAAACAATTATAAACACCGCAAGCAATTTCATTAGAAGAGTTCTCTCGATAAGCGACACGATTTTTCACGGAAAGAATATTGACGAAATAAAAGTAACCTTGACAAAGAATGACTTCCCTATGACAACCATAAAGCAATTACTTCGAACATACTTTACCGAAAATAAGGAGAGAACCAACATAGCCAAAGGAGAGGGAAAAATATACAAATCAGTAGTTCATGTTCCAGGAATAACGGAAAGAATAAAATTTTCAAAGCTCTATGACAGAGATAAATATCAGATCGCGTCAACTTATAAACACACGCTAAGAAAACTCTACAGCAATACAAAGGATAGAATTCCCAAACAAGAGAAGTCTGATGTAGTTTACAGGATTCCGTGTAATGGTGACCGGTCCCACTTATGCAAAAAGGTATATGTGGGGACAACAAAAATGAAACTCAAGACAAGGATTTCCGCTCACAGGTCAAATGTGAAATTAAGAAGCAGTTTTTCGGACAATAAGACGGCATTGTCATCACATTGCAAAGATACCGGACATTATCCCGATTTCGATAATGTATCCATTTTACACGAGGAGAAAAATTACGGCAAAAGATATACTTTAGAAATGCTGCACATAACGAACACCCCTAATGACACGAAAATGAATTATAAAATAGACACTGATCAGCTGGCGCGCGTTTACCGCGACTTCGTTTTAAGACAACAACACTGTTCTAGTTAGAATTGCAGCTCAACACAACAAATGCAGTGGGATGACAAATATATATGTACATATGTACATTTGTGTGTTAATGCAAATGATTATATCTTTTTGTTCGTCATCCTATGTATTGTTGTTTTTGTAGATTTTTGTTTATACTTACGGTGTTTTAAATTGTTTATATTTTCATATTTATTTGACTTCTACGCTTTCTTTTTTCGTACATCTTGTTAGTCGGTAAAACATATTCAATTGTGTAAGTGGTATTATGTTTAGGGTTTGAAAATTGTTTACATGTTAACTAATTGTTGTTTTTGTCCACAGTTCCTGAGGATGATCTCAGAATGAGATCGAAATATCGACCAAATAAAATTGAAATATAAAAATTTAAACTGTGTTTCAATTTTTTAAACTGCCTCGAGCTCATTAAAATTTAATAAATTATAATTTATAAGCATTTCAAACATACATTCTTACGTTTTTGGTATTTTCCAAAATTTTTTAAACATAAGAAGTGGGCGTGGCCATCATCCGATTTCATTCATATTAAATAGCAAGGAACTCACATACAAATATTTCAACAATATTTCTCCAAATTTTCTCAAGTTCTCGTGTTCAGAAACAGACGGACGGACTGTTGAATGAGTTTCTTTTTTCACCCTGATGATTTTTGTATGTAGAAATCTATATTTATCCAAATTAGGTTATTCCACTACAACCTACCGCTACTCAGGTGTGAGCTTAGCTTTGCTTAGCCGAGTATAAAAAAACACAGAATACCATGTATTAAAAACGCGTTTATTTTAATTTTCAAAAAAGTTCGGAGGAGGAAAGCTTGGAACCGTATCGGAAACCGGACGGTGTGCTATCGATTTTTAGCGAAGTGTTATCGATTTACTATCGACGAGTTATCGGTACATAATTAGCGTGTTACCGATGACTTATCGAATTAAAGCAGAATTATTATCGGCGACTCAGAGGTTTCTTATTAGACAGTTCTGAAATTATTTTAAAAAGATTCCCGAAATCTCGAAGAAAATCCAAAATAACTAACGAAGATATCCGAACTAATCCCGAAATATGGCCTATAATATTGCGAAAAGGATTCGAATTTGGCAACAAAATGATACCAAAGTCATTCATTGCCGCCTAGAGATCTAAAAACTAGTTATAACAGTCCGCCGCTGTGCTGTGCATAAAGCTTATGTTGAGAGAGTCTGGAAAAACACAAAAAAATACCGTTTCTGATAAGTACAAATACAGACGAAATTGTTTTTTTTTTTTTTTTTTTGTAAGCCATTATTTTTGTCTTGAGAAATTCTACAGTTTCATAGAATATCCTCTTAAACTCTGGACTCGTTTGGGTGGTCTCTGCTAAATCAATTTAAGACCTTTAAATTGGATTTTTCTGTTTAGTCGTCAACCAAAGTCTGCTAACATTATGGACATATTCAGTCTATGTAAGGTCTTTATTGCCAGTTGCACGTAACCCAACCTTCGCAAGTAAATATCAAAATTTTCATCTCATTATTTTAGTTTTGGTATACATTGTAATTCTTTGTAAAGTCCTTCTGAGCTCTGCAGTTATTTCACCTAGTTTTACCCAGTTCTCGCCCCTCCCCTTGAAGTATGCTTCTTATTTCATTGATCTAGACCATATTATACACATACCTACGTATGATTTGTAAATCACACCCCAGCGGGTTAGGGGGTCAGAATATACCCGCGGTAGGTATGCCTGTCGTAAGAGGCGACTAAAATACCAGATTCATGGGGCTGTGTAGCGCAACCCTTCAGGTTGCCAGCGCAATATATAGCTTCTCCAAACCCTATTGTCAACCTCACCTATCCGCGGCGAATCCTGTTTCACTAACAAACGAGGCTCTGGCGACCCCAAGCTCCTCACAGAACTTGGGGGTGGGGAGGGAGGGGATGGCCTGAAGGTTTAATGTAGGTTTAATGTGGCCACATAAATCGTTCCCGAGATGGTCGGGCTAGCACCTTAAAAGTGCTGTGGTACCGGAGCGTACCGGATCTGTATCCGGCAAAGGACCATCACATTGATAACACTCCCCAAAGCCTTCGGGGAGCAACCTTATCGCTATAACAACAACAACAACAACATTTTTAAAATCACAACGATTTCGCAATGAAAACAATTTCGCTCAAAAACAAAATAAAATTGTTTTAATATGCTCTCAGCATAAGTGGGCTTGCCATTTAGGTGCGGTTGAAATGTGCTTTTTTATAGGTGGGGCAACCATAGTACATACGAATTTTTGTTCCACTTACGTTTTTACAATCATATGTGTTAATACATACATATAAACTTAATTGTTGGTTTTCACAATAGTGCCGATTTTTGTGTCGAAAAGTAAATTTCTGTATTTTCCGTTTATAAACGAAAGTCCAATACAATTTCGATGCTGGTGCGCAGGCACTCCACTCTTCTACAAGCAATTTTTTCTATATTCCATTTTTTTATTCTACTACTTTTGTTTTTACTACCGACATCGGCATGTGGAGTGAAAATAGTACGCGACGAATATTCATTAAAGAGACGAACATCTGGAATTCGTACAAACCCCGCCATATTTACTCACATCAAACCCACAACATTCAGTCGTTCGACTGCGCGCTTGGGATCCTGTAGAACAGTTTTTATTATTGGGTGGGTGTGAGAAAATCAATTTCGGTGCGCCAAAACATCAACAACGCAAGGAATCATTCACAACGGTACTTGCGGCATTGTAGTTAAACGTAAATGTTTTCATTTTGATTTGAATTGGTCTGTGCAAAAGGGAATAGAGATGTGGGTATGTATGTATGTACCTATGCTTAAAATGAAAAATCAAATTAGCAGAGTGCGAAACTGAATAATTATGTACCGGCCGTAAGTTTGAAAATCAATCAATTTGCTTCCCTTTTTTCAAATTCTTATTAGAAATTTTGTTTAGTATAAACATTTAACACTCTCTGCCAAATTTTTAGTACATTTTATTTATCGAAGGGGGGAAAATATTTTAAATGCCAAGCAAAACCTAGTGTCATCAGAGAAGTAAAGAAAAATATAATCGAAGCGAAAGGAGCTGAACTAGGGTGTTCGATTATTCGACTGGTTTTCCGATTATTCGAAAAATGGTAATTAGAAAAAACCCGGTTTTAAGTTCTCAAACCCGGGGAAAACCGGATAAACCGGTTTTTAGTACTTGCCCAAATTAACAAAATTTCCGTCCAGTTAAAAATAAAAGGTTAACATACCAATAGGTAAATTGTTTATTAAAAACAAAAAACAAAAATTCAATGTGTATTTAAAACAGTTATAAACAAAAGAATATTAAGTCTTATTTCATTTCACATTATAATATTCATTTATGGTAGCTAAAAGTCCTCATGTGTGAAGACTTTACTTATTGCGATTAAAATAATATTTTAAAAATAAAATACAGTTCTAATGTTTCGGGCTCAATCTTTTATTTTATTTAGTCTTTATGAAACTTGAGACAGAAAATGCTCTTTCACTCAATGTGCTAGTAGGACTTATTGTCAGTAATGCGTTATACAATTTTTCAAGATTTTCTGTCCGTTTTTGATCGTGCAAAATATTGTAACGATTTTTACTTGCAAATCCTCTTATTTGCAATCCTCTGCTAAGTTCGAATCACTAAACTGTTGAATAAATAACTCCAATTTGTAATAATGCAAAATGGCCTTTATTAAAGTACTTCACAATAACGCTCAAACTGTGCAACGAATAGCTTGCTTAATAACCAAACTGATTGATAGCTCAAATGAAACTCTACTATTCAAAATAATACTGCTCTTGCTCGCTAGATAGCGTCTTAATCGAAATCTCAAATCAAACTGAATTCCAGCGCCTCTACAATTGCCGCCTTTTATACTCTCGGATTTCAACGTTCGCATCTTCTAGGCGCTTCCAGAATCTACTAGTCCAGCAGCTCTCAAACTTCTCAGCTGTAACTACAATTGCATGATTTTATAGTTTTTCTCATTGCATACTTTCAGGAGTATCTCAGATATATGCATGTGTTTGTGCATTGACTCTCCGCTGCTCGTATACGTACATGGTACATATGTGTAGGCGCAATTATTGTTTCGTTTATGTAGATACATAATGATTGATCTATGGATGTGAATTCACGTCACTGCTTAGCATCGGCTTAGAGACGATATCATCGCTCAGTGCTGCTAACATTCGTTACACTGCCCTCCACCTAAGTCTTATCGTCCCGATCAGACAAATCCCTCGATCTATACGCTGCCAGCCTTTCCAAATGAACCACTCTTCTAATCCGTGGTTTCCCAGTGGTTTGTATACGATAGATGGTATCACTGATCTTCTTCACAACTTTGTACGGGCCTTCCCAACTGCACCGAATCTTGGAGGGAACACCTATCCGCCGGTGAGGGTTGTATAACAGTACCAAATCTCCCTACTAGAAACCTTCCGAATTTTTGTTCTCATTGTACCTGCGTTTCATCTTACTACTCATTAGTCTTGATCGTTCCCTCGCACTCTGTTGCTTGGCCAATGAACTTCTTCGCAGAGCTTGCACTTGACGGATTGACCTTGCATCATCATTATCGTCTGGACGTTTCACAACAGTAGTGCGCACTGGCTTGAAACCACCCTTGCATTCCATCTGAAAAATTCTTTCAGTCATTTTAGTGCGTCCATTAGGTTTTGTCGATGCCGGTCTTTTTCTCGCAGGTACTTTTAATTTCGGTTTATTTGGCACATTCGATCCATCAACCTTTTCTTTTGACTCTCGTGGCCTTTGTCGAGTCTTCTTCTCCACCATTACTCGATTACTACTGAACCCTTTCTCCAACTTGAAGTTAAGTGGTATTCCTGGTTCTCATAACGCATCACCCTTCTCTGCATATCGATCTTGATGTCGTGGTCAACCATGAAATCCACTCCCAAAATGACTTTTTCAACGATCTTCGCCACAACGAATTTGTGTAGAACCGTGACCTTTCCAATCAAGACTTCACATATCACTTCTCCCTGAACTTGGTTATACTCGCCCGTGACCGTACGCAACCTTGCTCCAGGTAACGGTTTTACTCTCCTGTTGACCAAGTTAGATCGGATCAAGGAATGAGATGCACCCGTATCTACAGTCAGTACACGCTGCTTGACATCCACATTCCCTCTGACGGTAAGACTGCTTGATTTCCTTCCAATTTGCTACACAGATATCACAGGACATTCAATAGCCGGGGCAAGTTTTCGTTCTTTACATCCGACACGCTCTTGCTCATTTCCTCCAGCTTCGCGTTTACGGCCACCCACATTGTTGGAACTGTTAGGACCAAGATCGCAATGACGTGCATTGTGACCGGACTTCCCGCATTTGAAGCATTTGATAACTTTTTCATTCCGCTTTTCCGATCCTTTCAGCGCCTCCAATATTGCGTCTACCCAC
The DNA here is from genome assembly GCF_040869045.1 of Eurosta solidaginis. Lineage (NCBI taxonomy): Eukaryota > Metazoa > Arthropoda > Insecta > Diptera > Tephritidae > Eurosta > Eurosta solidaginis. The sequence goes on from NC_090319.1 coordinate 104,923,792, forward strand.
TCTGGCCTTTCTACAGAAGCCTTTCTACAGTGGCTTACACAGAAGCGACGCTGTTTCCTGAATCAGAGCTTGTGACACCGTTTCTGCGAATGTTGGCTTTGGGTTTGAGTATGTAGCTCGCTTTGTTTCGACGTCCCGTATGCCATTTATAAAGCTCTGAATCTTTACCCTTTCAGTGTATTCCACGGGTGCGTCCGCATTTGCTAAATGTGCTAGCCTTTCAATATCCGACGCAAACTCTTGCAATGTTTCACCAGGTCTCTGGAAGCGGTTCAGCAACTCCATTTTGTATATTTGTCTCCTATGCTCAGTTCCGTATCGTCTCTCTAGAGAGCCCATCAATGCTTCATAACAGTTCCGTTCGCCCTGTGGAATGGTTTGTAAAATCTCAGCTGCAGGCCCTTTCAACGCCATTAACAGTGCAGCAACTTTATCTTCGACATTCCAGTTGTTCACTGCTGCGGTCTTCTCAAACTGTAGCTTAAAAACCTGGTAAGGAACAGAACCGTCAAAGGATGGTGTTTTTACCTTCGTATTGCTTGCTGAAATAACTGGGCGATTTAGTTGCAGCTCCTGTATACGACCTTTTAAAGCATCTACCTCAGTCTCGAGTTTGTTCTCAAACTGCATTATCTTTTCGTCCATACGGGCTTCTAGTTGTACAGAGATCTGCGATGATACCTGTGCTGAAATTTGTTCCGACCTTTCGGATATACGTGCCTCCTGTGCTTCAATCCTGGATGCTATTTGTGACGACATTTCGGATATACGTGCCTCCTGTGTTTCAATCCTGGATGTTATTTGTGACGACATTTCGGATATACGTGTCTCCTGTGATTCAATCTTCGCTGTTATACGGTTCTCCTGCGATTCTAGTTGTGATGCCATATATGTCTTCTGCTCTTCCAGTTGTGATGACATTTGTGACGACATTTCTGACATTTGCGACGACATTGATGCTACTGTCGATGTTTGTGCAAATATTGCAGCCAATATCATGTTCAAGTCTGTGCTGGTAACCGCCTGCGATGTTTCGTTTTTCTTTTCAATTTTTGTTGTCTCCTCGCCATCAGGATGAAAGACATACATTCTGCTTCCATTGCCTCTCGTAGCTGTGCCTGAAGTTCAAGTTTAACGCCGCTTGTATTTAATCCACGGCTCTCCAACTCCTTCTTTAGTTGCTGGATCTTCAATTCACTGAACTTTGCCATGTCCTTGTTGTCCTCTACTATTCAAAATAATACTGCTCTTGCTCGCTAGATAGCGTCTTAGTCGAAACTGCTTGTCAACTCAAATCAAACTGAGTTCCAGCGCCTCTAAAATTGTCGCCTTTTATACTCTTTGATTTCAACCTTCGCATCTTCTAGGCGCTTCCAGAATCTACTAGTCCAGCAGCTCTCAATCTTCTAAGCTGTAACTACAATTGCACAATTTTATACATATTCTAGGCGCTTCCAGAATCTACTAGTCCAGTAGCTCTCAAACTTCTCAGCTGTAACTACAATTGCACAATTTTATAGTTTTTCTCATTGCATACTTATTGGAGTATCTCAGATATATGCATGTGTTTGTGCATTGACTCTCCGCTCCCCGAGACAATGTTTTCTGGGTGACTAGGGTCTCGAGATATAGGCCAAAACGTGGGCCCATGAACGCCTAGATAGTGTTTTTACATTATGGGTATCAAATTGAAGCTGTTGACGAGCGCTTTAGTACAGGGTAGTTTTCATACCTATTTGTTACTAGGGTCTCGAGATAAAAGCCAAAATGTGGATCAAGGTAACACTAGGATGTGCTTTTACATTATGAGTATCAAATTGAAGCTGTTGATGAGTGCTTTGGTACAGGGTAATTTTGATACCTAATGGTGACTAGGTTCTCGAGATTAAAGATATACGCCGCCGATAAACGCCGCCGCCGCCGCCGATTTTAGTCGTTTTTCGCACGCCGCCACCGAATGTCAAAAATATCGGCGTGGCGGCGCGGCGTCCGGCGCATTACTATATTTTCTACTCGTTTAAGACTTTTTAGGCCATTTATTGTTCATGTCGAAAATTTCGTCGGATATGGTCGAAAGTGGTATCAACTGATGCGCATCACTGCCAGTTATAAGAAACTAATTGCCAAATTTAACTATTTATAACTATTCAAAAGTTATTTAAAATAACAGGCGCTTTCGATGTTAGCTTAACACGGATTTTGCATCACCCAATTCAGCAAGTTATTAAAATATACTAAAAGAAAAGTTATATAATAAATGTATATGCTCACTTTGCATTTTTGAAAAAATTAATAATGAAAAATTAATTCGAATAAAATGATCCAAGGCGAACTTGTTTTTAAATTTTCCTCAAGAATAAGCGAAATCAGTGATGCAAAATCCTTTAGTAGGTTCTAGGGGCATAAACACTTCTTTGAAATAATTCTTACCTCATACTTAAGTTGAGCATATACATAAGTACTTATGAGAAGGGTTTGAAAAATCACTAAGTCTTGCATTCAAACATCTATTGTTTATTTGCGAAACTATACAATAGCGTCTGAAATGTTAATTTTGATTTTCACACTTCATCCTTCAACACCCAAGTCTGCCGGTTTGACATTTCCTAAAGTTGGCGGCCCTATTCAAAACTAGTCCCTTGGAGTGAATCACATTGATTATAGCCTATCAACCAAGTTTAAATATCACCTACACGTTACGGCTCCTTTTACAATTGTGAATACGTTGGCACATATATCTACCAGGTGAGGCTTCGTCCTTCGCAAGAACACTCAAAGTGGTTAAGCAAAAGCTTTCCCAAGACAGTGGAACTAATGACCGTGTGTGATACTACCCTAACGTAGTGGACAGTCGAACTTGTCTGAAAACTGAAGCTACGCGGTCATCCATAATGAGCTCCTATATCGTAAGGCCGGAAAACAGTAGTTAACAACTTTCAACTTAAAATCCGTCGACTTTCATTCTAAATTTGGTTTATCGAAGACTACTGAAATCAATGTTGTGAACACAAACGTCTGCAATCTTTTGTCTACATTTTAAAAATTGTATCCATCCACATGGCATCCACTTAGACTGCTTATGATTTCGAGGGCGGCATCTTTGGCCAAATAGTCACTCCCTAACGTTTCAAGGTGTAGCTCGGTAGCATAGCGCGACAAAAGCATCCGTTGGAAAATCTTCGGAGCTACACCTAGAGCTTCTAGGAAAGTGACGTCGACGAAGGTATGAGTTCGAAGTCGCAGTCCTATAGCTTCTGTACTGGCATATGGTGTGAGGCTCAGGAGGCGTGGTAGCGACTGGTGGTAGGGATTCCTACTCTTCGCACATCGGAAATTGTAGCTCTTAAAAACAGCCGAAAAAACTGGAGGTGCCCTGTGCCACGATAGTCATGAGTATTAATAGACCATTAATAGCAACCCTAAGTCGCCTTTAGGCGTGACCGCCAAGGAGCGACAAATGATTTAAAGAAATTGTGTTCGCGACGATTATTAGGAGTTAACCCTAGGTGAAACTACGCTTTGCACGAGATATACAGGCAAATGTGTGACTATTTTATATATCTCTATTTCTTTTCAGCAGACGCAGCAGTACCAATTCCAAAGACCGGGGTTAGGTTCGAAGCCTCTCTGGAGCAAGCGAACGAGGGAAAATCCCTTCGCAAGGAGCTACTCCTGAAAATTTTTGAACGTTCTGCGAGATTTTGATGCAAAAACCCCGGGTCTTTCCGAAATGGCCAACACGTTGTTTTCCTTAAATACATATAAACAAAACCTTTCCTAAATATTATTTTTTTTAAATAGAAAAATCAAGCTTTTAAGGTAAGAACACCGGCGTACGCCGGCGCGCCGCCTACGCCGCCGCCGCCGCCGATAAAGTGATCGGCGTAAACCTCTACTCGAGATATAGGCCAAAACGTGAATCAGGGCAACACTAGGATGTGCTTTTACATTATGGATATCAAATTGAAGCTGTTGATGTGTGCTTTAGTGCAGAGTAATTTTTATATCGCTGGGTGACTAGGGTCTTGAGATATAGGCCAAAACGTGGACCCGGATACCCCTACAATATGTTTATAATATGGATATCAAATGAAAGCTGTTGATGTGTGCTTTAGTACAGAGTAATTTTTATATCGCTGGGTGACTAGGGTCTTGAGATATAGGCCAAAACGTGGACCCGGATACCCCTACAATATGTTTATAATATGGATATCAAATGAAAGCTGTTGATGTGTGCTTTAGTACAGAGTAATTTTTATATCGCTGGGTGACTAGGGTCTTGAGATATAGGCCAAAACGTGGACCCGGATACCCTTACATTGTGTGTGTAATATGGATATCAGATTAAAGCTGTTGCTGAGAGCTTTAGAGTAATTTCATTGTCATATTCGATTTAGTCGCATCAACCTGGCAAAAGTGATAAATAAGCATGCGAAGCCGAAATAAAGACATGAATTAATAATACCCACATTCCTATATACATATGTACGTCCTATTCAATTTGCCTGAAATTTGGTGTATTAATTTGCCTGTATTAGTATTTACGATCCTTTTAAGGGATGATGAAGAATGAGAAGAACTTGAGATAAGAGAAAAAAGGGAAGGAGACTGAGAAAGAAATAAAGTGAAACGAAATAGAGATAGATGAATCGAAAAAGATAGGGGGAGGAGTGAATAAAAGGATTAAGAAAAATATAAGAGGGGGGAGGCAGAGTTAGACGGAAAACGCTTATTAAGATTTATGCATATAGACCAAACTTAGAGCAGAACAACATCTGCCGGGTCTGCTAGTTTTTTATAAAAACGAAATATTTTTTTGGGGCTACTGACAGATGTTCGCTTAATGAAGCAAAAGGCCCTGTATGAAAAGGGAAACTTAATTATTTCATTGAAAAGAGTTGTGATTCGATTAAATTTCTGTTTGAAAACGGTATAAGAATAACAGGTAATTTCTGGAAGGGCTTAAGTTCGAATACAGAAATACTTAATATTTGACAAATTCATTTTATGTATGTTTGTTTAATGGTATGTTCAGTTTATACTTATATTTAAGAATTCATGAGCTTAACACCGGCTTATAATAATTGAATTTCAATTATTATGTTTTCTAAGAGAAACTGACAAGAAAGAAACATTTACTGGCATATTGCGATGGAACCATTTCGAAAACCGCCAACGTAATCATCATCAGGCAATTTTGTAATGTTACCAAAGGTTTCACCGGGATTCGAACCGTGAATCACATGGTGAAACTGCAGTTGCCTTTAACCACTAGGCTATCCTGCTGGTATTTGTTTTCATGCTTAATTCAGTTTTTCTCATTTCTACACTAACAACACAATTGAGACATTTTGTCTCTATATTAATTTCTGTGCCATGTAGATATGCCAGTAAATGTTTCTTTCTTTTCAGTTTCTCTTAAACAAACATAATAATTGAATATTCAATCATTATAGCCGGCTCATGAATTCTTAAATATTTAGAACAACTTTTTTCTAAATTTTTAATGTTGCTTTGTCCGGGACTCGCTACCACCACACAACGGCGGCCGCCGCATATCTTGAAAACAGTATTTTGAATATATTGAATAACAAATAAATTGAAAAGCTGGTTCGATTTGAAAAGTCGCGTGTTGTCATTAATTAAATGGCTCATGAACCGAACGAAATGTAAAATTGTAAAATGGTATAAAGAGGGACAAAAACGGAATGGCATGTGCAGGCATTTACAGCCAACAAAAGAATGCATCGCCTACTGCGTTTGACATGCAACCCGTTACCTTTTTTACATACTCGCAGTCGCATGCACTAAATGGCATATTTCCTTTTTATATAAAAATTGTATTTACACATTTGAATTTTTTGTCCTTTACATATTTTTTGATGAACTACGAGTCATAAACAAAAAAATTTATATGCATATCCTCACGCGTTATTTCCAATTTATCAGATTAATGAAACGGAAACACGCAGCCGGATTTGAGAGTTTTGTGGTTATTAACAGTCATGTCAATATGAAAACAACAAGAAATGGTTAGAATTAAAATTAAAAACAAAATTAAATTTACATACTTTACTCCTCAATTTAGTCTACAACCACAATATTGCTCCCCACTTTAACAAGTGCACTGGATTTGCGTGCTACCAATTTAGCTCGTGACGAAGCCATCAAAGTCTTTGGCATGCATAAGGGGTATTCCATCCCATTTCGACCAATTTTGAACCCGACCTCTTTAGAATTGGCTGAAAGTTTTTCTTCTTTTTCTAGCTTACGAAAGACGTTTTTCAGAATTTTTTCAAATTTTTTCATCCAACTCAAAAAAGTTATGAATTTAAAAAAAAAAACACCGTTTTTGTTTTCAAAATGCTATAACCATGCTATGATGACTTCAGATTGAAGTCGAAATATTGGCAAGACAAACCATTCGACAAATAAATATACATTGTTTAAACACATTTGCTGTATTTTAATAAACATATGTATATATTGGCCTAGAGCTCAAACATACTTTGAATATATTAACTAAAAGGCCGGAATACAAGAAATTAAAATGCTATAACTTTTTCAAAAATTGACCGTTTGGGATCTTTTTTTTTTTTAATTTCTTTTTAAATGTACTTTTCGGAAAAAATACAAAATAAATTTTTAAAGTTTTTTTTTTGGAATTTTTCAGTTTTTCGTGATTTTTCGAATTTCGCCATTTTTTTTTTCTCATAAAAAACTTCAATCAATTCTGCAATCATCCCCACTAATCCCGGAGTGGGCCGATGATTTTTTTTTTTTTTTTTTATTTAATTGAAAAAAAAAAACTTTAAAAATTTTTTTGTTTTTTTTGGACACCGTTTTTGTTTTCAAAATGCTAAATTGACCGTTTGGGATATTTTTTTTTAATTTGTTTTTAAATGTACTTTTCGGAAAAAATACAAAAAAATTTTTTAAGTTTTTTTTTCAATTAAATAAAAAAAAAAATCATCGGCCCACTCCGGGATTAGTGGGGATGATTGCAGAATTGATTGGTTTTTATGAGAAAAAAAAAAAAAAAATGGCGAAATTCGAAAAATCTCGAAAAACTGAAAAATTACAAAAAAAAACTTTAAAAATTTGTTTGTATTTTTTCCGAAAATTACATTTAAAAACAAATTTAAAAAAAAAAGATCCCAAACGGTCAATTTTTGAAAAAGTTATAACATTTTGAAAACAAAACCGTGTTTTTTTTTAAATTCATAACTTTTTTTGAGTTGGATGAAAAAATTTAAAAAAGTTCTGAAAAACGTCTTTCGTAAGCTAGAAAAAGAAGAAAAACTTTCAGCCAATTCTAAAGGGGTCGGGTTCAAAATTGGGCGAAATGGGATGGAATACCACATAAACACTGCTATGTATGTACGTATGTATGTATGTAAATATGAATGCATTTAGTAAATATTTGCCAAGCAAAATTTGGCATTGATTTGCTGACTACCTTAAATTAAATTTTTAATGAAACGAAAGTTGTATCAGTCTTTAATTGAATTTTGTTGCTTCATTGGCATAAAATTAAATATCTTTTCAACTTCGCGCCCTCTGAAATAAGCCTACAGAAGTTTGCGGCAGAGAACGTCTACAGAGGGGCTCGGCATCTCATATTCTCATTATTCCAGATAAATAGGCAACCTTGCGTGCCTTGCGGTCTTACACAACTACTTCTAAGCTAGTGAATGAATGGATTGAAGCGAACAGGCAGCCTACCTAGCCGAGCAGGGTGCTACAACAGCATTCAATGGGCCAGAGCCCTTCTGTGTATTCACAAAGGCATGCACTAAGAAACCGTAAGTAACGGGAAAGCAAAGCAGTTCAACAACACTGGATTGAATGCTAAGAGCAAAGATTGGCTAAATTGTTTATACTCCAAACAACGAGGATAACAGCCAAACTCACAAATCTAAGATAAGAGGACTTAAGAATTCTCACTGGGTACTATACGGGATACTATAGTCTACTATATCACCTTAGTAAGTTAAATCTAACAGATACCCAAATCTGTAGCATTTGTGAGCTGTAGGATGAAACGCTGGTTCACATTCACCGCGAATGCGTCGCTATGGCACGGCAGAGACTGTCGTATCTAGATGACGTGTATTTTAATACAATCATGATACGGGGTAAAAAGTCTAAAGAGTTCCTTGAATACATTAAAATCCTCTACATACACTAATAGGCTAAAGCGTCAAGCACAAAATAACTAAATAAAGATCACAGCGCATCGAGGCTTAATAATATTGTAACGAATTTACTTGCAAATCCACTTATTTGCCCTTCTGCTAAGTTCGAATCACTAAACTGTTGAATAAATAACTCCAATATGTAATAATGCAAAATGGCCTTTATTAAAGTACTTCACAATAACGCTCAAACTGTGCAACGAATAGCTTGCTTAATAACCAAACTGTTTGATAGCTCAAATGAAACTCTACTATTCAAAATAATACTGCTCTTGCTCGCTAGATAGCGTCTTAATCGAAATCTCAAATCAAACTGAATTCCAGCGCCTCTACAATTGCCGCCTTTTATACTCTCGGATTTCAACGTTCGAATCTTCTAGGCGCTTCCAGAATCTACTAGCCCAGCAGCTCTCAAACTTCTCAGCTGTAACTACAATTGCATGATTTTATAGTTTTTCTCATTGCATACTTTCAGGAGTATCTCAGATATATGCATGTGTTTGTGCATTGACTCTCCGCTGCTCGTATACGTACATGGTACATATGTATAGGCGCAATTATTGTTTCGTTTATGTAGATACATAATGATTGATCTATGGATGTGAATTCACGTCACTGCTTAGCATCGGCTTAGAGACGATAGCATCGCTCAGTGCTGCTAACATTCGCTACACTGCCCTCCACCTAAGTCTGATCGTCCCGATCAGACAAATCCCTCGATCTATACGCTGCCAGCCTTTCCAAATGAACCACTCTTCTAATCCGTGGTTTCCCAGTGGTTTGTATACGATAGATGGTATCACTGATCTTCTTCACAACTTTGTACGGGCCTTCCCAACTGCACCGAATCTTGGAGGGAACACCTATCCGCCGGTGAGGGTTGTATAACAGTACCAAATCTCCCTACTAGAAACCTTCCGAATTTTTGTTCTCATTGTACCTGCGTTTCATCTTACTACTCATTAGTCTTGATCGTTCCCTCGCACTCTGTTGCTTGGCCAATGAACTTCTTCGCAGAGCTTGCACTTGACGGATTGACCTTGCATCATCATTATCGTCTGGACGTTTCACAACAGTAGTGCGCACTGGCTTGAAACCAACCTTGCATTCCATCTGAAAAATTCTTTCACTCATTTTAGTGCGTCCATTAGGTTTTGTCGATGCCGGCCTTTTTCTCGCAGGTACTTTTAATTTCGGTTTATTTGGCACATTCGATACTTCAACCTTTTCTTTTGACTCTCGTGGCCTTTGTCGAGTCTTCTTCTCCACCATTACTCGATTACTACTGAACCCTTTCTCCAACTTGAAGTTAAGTGGTATTCCTGGTTCTCATAACGCATCACCCTTCTCTGCATATCGATCTTGATGTCGTGGTCAACCATGAAATCCACTCCCAATATGACTTTTTCAACGATCTTCGCCACAACGAATTCGTGTAGAACCGTGACCTTTCCAATCAAGACTTCACATATCACTTTTCCCTGAACTTGTTTATACTCGCCAGTGACCGTACGCAACCTTGCTCCAGGTAACGGTTTTACTCTCCTGTTGACCAAGTCAGATCGGATCAAGGAATGAGATGCGCCCGTATCTACAGTCAGTACACGCTCCTTGACATCCACATTCCCTCTGACGGTAAGACTGCTTGATTTCCTTCCAATTTGCTACACAGATATCACAGGACATTCAATAGCCGGGGCAAGTTTTCGTTCTTTACATCCGACACGCTCTTGCTAATTTCCTCCAGCTTCGCGTTTACGGCCACCCACATTGTTGGAACTGTTAGGACCAAGATCGCAATGACGTGCATTGTGACCGGACTTCCCGCATTTGAAGCATTTGCTAACTTTTTCATTCCGCTTTTGCGATCCTTTCAGCGCCTCCAATATTGCGTCTACCCACTCTGGCCTTTCTACAGAAGCCTTTCTACAGTGGCTTAAACAGAAGCGACGCTGTTTCCTGAATCAGAGCTTGTGACACCGTTTCTGCGAATGTTGGCTTTGGGTTTGCGTATGTAGCTCGCTTTGTTTCGACGTCCCGTATGCCATTTATAAAGCTCTGAATCTTTACCCTTTCAGTGTATTCCACGGGTGCGTCCGCATTTGCTAAATGTGCTAGCCTTTCAATATCCGACGCAAACTCTTGCAATGTTTCACCAGGTCTCTGGAAGCGGTTCAGCAACTCCATTTTGTATATCTGTTTCCTATGCTCAGTTCCGTATCGTGTCTCTAGAGAGCCCATCAATGCTTCATAACAGTTCCGTTCGCCCTCTGGAATGGTTTGTAAAATCTCAGCTGCAGGCCCTTTCAACGCCGTTAACAGTGCAGCAACTTTATCTTCCACATTCCAGTTGTTCACTGCTGCGGTCTTCTCAAACTGTAGCTTAAAGACCTGGAAAGGAACAGAACTGTCAAAGGATGGTGTTTTTACCTTCGTATTGCTTGCTGAAATAACTGGGCGATTTAGTTGCAGCTCCTGTATACGACATTTTAAAGCATCTACCTCAGCCTCGATTTTGTTCTCAAACTGCATTATCTTTTCGTCCATACGGGCTTCTAGTTGTACAGAGATCTGCGATGATACCTGTGCTGAAATTTGTTCCGACCTTTCGGATATACGTGCCTCCTGTGCTTCAATCCTGGATGCTATTTGTGACGACATTTCGGATATACGTGCCTCCTGTGTTTCAATCCTGGATGTTATTTGTGACGACATTTCGGATGTACGTGTCTCCTGTGATTCAATCTTCGCTGTTATACGGTTCTCCTGCGATTCTAGTTCTGACATTTGCGACGACATTGATGCTACTGTCGATGTTTGTGCAGATATTGCAGCCAATATCACGTTCAAGTCTGTGCTGGTAAACTCCTGCGATGTTTCGTTTTTCTTTTCAATTTTTGTTGTCTCCTCGCCATCAAGATGAAAGACATACATTCTGCTTCCATTGCCTCTCGTAGCTGTGCCTGAAGTTCAAGTTTAACGCCGCTTGTATTTAATCCACGGCTCTCCAACTCATTCTTTAGTTGCTGGATCTTCAATTCACTGAACTTTGCCATGTCCTTGTTGTCCTCTGGAATTTATTCAACAATCCCACTTCTGACACCAATTGTAACGAATTTACTTGCAAATCCACTTATTTGCCCTTCTGCTAAGTTCGAATCACTAAACTGTTGAATAAATAACTCCAATATGTAATAATGCAAAATGGCCTTTATTAAAGTACTTCACAATAACGCTCAAACTGTGCAACGAATAGCTTGCTTAATAGCCAAACTGATTGATAGCTCAAATGAAACTCTACTATTCAAAATAATACTGCTCTTGCTCGCTAGATAGCGTCTTAATCAAAATCTCAAATCAAACTGAATTCCAGCGCCTCTACAATTGCCGCCTTTTATACTCTCGGATTTCAACGTTCGCATCTTCTAGGCGCTTCCAGAATCTACTAGCCCAGCAGCTCTCAAACTTCTCAGCTGTAACTACAATTGCATGATTTTATAGTTTTTCTCATTGCATGCTTTCAGGAGTATCTCAGATATATGCATGTGTTTGTGCATTGACTCTCCGCTGCTCGTATACGTACATGGTACATATGTGTAGACGCAATTATTGTTTCGTTTATGTAGATACATAATGATTGATCTATGGATGTGAATTAACGTCACTGCTTAGCATCGGCTTAGAGACGATAGCATCGCTCAGTGCTGCTAACATTCGTTACAATATTAATATAATAGAAATATATGTATGTAATTATTGTTAAAAATAAAATAATTACATTTAATTACACTGTACAACAGCAATTTTGCAACAAAGTAACCATGAATTTTGCTGAACAAACTTAAAGTCCAGCTCATCCAGTTATTCGACCCTATAAAATAAGTAAAATTTCATCATAATACTTGAAAATTCTACCGGTTCTCCCTTCTACCACTTGTGCACATTTTTCCGGAAGGCAGCAGGAAGTTGCTATGTGTTAATGCAACTTCCTGTAAGAGATTTACTCGGGTAAAAAGCTATGGAAGCTCTAATGGTGGACAATTTAATATTAATATGAAATGCTATGCTTTCGAGCATTTCGACCACATTATCGTAACGAATTTAGGGTAAAAGGTGGCGGCATACATGCAAGGTAAAATCTAATCGACCAAATATATACCTTTGTACGTTTGTATCTTTCTAATTTGTTTCACGAATCGGAACAAAGAAAAAGTATTTTCAGTTATTTTATTAAGAAAAAGCAGACAACTAACTTCACAATCAAAGTTGCTATTGGTCATTTCTGTGCAGGATTTTAGAACGCTTCACTCAGTGCTTCGCTTTTACAGATGAACTTTTATAGTTTAGGTGCGGTATTGCTACACAAATTTTATGGAAAGTAAAACGAAGGGAAAAGTTGAGAGCTTTTCTGGCAAAGTTGAGGCTCTTACCGAATCATTATTTCTAAATCCGGCCTTATTGCAACAAGTGTTTTAGTCAGCCAAAGAGATATTGGGACTCCAGTTGCCACTTTGGTAAATTTGGATCAAAAATGGTTCTTTCCAACCTCATTTGGGTTACTGGTCCCATTTTTCCAATTTTGGTCCTTTTTATGCAGGAGCAACGATTTTGGTAATTTTCTTACTTAAACGCTGCGGTAAAAACGCACAACACTGCCCACTAAATTTGCAATTGATTTTTATTAACCCACTAGCTATACCCGGCGTACGTTGTAACGCCTGAGATCGAATGAATGTTGCGTTATTTTTTCTGTTTTTTTTTTGTTGAAAATTTACTTTATTGTTCTGTAAATTGAATTGAATTTTGTACGCAAATTTGGTGAAATTTTCGTTTAAAACATTTTATTATTGTATCTTATTGTAATACATGTGGGTACACAATATTTTTGGTTTTTTCGTTCGGTGCAAAGATAGACAAATTTTTTGGCGTTCCAACTCTAGAGCAAGCTACATATAGCTGGCCATGGGAAAAGCACGGACTCTCTAAATTTAATCCTGCAACAGTAAGCGATTGTCAATGTGCTTTGTTGATTGAAATTACAAAAGCAAAGCGTACAGGAAACTGTAAGAGCTTAAAATTGAATGGCAAAACTGTAGGAATATTGGGATCCGTGGAATGATGGTTGTTGCTTCGGTTACATTCGGCATTAATTTCTTACCGCAAAGTCTGGTCCCATTGCACAATTTTGGTGGGTCTAAATTCCGAAGAAGCTTGATTGGTGAGCCAATTTTCAAAATTAATATATGCGCAGGCATTCCAGGTGGTTCTAAAGAGTTTAGACATTCAGTTGGATAATTCACAATTTGATCTTCATCTGTAACTGTGTCGATCTATTTATATTTCGCCTCTTCACCAGGAATTTGGATTTGAATGCGATCATTGATTTTGTTAACATGATCATTTTTGGAAGCTAAGAAATATGAAAAACCTTCGTCTTGATCGAAGTAACCTACAGGTCCGTGGAGAGGGGGGGGGCGCCAGGGAAATTGCCCTGGGGCCCGGAAGGTTTTTGGGGGCTCGGCAAAGCAAAGCAGTATTGACAGTACTCTAACTAGGATTTCACAGATACATACATATTTTGTTGCTACAAAAAATTGTTTTAAAATTGAAAACCACTTAACTAAAATCATAAGCATTCGATCAAATACTATGTGGCATAGTCATAGTCCAAATAAAATGTGATTTTAAGTTAGATAAACGTTTTTGATACAATTTTACAAGCGCTAACTGTCAAAAATGCTTAAACTAACTTAAAGTCACATTTTATTTCGACTTCCCAACGACTTAAGTGGTCGCCATTTCCTTCAAATCATAATCCATACTACTCTAAAAAGTCGGAGAAAAAGTAAAGCGTGATTGGCTCATTTGGAGTGTAACAAAAGAAGCGCTTTTTTGTTTTCCATGCCGGCTTTTCAGCAAAATTTGCGAAAATACCCGATCAGCTTTGACAAAGTCGTCAGGTTATTCTAAAGAAAAAGGTTGGAAGAGGTTACACGACAAAATTCCTGAACATGAAAATAGTCAAAATTATAAACTTGCTATATAGAGTGGCGCCAATATGAAATGATAATTCGAAATGCAAGTTCACTGAATTTTCTCTTAGCGGAAACCCTTAAAAATAAAGCAGCTCGCTGGAGAAAGATACTTCGCAGAATTCTTGATGTTGTTTTATTTCTTAGAGAAAAAGGATTGGCATTTAGAGGGGATAATTCGTTGATTGGAAATCCAAAAAATGGAAACTTTCTTGGTATTTTGGAACTGATCAGCAATTATGAATTATATATTTTATTAACATTTGGAGAAGGTGAGGGAATCTCAAACGAAAAAGAATCGTCTCCAAGCACATTATTTGTCTGATGGAATACAAAATGAGTTCACAGAAATCTGTGCAAGTCAAGTTATTAGAAAGATAGAAGGCGAGAGAAAGTCCGTCAAGTATTACACAGTAATAGTGGATGCAACCCCTGATTCGGCGCATATTGAGCAGACTGTTTTTATATTGCGTTATGTTTTATTAGACATGAACTCCGGAAAATGGAAAATCCAAGAACGCTTCTTAGAGTTTGTCGATTGTAACGCAAAAACAGGAGAAGCTATAACTGAGCTGATTCGCAGCACTCTAAAAACGCATATTATTCCACTGGATGACTGCCGTGGGCAGTAAGATGAGCGGTCATTACAAAGGAGCGCAGAGTCATATCCTGAGAGATAACTCCCTGGCAATATTTGCACCTTATGCTTGTCATAGTTTAAATTTATGTGGAGTGCAAGCTGCTAAATGTTGTGCAGAAGTCATCACAGTTTTTGGTATTATGCAGAAATTTTATAATATATTTAGCGTAAGCGCTCAGAGATGGGAAATTCTCAAGGAAAAAAACTAATTGCTCCTTGCACAGCATGTCACAAACACGATGGTCTGCTCGTGTGGATAGTGTGAAACCTTTCGCAACTGACATTCCCCAAATATTGAAAGCTATTGATGAAATCAAGCATTTGAATCTGAGTTCAGAAACAGTAACGGATTTAAATGTATTGAAGCATATATGGGGAAATTTGAGTGTATCCTCTTAGCTTACATTTGGCTCAAAGTGTTGATGGTAATCAACCATCGAAATCTGGCACTGCCAGCTAGAAATGCCACACTGGACGTGGAAACAGAAAATATACGTAGCCTGATTGATGAGTTGAAGAAGTTCAGGGATCAATGGTCGATCATACTTCAAGAATGTAAAATTCTGGCAGGGAGTATAGGAGTTGTGAATACCTTCGCAGAGAAAAGAAGGAAGATAAGAAAGCGCCAGTTCGATGAACTGTCTGGCGAATCACCTAAATGTGATTCCGAAACTCAATTCAAACAGCAAATTTTTTACCTTCTTTTGGACTGCTTGGTTGGTAACATGACAAGACGTTTCGAAACCGTAAATGACATTGCGATTAAATTTAGTTTTTTGTGGAAGTATCAGGATCTGACGGAAGAAGAGCTCAGAGAAAATGCAGCGGCATTCTGCACGATTTATGATATCGATGTTTCTACGGATCTAATAGATGAAATCATTCATCTCAAAGCCATCCACTTGGCAAATTTGGGATGTGATTCGCTGCTACCATTTCAAATTCTGAACAAATTTCATGACTTGAAAATGGAAGTATTATTTCCAAACATCGGCATAACATTAAGAATATTTTGCACACTTCCAGTCAGTGTGGCTGAAGGTGAACGTTCTTTTAGTCTATTGTCTCGCGTGAAAAATTTTTTACGTTCTACTATGAGCCAAAATCGCTTGACAAGCCTTGGAACATTGGCTTTGGAGTCCTGCCTTGCTCGCAGCATTAGTTTTGAATCTGTAATTTTCATATTTGCAGACCAAAAAGCACGGAAGGTTTTCCTTGGCTATTTCAAGCTCTTAAAATGTACATATTTAGAAAAAGTTAATGTAAGTAAATCAAACAATGAAATCATTTATGTAAGTGCTCCAGTAAATCTTGTTTTATAGTAAATAACACTGACAAAGTGAATTGATAAATTTATGTATGTTATTTTTTGTTTACTGGATTGAGTTTATTTTTTAGCGGGCCCGTAAACGCGGGCACAGGGGCCCGGCTCGGCTCTCTGCGGCCCTGGGAACCTATAGCCGAAATATGGTGATGATTGAAGTGTGGGAAATACATTTCCATAGGGACACACACACAGAATTTGATTTTTATAGAAGATGTAGATAGACTGAAGCTTTCAAATTTTTTTAACGGCGGCAGATTACTAAACGTCCAAAAGGAATAACAGCCAAACTCAACAATGCAGTCAAACTTTAGGTGTTAAAATAACCTATATTTGTACGGCAGCCATAGTTCTGAAAAATTCCATTTGTTTGGAAGGTGCCACATCCCTTTTTCCCCAATTCCAAATTTTACTGGAGGTGTTAGGACTTAACGTCATATAGCTCCTTACCAATTTTAATTATCCTACCATTACTACATCCAGAGATATGCAGTATCATATATTCCATTAGTAAGGAAGGTGCCACGCTCCCTTTTTCCCAATTCCACATATTCTTGGTGGTGTTAAGGATTGACCTCATATAACTCCTTACTGAATTTCAATGTTTTGGCATGTTATGCAGTACCAAAGATTCCATTTGTATGGGAGGTGCCACGCCCCTTTTATATATCGAAATTATTTTTACCCTAAAACCTTCGTGTTGATCGAAGAAACCTATATCCGAAATTTGGTGATGATTGAAGTGTGAATAATACGTTTCCATAGATAACACACACACAGAATTTGATTTTTAAACGGTGTTATTTAGCTTGACTAGGCTGGTTGGTTGGCGGGCACGAATTTTGTAATTGAAATTTAAGTAACTTCCCGATAAGCTACAAGCTTGAAACTTGTTATATATTCTCACGGATATTAGCATAACTAAGCTATACCATCACTAAAGCGATGCTAAGGCATGCTAAGCGATATTTACGTCAATAATCAAATCATGTATACACATATATAAGGCAGCCGAGAGATGTCACACACAGATGCATTTACTTATACGCCTATGTGTGCGCGAGAGACTGTAAACTACAAACATTCACATCAATAATTCAATCATTATGTATCTACATAAACGAATAAATAACTGCATCTACATATATGTACCATGTCCGCATACGAGCAGCGGAGAGTCAATGCACTAACACATGCAGATATCTGAGAAGTTTGAGAGCTACTGGACTAGTAGATTCTGGAAGCGCCTAAAAGATGTATAAAATTGTGCAATTTTAGTTATATCTGATAAGTTTGAGAGCTCATGGACAATGCTAGTAGATTCTAGAAAAATGCGAACGAGGAAACCAAAGAGTATAAAAGGCGACAAATGTAGAGGCGCTGTAATTCAGTTTGAGTTGAGCTATCAATCAGTTTGATTAAGCACGCGATCTGGCGGCCAATAGTAGAGTTTCATTTGAGTTATCAATCAGTTTGGTTATTAAGCGAGCGAGTAGCAAAGTATAAGTGTTATTGTGAAGTACTTTAATAAAGGCCATTTTTCCATTGTTCAATATTGGAGTTATTTATTCAACAGTTTGGTGTCAGAAGAGGAATTGTTGAATAAATTCCGAAGACTTCGAATAAGCTTGGACATGCCAAAGTTGAGTGAATTGACGATCCAGCAACTGAAGGAGGAGTTGGAAGTCCGTGGAGTGGCTACTTTTGGCGATACATCCCAAATACAAAAACGACTAAGTGTAGCTATGGTATTTGAAGGAATCTACAATGCTGAGGAGTATGACTTTCATTATGATAGCGACAAAACAACAACAAAAATGGAAGAAAAAAACGAAACACCGCAGACAGTGACGAACACAGTATCTGTACACACATCGACAATGGCATCTCAGCTGGAGTCACAGAAGGCACGCATTTCCGAAATGGCTTCGCAAATGTCATCTCAATTGGAAGAACAGAAGACATATATGTCATCTCAATTGGAAGCGCAAGAGGCACGTATATCTGGAATGTCGACAAACATTTCGGAACAGGTATCATCGCAGCTCTTTGCGAAACTGGACGAGTAGGATGCAAAAAATTTTACAACTCGAGGACAAAATTGATGCCGAGATAGAAGCGTTGAAAGGTCTTATGCAACAGTTACAACTAAATCGCTCAGCTGGTCCAGCGAGCAATCCGAAGATAAAAACTCCATCTTTTGACGGCTCTGTTCCTTTCGAGGTATTCAAGCTTCAATTTGAGAAGACGTCAACAGTGAACAACTGGAATGCTGAAGATAAAGTGGCTGCTCTATTCGTAGCATTGAAGGGGCCAGCAGCCGAAATCCTACAGACGATTCCCGAAGGAGAGCGGAACAACTATGAAGTATTGATTGCCGCTGTCGAGAGACGTTATGGAAGCGAGCATAGAAAACAGATATACAGAATTGAGTTGCAAAACCGTTACCAAAAAGCAAACTAGACGTTACATGAGTTTGCTTCGGATGTTGAAAGATTGGCTCAACTTGCAAATGCGGACGCACCCGTGGAATACACAGAAACGGTAAAGATTCAGAGCTTTATTAACGGCATACGGGACGTCGAAACGAAGCGAGCCACATACGCGAACCCAAAGTCAACATTTGCTGAAACGATATCCCATGCACTGACTTAGAAATAGCGTCACTTTTGAGTAAGCCCGCATACAAAGCTCATCGCGTGGAAGTGGAAAGGCCCGATTGGGTAGACACAATTTTGGAAGCACTGAAGGGATTACAACAAAATAATGCCGGAGTTATGAAGTGTTTCAAGTGCGGTAATCCAAGTCACATTGCACGTCATTGCAGAACCGGTCATGGTAGTTCCAACTTGGCTGGTCGTAAACGCAAAGCTGGAGGAGATAAACAAGAGCGAGTCAAATGTAAAAATCGAGGACTTGCCCCAGATATGGAATGTCGTGTGATACCTATCTCGCAAACTGGAAGGAAATCGAGCAGTCTTACCGTCAAAGGAAATGTGGATGGCAAGGAGCGTATACTGACTGTAGATACGGGCGCATCTCATTCATTGATCCGATCTGATTTGGTCAACAGGAAAGTAAAGCCATTACCTGGAGCAAGATTGCGTACGATTACTGGCGAGTATAACCAAGTCCAGGGAGAAGTGGTATGTAAGGTCTTAATTGGGGAGGTCATGGTTCTACACAAATTCGTTGTGGCAGAAATCGTTGATGAAGTCATATTGGGAGTGGATTTCCTAGTTGACTATGATATCAGGATCGACATGCAGAAAAGGATTATGCATTATAAGAACCAGGATGTGCCAATTAACTTCAGTTTGGAAAAAGGTTTCAGCAGTAATCCTGAATTTAAAAAAATTTCATAGTACCTTTAAATTGGGGGCCCCTCCGAAACCCCCACCCTCTCGGCGGGCCTGGTGATGTGCTATACTTGATATCATTCG
Source organism: Eurosta solidaginis (assembly GCF_040869045.1). Lineage (NCBI taxonomy): Eukaryota > Metazoa > Arthropoda > Insecta > Diptera > Tephritidae > Eurosta > Eurosta solidaginis. The sequence continues at coordinate 104,943,429 of NC_090319.1, forward strand.
CTATAATATTTTTTATTGATAAGCACATTGTTTAATTAAACACCAAGCAATTACACTGAAGTATATCCGCATCACCTGAAAATATGAGTGTCACTGCGTATACGTAACATTTTATTATTACGTATAAACAAATAAAAAAAATTAGCAATAAAATAATATTGCGACTATAAACTGAGATATAACCTATCCTATATTTCAAGCTAGATCAAACTACACACGGGGTGTAAAACAAGTTCAAAATCGGTTCAGTAGTTTAGGAGTCCACCGCGGCCAAAAATTTTGTGACAAGTGTTTTTTATATATTAAAATAAGATATTTTAGCAATGAAACCATTTAAGAAAAATTAATTGTTTTTACAAAAGTTGGTGTCCCAAATGTTCGTTTATCTAAAAATTTTTAAACAAAAGCTGCTACTTTCATATATTAGCAGGGATTTTATAATATGTACATACATAACTTCACTAATGGATTACGTCTATTTTTACCCCCTCCGGTGACAGGTATAAAACGTATTATAATTTGCATATATACAAAGATATTGTTAGTTTTTTTTTACATAACAGCAATGGTGGAATATTAGGTGTCTCAACCTATCTATTAGAACTAGAAATCTCCAGATGGGTTTTTCAGAATGTTTCAGCAAAGATGAAATATTGCGTACGACTGTCCCACCTGTGACGATGGAACATCCCACCTATAAACAGTCAAAAATCCCACATGTAATTTGTATGGGAAAATGAAAGTCGCGATGATGCTGTTCTTAACTCTTTCGATCGTCTTTGCCCATTCGTATAATAAATATGATCTTGCAGCGAAGACTTTGGGTTTTTTCACGGTAAGGTGTAATATCGACAAAAAAACCGAACATTCTGATATATCGATTTCAGTGGCATAACAATAGGGTGGCAGGGCTGGCAAAATGCCACTGGCCCCCGACCCAATATTTTTTTTCATATCACTGGTATAGGGATTGTCAAAAAGAGATGGCAAACGCAAAATGTAACCAACACATTGACAGTTATTTACTTTTATTTTTATTTTTCCGCAACACACAAGAATTACAAAGTTTTATGTTTTCTCTCCATTCCATTTGCCTAATACCAACACACAGATATTGACAATCTGAACAAAGGTATGTTGTTGCTGTAGAGATGAGCCAACCATATAGTTGAACCATGGTTTTATATCTAATAAAGGAAGTGAGTCTTCAACTTTGATAACAATAAAAACACTAAACCCTACTACATGGGCAGGACGTTGTGATGTCTTTTTTGCTTTAAAAGTTCGGTTTGTTGAAGGCCCAAATGCGCTAACGAAAACATTCTGTTAAACTGCAAATCAAAAAAAAAGATCGAAACTTACAATTTTGTTATGTTATTGGTTTTCCATTGCAAGATCCTACTTACTATCGATGCAACCTCTAAAGCACTTCAGTCTAAAGCCACCGATCTTTCAAATGCCTTTGAACGTTTGAAAACTTTTCTAGAAGAATTGAAAAGGCATCGACAACAATTTGAAAATTTAGAAATGGAAGCGAATGGTGTAGCAGAAAAATGGTTAATCACCCTTGAATTTTCTAAAACTCGCCAGAGGATGGTAAAGCGCTCGTTTGAGGAGCTTTTGCCAAGGTTAGCATCTCCAAGATCCGGAAAATTTGTTCAAACTGAACATATTTTTTCGAGTATTGGACTCATTATAAACCAACTGATTGAAATTGTTTCCAATTCCAGTGTTTTGCAGCCTTCCACTTTAAAAGTTTTAAATAACACTGATCTATTAAAAACAGCTCTGGAATTGGTTGAGATATGTATATAAAACAAGTAAGGAAGGCTAAGTTCGGGTGTAACCGAACATTAAATACTCTGCTGAGAGTTTTTGAGACAAAATAAGGGAAAATCACCATTTAGCAAAATGAACCTAGGGTAACCCAGGAATGTGTTTGTATGACATGGGTTTCAAATGGAAGGTATTAAAGAGTATTTTAAAAGGAGTGGGCCATAGTTCTATAGGTGGACGCCATTTCGGGATGTCGCCATAAAGGTGGACCTGAGGTCACTCTAGAATGTGTTTGTACGATATGGGTATCAAATGAAAGGTGTTAATGGGTATTTTAAAAGGGAGTGGGCCTTAGTTCTATAGGTGGACGCCTTTTCGAGATATCGCCATAAAGGTGGACCAGGGGTGACTCTAGAATGTGTTTGTAGGATATGGGTATCAAATGAAAGGTGTTAATGGGTATTTTAAAAGCGAGTGGGCCTTAGTTCTATAGGTGCACGCCGTTTCGAGATATCGCCATAAAGGTGGCCCAGGGCTGACTAAAATGCGTTTGTACGATATGGGTATCAAATTAAAGGTGTTAATTATTATTTAAAACGTAGTGGGCCTTAGTTCTATAGGTGGACGCCTTTTCGAGATATCGCCTTAAGGGTGGACCAGGGGTGACTCCAGAATGTGTTTGTACGATATGGGTATCAAACTAAAGGTATTAATGAGGGTTTTAAAAGGGAGTTGCCCTTAGTTGTATATGTGAAGGCGTTTTCGAGATGTTGATGAAAATGTGGACCAGGGTGACCCAGAACATCTTCTGTCGGGTACCGCTAATTTATTTATATATGTAATACCACGAACAGTATTCCGGCCAAGATTCCAAGGGCTTTTGATTTCGCCCTGCAGAACTTTTTCCTTTTCTTCTACTTAATATGGTAGGTTTCACACCCATTTTACAAAGTTTTTCCTAAAGTTATATTTTGCGTCAATAAACCAATCCAATTACCATGTTTCATCCGTTTTTTCGTATTTGGTATAGAATTATGGCATTTTTTTCATTTTTCGTAATATTCGATATCTGAAAAGTGGGCGTGGTCATAGTCGGATTTCGCCGATTTTGTGAGTTCAGGTAAGTACGTGAACCAAGTTTAGTAAAGATATGTCGATTTTTGCTCAAGTTATCGCGGTAACAGCCGAGCGGAAGGACAGACGGTCGACTGTGTATAAAAACTGGGCGAGGCTTCAACGGATTTCGCCCATTTTCACAGGAGAAAGTTATCGTCATAGAATCTATGCCCCTACCAAATTTCACAAGGATTGGTAAATTTTTGTTCGACTTATGGCATTAAAAGTATCCTAGACAAATTAAATGAAAAAGGGCGGAGCCACGCCCATTTTGAAATTTTCTTTTATTTTTGTATTTTGTTGGACCATATCATTACCGGAGTTGAATGTTGACATAATTTACTTATATACTGTAAAGATATTAAATTTTTTGTTAAAATTTGACTTAAAAAAAAAAGTCTTTTATTTTTGTATTTTGTTGGACCATATCATTACCGGAGTTGAATGTTGACATAATTTACTTATATACTGTAAAGATATTAATTTTTTTGTTAAAATTTGACTTAAAAAAAAAGTTTTTTTTTTAAGTTGGCGTGTTCGTCGTCCAATTTTGGTAATTTTTCAAAACTTTTAAATTACCTTCTTTTAAAAGTGGGCGGTGCCACGCCCATTGTCCAAAATTTTACTAATTTTCTATTTTGCGTCATAAGGTCAACGCACCTACCAAGTTTCATCGCTTTATCCGTCTTTGATAGTGAATTATCGCACTTTTTCGGTTTTTCGAAATTTTCGATATCGAAAAAGTGGGCGTGGTTGTAGTCCGATTTCGTTAATTTTAAATAGCCATCTGAGATGAGCGCCCGGGAACCTACATACCAAATTTCATCAAGATACCTCAAAATTTAATCAAGTTATCGTGTTTAGGGACGGACGGACGGACGGACGGACATGGCTAAATGATATTCTTTTTTCGCCCAGATCATTTTGATATATAGATGTCTATATCTATCTCGATTAGTTTATGCCGTTACGGATTACCGTTATGCGAACAAAGTTAATATACTCTATGAGCTCTGCTCAGCTGAGTATAAAAAAAGGCATATCTGAATCATTTATCAGATAAACTCGCAGTTTTCAACCCATTTTCAGAGACGAAATAGAAAAATTGTAGTGTAATAGAGACCTTCCTGATTTATTAATAAAAAAAAAAACCATTTAATGTCTTGCAGCTTTCTTGACGTATGCCCTGCATTACTGTTATCTGTTATTTCTTACAATTCCTGTGACTACAGCTTGTGCTTGACGATCATTTTCGAAACTTAAATTGATAAAAACTTGCTTAAGAAACTCTAATGGGCAAGACAGTACTTGGCTATTTTGTCTATTGACAAATCTATAGCCCGATCTTTAAACTTTAATGATGTTGTAGACACTTTTGCGGAACAGAAATCTCTAAAAAAATATTTTTCTTAATAAATATCTTCTTGAAATGAAATTGTTATTTTTATTTAATTGTAAATGCATTCAGGGTTCCAAACTGGGCTAGCATTGGCTACAGACCATTCTCTCTTGCCTAAGAGATGAGGCCTATGACCATTAGTGGGGCATACGAGTATACAACGTATAATTGAGTACGCTGAAAATCTCGAAGTTTATTAAAATTAAACTGAATACAACGTGACGATTTTATTGATAGGGTCCCATCAAGATAATTTGCCACGGACCCCAGATGGTATAGTTACGCCACTACTTGTCTGTTTATGCGTGTATTTATGTGTATGTGTGTGCGTTTGTATACGTGTACTTACTGCTATATGTTTAATTAATGATAATTTATACACAAATTTAATGAGTGACTAACCATGCAGCACGCGTTCAAATAACTACATGACAAATAAATAATTAATAGATTTTATGGTTTGCGCACTCGCATTTATGCAGGTGTATTAACGTTTTTAGTGCTCAGCCGCAGAATTGCATTATTAAACTTAATCGATTTTGTGTATTAATTTATGTTTCCACCGATTGGCGATTATCACAACTTAATAATCTGCAAACGTAAGAGTGCATAATGTAAAAGTTTTTCGATTTGCAGTTACGTAAGTAATGAGTTCACTTATTTAGCTATTTTTAATTCTATCCGCATTCAATTGTGTACTTCCAGTTTTCCACTTCTATTATAATTTAAATTTTTAGGCGCTAGCATTTTTACTATAACATAATTGACAGTGATATGGCCTATTCTAACTCCACGTCGTGGATTTGGGGAAGGTGTGTTCATGATCATCTTCCTATGTAACACCGTACCCGCACATTGCGTATTCTACCATTTCATTCAGGTAACCTAGCCATTTACAAAACCTCCTAATGCCCCAAATGTCTCGTCTCTATTTTCTTGCGTAACGACATGCAATCTCTTACCCCATCTGATTTTCTGCTTCCCATGAACTTCTTTATTCCAACGACAACTGGGTCAGTTAAATTTTAATGGTGGCCATCTGTACGGCTGCTACTGATACGGTACGGTCAGTGAAGGCTACTCTAAGCGCTGCTGTACGCTGCACAGATGTGAAGATTTTACAGAGGTCCTTTATCTTAAATGTTTTTATTGGAGTTGGAGATATAGAGATCCGGTACGTTTAGGTAACAAGCACCATTAAGGTACTAGCTCTACCATCTCGGAAACGATTTTATATGACCACATTGACGGCCCTATAGAGTCTAGACCATCCCGTCCCCCATCCCCTTGTTCCATGAGGATCTTGGGATAAATATATGTTCGATATATTCATATTCGTAACAGGATTAGTTCTCCAATATTTTCATTACCCTGGAGATTAGCTTCGCAACAAAGGTTTTCTGGCACGAAAATCAAAGGAGTCGTGCGCCAAGTACGCCGCGAAGAACCAAATTTGTTTGCTCTCCCATTCGTGACAGATGCTTATCCTCGCTACTAAAATAAACTAAAAACAAAATTTTACGAAAGGGGAATGATTTTTGGCCATAGGAATCAGCATGATCATTTGAAGTCAGTGCCTGAGGCTTCGTCTAATTCTACTGGCTCTGCGAGCTTGGTAGCAGCTATGACCGTTACGTCATGTTTTGTGAAATGCACCCCTGGTCTATAGAAAGTTTTCAGCTTTCCTCCACATAACAATTAAGTTTATTTGAGTAGGTCCTAATGAAGAAAATGTGTGTGCTACACAAAAAAGCATGCGATGACTTGATTCCCACCTCCAAGCTCAGTGGACCATTCTACTTTTATTTAGTTGGTACGTTTTTTTGGAATTTTCAAAGAATTTTATTGTTTTTGCTATTTTACACTATACATGCTTACATACTTAAATACCAGTTTTGCCGTTTGGAAACGTTTAGTCAGTTGAGGCGTTTTAATGTGATTTAAAGCATAACTTTACATTTTGTCAGACTCAACCATTCGGAAGGGGAAAAATTAACTTATGAGCATACAGAAATGAAATATATTAGCAAAGCGCTGTTGGATTATAACATAATATACCCCATTGTATATTGCATCGATTATCAATGTAATTCAAATTAGTTAAATAAGTTCATTTTGAATTTTAAGAATTATTTTGACCCTTCATTAAAAACGTAGAGCTCTTGGTCTTATTTCAGAAATGTTCGCCAGTCTCCAGACGGATTTGTTCGCTATTAGGTTAGGTAAACACATTTACTCGCACCTGTACTGGCTGTAATCCCCTTGAATATTTGGCAGAACTGGTTATAAATAAAGGCAAGAAAAATATTTGCATGAGAATCTCTCAAATTAAGAACTGCTTTTTCTTTCCGCTATAAATCACTTTCAACTTTTTGTTGGAAAAATAAAAGACAACCCGCTTTACAGCACCAAGTGTTGTGCATCAGGCGCGAATAATAGCACAACAACAAACATATTTATACTTACAAATACGTCTTTACTTAACAGCCCTTTAATGGGCGATGCAACAAAATTTTATGTAAAACAAAAAACAAATTGAGGCACTTACAAAAAACATTACACACACCTACAAATTAAAATTGCCACTCCTTAAAATGTGAAAACAAAAAACACCATAATTTTCTAAGAAAATTTTTTCTATGTTATTATTTCAAAGCAACAAAGAGCAAAAGAAGAAGAAAAATAAACAAACAAAATAAATACAAAACAAGTAAGGAAGGCTAAGTTCGGGTGTAACCGAACATTACATACTCAGCTGAGAGCTTTGAAGACAAAATAAGGGAAAATCACGGTTTTACAAAATTAACCTAGGGTAACCCTGGAATGTGTTTGTATGACATGGGTTTCAAATGGAAGGTATTAATGAGTATTTTAAAAGGGAGTGGGCCTTAGTTCTATAGGTGGACGCCTTTTCGAGATATCGCCATAAAGGTGGACCAGGGGTGACTCTAGAATGTGTTTGTACGATATGGGTATCAAATGAAAGGTGTTAATGATTATTTAAAACGTAGTGGGCCTTAGTTCTATAGATGGACGCCTTTTTGAGACATCGCCATAAGGGTGGGCCAGGGGTGACTCCAGAATGTGTTTGTACGATATGGGTATAAAACTAAAAGTATTAATGAGGGTTTTAAAAGGGAGTTGCCCTTAGTCGTTTTCGAGATATCTACCAAAATGTGGAACAGGGTGACCTAGAACATCATCTGTCGGATACCGCTAATTTACTTACATATTTAGTACCAGGAATAGTATTCCTGCCAAAATTCCAAGGGCGTTTGATTTCGCCCTGCAGAACTTTTGTCATTTTCTTCTACTTAATATGGTAAGTGTCACACCCATTTTACAAAGTTTTTTCTAAAGTTATATTTTGCGTCAATAAACCAATCTAATTACCATGTTTCATCTCTTTTTTCATATTTGGTATAGAATTATGGCATTTTTTTCATTTTTCGTAATTTTCGATATCGAAAAAGTGAGCGTGGTCATAGTCGGATTTCGGCCATTTTTTATACCAAGATAAAGTGAGTTCAGATAAGTACGTGAACTAAGTTTAGTAAAGACATGTCAATTTTTGCTCAAGTTATCGTTTTAACGACCGAGCGGAAGGACAGACAGACGACTGTGCATAAAAACTGGGCGTGGCTTCAACCGATTTCGCCCATTTTCACAGAAAACAAATTTCAGAAGGATTGGTAAATTTTTGTTCGATTTATGGCCTTAAAAGTATTCTAGACGAATTAAATGAAAAAGGGCGGAGCCACGCCCATTTTCAAATTTTCTTTTAGTTTTGTGTTTTGTTGCACTATATCATTACTGGAATTGAATGTTGACATAATTTACTTATATACTGTAAAGATATTCAATTTTTTGTTAAAATTTGACTTTTAAAAAATTTTTTTTTAAAGTGGGCGTGTTCCTAATCCGATTTTGCTAATTTTTCCTTAGCACACATATAGTAATAGGAGTAACGTTCCTGCCAAATTTCATCATATCTTCAACGACTGCCAAATTACAGTGGGCGGTGCCACGCCTATTGTCCAAAATTTTACTAATTTTCTATTCTACGTCATAAGGTCAACCCACCTACAAAGTTTCATCGCTTTAACCGTCTTTGGTAATGAATTATCGCACTTTTTCGGTTTTTCGAAATTTTCGATATCGAAAAAGTGGGCGTGGTTATGGTCCGATTTCGTTTATTTTAAATAGCGACCTAAGATGGGTGCCCAGGAACCTACACAATTTTATCAAGATACCTCACAATTTACTCAAGTTATCGTGTTTACGGACGGACATGGCTAAATTAATTTCTTTTTTCGCTCAGATCATTTTGATATATAGAAGTGTATATCTATCTCGATTAGTTTATGCCGTTACGGATTACCGTTATGCGAACAAAGTTAATATACTCTGTGAGCTCTGCTCAGCTGAGTATAATAAGTAAGCGGTGTAGTTCCAATATTGATATAAATAAAGGAACTATTGTAATGTAAAAATTAATATATTTTATTAACGCTTAAAAATCGGTTGTACATTAATCGAATTTTCACAAGAATGAAAATTTTTGAAGTAAACAAAATTCAAAATTGAAAATTAAAAATACATGAGTACATTTAAAAAATAACAAAATTACAAAGTAAAATATTGTAAAGTTAAAATTATAAACAAACCCTACAATACTCCCCCTTGAAGAAAAATCAACATCAAACAAATTAAAAGTAACTCCCTTTTTAAGTGTATTGTTAGTGTTGTTTGTATCTGTTGTTTCAATTATTGCTGGTTTTAATCTGTCAATTGGAATAGTTTTAATAGTATCATTGATTTCCAATTTAAAATATTTTTGTTCTTTTTCCACAATTTTGTAAGGTCCCTCATATGGTTGCTGTAATGAGCGTTTATCTATAACTCGAACAAATGCAAATTTTCAAGTTTGAAGATCTTTTGGAACATAAATTCCTGTATCACAATTTCTATGATGACTTAAATTTGATTTAATATTCCGAAAATGTTCACGTAAACTACTTAAAATTTCAGTTGATGAACTATTCTCAGCTGATGGAACAACAAGTTCCCCTGGTAAACGTACATTTTGACCAAAAACCATTTCCGCCGGTGTAGCTGAAATATCCTCTTTGTAAATAGATCGCAACTCAAATAGTATGACAGGTAACTCGTCATACCAATTGTTTGATCCATCTCTAGCCATTATAGTAACTTTTAGCTGCCTATGAAACCTTTCAACCATACCATTTCCTTGAGGGTGATAAGCCGAAGTAGTAATATGATGACTACCGAGTAATTTGATTAACTCTAAAAACAATTTTGATGTGAATTGGCTACCTTCGTCGGTGGTTATTTTCAATGAAACTCCAAAACGAGATATATATTCTTTGAAAAATTTGTTCGCAATTGTTGACGCTGAGATATCTTTTAGAGCATATGCCTCTGGCCAACGAGTAAATCTATCAATTATTGTTAAAATAAAACGATGTCCTTTCGAAATAGGTAACGGTCCAATTATATCTAGATGTATATGCTCAAATCTATTCTTAGGAATGGGAATTTTGACAACAGGAGACTTTGTGTGACGATAAACTTTGGATTTTTGACAGTTTAGACACTCTTTTGACCAACTATTAATATCTTTAGTCATGTTAGGCCAAAAATATTTTTTAATTATGAGTCGTCGTGTAGCTCTTGTACCAGGATGTGCAATTCCATGCAGCATGTCAAATACCGTCTTCCGTAATTTACTCGGTACAAATGGTCTAGGTGTTTCTCCAGAAACTTCACACCAAATATTGAAATTTAAGATAGGTATATTAATTAACTTCAAATTTAAAAATTGTATTTTAGATATTAGTTCGTTTAAATCACTGTCATTTTGTTGTTCGCTTTGTAAAATTTTGAAATTCAACTCTGTATTGTTATTGCATTAACCTCGAAAGCTCTAGATAGCGTATCTGCTACAACATTGGATTCTCCTTTAATGTATTGTATGTCATCAGTAAATTGTGCTATAAACTCCAAATATCTCGTTTGTCTGGGACTCCGTTCTGTTTTTGAATTTAAAGCTGTAGTTAAAGGTTTGTGGTCCGTAAAAACTGTAAATTGTCGTCCTTCCAAAAGATATCGAAAATGTTTTATATCTAAATAAATTGCCAATAATTCCCTATCAAATGCGCTGTATTTAATTTCGGTTGGAGAAAGTTTTTTAGAAAAGAATGCAAGAGGTTCAATTTTGTTATTATACGTTTGTTGTATAACACCACCAATAGCCGTATTAGATGCATCTACTGTTAAAGATAATTTGGCATCTTTGTTAAAATGATTTAACAATATCGTAGATGCAAATTTATACTTAATGCATTCAAAAGTTTCACTCGATATATCGTCCCATATTAAAGTTTTGTCACGTTTCTTACTTGTTCTGTTAATTAGATCATAAATTTTGTTCGTAAATTCTGCTAATTTTGGAATATGCCTTTGGTAATAGTTTACCATGCCTATAAATTTTTGGGCTTGCTTAACTGATTTCGGACGTTCGAAATTGCGAATAGCTGCTACCTTTTTACCAGAAGGTCGAATACCTGTACCAGAAATATTATGTCCTAAAAAGTCTATATTTGATACGCCAAAAGTACATTTACTTGGTTTAATGTTTAAACCGTACTCTGAAAGGCGTTGAAAAAGTATACGCAAATGTTTTAAATGTTGTTCTTCGTCTTTACTTGCAATAAGTAAGTCGTAAATATAAGAATATATAAAATCTAAGTCACTGACTATTTCGTTAATGAATCTTTGGAAAGTTTGTGCAGAATTTCTAAGTCCGAAGGGCATTCGCATGAATTCAAACATACCGAAAGGAGTTGTAATCGCAGTTTTATAAATGTCTTCCTCAGCCATAGGAATTTGGTGATATGCTCTAACTAAGTCTAATTTCGAAAATATATTTTTATTACGAAGATTCATATTAAAATCTTGTATGAGTGGTAAAGGATAACGATCCGGCACAGTTACAATATTTAATCTCCTAAAATCACCGCAAGGACGCCAATCATTCAACTCTTTTTTAGGTACTAAGTGAAGTGGAGATGCTACTGAAGAATTTGAAGGCCGACAAATGCCTGTTTTAACTAAAAAATCAAATTCCGTTTTAGCGACTTTGTATTTTATCAGATCTAAGCGCCTGGGTCTAGAAAATGGAAGACTACCTTCCGTTTCAAGTCGATGTACCGTTGTATGTTTAACAGGTTTCGTATAATCTGGTTCTGCAATAAGTGACGGAAACTCTCTTAATAATTTCGTAAATTTATTATCAACCGCAAATAACTTTGGTAAAGAAATGGTATTGACCGAAAGATTTGTTAAGGGACCTACTAAGCGCTTATGTTTCATATCAATAAGGAGACCATATTTACAAAGAAAGTCTGCTCCAATTAAGCCAATATCCGCTATCAAAAATGTAAAGGGAAATTCACGTCTTAAACCTAAATTTACGTTTAAAGCCTTTTCCCGTATGTGGAAATTGTTGAACCATTAGCTGCTGTAAGAACTATATCTGTGCGTTTCGTATGTGGAAATTTACATAATGGTAACACTGAAATTTCTGCTCCACTATCAATCAAAAAATGAACAAGCGACAAGTTGAAAATTTGTTGAATCATTATTATACTCAGTTGAGCAAAGCTCACAGAGTATATTAAGTTTGATTGGATAACGGTTGGTTGTACATATATAAAGGAATCGAGATAGATATAGACTTCCATATATCAAAATAATCAGGATCGAAAACAAATTTGATTGAGCCATGTCCGTCCGTCCGTCCGTTAACACGATAACTTGAGTAAATTTTGAGGTATCTTGATGAAATTTGGTATGTAGGTTCCTGAGCGCTCATCTCAGATCGCTATTTAAAATGAACGATATCGGACTATAACCACGCCCACTTTTTCGATATGGAAAATTTCGAAAAACCGAAAAAGTGCGATAATTCATTACAAAAGACCGATAAAGCGACGAAACTTGGTAGATGAGTTGAAATTATGACGCAAAATAGAAAATTAGTAAAATTTTGGACAATGGGCGTGGCACCGCCCACTTTTAAAAGAAGGTAATTTAAAACTTTTGCAAGCTGTAATTTGGCAGTCGTTGAAGATATCATAATGAAATTTGTCAGGAACGTTACTCTTATTACTATATGTACGCTTAATAAAAATTAACAAAATCGGAGAAGGACCACGCCCACTTTTAAAAAAAAATTTTTTTTAAAGTAAAATTTTAACAAAAAATTTAATATCTTTACAGTATATAAGTAAATTATGTCAAGATTCAACTCCAGTAATGATATGGTGCAACAAAATACAAAAATAAAAGAAAATTTAAAAATGGGCGTGGCTCCGCCCTTTTTCATTTAATTTGTCTAGGATACTTTTAACGCCATAAGTCGAACAAAAATTAACCAATCCTTTTGAAATTTGGTAGGGGCATAGATTTTATGGTGCTAACTGTTTTCTGTGAAAATGGGCGAAATCGGTTTATGTCACGCCCAGTTTTTATACACAGTCGTCCGTCTGTCCTTCCGCATGGCCGTTAACACGATAACTTGAGCAAAAATCGATATATCTTTACTAAACTCAGTTCACGTACTTATCTGAACTCACTTTATCTTGGTATGAACGAAATCCGACTATGACCACGCCCACTTTTTCGATATCGAAAATTACGAAAAATGAAAAAATGCCATAATTCTATACCAAATACGAAAAAAGGGATGAAATATGGTAAGGTAATTGGATTGTTTTATTGAAGCGAAATATAACTTTAGAAAAAACTTTATAAAATAGTTGTGACACCTACCATATTAAGTAGAAGAAAATGAAAAAGTTCTGCAGGGCGAAATAAAAAACCCTTAAAATCTTGGCAGGTATTAAAAAAAAAAAAAAAAAAAATAAAAATAAATTACATATATAAATAAATTAGCGGTATCCAACAGATGATGTTCTGGGTCACCCTGGTCCACATTTTGGTCGATATCTGGAAAACGCCTTCACATATACAACTACCACCACTCCCTTTTAAAACTCTCATTAATACCTTTAATTTGATACCCATATCGTACAAACTCATTCTAGAGTCACCCCTGGTCCACCTTTATGGCGATATTTCGAAAAGGCGAACACCTATAGAACGAATGCCCACTCTCTTTTAAAAATACTCATTAGCACCTTTCATTTGATACCCATATCGTACAAACAAAGTCTAGAGTCACCCCTGGTCCAGAAAGGCCACTCCCTCTTAAAATACTCATTAATTCCTTTCGTTTGATACCCATATTGCACAAACGAATTCTAGAGTCACCCCTGGCCCACCTTTATGGCGATATCTCGAAACGGCGTCCACCTATGGAACTAAGCCCCACGCCCTTTTAAAATAATCATTAACACCTTTCATTTGATACCCATATCATACAAACAAATTCTAAAGTCACCCCTGGTCCACCTTTATGGCGATATCTCGAAAAGGCGAACACCTATAAAACGAAGGCCCACTCCCTTTTAAAAATACTCATTAACACCTTTCATTTGATACCCATATCGTACAAACAAAGTCTAGAGTCACCCCTGGTCCACCTTTATTGCGATACCTCGAAAATGCGTCCACCTATAGAACTAAGGCCCACTCCCTCTTAAAATACTCATTAACTCCTTTCGTTTGATACCCATATTGCACAAACGAATTCTAGAGTCACTCCTGGTCCACCTTTATGGCGATATCTCGAAAAGGGGTCCACCTATAGAACTAAGCCCCACGCCCTTTTAAAATAATGATTAACACCTTTCATTTGATACCCATATCGTACAAACAAAGTCTAGAGTCACCCCTGGTCCACCTTTATTGCGATACCTCGAAAATGCGTCCACCTATAGAACTAAGGCCCACTCCCTCTTAAAATACTCATTAACTCCTTTCGTTTGATACCCATCTTTCACAAACGAATTCTAGAGTCACCCCTGGCCCACCTTTATGGCGATATCTCGAAACGGCGTCCACCTATGGAACTAAGGATTACTCCCTTTTAAAATGCTCATTAACACCTTTCATTTGATACCCATATCATACAAACAAATTCTAAAGTCACCCCTGGTCCACCTTTATGGCGATATCTCGAAAAGGCGAACACCTATAAAACGAAGGCCCACTCCCTTTTAAAAATACTCATTAACACCTTTCATTTGATACCCATATCGTACAAACGCATTCTAGAGTCACCCCTGGTCCATCTTTACGGCGATATCTCGAAAAGGCGTCCATCTATAGAACTTAGGTCCACGCCATTTTAAAATACTCATTAATACCTTTCATTTGATACACATGTCATACAAACACATTCCAGGGTTTCCCTCGGTTCATTTTCCTACATGGTTATTTTCCCTTATATTGTCACCATAGCTCTCAACTGAGTATGTAATGTTCGGTTACACCCGAACTTAACCTTCCTTACTTGTTTTTATTATAAGAACACGGTTGTTCACAATTTCGGGCATTACTTCCAAACTTGTAGTGAAATCTACACAGCTAATTTGCATTATTACGCGAATTGGAACGACGTCTAAATGAATTTGTAAAATAATTTCTGGAATTCGACCGTGATCTAGATTGATTTTGATAAACTTGAGTTTTTATTTCAGATAATTCTATAGAAAATTTTTGAAAATTTTCAAACATCAATGTAGTAGTTTTTACCAAATTTTCAACAACAGAATTTTGCGCTACTGAATTCAAAACCGCGTTAACCGAATATACTTCATTTTTATTTATGACTTCCCAAATATTATCAGCGAGTTTTGTCAATTCATTTATATTAGTTGAATTTGGACTAGCTAAAATCGCACTTAAATTTTTGGGAAGTTTTCTTATCCAAATCTTTTTAAGAATATTTTCACTGAAATTTGAACCTGCAAGTAAAATCAATGATCGATAAAATTCTGAGGGTTTACGATCTCCCATCTCAGAATCACTAAACATTTCATCTAGCTTTGAACTTTCACTTAATGAATGCCTTTCTATTAAGATTTTCTTAAGTTCAGAAAACTTACTAACTTGGGGGAGATTTTGAATAAAATCTAAAACCGTTAAAATTACTTCCTGTGGAAGCGCGGTAATAATATGTTCATATTTTGTGTTTTCTTGCGTTATATTTTTAGTACTAAATTGTGTTTCTGCATGGATAAACCAAGCTTCTGGACAACTAGTCTAAAATTGTGGAAGTTTAATTGATGTTGCGGAAATTTCATTTGATCTTATATTTTCGTAAGGATTCGAAATATGATCAGAAAAATTCTCATTCGGTAAATCAATTAGTGAGTCATTTAAATTGTTTGTGAGTGTAGTTTGTATGTTGTGTGTATTGTTGTGTGGGGAGTGAAACATATTAACCGTTTTGAAAAAGAAAGTTAGAGAATAAAATAGCAAATTTGAAAAGGGATGACAAAAAGTCGTTCCCTGTTAGAAAATCAAAAAAACAAAATTAATCTAAATCAGTAAAACAGTTATATAATTTATATTAAATAAATACTATACTGAATTGAAGGAAGAGTTCACAATTTAAAATTTTTCAATTTTGCTACTACCTTATAGAATGTAAATAGTCCTATATAAGTTACCAATTGAATGTAAATAAATTGACTTAATTACTCGAGATTTAGTATCAAAATGAAATTGTTTTTGAGATGCAGGAAGATGAAATTGTTGCTGGTAGTGTATCAGAAGTATCATTTACGTTGTGTAATTCTTACTTTATTAACAATAACGGTAGCGAAAGTGACGGAAGTGTCATTGATAACATCAGACGTTGTTAAGGTTGATATAATCAATGATCGTTATTGCTATGAAACCAGCTCTATCTCAATTCTAGGCGCAGCAACATAGACGGTATATACGAAGACGCACACAGCTAATAGCGTTCAGAACAATAATCGTAGTGACCAATTGTGAATGCAATGTTTGTATATCGTCATAAAATTTGTTGTAATATAAGCTCCTCAATGTATCTGCAACTGGATCTAGAATTTTGCTGTAATATTAGCTCTTCTATGTATCTGCAACTGCATCTGTTGTAATATTAGTCGTATGTTAAACCGTTATAATGCCAAGAAATGATATACGATGACCGATATGGATACGATTATCCCACATTCAAAAACAATTAATCTACTGGACAAAGGCGGTATCGCCAATTGTAGTTCCAATATTGATATAAATAAAGGAACTATTTTAATGTAAAAATTAATATATTTTATTAACGCTTAAAAATCGGTTGTACATTAATCGAATTTTCACAAGAATGAAAATTTTTGAAGTAAACAAAATTCAAAATTGAAAATTAAAAATACATGAATACATTTAAAAAATAACAAAATTACAAAGTAAAATATTGTAAAGTTAAAATTATAAACAAACCCTACAAGCGGCTTTGAAAACAATAAAACTAAGTGAGCCAGTCGCTTCCTGCATGTTTTTATTTAAACAAATAAGTTTGTTAGTTTGTATAAATTGTTGTGCTGGGTTTATGGTATTGTTGTTGTGCTTATACAGTTATGTATGCAATAACATATATGTGGGCTGTTTGTTATGTAAGTCAGCCGTTTATTGGAAGGAAACGCTGTATCGGATGTACCCAACTGTCTGTTTTATTTCCGTTCGCTGTTTAAAATTATACTAAGCGTTACTTATAACTTTCTATTACATCTACATATGTATGTATGTATGTATGTATGTATGTATGTATATGTTCATATGTTTACGCAAACATATGCACATTTAAATTTAATATATACATATATATATCAACTAAATATTTTGTTTGAGCCACCAAAGGCCTATCGAATAAATGGAATACTGCAAAGTTTAATTTAATTTATTCACTTCAGATTTTCTAAACAACGAAATTTCACATTCTTGTAAACCTTTGACAAACTATTATTCGTTTGAAAACATCAAACGGAAATAGAGACATGTGGTCAAACAATTATAAATATTGAGTGTAAAGGTTTGACATACAATAACTGCTCTAAGTGCGATATTGACCTTACGTAGATATGACCTGACTTTAGAATCATAGCTTAAGGTTATGTTTACTTAATTTTGCAAGGCACTGACAAATTGTTTAGGCTGCAGGCAGACTAGTTTCAAAGGACTGTTATTTTCGGAAAAATTTCTCTGAACCCTTTACTGTTACAACAAAAACATTTACTTAGTTGCAGTGGCCTTATCAATATTTTAGCTGGCATATTTGATGCAACTCCTACTTCTATTAAATAAAATAAATAAACAAAATGCTCAATAAACCCCCGAAGACAATTTAGATCGAGTTTCCCTTCAAACTTGCGTTGTGCTCATTTTTAATATTTCCTACAAGTTGGTGGCACGCAACCTACATGTTTTTCGTGGGCTACGAACGGCATCTGCAAGGGGATGAGTTTTCACTGAGAAGAATACACTCGGAGTGTTTGCCAAATAATTGACATGGGGCGACCTCACTTAAGAAACACTTTTTTGTGAGGATCTACGGTATGGTAGGCGGAGCGCTCAACCACCATACGACGGCGGCAGCCATGTATTAGCCAAGGTTTAATACCCAATTGTATACCAATCATATTCAGTGGTATGAATCTGTGTGATGACTGAGATGTTTTACGCAGTCAGACTACGCAGAAATCAGTAGATAAATCGCAGTACAGCTGATAAAATTGTCATTTCCTTCAATTTTTTCTAATGCAAACAAGCCTATCATGGGCAATTTTAACGAAATGAGTTTTAGATGGTAAAATGATCTCTGATTGAGCTTTCATACATGACATTAATGTCAGCTTTAAAACTTAGCTCAAACGGTATTAATTTCCATTTTGAAAATGTTTATATTATCAATCAAAAGCAAAGCCCTCTATCAGCATACATTTCTATATCCAGTTATACTTATGCATAGGTACCAGAGCTTTAATCTGATAGCGGTGGGGTACAATGATGTAAAAGGGTCGAAATAGAAAAAACCTCCGTTTACCAATATTATCAGTGTGAAAAAACATTTGATTGAGCCAGGCTTATCTGTGCGTCCGTCCACGGTTACCGTTTTTGATAATATATACCAGGAGAACTAAGATCATGGCTTTCCATCTCATCTAGTGCTTTACCCACTATTAAAAGGCCTGATTCTCAAAATATGGTGCAACATTAACGCTGTATCCAAAAAACTAATATTTTTTTGTTCTGCAGAGACCCTTATCGGAAATTTTTTTTATAAAAAGACATTTTCATTCAAATCGCAACAAGCTACGTGAGACTTTTTAACTAACATAAGCAGAGTTTGGAACAAAAAACCAATTTGAATACACATCGGGATTTTTCGTCACCTATTGGGGCACTTCATATAATTGGCAATTTACAATAGGTATAACTGGGCTTTTTGCAGATAGGGGTACTAAATATAAGCCGACGTTAAATATCGTTGATTATTAAGGGAAAGGAGCAAGGATGTACATTCGTTAATTTTTGCAGAATTTTCTTTTTGCCAGAGCTGCAAATGGCCTCAAAAATAGGAGCGCTTCGGTTCAGCGGTTCGAACCACTTAGGCGAAAATTAAAACGGTTCTGAACCGCCGAACCGGTTCGGTTCAATCCTTTTTACTAAGTGGTAAATTACAAATGACATACATATCTAATTGCAAAGATTGCATTCAGATCGCTGTTGCTAAAGGAAATTGGGATTAAATTTACCTTCAGGTATAAAATTACATTGTAGGGGCTTTAAAACTGTTTCTAAACGGTCTATCATGGATCGGCTGCATATTGCAGGAGGATTACACATTCCATCTGTAGACATGGTGGCGAACAGCATAGTGTTAACAAATGTAAAGATACCCAAAGTTTCGAGGCCGGCTTGGCAGTTGGAGACCATGCGAACATTATACAGCGCCATCAAACATTGGAAAAACAACCTACAGGTGGAGCTTAACACCAGGTGCTGTAAAAGCGGGACAAATCTAAAATCGTATACTGCTGTGGTTCCAAACTGATTGATATGGTAGGCTTTGCGGTTGAAGTGTTTATCAGACCGAAGTAGTAACCGTGACCAAAACTAATCAGTAGTAGCCCTGAAGCAAAATTGCTTAAACAGTAGCTGCGTGAACTTTTATATTAACATCCAAGCAGCAATTTAGGCAATAATCTCGCATAGCATATCAGAGTCGGGACCTGGAGAAACAGACATATATATTGGGTCCCCGGGCAAATCGAAAAAGAAGGATATGAAAAATCGGGGGAGCTGGCCAAGAGTCCCTCGAAGCTTGCGCGTATAGTACGTTCCAATTAGAATGGGCGGAATAAATAAATAAGGACAGAGTTGTACATGATCCGTCAAGCGGAAATGGCGTTAAACCGGGGACGGGCTGTATTGAAGATCATGTGCACCTAAGGACACCAAAGTTACTTTCATCACTAAAAGCGTACCACTTTTTTTGTAGTTTTTGTTTAGTTTTTTGAATTTTTAAATAAATTCGGTTCACTTAGTGGTATGGTTCAAAGCCCCAAAACAACCTATTCTTCGGTTCTTGTTTTTGTAATTTTTATACCTTTCATGAACATGAAATAGTATATTAATCTTGGACCGATGTTTGTAACGTTGAGAAATATAGAAGATAGACTCACCATTAAGTATACCGAATTGATCAGGGCGACGAACTGAGTTTATATAGCCATGTCCGTCTGTCCGCCCGTCGGTCTGTTTGAAACTAGTCCCTCAAATTTTGAGATATCTCAATGAAATTTGACGCAAGGATGCATTTTTGTATTATATTAGACATTTGTCGGATCCGGTAGGATCGGACCACTATAACATATATCTCCCATACAAGCGATCGTTCAGATAAGACGATTTTGGTCATTCCTGTCGCAATTTAGAAAGTATAAGCGTGAAACTCGGTGATATATATTCTAATATATTATAGAAGATTTCCTGTAAAAATCATTTCGATCGGAGCTATATACAATATATATCCCATACAACCGATCGTTCAGATAAGGGGGTTTTTTGCCATTTTTTATTTTATATTTATCTTAAAAATCGTTTAGGTGTGTACATCTATTCACTATATATTTCTTATCTTATACATCCGATTATTTGGAGATTACGAACGGGATAAGATTATTGTTCAACCCCATTCATGAAAGGTATGAAGTCTTCGGCACAGCGCTTACAACGTTTTTTAGCCGCTCATTCATTTAAGCTGTGATTAAATGTTTTCGTCTATTTTCTATTGTGCGTCGTAGCCCAATTAAAAATCTTTATAATTTAACCTTCACATTTTTTAGAAATGTTCATGGCCTCGCTTATCTTACGTGAGGATTACGACATCAAATTAGTGTTTCACCTTGCTAATTAATTAAAGAGCAAACAGTACTTAGTATAAACTCATAAACATGAGGGACTGCACACTAATAAAGTGATGATAGTTATATCAGAACCAGAAGTGGGTGGGACAAATGCAAATTTCGACTTGTGATAACTTTATAAATCTTGGATAAGTAATTTGTTTCGAAAAGAATGAAGCAAATTTTTTTTAAGACTTCATTCTTTTTTACAGTTTAATTAAAAACTTGCACGAGGTCTAATCTTTGAGAGGATATCTCAATTACACATGTACTTCACATAATTTCGATTAACTCCTAAAAGGAATGTAAGCAATCTTATACTATGTTTAAACAGAAAAATAAATTGAGGCAATTTCGACTTAAATTGAGTGGTGTTCATACAACTCAATTTAGCTTACACAATAGTGATTTTATAGCTGGTTGGCTTATCTCTACATCGACAACATACCTTTGTTCAGGTTGTAGAAATGTGCGTATTGGTATTAGGCGAATGCAATGGAGTGAAAACATAAAACTTTGAAATTTTTGTGTGTTGTGTGAAAATATTTTCAATGTTTTGGTATCATTCTGAGTTTGCGATCTGCTTTTGAAAATCCCTACTCCAGTGAAATGAAAAAAAAATGAAATCAGTTGATGAGATGAGCCAATCATATATTTGAGCCATGCGTAACTGATGTTTAAATCTAATCAATAAACACACTTTACAGGATTGCATTTGCAGTTTGAAACAATTTATTACGCAATTTTTTTAAAATTGGCAATTTATTATTACAATTTATTATATGATAAATTGCTAATTTGGTGTGTGTTTGTACATAGTATTATTACATCGTGGCGAGTTAATATTTTCAGCATATTATTTTGCTTAATTAATAAAGTTTGTTGTGTAATCAATACTTCTTTGGAAATTTTAAAATGTACAGATGTAAGTAAGTATGTATTTGTATTAGAGATACTGCGAATGGGGATTTTGAACATTCACGGATGCGAATTTTAATGCGGATGTCAAGTTTATTTGAAAAATAGTTTAGTATGAAGCGATTGATGTACACAAGGGTATTATAACTTAGATTGGATAACGATATTAAGTAAGGATAACGATAGTGCGAAATGGCATAAAGGAATCGAGATATGTATAGGCTTCCATGTATCAAAATTATCAGCATCGAAAAATTTTGATGTAACCATTTCCGTCCGTTACCTCACCCAGTCCATCGGAACCAAAGAGCGATAAACTGATGAAACATTATATTTGGATTGACCTTATGATACGATGTAGAAACCTGCTAATGGGCGTAGCATCGCCTATGTATATCTAGCAGAATACTTTTTCTAAGCCATTCATCCTAAGCCGTTTAAGATATAATGTTGAAATTTGGCAGGGAGGTTGTCCTTATCTTCATACATTCACTTTAAGAAAATTAACAAAATCGGATGGCGACCACGCCCACTTTTAAACAAATCGTTATCGACATTTCGAGAAATTGGAAAAATGCGGTAACTCTATACCAAAGATAGGATGCTGGAACTTGATATGTTAGTTGACCTTATTAGAAGAAATTAATTAAAAAAGTTTTGCAACTCGCAAACCAAACGCCATTGAAGATATCATGTTGAAATTTGGCATAGAGATTGCCTCTCCTAATCTCCTAAGAAATCGATATGGAAATTTGGATAATTCAAAAGATGCTATCCTTCGACACCAAAGAGTGATAAAGTGATGAAATTTAATAGGTCATTTACTTTAGGACGAGAAAAACAAATTTTGAAAAATTTTTGTAAATGGACGTGACGCGGTGCCACAATTAGAAGAAGAAAATTTACAAAAAATTTTAAAATAAATAAAAATAGAAGAAAATTTGAAAGTTTTGCAAGCCGTAAATCAAAAGCCGTTGCAAATTTGCAGATTTATAATTTTTATACTCAGCTGAGCAGAGCTCACAGAGTATATTAACTTTATTCGCATAACGGTAACCCGTAACGGCATAGACTAATCGAGATAGATATAGACGAAAAAAGAAATTCATTTAGCCATGTCCGTCCGTCCGTCCGTCCCTAAACACGATAACTTTAGTAACTTTTGAGGTATCTTGATGAAATTTGGTACGTAGATTTCTGGGCGCTCATCTCAGATCGCTATTTAAAATGAACGAAATCGGACTACAACCACGCCCACTTTTTCGATATCGAAAATTTCGAAAAACCGAAAAAGTGCGATAATTCATTACCCAAAAAGGGATATAGCGATGAAACTTGGTAGGTGCGTTGACCATATGACGCAAAATAGAAAATTAGTAAAATTTTTGACAAAGGGCGTGGCACCGCCTACTTTTAAAAGAAGATAATTTAAAAGTTTGCAAGCTGTAATTTCGCAGTCGTTGAAGATATCATGATGAAATTTGGCAGGCACGTTCCTCCTATTACTATATGTATGCTAAATGAAAATTAGCAAAATCGGATGACGAACACACCCACTTTAGAAGAATTTTTTTTTAAAGTCAAATTTTAACAAAAAATTTAATATCTTTACAGTATATAAGTAAATTATGTCAACATTCAAATCCAATAATGATAGGGTGCAAAAAAAAACCACAAATATAAGAGAAAATTTCAAAATGGGCGTGGCTCCGCCCTTTTTCATCTAATTCGTCTAGAATACTTTTAAGGCCATAAGTCGAACACAAATTTACCAATACTTGTGAAATTTGGTAGGTGCATGGATTCTATGACGATAACTATGGGCGAAATCGGTTGAAGCCATGCCCAGTTTTTATACACAGTCGACCGCCTGTCCTTCCGCTCGGCCGTTAACACGATAACTTGAGCAAAAATTGATATATCTTTACTAAACTTAGTTCACGTACTTATCTGAACTCACTTTATCTTGGTATAAAAATGGCCGAAATTCGACTATGACTACGCCCACTTTTTCGATATCGAATATTACGAAAAATGAAAAAAATGCAATAATTCTGTACCAAATATGAAAAGAAGAGATGAAACATGGTAATTGGATTGGTTTATTGACGCAATATATATCTTTAGAAAAAACTTTGTACAAAGGGTGTGACACCTACCACATTAAGTAGAAGAAAATGAAAAAGTTCTGGAGGGCGAAATCAAAACGCCTTGGAATCTTGGCAGGAATACTGTTCGTGGTATGACATATATAAATAAATCAGCGGTACCCGACAGATGATGTTTTGGGTCATCCTGGTCCACATTTTGATCAATATCTCGAAAACGCCTTCACATATACAATTAAGAGCCACTCCCTTTTAAAACCCTCATTAATACCTTTAATATGATACCCATATCGTACAAACACATTCTAGAGTCACCCCTGGTCAACCTTAATGGCGATATCTCGAAAAGGCGTCCACCTATATCATTAATAGCTTCCATTTAATACCCATGTCACACAAACACATTCCAGGTTTACCCTAGGTTCATTTTCCTACATTGTGATTTTCCATTATTTTGTCTCCAAAGCTCTCAGCTGAGTATGTAATGTTCGGTTACACCCGAACTTAGCCTTCCTTACTTGTTAATATTGTATTTACATAGGTCTGGAAGGAAATTGGTTAACGAAAGTGCCAAGTTTTTTTTTTAAGTTTCTTAAAAAATTTAAAATATTTTATGACATGTAATTCCATTAGCATTTTATATATGTCAGTGCAAATTAGGAATATTTAAGAAATATTTTATATATGTAGCTCTTTCAATAATATAGTCGAACAAAAAGCAAAAAATGTTAACGAGATTTGGTAAGAAAGAACATTGTTTCTATTACAGTAACTGTTTTACAGTTGCTTACGACAGGCGAGATCAATGTGCTTGACATTTCTCGTTAAATGTGTTCTTTATATATGTACTCGCGGCGCCGTCCGCAAAGAGAAATTTAAATATATGGGCTATTCGCGTTAGCCTGCTTATCAAGTTATCTGTTTAAAATTTAATTTTCTGTCTAATGCATTTTATTTTTGTAATTGAGTGAAAAAAAAAGAACTAAATGAGCTGATAACCTGATAGGATCCCCAATGATCCCGAAATTATCCAGAAAAAGCTACGAAATAGGTTCCGAAATGAGCCTGACGGGCTCCCGGGCGGATCTCAAAAACCATCCAGAAAATATCCAGGAAGGGTCCCTAAATTATCCCGACATACTCCAGAAAAAGTTCCGAAATGGCTCCGAGGGGATCCAAGACGGATCGCGAAAACCATACAGTAATGATTCCGGAAGGATCCCAAAATGACCGCGAAATAGTCCGGAATTGACCCAGATGGGATCCCGCTAGGATCCAGAAAGGATCCCGGAAAGGTCCAAAAACTATCCCGGAAAAGTAACAAAAAATCCCGAAATGGCTCCTACGACATCCCGGACAGATCCAGAAACGATCTCGGAAGGGTCCCCAAATGATCCCAAAATGGTCCCGAAATGACCCTGATGGATCCGGCAAACCATCAAGAAATTATGCCGGAAGGGTCCCCAAATGATCCCGAAAAAGTCCCGCAATGATTCCGACGGGAATCTGAACGGATACCGAAAACCATCCAGAAGTGATGCCGGAAAGGTCCTCAAATGATCACCTAATACCAAAATGTCCCTGACGGCATCCCGGACTGATCCCGAAATCCATCCTGAAATGATCTTGGGAAGGTCCCAAAATGATCCCGAAATAGTCTCAGAAAAGTCAAGAAATTACCCTGACGGGTCCCCGAACGAATCCTGAAAGCCATCCTTAAATGATCCCGAAAAAGTCCGGAAATGACCCTGACGGGACCCCGAAAGGATCCCGAAAACTATCCAGAAATGATGCGGGTGGGACAAACGCAAATTTCGACTTGTGATAACTTTATAAATCTTGGATAAGTAATTTGTTTCGAAAAGAATGAAGCAAATTTTTTTTAAGACTTCATTCTTTTTTACAGTTTAATTAAAAACTTGCACGAGGTCTAATCTTTGAGAGGATATCTCAATTACACATGTACTTCACATAATTTCGATTAACTCCTAAAAAGAATATAAGCAATCTTATACTATGTTTAAGCAGAAAAATAAATTGAGGCAATTTCGACTTAAATTGAGGAAAGGTCCTCAAATGGTCTCCTAATAGTTCCGAAAAGACCCTGACGGGATCCCGAACGGATCCCGACAACTATCTAGAAATGATGCCGAAAGGGCCCGCAAATGATTCCTTATTAGTCGAGAAAAAGTCCCGAAATGACCCCAACGGGATGCCGCAAGGGACCCCAAATGAACCCGAAAAAGTCCCGCAATTATTCCGACGGGATCCTGAACGGATACCGAAAACCATCCAGAAGTGATGCCGGAAAGGTCCTCAAATGATCACCTAATAGTCCCAAAATGACCCTGACGGCATCCCGGACAAATCCCGAAATCCATGCAGAAATGATCTTGGGAAGGTCCCAAAATGATCCCGAAATAGTCTCGGAGTAGTCCAGAAATTACCCTGACGGGTTCCCGGACGAATCCTGAAAGCCATCCTTAAATGATCCCGAAAAAGTTCCGAAATGACCCTGACGGGATCCCGAAAGGATTCCGAAAACTATCCAGAAATGATGCCGGAAAGGTCCTCAAATGATCCCCTAATAGTCCCGAAATGACCGTGACGGGATCCCGGACGAATCCCAAAAACCATCCAGAAATGATGCCGGTAGTTATCCCAAATAATCCCGAAATAGTCCCGAAATGACCTCATCGGCATCCCGGACTGATCCCGAAAATTATCCAGAAATGATGCCGGAAAGGTCCCCAGATGATCCCCTATAGTCCCGAAATTACCCTGATGGGATCTCGGACGGATTCCGAAAACCAACCAGAAATGATGCCGAAACGGTTCCCAAATGATCCCGTATTAGTCGCGAAAAAGTCCCGAAATGACCCTGACGGGATCCCAGACGGATCCCGAAAACCATCCAGAAATGATGCCGGAAGAGCCCTCAAATGATCCCGAAAAGGTCCCCAAATGAACCCGACGAGATCCCGGACGGATACCGAAAACCATCCAGAAATGATGCCGGTAGGTACCCCAAATGATCCCGAAATAGTCCCGAAATGACCCCGTCCGTATCCCGTAAACTATCCAGAAATGATGTCGAAAGGGTCCCCAAATGATCCCGTATTAGTCGAGAAAAAAAATCCCGAAATGACCCCGACGGGATCCCGGACGGATCCCGAAAACCATCCAGAAATGATGCCGGAAGAGCCGCCAAATAATTCCGAAAAAGTTCCCAAATGACCCCGACATACTCCAGAAAAAGTTCGCGAAAACCATACAGAAATGATTCCGGAAGGATCCCAAAATGATCCCGAAATAGTCCGGAAATGACCCAGATGGGATCCCGCACAGATCCATAAATGATCCCGGAAGGGTCCAGAAACTATCCCGGAAAAGTAACAAAAAATCCCGAAATGGCTCCTACGGCATGCCGGACGGATCCAGAAATGATATCGGAAGGGTCCCCAAATGATCCAAAAATGGTCCCGAAGTGACCCTGATGGATCCGGCAAACTATCAAGAAATTATGCCGGTAGGGTCCCCAAATGATCCCGAAATAAAACAGAAAAAATCACGAAACGACCCCTAGAGAATCCCCAAATGATCCCGTATTAGTCGAGAAAAAGTCCCGAAATGACCCCGACGGGATGCCGGACGAATCCCAAAAACCATCCAGAAATGACGCCGTAAGGGACCCCAAATGATCCCGAAAAAGTCCCGACGGGATCCTGAACGGATACCGAAAACCATGCAGAAGTGATGCCGGAAAGGTCCTCAAATGATCACCTAATAGTCCCAAAATGACCCTGACGGCATCCCGGACAGATCCCGAAATCCATCCAGAAATGATCTTGGGAAGGTCCCAAAATGATCCCGAAATAGTCTCGGAAAAGTCCAGAAATTACCCTGACGAGATCCCGGACGAATCCTGAAAACCAATCTTAAATGTTGCCGAAAAAGTCCCGAAATGACCCCCTCGGGGTCCCACCGAAAGGATCCCGAAAACTATCCAGAAATGATGCCGGAAAGGTTCCGAAAACACCATGACGGTATCCCGAACGGATCGCGACAACTATCCAGAAATGATACCGAAAGGGTCCGCAAATTATCCCGTATTAGTCGAGAAAAAGTCCCGAAATGACGCCGACGGGATGCCGGACGAATCCCAAAAACCATCCAGAAATGATGCCGGAAGGGATCCCAAATGATCCCGAAAAAGTCCCGCAATTATTCCGACGGGATTTTGAACGGATACCGAAAACCCTCCAGAAGTGATGCCGGAAAGATCCTCAAATGATCACCTAATAGTCCCAAAATGACCCTGACGGCATCCCGGACAGATCCCGAAATCCATCCAGAAATGATCTTAGGAAGGTCCCAAAATGATCCCGAAATAGTCTCGGAAAAGTCCAGAAATTACCCTGACGGGTTCCCGGACGAATCCTGAAAGCCATCCTTAAATGATCCCGAAAAAAGTCCCGAAATGACCCTGACGGGATCCCGAAAGGGTTCCGAAAACTATCCAGAAATGATTCCGGAAAGGCCTTCAAATGATCCCCTAATAGTCCCGAAATGACCGTGCCGGGATCTTGAACGGATCCCTACAACTATCCAGAAATGATGCCGAAAGGGTCCGCAAATGATCCCGTATTAGTCGAGAAAAAGTCCCGAAATGACCCCGACAGGATCCCGGACGAATCCCAAAAACCATCCAGAAATGATGCCGTTAGGTATCCCAAATAATCCCGAAATAGTCCCGAAATGACCTCTTCGGCATCCCGGACAGATCCCGAAAATTATCCAGAAATGATGCCGAAAGGGTTCCCAAATGATCCCGTATTAGTCACTAAAAAGTCCCGAAATGACCCCGACGGGATCCCGGACGGATCCCGAAAACCATCCAGAAATGATGCCGGAAGAGCCCCCAAATGATCCCGAAAAAGTCACCAAATGACCCCGACGAGATCCCGGACGGATCCCGAAAACCATCCAGAAATGATGCCGGAAGAGCCCCCAAATGATCCCGAAAAAGTCCCCAAATTACCCCGACGAGATCCCGGACGGATCCCGAAAACCATCCAGAAATGATGCCAAAAGGGTCCCCAAATGATCCCGTATTAGTCGCGAAAAAGTCCCGAAATGACCCCGACCCACGAAATAACCCCGAAAAAGTCCCGTAATGATCCCGGAAACTATCAAGAATTTATCTCTCGAAGGTACACAAATGATCCCGAAAGTACCCCGACGGGATCCCGGACGGATCCCGAAAACCATCCAGAAATGATGACGGAAGGGCCCCAAATGATCTCGAAATAGTCCCGAAATGATTCCGGAATAGTCCCGAAAATGTCCCAAAATAACCCCGACGGGAACCCGGACGGATCCCGAAAACTATACAGAAATGATCCCGGAAGGGTCCCAAAATGATCCCGAAATAATCCCGAAAAAGTCCCGAATTTACCCCGACGAGATCCCGGACGGATCCCGAAAACCATCCAGAAATGATGCCGAAAGGGTCCCCAAATGATCCCGTATTAGTCGCGAAAAAGTCCCGAAATGAAACTGCTTACTTTGTAAGCCCTCGACTTATTTGACCCCTTGACTCTGTGATATTGGTGAAGGCCAGTATACGTAAAGTTATAATGTGTAAAAATTATGAAACATAATTTCTCGAAGGGGTCGTGGGACCCCCACCCCTCTTTCCATGTTCGAAAAAATTTCGCTAGTCTGTGTCCCAAATTTCATCAAAATCCGTGTAGCGTGATTCAGTCGCAAAGACGAAAAAATATAATAATTAAATTATAACTGTTCCTAGGGGGCGGGGACCACGCCCCTTTTGAAAAATATATAGCTAGTAGATCCTTCTAGACTATTGGCTATATGTGTGCAAAATTTCATACAAATCGGTCCAGCCGTTCTTGCGTTATTGAGTCACAAAGACAAACGTCTGGACAAACATCCAAACATCCAAACATCTTAACATCCAAACTTTCCCATTTATAATATATATTAGATTAGATTAGATTAGATTAGATATTAGATATTAGAGTGGTCTTAAAAATTTTATTCCCGCAAAAAGAATGTACCGCCCCCTCAAATTATTCCATGTAAGTAATCAATATCGCAACTCTTAGGCAGATTACACCAGTTTAAGGGGTGGCACATTGCCATTGAAAATGTGGAAACCTTTTTTTTTAATTTTCGAAAATAATGCCCGACAAAATCTTATAAAAAATTCTAAGTATGCTGTTTTACTTATAGTGTATTTATAAGAGGAAAACGAAAACTAAAACAATCAAGCATTTTCAGAGCCAATTGACGTATCAAATCACATATTTCTCCCACATTGGTTAAGGACCACGCACATTTTATAAACATTTTTTTTTGAGGGTCAAAGACCAACTTACTTTCAAAATACCATTATAACAAAAACTTTAAGAAACTAAATGATTTGAAATTTGTGTTTCACCCCACCTTTTTCGACAATTAATTATTCTGTGTTTCGAGAGCCATTACTGGAAGAAGAATTTAAATGTTGTAAAGAAAGTACTTATTCTTATTTTTTATAAGTATGAATATTTCTAGTAAAATAGACCAAAATTATTTAATTTTATTTAATCATCATTTACAAAAGTTAAATTCTTAACAACATGGATTCCTATTTAAATCCAGACTCATTATGCCATTTGGGTGGATCAACTTTAAAAGAATCAGCGGGAGTAAAATATCTTTCGAAAAAGGAAAGTCCTTTTTTGGTTCACGGAGTCTTCAGTGCTTTCGAGAAATATAACTTGCACTCAAGCTATTTTTTAAATTAGAAAAAAAAATTTAAGTGGTATCAAAATCCTCGCTAAGCGTTGTTGAACAAGGCAAGAAAGCTCATTTCGCGCGTAACTATTTCCAACAACGTCCTTATATTTATTGGCGTCCTTATTATTTATTATAAAAATTGACTTTAGACCAGTGGTCATTAAAATCAAAACTGTGGCTGTGTCAGTAAGAGTAAAATGATCGTAGTGGTAGTGGTTTTAGTTGTTGTTGATAAAAAAGTAATGAGGTAGGGCGTTGCGTTTAACGAAATATTATGCATCATGAGTAGATTGCACGTATTTTTATGGAGAACGGTAGATCAAGCGACACTGGGGCATCTGACATGAAAAGTAGCCAAGCTCCAACTTTTATTACAAGCAAAGCATAAGAAGAAGAATTCGACATTTCCTTTGGATAAGTGTGCTTTCACACTCAGCAAGTGAAATTATTTTCCCACTCGTTGGTTTTAAAATTTTTCACAGTTATAAAATATATAAATGCAAGGCACGAAATATGTTATCAAATATGTATTTTTCTTGTATTGTGAGAATGTTTATAACAATGCTTTGTGAAATTTTGTATGTGAATGGGCAAGGAGAAATAAACTTCAATTGCTAAGTCTGAAGTGTCTATATATTTACAAACGCAACATCTTACATGATTGTGGCAATTTTACTGACATGCAAAAGATTGCGTTGAACACATCTATATGAAAAATTTGATTGTGACTCGGCCATGAAGCCCGAGTTGACGCAAAACGCGCCATGGAGTGAAATAAAGTTTATTATTTGAATAAATGGAAGAAATGAGTATGGGAATAACGAAGGAGTTTTATAGATATTTTGAGATTCATTTAATTGCTATAAATACCCTTAGGGGAAAAATGTCATATTAACAACTTTTTATAAGGTTTTGTCGGACATGACTCGAACATTACAAAAAACTCGACTCTGAGCAATGGCAATGTGCCACGCCCTAACCTGAAGTTATCTACCCAAGACTTTGGAAATTAGTTACCTACATACAAAGGAATAATTTTAGGGGGCGGTACAGCGTTTTTATAAACTTTTATTTTTGTCATACAAAATATGTCCAGTCTAATGTATTTATTAGACTGAGTCGATTTATTAACCGATATCGCGCCATCGATTTTTCGGATTGGGCTCAGGAAAAAAAAGTTCCACTACGTATACCCAAAAAAATTATTTTCGAGCCTGCGAAAAAAAAAATGGCGAAAGAGTAAATTTTTCGACCAAAACACTCCCCAAAAGCCCAAATCCTATCGAAAAATCGATGGTGCGATATCGGTTAACTTTCGTCCATACAAATCGACCCAGGTTAGTATATATATACATATATACATATATATATATATATATATATATATATATATATATATATATATATATATATATATATATATATATATATGAGAGCTCACGTTGAGTATATAATTCGGTTTCGCCCGAACTTAGATTCCCTTACTTGTTTTTCTTTGGGTTAGACCATGTTTGGTTATAAATCAGCTGAATGAAAAAGATTCATAAAAAATTCAAGAAACTGCTACACAGTACAATCTCGAATTCGTACAATACACGCGATCGCGATACGATTATATAACTAACTCGAAAGCTTTGCTGCGTTTGCGAATGCGAATATTCGCAGCACCTCCAGAGCATATATATATATTTGACCGCACTCAATTCTCTAAAAAGTATGGAGATGTGAAAATTAATGAGTGGAAATTTGTCCAGATGGCAAGTAAGGATGACTTTGAATATTTTTCCCTAAGTGCGTTCGTGTTGGTGAATGGTGTATGGCATAGCATTTCATACTGGTATGTGTCATGTCAATAACGTTGCCCCTGGCATTCATGGCGTCATAACTGATATTCAAAAGTGTTGGACAAATTCCAGCTTACATTGTTGAAATTAAAAAACAAAAAGGAAATCACTCAAATTTATTGATATATGCAAAAGTAATTCAATTAAGATGTGAGGCATTTAAACATTTGTAGAATTAAAAATTAATTATAAATGCAAATAGATATGTATGTATGCACGTACATACAAAAATGCGTACGTAAAGTATTGACATATGTACGTGTTAGCATTTTATCTCCATTTACATTAGGGTTTGGCCCTTTTCTTCTCCGTCATTATAGCAAGTATACTTGTAAAGTTTTACCCCGGAGTGCGTCAAAAATGCCAAAGCTGTGCCTAAGTTGAATGTAAGTCGGCATTTCTCCTTGGCACTTAAGATTTGAAGTGCAAAGCAGCCACGAAACATCGACGTTTTCCATGTTTCGGAGATTTATTTTCTTAGATTCGATTCCTAGTACAAAACTAGGCGTGAGAACCAAGTGCTCATGAAGGTCAATGTTTAAACATACAGGTGTACGTCTAGAAAAAAAAATTTAATTGAATTAACTACAACTCGCCCAGTGGTTGACGTTAAACCACAACAGAGGAAACTTTATCAGAGAGAAATAATTTCGACTTTTTGAGAAAAGCTTCGACGGCTTCTCATCATCGATAACGATCGACGCCGACAGGTTATTGTTTTATAACCGGCTTATTATCGCTAGCCCATTATTATCATCGAGTTATCGGCATGTTATCGACATTGGCTTCCCATTGGTTTTTTATTGGCTTGTTATCGTGGGGCTACAGATGTGTCATCGATTTCATATTGCATTTTATCGGTAAATAACCGGGCAGCCGTCGAAGTCAATAACACAACGATGAGAAATTGATAACTTTTTGATAACGGGCTGATAAAAATGTCTAGACCTGCGTTAACAAATCAATGACTTTCGATAACTAATCGATAGATTTTTATTAACAAATCGATAACTTTTCAATAAATAATCGATAACAAATCGATCATTTTTTGATAACTAATTAGCAGTCGATTTGAAAAAAATAACTCGTCAATAAAAATGGACTACCTTTGTTACCGAAAGCAAACTTGTACAATTCGATAACAAAACGATAATTCATCTATACGTGTGTAAAGCAAACCTTTCCCTCTATTCCTCTTTCTTTCATTCCCATTTTTCCTTTCCCTTCACTTTCCTCTTTCCTTTCCTTTCCTTTCCGGCGCATAGATCACCATTTCCGTTGATTTACATCCACTGTAACTTTTGCACCGTTTCACCTTACACCGACTGACCATTCACTATTCAATATTCACTATTAACCGGTTCGTAGCCCATTAGTTCTATCGCTCTACTGAGAACTTCGCCACCGGACAACCACTCATCATTCCGCCACACTCTAGTCAACTATCCCCCACGACCTACTTATCAGTTAACGGCTATTCATTCTCCAACCTCCGCAAAAAAATTCAACATCAAACTATGCAGGTACCATGGACACTAACCTTATTTCTACCGATTACATCTTATTTATATTTCATTTACCCATCAATTCCAATATTTAGACTTATCCGTCTCAATATTTCTCAAACAACACCAAAAGTTAAGAAATATTACTTAGTAAGTTAAACCCCCACGGGCCACTCCTAGACTGTCGATTGGCAGAGTTCTACCCAGGCACTCGACAGAAACCCTGCTTACAAAATTTAATAACCAGCTGAACGAGAAACGGGTTTGTGTTATCAGCTTTCGAATTACTTTAACACCCCAATCGGAATAGTTCAAGAAAACCCTTAAAACGCTTTTAAATTCGATCAATTCGCATTTAAATAGTTTACCACATTGGAAGCATCTATCCACATGAGCACTTGATTTTTACAAAGCCCTCTGAAGAACTTGAGGTTATAAAAACATAAGAAGACAAAGATTTTAAATAAAATCTGAAGAATGTCAACTAAAATAAGGACACGTCCTTGGCATTCACAGAAAACCGGATGTTAAAAATTTTGTGATACCTGTTTACATTCCTCCAGGATGAAGAGTCATTGCTAGCCGAGCTGGGTTGTGTTCACAATTATGTATATTAAAAGCGTGTGGCGTACTATTACTACAACAGCAACAAAAACTATTAGATATCAATAACTTCATTTCTTTGATGTCAATTGGGAATTAGAGCACTGACCAACGGAGTGCATTATTTACAAACAAATACAGACAAAAGTTTCAGTTTGACAGACGACAATTAAGAGCATTATATAGTCGGGTCGTTGGTGTGAATTGAATGTGGAACACAGTTCGCTGTGATGTCAAAATAAGTAAGTTTAGAAACAAATACACAACAATCAAGGTTTATATGCAAACAAGCCAAACAAGACATTTGTTCAGTAAAGTGCATCAGATGTTACGAAACGGCCAAAAACGCTTAGGCGGTTAAGCGCCAATTAATGATGATGAAACTCTTGCCCCTCGCTCCTCCCCCCTCCAAGATTAATCCTTGGCTCTCCTCTGTATCTTCGCCCTTTCACTTTCTCCATTTTTCTCTATTCTACACCAACTTAAGTCCTCTTCCTCAAACTCCCTCTATTTTTCTTCATCTCAGTCCCTTCTCAAGGTTCCTGACATTGATATCATCGGCGTGAAGTTCTGCTTATTCCAAACAGTAAAAAGAAGTGCCAAAGATGGGTTTAATGGTGAATGAGGATACAACGAAGTACCTCCTCTCATCGAGGAAAGGAGTCAGCGCATTTGCGCCTTTGCAACCATGCTACTGTTGACAGCCATTTCGAAATAGTAAAAGACTTCGTTTATTTGGGTACCAGCTTAAACACAAACAACGTCAGCTCTGAAATCCAGCGAAGAATCACTCTTGCCAATAAATGTTACTTTGTACTAGGCAGGCAATTGAAAATAAGTCCTCTTTCGGTAAACGAAAATCATTTTCCTGTTTGGGTTGATTTGTACTAAATCCCCACCGTACTTATATGAGAAACTCACATTTGCTAGATCTCTCAGGTGTGTAGTATAGTTGTACCTAACTTCCATTTTGTTGTATCTTCTAGGCTGTTTTTTGTCAACACCATTCTTATATGGAACTCAGTTTCAGCTGCAATAAGGAACAATGTAAACCAAAGCAATTATAAGCGCATTCTTTTCAATTATTTTTCATCACATTAATCTTAAACTGACCTTTTTTTTACTCAATTTTTCCTAAGTCGTCTACTTTAAGTATAGTTTTAATTAACTGTCTTTAATATGTATACTATATCTATATATATTTTATATCATTACTACTGTACTTTATATAGCGTCATTAATATCGCGGGTTCGAAAAAAAAAATAACGTCATTAACTTAGGTTAACTTTAGTAAAACTGTGTATCCCTTTTTTATCCCAAAATTTTATTCAATCTAGTTAAATACATATCTATGACACGGTTTGTTGTACTATAAAAGATATATTATCTTACTGTACTAATGTAATTTCTAATAAATGAAATGAAAATGAAGTCACTTATAATACCTGTCCTGATATACGGTGCAGAAGCATGGACCATGACAACATCAGATGAAGCGGCTCTGGGAGTGCTCGAGAGAAGAGTTCTTCGAAATTTTATGGACGTCTACGCATTGGCGATGGCGAGTACCGAAGAAGATTTAATGAAGAGCTGTACGAGCTTTACGCAGACATCAACATATTCCAGCGAATTAAAATGCAGCGGCTACGCTGGTTAGGCCATGTTATGCGAATGAAAGATGACACTCCTGCTAAAAAAGCATTTCTATCGGAACCCGCCTATGGAAGCATATGAAGAGTTCGGCCCTCCTCCGCTGGAAGGACCAGGTGGAAGACGATTTAAACGCACGAGGTGTGACCAATTGGCGCCAGTTGGCAGAGCGGAGAAGCGAATGACCCGCCTTTTTGGATGGCCACAACCGTTTAAACGGTTAAACGGTTAAACGCAAATTAAGTAAGTAAGTAGTCTCAATTTCCTACTCCTTTTCCTTTCGTCTACCTCATACTCTTCATCGCTTTTTCTTCCCTCGCCCTTCTCTTTCTCTCCGTCTCCAATACCCATCCCTATTTATTATTTTCCTTTCTGTCTTTTTGTTTTACTCCCCTTTTCACTCTCGTTCTTCTTCTTAACCACATTCTGGGGTCACTCTGGTCCTCATTTTGGTCTGTATTTCAGACAAAGGTCCACATAAGAAATTTAGACATACACCAAAGCCATCTACAAAATATTGCGAAACCAACGCAGCTATGATTTTTAAAATTGGTTCATCCGATCTTGATTTATGAAGGTACCAAGAGATTTTGCACTCGCTTTCACATATAAGATTAACCTATTCGAAAGGCTGCCTAAATAATAAATACCCCTGTACCAAATTTCACGGAAACCCCAGTTATGTATTTTTACAACAGCTCTGCTCTTGGTTCATCTCTCGGAAGGATACAAAATAAAACAGACCCAGTTTTAAATCTAAGCTATTTTCAAATCCCCATGAACAGCAATACAAAATTTAATAAAAATCGGCCCAATGGTTTAATGGAAGTTCAGTCACAAACACACGCACAGAAGATGCATCTATATATATATATATATTAAGCTTTTCAAAAAATAGTTTGGACCCTCAAGGGAGCAATAAGGGATCCTTTTTCAAGTGTTATCGATAACTGTTTCACTGCAGTCGATAACGTTGTTATCAATAATATACCAATAAAACTTTAATTACAAGTCGATAACTTATCGATAGAACGCTGATAATACTTTGATAAAAAATCTATAAAAGGCTTATAGGTTAGGTAGTAGATGTCAAATCAATAACCCTCCGATAACAAATCGGTAAATTTTCGTTAGCTCATCGATACAAATGTTATCCATGTCTGATTTATAACAAAGAAATAATTCGCTGAATATAAATGATTAACTCGTCGAAAAGAACCCATCGATGTAAATAAATATTTCTTCTCATATTGCGAGGTCCGTTGCAGAATAAAAGCCATGTCTACTATACCATCTGGACTAACTAGTAGTTAGTTGACAAGTAATGCAGAAATAACCACCGCTGAATATTTTGCGGTCATAAAGAAACCAATCAGCTAATAACGCACGTTGGTTTATTGGAAACCGACTTCTAGTTAGCACATAGTTAGCTGCTTTTCCAGCTGGGAACAATTCTAAATGAAGTTGCTTCATATCCTTAATATATAACCGTCTTAGACGGCGCACAGTTGAATAACATCGAGTGAGTTTTTGGAAGGACCCAGCCCACATCTTCACCTTTTTCTTCTGGACGAAATTTCTAATAGCATTTTATCTAGACCTTACTATTCCATTTGTTTTATATGTTGTTTAACATTCTAGAACTGAAATACATATCAATAACTCATGGGGTACTATTAGAACTCATTTATGTTTGTGCTTTAAATCGTAACTATGTAAACAATCTCAAACAAAAAGAGAACTAAGCAAATAAATAAATTTCAGTGCTAACGCAATACTTTAAAATGCTTTTGTTTTTGAAGTGTGAATGTTTATAGACAAATTTTGCCCAGGCGTTGGCACAATCTCCCACTCAATATTTAAAAGACATTTTGGACCTATGTCACGAAACCAAATTTTCTTTTCTGTTTTTTATACATATTTATTTATGTTTTGCGAAGAGCAGTCCAGCAGTCCCTTTACATACACACATAAATAACGTAAGAATTGCTGAATTCACAGTTATTATGTTTACATCTGTTATCACGAAATTCATGCGAACTTGTGGGCCTAGCAGAGCTTATTCTGTGTATAACATGTTTTATAAAGACAAATCGATTTAGGTATTTCCTATTAATATTCAAAAATATACATAAATAGCAAAGTATCCGCCACTTACATATGTAAATGGTAAATATGTATGTATGCATGTATGCTCACACAATCGGGTGCAGAATATTAAACATATTGCGTCAGATTTTATCAATGGGTTTTTATACCTTTCACGAAAATGAAAAAAAAAAATAAATGTAATGCGCGATAACCTCCGAAGGGATTTTTGGCCGAGCTTCTCTTCCAATTCGCGTCGTACTCCTTTTAATTTATCCTACAAATTGGCGGGACGGGACCTACTTGTTTTATGCCGACCCCGAACGGCATCTGCAAGGCAGGTGAGTTTTCACCGAGAGCTTTTCATGACTGAAATACACTCGGAGTGCTTGCCAAACACTGCCGTGGGGCGACCACGCTAAGAAAAATTTTCTTCTTGTTTCTAAAATTTTTGATGTTGCTTTGCCGGAGGCGTGAACCCAGGGTCCTCCTCGGAGCACGCTGCCACCACACCATGGCGGCCGCCGTAATGAAATGGTATATTAAATATGTCCCGCATGTCCAATTTATAAGTCTATAAAGAAGAAGAGATAGACCCAGCAATAAGTATACCGAATTGATTGGGTTGACACTCTGGTTTGCTTAAGGTCCATCTGTCTGTTTGAACGTAAACTTGTCCCTCAATTTTTGATATACCTTGATGAAATTTGGTCAGCATATATATTTTTATATCGGATTAGACATTTGTCGGAACCGACCGGATCGAACCACTATAGCATATGTCCCCAACACAACCGATTTTTCATAAAAGAGGTTTTTTTTATCATATATTCCTCAATTTATCAGATAGAAGCTTCAAATTTCACCAAATGCTTTCGCAGAAATCGGTCGTACAAATATCGTATGTAACCGCTACAAACCAATTGTTAAGATAAGGAGCTTTTCGTTATGTCAATTCCATTTATATGGCTTTAAGCTCCAAATTTTATCAAATACTTATTTCAACGTCGTATATTGTTTAGATAAGTGGTTTATGGTCATAGCTATTTCATGCAGACCACAAAAAAAATGAAGCTTTGCATCCTCGCACAAAGTATCTACCTATTTTTATACTCAGCGTGCTTTGCACACAGAGTATATTAACTTTGATTGGATAACGGTTGGTTGTACAAAATCATCAGTATCGAAACAAAATTTGATTGAGCCATGTCCGTCCGTCCGCCGGTCCGTTAGCACGATAACTTAAGTAAATATTGAGATATCATTACCAAATTTGGTATACTAGCTTATCTGGACCCAGAATAGAATGGTTTGAAAATGAGCGAAATCGGATGATAACCACTCCCACTTTTTATATATATAAAATTTTGGGAAACACAAAAAACCTGATAACTTAGTAAATAATACAGAATGTTGAAATTTTACGTGTGGACTGATATTGATACTCTTGAGAAAAATTAGGAAAAACATTTTTAAATGGGCGTGGCACCGCCCACTTGTGGAATTCTTTGAAGAAAAATTTACGAAATCGGTTAAGGTTTATATATATAATTTTTAAAAGGGTCGTGGACGAATAAAATAAGCTATATCTTTGCAAAAAAGCTTTGTATCAATAGAACGGGTCCCTCATCGAACCGCCTAAGCAGTTGGTTGATGACCAGCGTCCACAGCAGAGGTCCATCCATCTAGTTATGGCTGTGTGTACTTAATGTAGTTAAGGCCATTCTGAAAGCCTCAGCAAGGGGAAGGCGAACCAGTGAGTCGAAAAAGGATCCCAATAAATTTTGTACAATATTAATGAAACGCTGTGCCCACACATACTATTTATGAAATCATTTAAACACTATTATTTAAGGGTATGCAACAACAATATTTTATTGCTATTGCATTGTTAAAAGCTTTTGTTCAAATAAAATTTCTATTTGCATATTTTGCTAGCTTCACGTAGGAAAGCAATTAAAATTTAAATTAAAGTTATACCTTCAAGAAGAAATAAAATAGTATGCAATATGTATATGTGTATAAACGTGTGTATAATAATCTTATAAAGTATGTAGTTACTTATTAATAGCAAACAATA
This sequence comes from Eurosta solidaginis, assembly GCF_040869045.1. NCBI lineage: Eukaryota > Metazoa > Arthropoda > Insecta > Diptera > Tephritidae > Eurosta > Eurosta solidaginis. Next base: position 104,983,748 of record NC_090319.1, read on the forward strand.
AAATATATGGTCACCCTTTATTTGCTTCAAGACATGTACGATACAATTTCATCTTAATATTTCCCTTTTATAAATTTATTATTTTGTAATGAACACCAAAAATGTAGAGCACTTACACAAACTTCGACATAAATGCAGATATGCATTTGCTTAAAGAGTTGCAGTATGAATGTGAGTGCAAGCGCTAGACCCTTTAAAAAAATTTCTTTTTTTCTTGTTTCTTTTAACGAGGCAACAGTTTTGTTTCTCATTGCTTTAGTCCATTTCTCGATAATTGGGGTAGGAGGAAACAAGTCGTATATCATCAATAAGATTATTGAAATGATCAGGAGTCAACTTGAGTCATCCTAGCCCAGTCTGTACGGACAGATCGAAGAAAACGCCTTTCCTTTTGATTGTAAAATAAATAGAGGAGTTGAAAGTGTTCAAAGATTTTCTGTGGGTGCGTTTTTAGAAATCGAAAGGATATTTAACCTGAGACCATCGAAAAGTTCGTGGGTGGTGAATTCATTTACAAACTTATGTGCAACAGAATTGTCGCAGCGAAGTGGGGTAGGACGTCTACTCTGGGCTGTTGTAGTAAACCAGCTTTTCGTGGAGCTACAAGCCAGTGATTACCGAACGCTTGTTAACGCATATGATCCAGCTACAGGACAAACCATAAATAGTTTTGCAGGGCTATCTGGATATGGCTAAGTAGGCTGCGATCTGTCGACTGTTTATAAACCACAGAACAACGGTATTGGTAATTTTTAACGGAAAATATAAGATTATCAATTTCTAAACTCCCTTTATAGCAGAAGCACCGCTTGTACTTTATGATTGGGCTAGATTTCTGTGCGAAACGTTTCTAGGAACAAATTTTGAAAAATAGTGCTAGGCAGGCCTAGACGCTTCTATGTTGCTGCAAGGGCCATCGGTAGAAGCTTGCAAAGAGTTGTAATCTGACTTTATGAAATTATTATTTTTTTTATGAGGTGCTGATCTGGTGGAACACACATGCCTTGGAGAAATCCGTGTAGATACAGTACACTTGATGGCTAGATGAGAACGCATCCAAGCAATATTCACTGAACACTGCTAAATTAGTTACTATAGACCGACCAACAACAAAACCACGCTGATTAGGCAGAATACAGTGTTTCACTGCGAAATAAATTTTTTCTTTGACAATCCCTTCGAAGAGTTTCGAAATACTAGATAACTTAGATATTGTCCTATAGTTTGAAACATCATTCTTCTTACTATTTTTAAAGATCAGTTTGCGTAGAGTTTTTCAATCCTCTGATACCGTTAATAATGTCATTGGAGGTAAGTCACAGATCGCCAAAATTCAAAACTGCCTGGTGGTTAGAGTGACTATGATAATTTGGTAAATCTACTGCATCAATTGTGAAATTGGATTGAAAAAATTCGGCAAAAAAATTAACAATGTCTATGGGAGAGTTGGCCAGTTTATTATGTAGAAATTAAGTTGCAGGTACCCCAACACCAGCCTTTTTAGATTTGACAAAATGCCAAAAATTTTTGGGGTTAGATGTAATTGCGGCTTCCACCCCAAGCACATAGTTTCTATAAAGAAATTTGTTGAGTTAGTTAAATTTCTTTGACAACTGCTTGTACAAGGTCACCACTGTGATGTGCCACTTATTACGCTGGTTCTTAAGTCGTTTTAGGCCATGTGTATACCACGGAATTTTGTAAGGCTTCTTTCGATTAAGTTGAATATTCGCCGAACAGATTTCGAAGACGTGGGACTTAAATGCAGAATAGCAATCATTTAGATCCATCCCGGAGAGAAGAGAATCCCAACAAGTATCAAGAAAACAGGCGTTCAATTTTTTTAAATCACACAAATGAAACTTGAAAGAAAGTTTACTATCAGATTGATAGGCAATGAACTCATAGAATTTAACCTTCAGGAACAAATGGGATATGATGTCGATCTGCGGGTGAGATAGGCGAAATACATACATTCAGAAATAGAAGTATTTAGATTCGTACTAACGAAAATGAAATCAAGAATTCGATTAAGCTTATTAGTAAAACTGTTGATATGAACAAGATCAAGACTTAATATGTTGTCAATACAATAAGATTCTTGTCCCGCAGTTACATTGGTAGGAACTAGATTATATTTGGAGTAGCTTCCACACCACGAGATAGTTGGAAGGTTGAAATCGCCAAGAACGCAAAGATGGTTGTCTGCTAATTTATTAAGCACAATATTGATGATGTTGTCAGTATGTGCTCTATACGTATCAGCTGAAGTGCTAGGTGGAATATAAGAGCCAATAACATACAATGATCCACGAGTTGACGAACCATTGATACAAACACATAGTTGATCCAGGATAGTATCAGGATTGCTCAGAGTAATTTCAAAGGACCTTAAGTTACGGTGGACCGCAATCAGTACGCCACCACCCAAAGAACAGCCAGTTTTCAAACAATCTCTGTCTTTGCGAAAAACGTTGAATAAATCCGAGTCGAAGAACTCACTGTCGTGAAAGTTAGGGTTTAGCCAAGTTTCAATTAATACGAAAACATCGAGATCCAAGCTCGAGCTGAAAGTTCGGATTGCATCAGACTTTGCGCTGCCACTCATGTTTTGAAAATAAATTTTTAAAGTATTTTGATCCAGAAGGTTGGCTGATTGCTAATTGTCTTTGGATGCAGGACTTGATTTTCGCCGATTATGGAAGGTCTTGACTTTAACATCGGCCGGCCAGAGCGCTGGGTCAGAACACTGTTCAAAAGGGACGGCGAAATACCAAGTTTAAAATTAATTTTCTTTAGCTCTTTTGTTTCGGTACCCTTTTTGACCAGCGGAAAGCATGCAATTTGGCTATGTTCAATTTAGCATTTCTGGCAACATTACTTACTTACTTAATTGGCGCTTAACCGTCTAAACAGTTATGGCCGTCCAACAAGGCGCGCCAGTCGCTCCTTCGCTCCGCCAACCGGCGCCAATTGGTCACACCAAGGGAGTTTAAATCATTTTCCACCTGGTCCTTCCAACGGAGTCGGGGCCGCCTTCTACCTCTGTTTCCATAGGCGGGTTCCGATAGAAACACTTTCTTGGCCGGAGCATCATCTTTCATTCGCATAACATGGCCTAGCCAGCGCAGCCGCTGCATTTAAATTCGCTGCACTATGTTGATGTCTGCGTATAGCTCGTACAGCTCGTCATTAAATCTTCTTCGGTACTCGCCATCGCCAACGCGTAGAGGTCCATAAATCTTTAGAAGAACTTTTCTCTCGAACACCCCCAAAGCCGCTTCATCTGCTGATGTCATGGTTCATGCTTCTGCCCCATATAGCAGGACGGGTAAGATAAGTGACTTGTAGAGTATGATTTTCGAGAGAGGACTTTACTTTTCAATTGCCTACCTAGTCCAAAGTAGCATTTATTGGCAAGATTGATTCTTCGCTGGATTTCAGTGCTGATGTTGTTGCTAGTGTTGATGCTGGTTCCCAAATAAACGAAGTCTTTTACTATTTCGAAATTATGGCTAGCGTGATTGCCAAGGCGCGACGCAACCACCTCGGGCTCAGAACTGGCACTCTGCCCGAAAATTACCCCAATATTGTCATTGCGGCTGTTACGTCTGCCAATTCGTGGAGTTGATAGTTGTTGTGTTGGGTTAGAGGTAGGATTCACCGAAGAATGATCAGTATTAGGCAGTTGAAGGGTACTACTTGCCTGAGTGGCTTGCAATAAGGCACAGTGTGCCGGTTAGTTTATTTTGGCTCAGCAGCAACAGCAGATGAAGCAGTAGCCGAAACTAAAGTATTAGAGACGCTAGCAGAATTGGAGGCGATAGCATATGTAGTACAGCAAAGCCGGCCAAAAGTTGCACATTGTGCAATTTGAGTTCGTATTTTCACACCGACACTAACGATGTGTGATCACGATCGTTTGCTTTCGCTTGTCACTCACTAAAATCAACAGTGAATGCAAAAGGAAAAGTCCATGCTACTTTTTGGGCACATATAAAAACAATATGCTGCAATGTTAAAGTGGCTTTTAATATGTTTTAGTTAGTATTATTAAGTTCCTTTGAACATGCATATTAATATTGACAATTTAAATATTAATTATTAATAATTAATAATAACTAATTAATTATTAATAAATATTGACAATTTAATATAAATATATTTTTATACGTTCTACTTAGTTTTATTAATTTTAATAAATTTTTTTTATTGAATAACTCTATGTTTTGAAAATATATATTTCTATCTTCATATATACTTTTTTTTATAATTCTTTCTTAATGAAAAAGTTAATTTTTTTAAGTAAATTTTGCATTGAATAAACAAGATACCTTTTTTTATAAAAAAGTTTCATCTGACTAGCTCGAACTCCGCGTTCTTAGTTATACGAATATAAGTAAATATAGTCAGGATTAGCTTGAAATCAAATAACCAAAGTCCTTTTTAATTTCAAACTTCACAGTCCACATTTTCTTTTAGCACACTGTGGGGAGTTGACACTCAATTTTTACACACACTTATGCAATTGTTTTAGTATCTGTGTGGCCGGCTCTGTAGTACAGCCAGCCAAAGAGCTGGTCGACGATGACGATGTTAACCACAGATGGTAGGTCACTTGCATTGACACCAGTAGAGGTGAGAGTGTTATTGTCACTCATAGATGTGGACTTGTGTGTCGAAACAGCCGGCGTAAGTTGGGCATTAACATTGCCGCCAGAAGGAAAAAGAGAATTTAAGTCACTATTCGAATAATAAACGCAAGACTGCGAGTGAAAGCACGAGCAATATTTAACATTGCGCATTAACTCAAGTTCTTTTCTTAACGAAGAGATAACCAAACGCAACTCGTCAAAACAACACGGACTTTGCATTGAGTGAACTTCGGCTATTGGAGATTCTGCAAAAATTTTTGAAGGTAAAGATGTTGCATGCACGAACTTCAGTGGGAAGCAGCGGAGCTCTACAAAATTCTAATAGGTCACTTCCACCACACCAAAAATTTTAGCTTAATTTTTAATATAATTTAAGCACACAAAATACACTGATTGTAGTTTAAGAGAGTAAAAATGTTAATTCTGAACGCATTAGCTGAATAAAAAGTGTACAAATAATTGTTAGATAATAAATACAGACAGCGGTAGTTTAACAAATTCTGCTGTGGAAAGTGGTGACTGTGACCTACGAGAATTTTGTGAAGCTTGCTTCACACTATTTTTCTTCCTTGCAACATCTCTATCTTAAAATTGTCTCTGGATTCTTACTGCGCGCCGAGCGAGTTATTGTCTTTGCGCAGGGAATTTATGAGATCAACCATGCTCTTGTTTTTCTCTTTAAGAGTATTAATTTCATCAAGGGCCAATTAATTGTAAGGCAGTTGATTGTTTGGTTGAGTAAAACTTCAGCAAGTTAAATAGCTCAACATTTTCACTATTAGCGCCAGCATTGGCTACTGATAACTCAGCGGGATTGTTGCTAGGATTTTGGTGAGTGATCACGATGGCAGAGCTGTTGAAGTTTGAATCATCCAGGTTGATGATTCGTGGAGGCGAGCAGAGGGAGTTCCGCCGAGTAGCAACACACTTAGCACATATAAATTCTTTACCAGTATTGTGTAAATATTCAAGATCAGCTGGCTTGACTTTCACACACTCTAAGTGATAGAGTTCATTGCACTTTGCACAATGCGCTTTGGGATGCGTTGGCTCAACTTTATTACCACACAAGCATGGCATTGTTGGAATGAAGATTTGAGATTTTTAAAGAAGAGTCACTATCTCAATTGAGCACAGAGCGCCAGAATCAGTATAATTAGTTAAATGTCAATACACTGTCTCAAAAGGTATATATAAATGAACATATATAAAAGAAGTAACTGTTATCACTCAGTTGCGAAAATGCAAAACTCAAGATAGAGACTACCACTAAAACGCGTCCGAACAGCAAGACGTTTAGCTTCAGACTGATTTATGTATTGATTGAAGTTTTGAGCTTATTTGAAAACAGAAAGGGTCTAATATCTACACATATACAATATTCCGTTAAGCATTCTGCTGGCTGCAACTTAAAAGTATATAAGGAGTTGCTGCAACAGTTGTTACTGAGGATTTTCATATTTATGTAGAATGTTTACTTCCTTTGTTGCTTGTTTACCCTGATCCGTTTATACCGTTGGTGGCCATAAACCAGAACAATAAATCTTCTCCAACTGCCCGTCGCTGCACGAGAGATATGCACTACATGTTGACATACACACGCATATACATACAAACATACATCTATACGTATATGCCAACGTTATTGCCTGAAATTGCAATTTCAATTTAAAGTGCTGCATCTCATTTGACGCTCTGGTTTGCTGCCAAAAGCGCAGAGTATCATACATACGGCCCAAAATGTTTTCAAAAATGTTTGTTGTTGTTGGTGTTCATTTTACAAGTACAGTTAGACACATACATACATACTTACGTATAAAGCTGTATAGGCATATTTTCATTTCTGCAGCATTTATTAGGATATTTTGTATGTGTCCATATATATACATGTGTATATACATGCATCTATATACGTAAGTATGTATATGTATGGGAATGCACGCATGCAATTAAGTAACCAAAATAACACAGAACAACACTTTTGGCGCCACTAACAAAAGCAACAGTGTCGGCAGCAAGCGTGCTGACAAATACAACAACTTGCCACAATGTAAAAGGATTTGAATGAATGAATGTTTATGTGGTTTACATATTCGTAAAGCATTCGTACAAACATAGAAACAGACTTTCTTTCGTTCACAAGTACACACACACACACATTGTCGCTAGCCAACAAAGCCTAAATTGAAGTGAAGTGATCTCTCTGGGTGAATGTATTTTGTATTGCTTTAGTTAGTACACACAAAAAGTTACGTATACGCAATAGCCTCCAAAATTGTGGCTTTTACTCAGAAAATGTCAGTGTACACTGCCTTACTACGAACGTAGTAGATTTACTACGTATTTTACAAAGTTTATAAATTTACTACACCTTTAATTATGATTATTTTACTTGTACAATTTTAAATAGTTTGAGCCATTTGCCATTGGTATAAACGCTTTAGTAGAAGCTGGAGAGAAGTCAGGAGTCACGCCAGCACTGCGGGCTACGTATTGTCAGTCTTTAACCCAATAGGGCTGATCACATTAACGACGGCGGTGTAGCCGCCACATCTGTCATATTATTTTTACACATGTTCTTACGAGTGTCGTTATTTTCAGCGCGACAGGGCTGCACGACAATCAATCACGAAAGCCGTTGTAGCCAGATAAAACCTAATTCTATTTTCGGGACGCGACAGTGAGTGGCGTCCTTTTTAATTTGTCAATAAAAACTAAAATAGAAGTAAATAACAGATAATAAAAGCTAAAATCATTATTTTGGGTGTTTTCTAACATAATTAACATTTTTTTCAAAATTTTTCGCTACTGTTTGCTGTAACTTACATTGATGGCTGCCGCTTTCAAAGTAATCAAGAAGCCAATGCGGCTACGGTTGTCGTCAAGCTTTGCTTTATTGTGGTTGCGGTCTGTATATGCCATTTTGAATGTGATCAGCCTTAATAGCCGGCAAGCTGAGACACCGCAATATAAATGTCATGTGCGATGGCAGCGCATGTATACCGCACACAAGAAGTCGACAAAATAATGCAAAAGTCTTCTTTTTATTAGAAAAATTCAATTTCACGATGCTGATCAAGTTAAATAGGTTGTCAAAAGTTAATGATCCTATTATGGTCGATGCAGACATAGATGTGACTCAACAACAACCCAGAGGCCCCTATAGTTGGAAGTCGCAGAGGAGTCGTCCTTCATGAAAAGAGTAATAATAACCCTTGCGAAAAGGAGGTGCAATTTCTGCTTTGAGAAAAAAATTATAAAATGACAAGACCTCTTCAAGAAAACATAAAAATGCGAGTTTGTAGAATTCGTAGCTGATGCGATCTAAACCAGGGGCGTTATTATTCTCGGAGCACTTATGGACATATTGTAGCTCACGCAAATATGAGAGGCATGGTCGATTGAATACAGAGCTCCTTATCCGAGCGGAACAACAATTTGCTCAATTGATTGTAAAAATCCGATAGGGATAAGTCTGTAGCAAAACTAGCTAGCTTACTTACTGTGTTGAGGACAACAATATTTTTATTCCATTTTTCTACTCCTTTGCGTCGCAAAATTACTAACTTAATTGACGCTTAACCGTTTAAACGGTTGCGGCCATCCAATAAAGCGAGGCAGTCGCCTCTTCGCTCTGCTAACTGGCGCCAATTGGTCACACAAAGGGATATTAAACAAGTTTAACCTGATCCCTCCAGCGGAGTGGGGGCCGCCGTGTTCCTCTGGTTTTATAGGCGGTTTCCGATCAAAATACTGTCTTAGCCGCTAAGTTTTAATTCGCTAGACTATATTTATGTCTGCGTAAAACTCATACAGGTCATTCTTAAATCTTCTTCGGTAATCGTCGTCGAACATAGAGAGGTCCATAAATCTTTCGAAGAACATTTCTCTCGAACATTTCTGGAGTGGCTTCATCTGATGTAGTTATGGTCCATCCTTTTGCACCATCTAGCAGGACGGGTACGATAAGTGACTTGTAGAGCATGATTTTTGGTTGACCAGAGAGAGCTTTACTTTTCAATTGCTCAGCGTCAATTTGCGTATAAGTTTTGCGCAGACACCAAATTCAGACATAGTTAAATAAAAGCAGCTCTTTTACGTGTTACCAAATGCGACTTTCAAATCAAAGAAGAGATGACGTGTGTCAGTTCTTTTTTCGGTGGTTTTTTCCAGGATTTCTCGCATACTGGAAATCTGATCGACGGTAGATTTAGGAAATATGAAGCCACACTGATAAGTTCCAATCAGCTGATTTACGGTTGCCTTCAATCTTCCTCACCATGCGCTTGAAGAGACTTTATATGTGATTTTAAGAAAGCTGACTCCGCGATAGCTGGCGCAATTTGAAGGATGCCCTTCATATGGACTGGGTAAGGAATACTAAGATTCTAATCAAAAATCATGCACTCGTCCGACCTTATTTTTACGTCTGAGCAGAGAAATGTTCCCTCCATAATCGAAGTACTCTCGGGACATCGCTTACAAGGTCACCGTTCGTTCATACAGAAGTTTGCCTCGTACTTAAGACCTACCGTCTGTCGCCGAGATCAAGTTGAAATTTCCGGCGTTATTCCTAGTGGCTAGCAACTTTTACTTCTCGCGCTCCCGCCTTTCTGTCTCTGCTTTTTTCTTCCTGTAAAGGCGCCTCGCTTCCCTTTTCAGCCCGCAGTAGCGTTCAAATACTCTCCTTGCTGCACTCGCTTTTAACGTAGCGCTGTATGCAACATCTTTTCGTTCGGTTGCAACGCGGTATTCTTTATCGTACCAGTTGTTTTTCCGTGGTCGCCAGTAACCAAATTTTTCCTCGGCTGTGTTACGAAGTGCTTTAGAGATATGCTGAGATTGACTTCTAGACTAGCATATTTCAGGTTCACATAGGTGTACCTGAAAAGCTAGCTAACATTAGTTGTTCATTCAGAAATAATACTAACACTACATTTTTCAATATATATTGCATATAAGCTATTGATATAAAAGATGGGTACTGGTGCGTATACGTGCCATTTTTTTTAGTATTTTGTATAACAGCACCCGCGTGGTGTGGTGGTAGCGTGCTCAGCCTACATCACAGAAGATCAAGGGTTCAATTCCCGCGCAAAGCAACATAAAACATTTAGAAACAAGGTTTTTCAATTAGAAAAACGTGGTTCTAGGCGGGATCGCCCTTGGACAGTGGGTGGGAAAACACTCCGATTATATTTCTGCTATGAAAATCTGTGAGAACTCATCTGCCTTGCAGGTGCCGTTCAGGGTCGGCATAAAATATATAGGTCTCGTCCCGTTGTAGGAAAAATTTAAAGGAGCACGACGCAAATTGGTAGAGAAGCGCGGCTCAAATCCCTTCGAAGGTATATCGCGCCTTATATTTATTTTTTATTTTTATTGGGAGGAACTTGTCAAACATTGTTTCTTAAAGCATAAATAAAATGCCTCCAAAGCAATTTTATAAATTTTCCAGCAATAAAGCTTTTCCTAAGTTTATAGCTGCCGCATTAATTCATGAAAAGAAAATATAAAAACCCAAAACTGTCTTTAATCCTGGCCACTTAGCATTAGTATTTTCATATTGTTTGTTTTTCAAAATATATCCTGAAAAGATTCACTACCAATTTATGATTTTTACTACAATTTATTTGATCATTTACTACAATATTTTTCTGCCATAGTTCAAACCCTGATGCAGATGTGTGACAGCAATGAGAGCAAGTAACCAATTTGAATTGAAGCAATAATACCGACGCAGCTGCGGTTGCTCAATGCTGCATATTTTTGTTCTTTTCTAGTTCTGATTATTGCCTTAGCTAAGAAACCCTCCGATCCACTAATTCACTTAAATGATGCTTTGAAGCCTTGATTGCGCAAATTGTGTCATTCTAATCTCTATAAGTTGTAAAGCTTTTAATTACATTTGATATATCTGGAGTTTAAGTCATTGAAAAGCTTTTGTATATTTTTGATTTAAATGGTTGTATTCATATCTTGTCTACAGAATAAATTTCCAATACTTTAAAAAAAAAGTAGGAAGAGATGCTGGCTAAAAGCAACAATAATGGGTAGAACACTCTGAAATGCTTTTGGCAGGTCTTACGCCACGAGTTTTCATTTCAAAATTTTGAATTGTGACTTGCGGCCATTCCTTCAATGTTTTCTGGCAAGGTATGTTTTGCTAAGAGACGCATCCACATAAGACATTTGATACCCAAAATATATGTATAACAAACTATTTCGAAATCCACTGACCATCTGCGTTATGTTTTTTATAAAATAATATTTTTTTGTCCGAGATCTGATCTTATAAATTTAAGACACTACCTGTTTTATGCCGACATCGAACGTCATCTACAAAGCAGGTAAGTTTTCAATGAGAACTTTTCATGGCAGAAATACAGTCGGAGTGCTTGGTAAACACTTCCGAGGGGTGATCCCGCTTAGAAAAATGTTGTTCTAATTGAAAAAACTTGTTTCTAAAATTTTGGTGTTGCTTTTTTTTGATCTCAGGATCTTTGGTGTGGTAGGCGAAGCACGCTAATTGAACGCGAATATAATATTCCAATACTGCAATATTTTCATTAAAAAAAATTTATAAAATATATCTAGGTTATTTCTAATTTATAACGCCAAGTTTATGCTACCAACCGCTTGTATATTTCTGCACAAAAAGCACTCTTTAGCTTTGATGGCGCCAACTTGGAGAATATTTTTATTTTCAACTTCACCTTAACTCGAGATGTGAGAAAACAATTGGAGAAATTGATATAGATTTGAGAACTATAAATTTCACAAAATTTCTCATAGGTTGGAGAATAATTCGAGAATGATATGCGCTATCTAATTTAGAACCATATGTTTCTCGAAGGCTGAATATATATATTTTCCATGTTTGTTGGTACGTGACCCTGTCTGTTGTATAGGTTTACAAATAAGATATGTTTGTTTCCTTCTCTTTCTAACACGCTGCTGCGTGACACTGACCGAAGTGTCAAAAGAGAGTGGATCGTGGTGGAACGAGCGTTTTACACTAAACGAAAAGTGAAAACTACCGAGGTTGCTGCCATCGCGATGGATCCAGGGATGCATTAACTAACGAATTCACTTTTGAATTTCAGATATTTTTTTGTACAAATTTAGTATTATTGATAATTTTACAAAAGTCGAGGAATGGGGTAACCAAAGGCGTATAGTTATACCACCATTAAGAATCAAAACCCAGAAGTAAAGTTTTTTTATCCGTTCAAAAGTAGTCCGCAAAAAATTGTATCACAGCTACTCCACACACTACTAGACTGCAAATACTACACTTTTTTACACCAAAGTAGTACACCGCTGCGAAATATAATTAACAAAAAGGTGAACGATCATCTGGTACATGTCTTACTTGTAAACATTTACAATGGCCATATCGCTTGTCATTTCGTACAGAAAACATTTAGTTTATTTTGTAGAAGGTGTCTCCCTAATAGAAACCGTTTTGTTTATTTCGAAGAGGGAGGTAATATTCTTAATATTGGTACAATAAATTCTTTTTTTTTTCAAGTTTTGTGCAATAAATTATTTGACTAGCCTCCGACTATTTTTCTACCGTTGCCACATGAAAGAAATTAGCCTTTTCATAGAAAATAAACAGTAATTGTTATATTGGAAAACAAACTTGTAGTTAACTCGTAGCTAGCTCCTTTTACTGCTGGGTAATTGCTTATAATTTTTTTTTTTTTTTTTATACCTATCGGCTGCAAAAATTTCGTTATAAAATTAATGCCAGTAGTCAAATAAATGCCTTGGACTTGAGAATTATTCTCATTTGCAGGCTTATATTTTCAATAACTTTGCATTTTTCACATAAATTCCAATATTTCCAAGTCAGCAAAAGTCGCAACATTAAAGAAGTTCAGGCATAAAATTTGTCAGCTTTTCGAAAACTTAACTGTCAACATCATAAAAACGTATTAAACTTGCGAAAGTCAATAGAAAAGCGAATATTTTCGTATATGACATAATGAAATGTAAGACGATAATAACTGTTGCCAAGTACGGAATTCATTTTTGGCTTTTGCTGGTGTATTATTTAAATTCCGTTACAGAACAAAATGTCAGATACAAATGTCCTTAAATTGAACAAAATGCTAAAAATTGGAAAAATAAGAAGAAGAGGAATCTATGTACCAGCAAAAGTTAGTATCAAGGCTAAGTGCATCGTATCTGGTGTACACTCGCAAATGTGCATTCTTATATGCATACGTACATACACATATATTTATATATGTATGTAGATACTCGTATGCGCTTCTCGTGCATAGCTTTCTACTTTATAACAAGTACCTTTTGTTCTTGTTGAGGTTTAAACAAACAAAACAACAATACAACATTCATTTATATATATAATATATCGTATTTTTTGATAAACCTTGATGAAAAGGAGCAACCAATTTTACGGCAGCATGAATAACTATAGTCTCACTTATGGCTATTAAGCCTTAGGCTGAGTTTGAGTCCAATAGCCAGTTGAAAAGAAAATGCTACAAGTGCAGAATTTCAAAGATTGATGATTTTACTACGCCATCGGCTGATATACTCAGATACGAGCTGGCATTGAACTGCAAGCATGCCCACATACATATTTATATACACCTACTATACTATAAACACAATGCATCATTAGTAAGTAGTGATGGCAACGAGAGGCACTCTTTCATGTGCACAAAACGCAAGCTTAGATTGTCATTTGCTGTAATCCCAAGATACATTGAAAAGGGTCTTGTTGTAATAACATTACAGCGGCAATAAAGAAGCAAAGCTATCCAATATTGCCACTACCACAACAGCGCCATTGTTATCGAATATTCATTGCGGTGACTCAATCAAGAGTTAACTAAGCACAGTGGGACTAATAAAATCAAAAGCTGTGAAAATTTGTTAATAAATTATATTTGGTATTTTCGTGCGCCATGAATCGAGTAATAACTTGCAGCTTAAAACGCGGCAGTTTATTGAATATAAATGCTTGCGGGCAGAAGAAATTTCACCGATGATACCAGGCCCTAATTTGTAGAGGAAACATATTTCTTATGAGCAAATCGTCGCATAAAATTTGTCAGCTTTACGAAAGCTTAACTGCCAACATTATGAAAACGTATTAAACCAAGTTTTATTTTTTGTTGTTTCTTGAACTTTTCGCATCGTCAAGTGAGTGAAATGTCACCCTAACTCCGATGTCATTTCAAGAACCCACAATTTAATTGTATAAGGTAATACCCTTCGTTCTGATCAGAATTTTAAGTTTTTGAAAATAAGTGAGAGAAATATTTATATTTGTTTAAAGACATTATGAAGAGTGCGGCCTGTTTGGGAGTTACCACGCCTCGTCCCGAATACATACCTCAAAATGCCTTCCTTTCCCTGCACTTATTGATCCAAATCCATCTTTTCCTCTCTCCTTCTACGTCCATCTCTCTATAGCGTCCCTCTTCATAGCGTCCCTCTCATTCGCAAAAAAAATTTCTTTGATCATTTAAACTTTCCTAACGCACAACCATGTGTATTAGACTGGCCGTAATTTTTTTTTTGTAAATCCATACATTTTGGGGTCTTAAATCATGAGGTTAGGAGTAATGAAAAACATTGTAATTTTTTAACCCGATCCGATGATGCCTAATCGTGCCTATTTGATCCCAAGTATGGGCAATTTGAAAACACCACAATTTTTACAAAATTTTTTTGTTTCCAATTTATATAATTTAATTTAATTTAATTAAATATATATATATATATGAATGTTGGAGATTCGAGTTCAATGCTCAGCTCCCGAAAAGATAGCTGATGAAGAAGTGAAATTCAGAAACATGTCTTAGTAACCATCGCCGTTTGTAAACCTTACAATTTTTCTCTAATATCAATAACAAAACCATTGTATAATGCAATATGAGCAAAGCTTGCTAATTAAATACAAAATCATTTATATCCTTGCTGCTATAAAGCATTATTTCTGACATTGTTGTGACAACTCTCTTTGGAACAGCATCTTCCTTCTGGATATCGCTAGTAATTTCTTCCACCATTTTTCGCTTAATATGTGAAGAAATTTTATCATCAAAAAATGAAAGACCAAATACCAAAAACTGATTTTTAAATTTATGTAACAAGGCATTGGATACATTCTTATCGAAATATGCAATCACATCTTGAATGAGCTCAAGGTCATTCAGGGGAGCAGCTATTGGATCCACACAACCAAACCAATATGGAACGTAGATGCAGGTTAAAAAAATACAAACGCTTCTAAGACTCTTCATCTATGAAGTCGTTAACACGAATTTCTCGCGAAACAGAAACATTTTGTAGCAATATAGGCACTTCGACATAAATCTTGCGTGTGATGTTGCACCAGGTGACCGTTCTTGTGAAAAATTTGTTACGTCTTCCCCAACAAAGAGCAACGATAGCTGTAGTAGTTCTTTATAATCGGCAAGAGTGTGGTGACTATTTAATGCAGTTAGATAAAAATTCTTAAATATTTCAACTTCAGCTATTGTAAAGACTTTCCGAACTTCAATGTCCAATATTCCACTTTTGAAAGACTTAGAATTAATGTTTTTCCAGCTGCTAGAGAAACGAATGGGGGAACTTCCGGTGTTGATGATTTGCCAAAATTTAGTTCGAACACTGCTTTGACTAGCAATTCACTAACATGGTGACGACAGGAAAAAAAAGTAGATTTCGGCCCAATCTTTTTTCTAGCAAGAACGCTGCTCCATTATTAACTCCCGTATTAGCAGCTGTTGTATAAAATGATACAATTTCCACTAAATCATCGAGCTTCCACTTGCACACAAAATGATGTATTTCTGCAGCTATTGCATCTCCCGTTGAACATTCAATTTTTGGTATCCCCAGCAGTTTTTCCACATTTTCTTCTGTGACAACGAGACAATCTATCATTCTTTTCTGTGCCTCGGATTTCTGGAAGAAGCTTGCCATCCCAGTGAAGGACAAAAACGTAGGGAATCTACAAACAAGTAAACAGAAAGGTCAAGAATCCAAAATCTTATGAACATATTCAGTAAAACCATTATATTGAATCCATTAATAATCTCCTGAGCTTGTCTGCGACGATAATCTCTTCTCATCGAATGTATACAAAATCATTCGATTAAGAATTAAATCTTCCATTTTATTGACGGCGTTCCATTAACTTTTTGCATGGTACCTATGAAGGCAGCAACGGCTGCACTCACCAAATGCATGTCATATCTCGTTGAGAGGTTACATTTTTACATACATGCAAGCATCCTATCATCAATAAAATTCATTTTTCCTTTTGCCTTTTTCGATAGTAAATTAATGTTACTTCCGTCTATATCTTCGCCTTCATTCATATTGTAACGAACTTACTGCAATTGCTCTTAAAACGTGTATAGCTTCTCATATGCGCGTGTATTTGTGAGCGACACTTCCACAATTATAATTGCCTACTTTTGGGAGCATCTCAGATAAGATATTTGCATGTGTTTGTGCATCTCTTCTCCATGTGTTCTGCATTCTCTTCTCTGCGTGTACGTAATAATGATTGATTTATTGATGTGCATACAAGTCACTGCTTAGCATCGGCTTAGAGATGATAGTATCCCTTAGTGTTGCTAATATTCGTCACAATATCTTTTGGTAAATTTTCCTCGACACCTGAAATATCCTTTTCAGTATCCTCGGTATAAGAGACTTCAAGAGCATAATTAGTTTCAAATGAAATCAAATATCAAAAGAAGAACCAGTAAAGCTAAACTTTAATAAACTCACTATAAACTAAATGCTTTTCAACGCGCTCTCTTTCTTCTTCAGTTCGTTGCTCTGCGAAGACAACAGTTGATCAATTGTTTAGTGATCACCAAAGTGTTGATTATGAAAGAAATTTTTCTTTTTATTATTATAGTGAAGTGTGAAAAATTATTTAAAAAGTACCTTTGCATAAAATTTAAAAATTATTATTTCATTTGGCAGCTTTCTCAACACACCGTTCATAAAACACAATTTCTATTACTCAACTGACGGAAACATGTATTTTCCACTTATCACTAATCAGTTATGTGTGTTTAAAGCGCCTTTTTCAAGTGCTTTTCACGATATAAATTGGGCCATTGTGTATACAGCAGTGAACATTTCTTATCAAATTTGGTCAATCATATTCCTCTTTTTTCACCATCGGCATTTTAAGAAAAAGCGTCGACGAACTTTGTGACTAAAGCTACTCAAAGAAATCTGAAACAAATTTTCGAAAAAAATAGTAAGTTTGAGAAAGTTTTACAAAAGTTTTGAACTTTTAATTTGGAACTCTTTTGGACAAAACACAAGTTATGTTTTTCAAGATTCGCTTTGATTTTTGACAATTTGTTTCCGAATACTGTTTCAGATTTTCTTCCAAAGTTTTATAAAAATTGCTAAT
This sequence comes from Eurosta solidaginis, assembly GCF_040869045.1. NCBI lineage: Eukaryota > Metazoa > Arthropoda > Insecta > Diptera > Tephritidae > Eurosta > Eurosta solidaginis. The sequence continues at coordinate 105,000,833 of NC_090319.1, forward strand.
GTTTCTGTTCGCTCTTGTTTATACGTGCAATGACATGTGAAAGGTATTTGTTTAAATTTTTTACCGGAAGAGTACGTTTTAAGATGTATGCTAGAAGTCGCTAGCTAGCCGTGCACCCAGAAATAAGCATCATCTTGTTTGCAATCCTGGCAGAGAAAGTAATTAGTCAACTCCTCTTCTTCCACATCCTGACAGCTTATGATTTTTAGATTTGCGCTCAACGACCATTGTTGGCACTCGTAAGTACTCTCACTGCAAATTTGCTTAGCTTAAGGAGGAAGCTAGTTCCTTTCCTTTCCAACCAAGGCCATAAAGACTTTGAGACCTCCAATCATCCACGGCAAGTCGGTTGCCCTTATCTCATATTTCTCGATTTTCCACCAGAGATAGCGCAACGGTGGTCGTACGAAGTTGTTCGCCTCGCTTATGCCCATTTCGGTACTTTTCCTGGCCATCTCATCTTCAGATTCATTCCCTTCCATATCGCTGTGTGTGGGACCCAGCAAAGAGAGAAAATTAAGGAAACTTATGGACGCCAGCGAGTCTTGCCAAAAATGCCCTTAAGGCGGCCTGGCTGTCGGCAAAGATAGTTACATTTTCATTAAATATTTAGACTACTAAATTTCAACGTACAAAAAAAAAGATTTGGATGATTCTTATAGTACTCGTGCTACAGTCTCAAAGCAAACAAAAAAAAATATAAACGACGTTCCACCACAAAGTGATCTGTACATGTTTATAAGGGAAAAAAGGGGTCTGTTTGGAGCAAAAATAAAAAAATCGAACCGGATGACACTGCGAAAAAAAATTTTAATTAAAATTTTTTTATTTCATTTTTTTTTATTTTTTGCAATACGAACCGATGTCGATTTTTTAGTGTTGCTTCAAAAAGTTTACAAATCACTTGGTGGGGACACATCAATTTAATTTTTGTTTTGTTTTTTGCTTTGAAACTGGAGCGCGATAGTTTCCATAAGCTTCAAAAGGAAAAAAAAATGTAGATAAATTAGCATTGATTACATGTATTTTGGTAGGGGAATAATTGGGCTTAATTTTGAGTAACCCAAAATAAAAAATTGAATCAGGCTCATTTTGCAAAAAGAAGCAAAGTTTGAAAAGATGAAAAAATTATAATAAAAATTGGTAAATTTTTGTATTTAAAAATTACAAAAAAAAAATACTATAAGAATCTTTTAAATTTTTTTTTACGTTGAAATTCAGTGGTCGCCGTGGTGTGGTCGTAGCATTCTCCGCCTACCACACCGACGATTCTAGGTTCACGCCGCGGTCAAAGCAACATCAAAGTTTTAGGAACAAGTTTTTTCAATTAGAAGAAGTTTTTCTTAGCGGGGTCGCCCTCGGCAGTAATATGGCAATCACTTCCAGTGAATTTATGCCGTGAAAAGCTTCTCAATGAAAACTCATCTGCTTGCCGTTCGGAGTCGGCATAAAATGTGTTCGCCCCATTCCGCCAATTTGTATGAAAAATTAAAGGAGCATGACGCAAATTGGAAGAGAAGCTCGGCCTATAAACTCTCCGGAGATTATCGCGCCTTATATTTTTTTAAATATTTTTATTGAAAAAACATAGCAAGAAAAAAAGGAAATTCTCGATACCCTGTATCATGGCAATCCGTTCATATATCGGTCACTACTTTTGCACTGGCGGTGTACCCTACAATGACAACATATTCACCAACTTTTTTGTATTTTGGAGATATCAAGTTTTCCGAGTGGGAACACTTGACGTGAAAAGCCCCATATACGTCCACCTGCACCCAATTTCGAGCCTTAGCTAACACTAAAACTCCATCGCCCAAAATATCTAAAACATTATCAAGTGCAAGTGTGGTATACTTTTCTGCGCACTTAATACTGCCTTAGATATTTTGGGCTATGGAGTTCTAGCGTTAGTATATGTTGAATTTTGGAGGCTGAAAGACATGAGTCACGAAGTTAATATGATCGATTTACCTGCAGATGCTTTAAGCGCATTCCAACGCTATTTTATACCACATTTTAGAGAACCGCCACGCCCGTATTATAGGTTTCTTCACATTTTATATAAATGAACCATCTCACATAGCTTAGTTTTAAAAGGCAAAACCCCGTTTTTAAATCAAAGTTTTCTAAGTGGAATTATTACATATTGCCACTTTATTTTACAAGTTTTATAGATATGGACAAGTTTATTAAACTTCAATGTTGGCTAAAAAACAGTTATGAATGAGTCTCGGGTTCATTTACACTCTGATCCCGCACTTTATATGGTTACGTACCACTGTACACAAGCTACGATTCAAATCAGTTTATGTATGAGCTACACTCGGAGAAAAACGTCGTTCTAAAATCCAGCACCACCGGACTCAGTTCAAGCTTTTCATGTTGTTACTTTTTTGTTCTTGAAAAACGTGTCAAAGACAGTTAGTTACGTGTTAACATTCGAAGAGTGCAGACGTGCGATCGTGCATAAGCTCACGACAATCGGCATATGAATTTCTATTTTCTATTCTTTCTTTAAACATAAATGTCAACTTCAATTACTTTTATTAAATTACATAAACATAACTCGGGACGTTTTATTATTTAATCGGGTTTTTAATAGTTCAGAAGTAGGATTCGCGCGGGCCTACAAAATATTTTAGACATACGTACATACATATATGTCTACCTATCGAATGAACACAAACGAAGTTTCTCCTCAACGCGTACATATGTATGTACCAAAATAGAGCAACGTTCTCTGCTCAAACGAAATACTTAAAACGAAAAGCTTAACAAAAGGAGCAACGTACTTGGCTTAACGGAAAATATTTGAAACGATACTGGCAACGGCTCGTCTTTCACAGCAAACAGCAACGTTATTGTTGTAGCGAAAGACAGTGCAAAATTCAGTGAATTAAGTTTGCTGAAGCCAAGGCAGCAACGTCATATGTGTATATGTGTGTACAGGCCAACGACAATCAACGTTACGGGTGCAAACGAAGCAGTAAAGCGAATATAGACATAAACAATACTCAACGTATTAAACGGCGCAAATCAACGCTAACGCAGAGACGGCGCAGCGATCCAGCTTCACAGGAATTGTGACAACGGCAGCAGAGGCTACGCAGAATTGTTCTGCCTAACGGGAAAAGAAAAAGAAAGTTGTTGTTGGCATGCTTGCTTGGGGTCGAAGTGGAAAAATACTGGATTAGCAAGCAGACAGCGACAAGAACGGACAGTTTTTGGCAAGCAACGGCAACGAAAAGAAGCAAAAGTTAATTGCTTAAGCAACGGCTTGTAAAATAAAGGGAAAAACTGAAGCAAAAGTCACCATGCAAATAAAAATAGAATCTTTAACCGTGGCACAAATAAATAAACTATTGCGAAACGCAAATATTTCAGCGACAGGCAATAAAGCACACAAAGTTGCGGCATTAATTCAACATTTTGATTCTGATGAAATTGATGCCAATGAGATCGATCAGGAAGAACTTTGGGAAAGACCAATCAGTGAGTTGAGGGATATGATCACGGAATTAACAAGATCATTGCAAACGCAAAATGCATCACGACCATCCGTTGAACCTGTTACATCCCAAGAACAGTACGAGAATCCAATGTACAATCGACCACACAGCAGGCATCCACGTACAAAATACAAGACATCGTTGGAATCTTACCAGACTTTAAAGCCGTGGTTACTCACGAACGTACGTAGAAAAAACGTGTCAGCTGACACGACCTATCTTATGAGTGTGCAATGTAAACGAAAACTCACCGACGTGCAACGCCCGTACGTACGTAGCCCGGAACGCAGAAATCAAAACAATTTTGATTTTTTCCGTAAGAACGTGTCAGCTGATCGCTCTCTCACTAGACAGAGTTGCCTAGTAAACTTTTGTGCGCTAATTTTTGACCGTTTGCAATTTTATGCAAAAACGCCTAATTAAAGTTTGAAAAATTGTGAAAATAATTCGAAATGATTATGTAAAAGTGCTGATTATAAATATTTAATCTATTTATACTTATTTAATAGTATTCCGGCCTTTTACAATATCAAAAATTAAATTGGAAAAAGTTGATGTTTCCATAAGCATACATGCAAAATGGTCAATGGCAACAGTGCTTATCTGTAAACAATACACACACAAATATCTTATGTACATGTACACAGACGCACACATTGATTCCTACGGGCTTGAGAGTTCGGTCAAACGTGCTTCGTACGACAAACGTCCTTACGTACGGCACACGTCGGTGGGTAACTGCCGCATAACCCGTTGAAGAAATTAATCACTGCACAACAATTTGTAACGAAAGCTGAGCAGCTGCAACGAACATACTTATGGAGTGACAATTTGCTACTTTTTGCGGCACAACAAAAGCTCGTAGGCGTAGCAAAAAGCTGGCTGGATGCTCAACCGGTGTTCCAGTCTTGGACTGATTTGGTGAGTATGCTATTGAAAGATTTTCCGTGTGTAGTAAATTCTGCGGAAATTCACAGGGAAATTGGCCGACGCAAGCGAAAATCTGGTGAGACGTTGATAGAATATTACTACGAGATGTTAACGCTCGGAAGACGGGGTAATTTAGATGACGCATCTATAAACTTTTATACGATCAATGGTATAAGCGATCCACAAACAACACGTACGCTATTAGCAACGAATCTAAACACCAGCAATGAGCTGCTACAGTCACTAGAAAACTTACAAACGGTACAGTCAACAAATTCGATACAGCCAAACCCAACGTCAACGTTTAGCACTAACATGCGCAGTGGAGGCTCTGGACAATCGCAAAGATCAGTGAAGTGCTTCAACTGCAACGAACATGGACATATCGCTGTTAAATGTCCGCAACCACAAAAGAAACAACGCTGTTCTAAGTGCTCGAAAGTGGGCCATGACAGCAAGGAATGTCGAGTAAACACCAAGCCAAACGTAGCAGAAATAGTGTCGAAAAAACCTTCGCAAGTGCCACCTATAATTCAACACGTCACAATTGATGGTAAATCTTACGACGCCTTGGTCGATACAGGCAGCGACCACTCACTAATAAGCGAACAAGTAATACCAACGATGCAATGCATCCCTGCATATAAGCGCTTTAAAGGTTTCGGAGGTTCAACTGTGGAATCTACACGAAAGGCCGAGGTAAAGTTAATGATCAATAACGAAAATGTCCACGCAAACTTATACGTAGTACCGGGCAATACACTTGGGTATGACGTACTACTTGGACGAGATATTTTGTGCGGAGCCAACAAACGGCTGGTCATCGACAATGGGTCTTTACAGTTACAAGTCAAATCGAACATGTTTAAAATCAACGATCAGCTGAATGATACACAAACTAACGATATAAATTCCATGTTACATGAGTATGAAGATTGCTTTGCGGAATATGTGTCAACGTTGGGAAGATGTAACACTACCACTATGGAAATTAAAGTGACACAGTCGGGACCAATAGTCGGAAAACGATATCAGGTTCCACTATCGCAACAACGAGAATTAACGTCAATTTTAAACAACTTATTTGCCAACGATATAATCCGTCCAAGTACATCACCACACGCTGCATCGGCACTTTTAGTACGCAAAGCCAGCGGAGAGAGCCGAATGTGCACCGATTACAGGGCATTGAACGCCGTCACTGAACGTAAGAACTTCCCAATGCCTGTGGTCTAAGAGCAACTCTTTAAGTTAGCTGGAGGGAAATTCTTCACTACATTGGACATGACCTCTGGCTATTACCAGATTCCGATGGATGAAAGCAGCAAGAAATAGACTGCCTTCCTTACTCATGATGGATTATTCGAATATAATGTCATGCCATTCGGATTAGTCAATGCCCCAATGTACTTCCAGGAAATGATCACCAAAGTAACGTCAAAATTATGTAATCGAGACCGAGTCATCAGCTACGTCGATGAGATGATAATAGCAACACCAACAGTGGACGAAGATAAGATCGTGCTAAAAGAAGTCTTGCAGGCGATACGTCAATGTGGTCTCACACTCAGACCTTCCAAATGTAACTTCCTTTGCGAGACCGTCAAATTTCTAGGTCACAATGTAGGTGACACCGGCATAAGTCCAGGTGATGGCAAGACGAAATGCATCAGCGATTTTCCCAAACCATCGAATGTCGTAGAAGTACGTCAGTTTCTGGGACTGACCGGATTCTTCAGAAAGTTTGTAGAGAAGCATAGCCACATCGCAGCACCACTAACAAAGCTGTTAAAGAAAGACGCAGTCTTCATTTGGTCAGAAGAACAAGATAGAGCGTTTGACCAGCTAAAGCAAGCAATCACGTCTAAGTTACTACTAGTCTTGTACGGTCCAAGTAAATCACATGAGGTGCATACGGACGCCAGCCACCTTGGTTTGTCAGGCATATTGCTGCAGGAGGAAGCTGATGGGCTTAAACAAGTATCGTTTTATAGCCGAGAGTGCAGTGATGCAGAGTTACGCTATGCAAGCCATGAAGTCCTAGCCATAGTGGGAACACTAGACAGATTCCGAATGTATCTATTAGGCACGAAGTTCACCGTAGTTAAGGACTGCAATGCGATCGTGACGACAAAAGCAACGTCGAAATTACCACCACGTATAGCCAGATGGTGGCTACGCCTACAAGAATATGAATTTGAGTGTAGGCATCGTCAAGGCTCGAAGATGCAGCACGTCGACTGCTTAAGCCGTTCGCCTACCCTACCTTCATCTGAGCCGGAGACTGTAGCTGAAAGAGTTCTAGCTATAACCAGTGAAAACAGCGAGGACTGGATTTATACAATGCAGATGCAGGATGAACATGTGAAAACGATTGTTACAGCTTTAAAAACAAACGGCGATGGAGCATCTCAGTTCCGGAATAACTTCATCATTCACAACGGTCGATTATATCGAATTGTCCAAGGTGAGCGACGACTAGTTATTCCTCAGGCTATCAGGTGGCGTGTCACCAAATCTTGTCATGACGACGCTGGCCACTTTGGAGTCGAGAAAACATTACAACGTCTGCAAAAGTATTTTTGGTTTAGGCAAATGGCGATACGTAAAGTCTTATATCGCAGCTTGTCCCGAATGTTGTTTAAATAAGATTAAAGGAGGCAAACTGGAAAGACAAATGCATCTCACCGAATTTCTACCAATTCCATTTCGAGCAATGTATATGGATCATTTGGGACCGTTCACCAAAAGCAAGCGAGGAAACCAATACATCATTGTTTTAGTTTGTGGTTTCACCAAATACACGGTATTGAAAGCGGTACGTAACACGAAGACGACACCAGTCCTATCAATGCTGCAAGAAGTTATGGCAAATTTCGGGCAGCCTTTACGGATTACCACTGACCGAGGAACTGCCTTTACATCAAAGGAATTCGAATCCTTTATGACACGCTTTGGGATCCAGCACGTCAAAACAGCTGTACGAACCCCCGAGCAAACGGCCAGGCAGAGCGCGTCAACCGCACCATATTGTCAGCAATTCGATGCTCAACAAAGACCACCAAAGATTGAGACAGCACCCTTTCCAACATCCAGTGGTGCATTAAATCGCAAAACAATAGCACAACAAAGATAAGTCCCAACGAACTTGTGTTCAATTTTGATTTACGATGCGTCAGCGATAATCGACTAATACAAGCACTAAGCGACGAAATATCCATGTCAGATGACGATGACAAACAGGAGAAGCTACAGAACGCCATACAGAATATCAGCAACGAGAGGCAAAAATGGAAGCTAAGATACGACCAAAAGCATCAGAGTCCACCAGTATACAACGAAGGACAATTGGTCGTTATTGACCATGTACCAACCGCAACAGGTGACACACACAAACTCGATCCGAAATTCAAGGGGCCTTATATTGTCACAAAACAGCTGGTTCATGATCGATACGTTGTGGAAGATCTACCCGACGCTCCACGTACACAACGAAGATACTGTAATGTAGTCTCCAGCGACCATATGAAACCACGGTGCCGTTTAAGTCCAGATATCGAAGGCGACTATAATGAAGCAAACGAAAGTACCGAGGATGAGACGTCCTAGGAGGACGGATGTCAGGAAAGGCCGAGCTATCAAAGATAGTTAGTTACGTGTTAACATTCGAAGAGCGCAGACGTGCGAGCGTGCATAAGCTCACGACAATCGGCATATGAATTTCTATTTTCTATTCTTTCTTTAAACATAAATGTCAACTTCAATTACTTTTATTAAATTACATAAACATAACTCGGGACGTTTTATTATTTAATCGTGTTTTTAATAAACGAACGTCCTGTTCTAAAAACAATAACCTTGCTCTTGAACTGACAAACATGTTCCTGAAAAGAGAACGGCTGGTTATCAAATATGAACGAATGTTCTATTAATGAGAACGATTTTCTTAAATTAAGTACAATGTTCTTAAATTAAGTTCAAGAAAAAAGAAACGGTACAATTCGTGTGCACTACATTGTTAAATACAACGTTTGGCACAAGCTATTAAGCAGTTGCATTGGCCCAGCGGCTATGATGTTGCGGTTGCGATCGTGTGACGCGAGTTCGATCACCGTCAAACTCTGAAGTTTTTTAAAACAATTTTTTTATATTCTGCTTTTTTAACTCTTATTTTTCGTTCAGTTGCATTCACATATGCACAGTTAATTCTCAAACTTGTTATGAAATATTTTAAATATGTATACATATATTAAGATTGCACCATCAAATAAGAAAAATTTCTCAATAAGAGAAATTTGTGAGAAAATGCATATTATGCGTTTTTTCAAACCTTTTGGCTTTTAATAATAGTTTTTTTTTTATTAATGTTTTTTATTAATTATTAATATCAAAAAAATTACTTATTAATAAAAACTAATAAATAAATGGGTAATAATTAAGAAATTACCTTCCTCCCACCAATGTCAAGCACAATCCGTTCTTGAATTGAGACCGAGAACTGTTAAATCGACCACAAAACGTTATCGAAGCGTGAGAACGAAAAATCGTAAATTGAGCTCAAGTAGTGCTCGAAATGAGCACAGAAGGTTCACACATCAATACCAAACTGGTCATAAAATACGAACACGGTATGCTTGGAAAAACTGTTTTTAAAACAAGCCCATCGGCCACGAGTTAAGAAAAAACGTACTTAACAGACTTTTGTCAACGAATGTTCTTAACTTTGAACTTATTTCGTTCGTTTTAGAACAATTTTCTCTCTGAGAGTAAAGAGGCGAGTATGCCATAAATTTTTAGATAACGCTGACGTTGCCAATACCACTGATACTCAATAACTTCTACTTCGTTAGAACATTAAATATGTAGGTCTTAAAACTTTCTCACTGCAGCAACCAATCGGGGAATTGTGAAAAGTGTTATATGTATGTATCTACCTGTGTGCACGTGTAGAAATTGACAGGACAGGGCTTAGTACCTTAATATGTATGTATGTGTGTATAGACTTGTATAGCACTACTCAATATAAATGAAATTGAAAGCAATTCCGTTTTATTTTACGTAATTGACACCGGAATAAATATTTACTGTTACTGTACCAATTCATGTTAGTAGGTGCAGGCAGCGGGTTGCAAGGGCTACTGTTTGCCTAAGCAATGTGACAGCAGAGAATAGAGAAAGATGATGATAATTAAGTGCTGCCATTAAATAAATGAGCATTGGCCTCAATTGCAGGTGACAAAAGCACAAACGCGGACTCAAGTTGACTTAAATGAAAACAAAAAGCGTTAAAATGCAAACACTTTATAATTAAAGTAATAAATGTGTGCCTACAGTTATGTAAAAAGAGTATATATTTATTAAATGGACATATTGGCCATTAATTAATGTATACTTAATATTTTCTAGGCGGGTATGGTGGGCACTCATATTTTATTTTTAATAACAAGAAAATCAACCTTGACTAAAATGAGCATTAAATATTACATTGATAACAATCCTTGTTGAATGCCATCATAATAACGAACAGATTTCCTACAATATGACCGCTGATATATGAGGACAAGCAAGTTTATAACACTAATAAGGAATATATTAGAAAGCAATGAGAAAGTGAAAAATGAATATTGGTTCGTGAGTGAAATATAACAGAAACACAAACAATAGAAAAAAAACGAAAGAAATTGCGAAACATAGCCAGGCTCACACTAAATATACTACATACATACATAGATATCTATACAACATCTAGCGAAAAATAGGACAGATTTTCCTTGGAGACTACACTGACAGCCATATAAACTGCAAAAGCCAACGCGAAGTTCAATGTGCGCAGAAATGTGTGGGAGTATAAGCTGAAAATTTATTAAGAAAACGCAAGTTAAATAAAACTTTCGGATCTTGGGAAATATGTTGGCGAGTATTTGTGACTATCCAAAGTAGAATCGTACTTCAAATAATTATAAAAATCTATTGCTTGAAATATTAACGTGCGCTTGCGTGTGACCAGCCTAAGTATATAGCTAAGACCACATACCTTTCATGAATGGATCTGAACAGTAATGTGATGAAATTAAAGAAATGCATAATATCTTAACAATCAGTTGTATGTTATATATATAACCGATCTACGCGATGTTTTCAGCTAACAATGTATGCCTTATGTGTAAACATCCTGTGATCTTTCAGTTGTCGAAATCGGGCGCTCAAATATAACCGCTCACCAAATTTCATGAAGGTATCTCAAAAATTGAGGGAAGAATTTGAGTTCAAACAGAGAGACGGACAGGCAGCCACATGGATGGACAGACGGACGTGGCTGAATGAACTCAGTTCGTCACTCTGATTGTTTCGGTACGCTTATTGGTGGGTCTATCTCTTGTCCCTTAAGGACTTACAAAATTGAGATTCGTATAGAACTATCAAATATCTAGGCTGGAGTAAGAGAGGCCCTGGGAGGGATAGAAAGAAAGAGAGGGACAGACAGTGTTAGAGGGAGGGAAGAGGGAGAAGGAGAAGAGAAACAGGTAGAAGGGGAGGAAGAAAAAGAAATTTTGGAAGAGGGGGAGGAAGAGGGACAGGTACAGGGTGTGGAAATTGATAGGGGAAGTGAGAGAAAGGAAGGGGGGTGTTGAGATGATGTGTGGAGAAGGAGAAGGAAGAGGAGGAAGGAGGAGGAGGAGGGTATAGTGAGAGAGAGAGAAATGGTTAAGGTAACAAGGTTCCGTTAATCTCTGTTGAATTTCGCTGTTTGCTAGTTTCATACATACTTGTATATGCCTCACCAGAAAAAGATGCCACCGAAGATTTAAGGCTGTTACCCAAAGGCGGGAGCTGCTGAGATCTGCGCGTTATCGGAGCTATGGAAGTAAAAGTATTCACCAATTTTCTTTTTCAAAACCGCTAGCTTTTATTTAGTGATTGTTGTATCCACCCCGAGTAATATCTTTCCATGAAAATTTATAGATTTCTCTAGAAAAACCTCAGTGTCAACTTTAGGTCATAGTATTCAATGGCTGCTCCATTCAAACCAGCACTGCAGTTTTAGTGGGTGATGAAATTTTACACTTAAAATTACTTTGTTTTTTTAAAAAGATGGTCCATGAAGTCTCCGCTGTCGAACAGTGAGAGTCGAGAACCATATGAAATCAGAACTCCAGCGGGTTAGGGGGCTTAGAATATACCCGCGGCAAGTATGCCTATCGTAAAAGGCGACTAAAATACCAAATTTATTCAAGGGGTTGTGTTCCCCCAATCTTTTCAAGGGGTTGCCAGCGAAATATATAGCTTCTCCAACCCTATTCTCAACCTCACCTACCCGAATCCTGTTTCTTTAAAAGCCGAGATTCTGGCGACCCCAAATTCCTTGTGGATCTGGGGGTGGGAGGGCGGTATGGTCTAGAAAGTTTCATGTAGTCAAACCAAATCCTTCCGGAGATGGTCGGCCTAGTACCTTAATGGCGCTAGTGACCGTAACGTACCGGATCAGCATCCGGCAAAGGACCATATACATCGATAACACTCCCCAAGCCCTTCGGCGAGTATCCTTAGCGCTACAACCACAACAGCATGAGATCAGAAGTTGGCGCACAGTGTGGACAAATGATAGCCCTTATATGTGCTTATAAGGTATGGATAACAAACAAAAGGTGTTCAAGAGAGCTTTTATATTTAGAAAATTTCATAACGATATCTCAACCTGTTTGCGAGAGAGCAGTCGAACAGTTTATCAGCGCGAGATAAGTTTGGTGATCGATAATTTGAGAAGTATATGGCCGCGGCTAATTTGGGTAAGCTCATAGACGTGTTTATATTATTGAATGTTTCGAATCTATCACCCAGTACGTTAGTCGATGATAAAACTGGAATGTATTAACATTGAAGCTCCTTCTTCAATGATGAGCTTTACGCAGATGTGACAGTGCAACGAATAAAGGCTCAAAGGTATCCGGTCAACTCCCGTATTTTGCGCCCCATTGGGATGGTATAGAAAGGTCAAGTAAGACTTGATCTTCATATATCGCAAAACAGGATAATTGGCGTGAGAGAGAATAGGAAAACAAAAAAAAATTTAGTTTTTTTCAGTGAAAAATCGAAGTTGCTACTTTTCGTCAGCCAAAGGTCGATAGTGCTAATTTTCGTACGAAATTTTAAAGTGTTAGCTTTTGTATGGCACATCGTATTGTTTTTACGCCCAATAATGATTTGGATTTTGGCCAACTGACCAATCAGGTTAACAAATTGCGACTTGTTATACAAGTTTGAATTTATTTTACTTTTGCATATACGCCTATGTGTTCGCCCTTAACTGATAAATTTGTAAGTATAACCTTATTCGCGAAATTTTTGTATCTAACGGCATAGATATACAATAAGCTTATAAATCCATTGACTTGGTCTTGCATGCTATTCTATGTGAAATTATGGCTTTAATGAATGGCCGCAGTATTCCGACAGCTTTTAGATCTGGATCCGCATAGTATACAACAGACCTTACCAATTCCATTTAAACTTTTTAATTCAATGTCGCTACTTCGCAACTTTTTCAATGAGATGCCTTAATACATCGCAACTGGGTATATAAAATTCAGTTACACCTGAACTTGTACCTTCTTACTTGCTTTTATTGGTAGTTTTTCTGATTAATCAATCAATAGCCTTCACTTTAAGCGAATACATATATATACATATATATATATATATATATATATATATATAAGTGGATTTTCGTGGTATTATATTGTAATTAGAGCTGATTAAATCATTTTCGACACATAACAAGAGAACATACATACATCTATATGTGTATGTGTATCGTATAAATCCAACATTCTACACTCCATGTCCTTGGCTGTTATAATATGTGCTTGTACTTGTAATCAGGCAAACGGAAGCAGCAATATTCTCTTCATCCATCTATGAATATTTTCCATTTTATATAATTTCATTAGGTCATGTATCTGAAATTCGACCTTTCAAAATACATACACATATTTGCACATAAACAACATACACTTATACATACATTAGGCCGGGTCGATTTGTGGGGAGGCAAAAAAATCGCCCATTGCTCTGTGAAAATCATATTCTAGGGATCAAAATAAGAAACTTTGCCGAAGGAACCATACCTCTAAAATTCTGATGTCCCCCCCTTTAGGTCGTAGGGCCAAATTTTGAAAAATCCCACTATGTTTTTTCTTTTTGGAGTTTATTTTTCTCTTTAGAAATTTATTTAGTCAGAACATATGTAAATGAAAAAATGAATTTAACTTAGTAATAGAAAAGAAATTAAAAAAAATTATTAGAAATTAGCGTTTTTACAACCCCCTTTTAAAACCAAGGCATCACTGTGACACAATTGCAGATCGTAAAATTGCTTGTGTTTTTTTTTAAGCCACCACAAGACACAGCAGGTAGAATTGAAATTGCCCCTACCCAAAAGTTCGACCCAAATGGGGGGGGGGGGGGGGGGGGGGGGGGGGGACATCAGAATTCGTTTTAGAGTTTAGAGGTATGGCTCCTTCGGCAAAGTTTCTTATTTTGATCTCTAGAATACGATTTTCACAGAGCAATGAGCGATTTTTAAATCGACCCGCCCTAACATACATACACGAATTACGAAATTCTTTCGTTGACGAAAATCTTCACAAGTACACTAACAAAATGGCTATTTAAAATACAAAAATATGCTGTTCATATAGCGCGTTGTTTATCATATCCTGTTTTAATAGCGAATCTTTCTTCTCTTTGCAAATTTTAACAAGGATTCTCGATACATTATTGTCTCATCGCTTTTTCTGGTCAGATATTGAAGCTCAATTAAGGAAAGATCATAGTTCACTAACCTTGCAGTTATTTTCATGACTGTTTAATCAGCTGAGGCATGTATTACGTACTATAACTTTCAAGCGGTAACATTAGTTTTTTAGGATTTCCTTCCATAAATTTACTCAGTGTGAATATAAACAATTTTGAATTGCTGTCAAGCAGTTACGTATACGCCGTGTCCTCGGGGATTGCAATAATCAATTGTGCAATCATTGGGGACTTGGAAACATCATCTGCATTTTTGTTAGTTCATACGTATATGCATACTTACGATTTAAAAAGGAGCACTTGAAAGATGTTTTCTTCATGTAAAGTCCGAAAGCAGAAGGAATTGATTTTTGCAAAGAAATCAGGGTATGATACATGGTTTTATTTTTCCGACCTTAGCCAGAATTCGCACAATGTATATGCGTATGAAAGGAAATAAAGCCAGCTATTCGGATTTAGCTACGCCTGTGATCACAGTAATAAAGAATAGGTTTTCAATTATTTTACAATGGCTGAGGTTATAACGATGCTATTGTAGCACAGAGCGAAGTAGAGCTTTACGCTTATTTGGCTGATTCCAACACATCCTTTTCCATGCTAAACAAATATATCCGGCTGAAGTCTTGATTTTTAATGTAAAATGTTCCATTACCATCTTCTGCTGGCGTGAAGCGTATTTATGATGATTTACTTAATTTCTCTTAACTTGTTTCGCCATCTGTTAGCTTTTTGTTACTACTGGAGGACAAAAGCTCAGCTTTAAGGCTCTTATTTGCTTTACTTTCTTTTCCTTCCTTTCTTTCCTTCCATCCCTTTTCCTTCCTTTTCTTACCATTGCTTTCTCTTTCCTTTCGTTTATTTTATTTCCTTTCGCTTCCTTTCCATTCTTTCCCCTTCCTTTTCTATTCTTTCTTTTGTTTTATTTTATCTTGTTTTTTTATTTCATTTTGAGTTTTAATACATTTTTTTATACTCAGCTGATCAGAGCTCACAGAGTATATTAATTTTGTTCGCATAACGGTACCCCGTAACGGCATAAACTAATCGATATAGATATAGACTTCTATATATCGAAATGATTTTGGCGAAAAATGAAATTCATTTAGCCATGTCCATCCGTCCGTCTGCCCCTAAACACGATAACTTGAGTAAATTTTGAGGTATCTTAATGAAATTTGGTATGTAAATTCCTGGGCACTTACCTCATATCGCTATTTAAAATCAACGAAATCGGACTATAACCACGGTCGAAAAACCGAAAAAGTGCGATAATTCATTACCAAAGACGGAAGAACTTGGTAGGCGGGTTGACCTTATGACGCAAAATAGAAAATTAGTAAAATTTTTGGCAATGGGGTTGGCACCGCCCACTTTTAAAAGAAGGTAATTTAAAAGTTTTGCAAGCTGTAATTTGGCAGCTGAATATGTAATGTTCGGCTACGCTTGAACTTAGTCTTCCTTACTTGTTTTTAATATTTTTAATTTGTTCGTTCTTATTTTTTTCATATTTTTTTATTTTATTTCATTTTATATTATTTTATTTTATTGTTGATAGTCCTTTGCCGGATATAAATCCCGTACGTTCCGGTAACAATCCAGACCATCTCAGAAACGATTTAAAATAACCACATTGAACTTTTTAGACCGTCCCGCCCACCACCCCCCAGTTCTTTGATGATAGGTGAGGTTGATACTGGCTTGGAGAATCCTTTGAATAATTTGGGTATTTTAGTCGCCTCTTACGACAGGGCGGGTATATTCTAAACCCCCTAACCCGCTGGACCTTTAATGGCTATAACAAAAACACTTTATTTTATTTTGTTTAACGAACAAAGAAGTACAAAAAACTGTTTCAATCACATAACAAAAAAAAAAAACAGAATAAATAAACTTGAATATTGGTGACGGCTGTGGTGAAGATCCTGGGTTCACGACCCGGCAAAGCAAAATCAAAATTTGTAGGATCTGCTTGATTCAGATCCTAGCTGCAAATATTCATGTGTGACTCTTACGTATTCAATCAGTATAAAGACAGATGTACGTATATTCGCTTAGAAGTCCCATAACTAAATTTATTTATTTTCGTTTTCCTCATTGTGTTCCTGCATTAAGGCAGCCCTCAACTACTTTGTTGTTTACCAGTTTTATATTCCCACTTAGTCGAAATTTTACCATCGGCCAACTGCAACTGTAAACGCCAGCTAATATTCTGCGACCTTCGCTAAATATAAGTTAAAACGTCGGTAATCTTTTTATTCATCTTTTTGACTTGCATTCTCTCCACCCCGCCTATATAATGACGTATTATATAATTGTATTACGCTGTTCATACACCACCTGTATATAAATGTATATACAAATGTGCACGTATATATCCACATATGTATAAACAGCACGGATATGTGTAAGCGAGGTTAGAAATAACGAAGAAGAATATCGTAGTAAGGGACGAAATAAGCCGTTTAAAAAAATCAGATTTCCGTTTGAATAAGTTTTTGTGTTGTTTTTGTTGCGAAATAGAAGTAGGCGAACAAATTTTTGTGACATTGGCCGTGTTTTTTCACACGTATATACGTCTACGTTTCCGCGTTAAAAAACGCTTACCGCCTAGAGACCCATCTAGCGGCAACTACCTACAGAACATGTTGTACCGGAAAGCGGAGACACAAACCTCTGCTGTATGTCTGTGTATAACATATAGCGGAATCGGTTGCGGTGAATAGTGGACACACACCATTTGTAAAGGTAATACATAGAATTAGTGTAGAGATGAAACATAGAAACATATTTCAGTTGCATCTGAGTATAATGCGTATTGAAATTTAGGAGTACCTACTAATTTTATGCGCAGCAATTTCAGATGAGTAGATAAAGTTTAACGCTTAGCAGTCCATGTAAAATTTAAGGGTAAAAGTATATAAGTGTAAAAAGCAACACAGCTATTAACATTCGCATTAGCGATGGCGAGTACCGAAGAAAATTTAATGATGAGCTGTATGAGCTATACGCAGACATCAACATAGTTCAGCGAATTAAAATGCAGCGGCTGCGCTGGCTAGGCCATGTTATGCGAATGAATGATGATGCTTCGGCCAAGAAAGTGTTTCTATCTGAACCCGCCTATGGAAGCAGAGGTAGAGGGTGGCCCCCACAGGTGGAAAACGATTTAATCTCCCTTGGTGTGACCAATTGGCGCCGGTTGGCGGAGCGAAGGAGCGACTGGCACGCCTTGTTGGACGGCCATTACCGTTTAGACGGTTAAGCGCCAATTAAATAAGTAAGTAATTAACATTCGCATTTTATCTTAGCTACTCCTTTTACTTTAAAACGTAATGCGAAGCCTTACATTTTTTGCGTACTGTTTATATGGATTTTTCGCTTTTTATGCTCTGAAGCGCTAACATAGATATCCTCATTATTCATACTTATGCTTAAGTTCCGTTATAATATATACATCATTGGAAAGGTTAAAAAGTAAAAACATAATGGACATTTTTTTTTCAACTTTCACTAATGGCTCTTTGAATAGTATTGTGACGAACATTAGCATCACTAAGCTGTTAGTAAATAATCACACACAACAAAAACATGAAGCAGCCACTCTTATGTACATGTACACATTAAAGCTAGCAACACTTATCTAGAAGGCGACGAAGAGCTATCTCACACCCCACAGATGTCGTCATCAGCCGAATTAGTTACTCACACATATACAAGCATATAACTAATTACCAAGCAGGAGATACAAAGTTCTAGATGGTGAAACGTCTAGACCTTTGGAGAAATATGCGAACCAAGCAACGGAGAGTATAAAAGCAGCGCAAGCAATGAATGAACTCTCAGTAATCTGTTTGATTTAAACACGCTATTAGTTGCGAAGTGAAGTATAATTGTACTACTCCAAATTAATCTAATAAAGACCATTTTGAAATACAGAATATTGGAGTTATTTATTCAACAGTTCTAACGTTAGCAGAAGGTTTCAAATAAGCGGAATTTCCTTAAATCGTTACAGTATGAAGAAAATCCTACAAAACGCACTCAAAAAGTATATTTATGAAATCCATGCTATATAATATAAACAACAAATTATGGCAAAAAAAATGGCGAACGTGAGAGCCTACTGTGAAAATTTGATCAAGATCGGTAGGGTTCTTTCGACGCCCATAGGACACATACACACACACATCCAATTTTATTTATAAAATATCTAAAAAAAAACGTATTATTTTGGATACTTCTCAATGCAGTGTCGTATAGCAGATTTCACAATTTTTGGAAAAAGGCAGTAGATATACTACAATCGTAGTAAAACTCCAACCCTCTGTGTGAACATCTGCTTTAACAAAGGATTTGTTTATCTGCCCAAATTGTTTCTTTTCACTCTTTGTGTGTTATTTTGAAAATTTTGCTTTGTTTTTGATTTTGTTACTACTATTGTCTGTTCTTATATATCTCCCTTACAACTCGTTTATTTTTACTCACTAGATATGGATACTTTCGTTTGTTGAGTGAATTACGTTGGTACGTATCGCGTGCCAAACACACGGCTGCACCAGCTAATATTGCAATCTATGCATATGTATTTACAATAACGGTCACCAGGGTAGGAACAGGGAAGGTCTTAAAAATGCAAAAATGCATGAAGAATAAATAATAATGAGTATGGCCCGACGTGCGTGCCCCATTACCATCACCCCTACAATGGTGAAAGGAGTCATTATAAAGGACAAACCCTCCGAGTAAATAGGCCTAGACGGTATAGACAAGTCAGTGCTTAAATGCCCTGGCGATTACTCAGTAAGCTAACTTACGCACGTTTACAACTTGTAAATTTTCATTCTTCATTTCAGCATTCCTAAAGCCTGCAAAGCCATCTAACGACGAGTCATATCGACCGATATCACACCTTTCGCCAGTAGCGAATCTTCGCTTAGCTACCCATCAGTAAGGCTCCCAAAAAATAGGCAGCACCACCACCGAGCTAAAGTCCTTAAACACCCAAACAAATTACGGACTGAAAAGGTCAAAATCCCATTATAGGATGGTGCTCCCGGCTTTTGACACATCAACCACAGCACACTTCTCCAACACATATAATGTTCACCACTTCCTCCTTGTCTTCCACGGCCACTTTCTTTACGACGTGTAAGCAACAGATGACACAAATATTCGACATTTACGTCAATGACGTTATAATACCCAGTATCGGTCAACCAAGTATCTTAGGGGTAACGTTTCATAATTGGCGCCTAAGCGACAAATCAAGGCAGCTATCTCTGTTTCGCGATAACTCACGTCAATTGGGAACACCCAGGGAGGTTAAATCTTCCTCCACCTGCCTCTCCCAGCTCTGTGGAGGTCTCTCTCTTACTCTGCTTCCGAACTGCGGTGTCGAATGAAATACTTTCTTAGCCATAGCGTCTTCATCCATTCGCATAATATGATCTAGCCAGCGAAGCCTTTTTGTTTTTATTCGCTACACCGCCAACACATCTGCGTAAAGCTCATGCACCTCAACATTATACCTGCTTCGATACTCGCCATCGGCATAACGGACAAAAAGAGAGATATCAAGTGTTCCGCCTCCTAACTAAGTTGAGTTTTCTCGCTTCATCTACTTCGATACCCCGATAGGAATATTTTATGGGCCGGAATATAAATTCAGTTTAATGCTTACACGACCTATAGAAGTAGAGGAAGAGCGGTCCGCACTCCGCTGGAAGGACCTGGTGAAAGCGATTGAAGTTACCTTGGTGTTACGAAGTATGTAAGTAAGAAATCAGCGCACAGACAACCACTTTTTTCATTGGTTAAAACTCCCTTGAAGTTAACAAATAGATTCTGCATATCGTGAGCTTCCTCCGGGATTTGGCGTATCGCGCTAATCTTAAGCCGCACTGGTAAGGTTTGAGCAGTTATTCCACTTAGAGTTTAAATATTTTCATAACACGTCAATTGTATTAAGCTTCTGGACAAAAAAGGCACTGAGGATGCACAACGGCGAAACCGGTTTGTCTCTGTACCAATTTTGACAAAGGTTGACGGAAAATCGTCAATATATATCAGTTGATGGATGCCACCTCTTCGCCTCCGTGTATACATACATATGTAGCTCGGTGAGTAGTACTTCGATTGCCGGGGTTTTATTATTTTTTAGCGATGATATCGGCGTTCTCATTCCGTCATAATTTGGTGGCGGAAAATGCGTTCCGGGATTAGCAATTTGGTTAAAGGGGTTCATCACCAATATCCAGCAGTCTGCTACAGAGAGGACCAAAAAATAAATAAACACCTAACAGTTAAGCGCTCTAATGCATCAGCTGAAATCAGCGCAAGGTGTTAACTTCCGCTTCTTCTTCATTATATTCAATATTTTTCTACATCCACATTTCCGTCACTTGCATACGTCTTCCAATGTCAGCTTTCAAACTCGTACGCCTTTTCGTATGACTTCTATACTACGATCAGTCCTTCCGCTGTTTTACTGCCTTACTACCGTTTTCTTTTGCTGTTTTCTTTTATATAACGTCTACTTTTTGCATGTTTCTTTGTTAGCGGGTTTGTTGTTGTTGAAGATTCGTTCTTTAGCTCATCTCCAACGAAAATAATGTCGCATCTTCACCATTGGCACAGGCATCATCAAGGCATTCATACATTTTTCGTTGCGCTCCTCCGGATACGGATGTAAATGTGGTGCGGCTTAAATTTTGTATGCAATACCTACATAAGTATGTGTGTGTGGGTACGTGTGTGCTGGCAAATGGCTTGGTGTGTGTTTCATATATGTTATAAGGTTTTTTGTGTTGGAATTGTGGACTCCATTGCCCTTCAATGCTTTCCTTAGACAGCGTGTTGCATTTCCCTTGACCCATCGCTCCACGCACCTTATTTCAACATATCGCTCTATATCTCTTTTGCTTCAAGCTTTAGCTCAGTTCACAGCTGTTAGTTGGTAAAAAAATATTAAATTATTCTGTTGAAAGGACATGGCATTCTGAACACCGTCGTTTACTACAGATCCTTATATATATATATATATCTATATATATTAACTTCCATACGTAGAAGCCTACGCGAGTACCCACACTTTTTTATTATGTAGGCTTAAATGCATGACATGTGCTACAAAAAAAATTTTAATTTATACCATGCACATACATCCATAAATAAATTCACTCATACATACATACACACATACAGTTATGGTCAGCGTATTAGCACACGTTCAAACAGTGAAGAAATCTATGTAACGTAATGCAGCTAATGCTCATTACTTATTTAACGCTTCATTACTATCTAAAATAATAATAAGTCAAACAGGGTTCGATTATCCTTAAGAGGTCATCATTTCGTTGGTGTATGGATTTAGCGCACTTTTCTATAGTTTAGCTTAGGTTCAACTGGCCGTTAGGACGTCACATAGACTGAATGAGTCCATAGTGTAACGACCAAACTTAAAAACCTCATCAAATACCAGTACCTATGTTATAAAATAGCTCCGTCCTCTCGGAAATACTTGAAGTTTTCATGGACCTATGCCACTAACTGCTGCTAGATCTTGTAGCTTTATCACTCCTAATAGCAGGATTCTTACCTTGGCTAATCCAGGGCATGAGCCCGCACTTCCTACATCTTTTTTCACTGACCAAGCGTAATGTAAAGGCAGGCGAAGTCAGAAAGCAGGATCTAGTCGGAATACCCGTCACGAGTCTATAATCCTCTCTTTTTAATGATAGGAATAGCTTTGTTAGTCTAAGGTTGTAAGACATACACACTTTATAGCGCCGCGCTTGGGCCCACGCCTTTTCCGTTTTATCGATCATATACAACTCCCATCCTCCAACTTTTCTATAAGAAAATATTTTTACCAGACTTATGCTAATCATCGGGATAGCACGTTGCAGATTAGACCTTTTGAGGCCCATAAAAAGGAGCAGAATTTATTATTTTATCGAAAACAGTTATCAAAAAAGAAAGATATAAAATGTGATTCCAATTCAGTCCAGAATTCTAAGGGAACAATTTGAAAAACCAGCCCCATTGAAAACATTTTGTTTGAAAAATTTAAATCGATCTACATAGTTTAACACGCATTTAAAAAAATGGCCGAAGTCACTACAGAATTATGACGAAAACTATTAAGGAGAGCACAGCGAAGAAGTTTGTAAAAAAAAGGTGTGGGATCGATCAGTAGAACGAGTCTCCCTGTAGGAAACATTTCTATCTTTATCTTTTTTTTACATGCTTTTAACTAGCGAATTAAGTATGGCGATGTCCTAAGCACTGGAAATTGTTTTCGTTGCACTACCTTTTCTATAGTTCCGAACTAGTTTAAGAGTAAACAGTTTAGATTTAATCTTTTGCTGGTACTATTTCGTTATTCCCGAACCGGACAGAAATTCTACATGCTGCTACTGAAACAATTTTATCCACTTTGGTTTCGAACCAGTAGGCTTTTAAGTGTAAAGAAAGAAAGCTTATCATAGTCAACGTGGCAGTTTTTTTATACATGGCCATTTTATGAAATATATGTTAAATATGAAATATAAAAATATAAACGAATATAAACTGTCGATTTTGGAGCTAGAGAACCTAGTACTTTAGGTCAAGTTCTGAATCAGAAATCAGTGCAGACATTGGCTACGTTCGTTAATCTTACATAGCGAGATTTATTTCAAACTAGCGTACCCGAATTTGAAAAGCGAACCTCCCTTCTCCCCACCACTCTCTATATTACTAAATAGACTATTATTTTTTCTTCCATTTCCCCTCATCGCTGCCCTTCCCTTATTTTCTTCATCTGCACTCCGTTCTCATTTTCTCCTCCCTCCAACTTCTAAACCCATTCCCAGTCCCATTCGCACTCACACTCCTGTGTCCTTCCTTTTCCGAATTTCACTCCCACTTCCATTCCCTTTACCTCTGCCACCTAAATTACCTCATATATGCGATATATATATCAAATATTTGATACCTTTCGGGTATATAGTAAATTTAAATTTTTGTTTCACTCCCACTTTCAATTCCCCTTCCTAAGTTTTTTGATATATAGAATCCCTATACCGAATTTTGGATACCTGCTTCATATAATACCGAGATAAAGCGACATTTTTTCAAAGTAAGGGACCATTAAGTTTATTCTGTTATAAAACTTTGATAAACTACGCACAAATACATTTGAATTTGTTGAAATAGATTTTGCTTCTTCTTCAATAGGGAAATTGTGTGCTAAATTAGTGACCATCGCTGTATTTATGTATGTATATCTAAGCGCGGGTGAACGAGTAATACGGGTGAATGAATAGTGAGCTTTTAGGCAAATTCGTTTTATTACAATAATAAAAGATTTTTATGTTACTGTTAAGTCTCAAATGCCGCCAGCACCCCTCTCTCCTACCGCAATGTTACTATGCCAACCGCGACCCCCACTGTATGTACATACGTGTGTATGTATTTGTATGGAAATTTGCAATTGCATAAAATCAAATATTCACAACTGTTTTGTGGCTTTGTATTTAATATTGTTTTTATTTGTATAATTCTAGTATTATTCTTGTTCAGCTATATTCTCCAATTTATGTATATTATTTAATAAAAACTGTTTCGGTTAAACAAACAAGCAAGAAATGGTGTATGTGATTACAAGATAGACCAGAATAAATTCAAAAATTGTTTTTACTTTTCGGCGTGAGAAATCTGCAATGGGACATTTCGTGCAATATTCCTGCTTACACTAATCGGCTCAAACTAATATAAATCTTCCTACCCTTGTAAGTCGTAGAGAAATGCTAGGAGTATTATTTAAGGCTAAACTATTAAATGGATCGATTTCAAGTCCATTTGAACGAAGTTAACTTTAATTTTCCATGAAGAGTTTCGAGGCATTAAAAACCTATAATTCTTAAACAATGCATAAGGAATTTCCAACTTAACGAACCTTTTCTGTGTTTGTGTCAAGATTATAACTCTCGCTTGAGATAATTGATATTTCGGACTCGCTCTTTGCCATGAAAAACACAGTTCCACCAATAACTCAATCGAAATGATCTGTCGGTCTGCCGATCTGTTTGAACGCTAACTGTGATGAGATATTGGGTAGGATTGTGTACTTTGGTGGCCTATTAATTACTAGCTAAAAACGATATGATCAGACCACAGTTGATACGGTTAGTTGAGGGATTGAGAACTGTTTTCAGTATTATCATATGATTTGATAAACTCGGCAGCAAAAAAAGTTCGAAATGCTATTGCTATCACTAGATATACAATTTCCATATTTCATGGCTGAAGCACTTACACCTTACGTTTAGAATTTACAAAACAATAAAAGGACTTTGGGTTGGAGGTAACATTATTTCTCATCTTACAGATAAAAGCTTTGTTTTCTTCTATTTCAGGATCACTTGAATACCATTTCAGAATAATAATTTAAGGCGAACAGAAGAAATGTTGGAGCATTAGAAACAAACACGCCCAATATATGTATATGAAGCAGATGTCATGCTTTAAGCGCTATATAAGGTGTGCATTTTTTGGTGGGTATGTACCTGCAGTGGTTAGGTTATGGGTATACGTTTTAAAAGAGAGCAATGTCAATCTTTGAATGCATTTAATTTTTCTTTTAGTCCTGTTTATATTTTACGGTTGGCAGAAAGAATCAAATATATACATGTTAACTTTGATTTATGTATAGCGACATTTAATTATGAATGGCAAATGGCGCATGAGGTTAAGTTATGTGCAATGAGAACATTTCTCT
This sequence comes from Eurosta solidaginis, assembly GCF_040869045.1. Classification (NCBI taxonomy): domain Eukaryota; kingdom Metazoa; phylum Arthropoda; class Insecta; order Diptera; family Tephritidae; genus Eurosta; species Eurosta solidaginis. The sequence goes on from NC_090319.1 coordinate 105,025,850, forward strand.
ACAAGGTTAACCTTTAACAACATTTTCTTAACAGAAGTTAAACTTTTTTCTCATTTAGTACATGATCTGGTTGTAAAGTGCAACCATAGAGCGCTTCAAGTAATTATGTACTAAAAACATTTTTATCTGAGTATTTATTTAATTTCAATTCAACAAAGAAAAAACTAAGTAAGCCTTAAATAATAAAAATATATATTGACTTCCCTATATCCGCTCATAAAGAAAATATTAATCGCTTTAACACTTTATTTCCGTTTGTCTAGTGGTGCGTGTTATGACTAATGCAAGTCTTGAGATCTGCGCTGGAAAGATCAAACATTTTTTTTTTTTTATTAACTCAAAACCACCAAATAAATTTTCTTAACCGCTGCCGGCCTTTAGGCCATTATATCACAGTTTTTTAAGAACGTCCTATCTCAAAGTTTTATTTAAAAACGCTTACTAAAACTCTCAGGTGCAAATTTATTATAGGATAAGGCGTTTAAAAAAACTCAAATACGTCAATATTCATACTTCAAACAAATTGTGAGATAGGCTGATTTCGAACCAGCAGCCGAGATAGGGTCATATTCCACTCAGCCGTTGCTAGAGGAAGTCTACAAGTTGGCGGCGTTAGCATCTCAAGGAGACCTTTTGCATAATTTTACCCTTCAAATTTTATTTACTAAGACTTTCGCAGACAAGTCCACAAACCAACACATACAGGTGCCGTCTCGCCATTTTGTAGAAGATTAAAAAGTTCCATGATGAAAATTGGGGTGGAAGCTCGGCCTCAATCTCTTCGGAGGAATATCGAGCCAAGTATTTATTTTTAGGCCTGTCGACTCTTGGTGAATATCCAAAATTAATGTGTCAGATCATTTGCAGACAGATCGGGGGAATATTGTTATAAACAACGAACGACATCACTCGAATTTGATTTGATCACGTCCTGGGCTCCAGAAATGAATCTTTTATATAAATAAGCAAGTTGAAATTTGCGAGCCCCTTTTACGGCCAAACTTTAATTCTAAGGTATAAAGAATTACATATATATCGATAGGTCTTCTCAAGGAAAAGTGCCGACCATTAAAATATCACACTAACACCAATACCATACACGTATATCGTATATAACTAGCTGTGAGAATGTAAACTCACACTACTGACGCTACGCCAAAATAAAATAAAATAATATAAAATAAAATAAAACAAAACAAAATAAAATATAATAAAATAAAGTAAATTAAAATAAATTAAAATAAATGTTAATAAAATTAAGTGAAACTAAATTAAATTTTATAAGAAAATAAAATCAAATAAAATAAAATCAAATAAATAAAATAAAATAAAATAATAGAAGGGAAGAAATTGGAAAAAAGAGAAAGGAAAGGAAAAGAAAGGAAAAGAAAAGAAAAGAAAATAAAAGAAAAGAAAAGAAAAGAAAAGAAAAGAGAAGAAAAGAAAAGAAAAGAAAAGAAAAGAAAAGAAAAGAAAAGAAAAGAAAAGAAAAGAAAAGAAAAGAAAAGAAAAAAAAGAAAAGAAAAGAAAAGAAAAGAAAAGAAAAGAAAAGAAAAGAAAAGAAAAGAAAAGAAAGGGAAAGGAAAGGTAAGAAACGGAAATAAAAGGAAAGTATGAGAAAGGAATCGGAAGAAATGGAAAGGAGAGGAAAGAGAAACTAAAAATAGAATAAAAAAAAACAAAACGAAAAAAAAAGAAAAGAAAAATAAGGAAAGGGAAATAAAAGCAAAGGAAAGAAAAGAAGATTTGTCGAGCGGGCCATTAACAAATTTTCAAAAAAGGTTAATATAGCACTTAAATATCAATTTAAAAATCACACTAACACCAATACCATATATGTATATAACTGTGAGAATGTTAACTGATACTACTGACGCTACGCGTATTTGATGTTGTTGTGTTGAGAAAACCAGCAGTCATAATACAAATGAACTCAGACTTGATTTTGCGAGTAAATAAACGAAGAGTGTGTACCAGTGGCGTAACAATAGGGTAGAAGGGCTGCCAAAATGCCATGGGCCCCGACCCAAAAGGCCACGAGCTCAAAAATATTTTTTTATATTGTACCTGAGTGTTTTATTTTATTTGAAAATTATATTTTTATAAGTTCTGATTAAAACTTTAAGACCATAACTAATACAATTTCAAATTAATCAAATGCCTTAAAACGTTTGAAAATATGTCTAGAAGAATTGGAAATGTATCGACACTAATTTCGAAATTTTAAATGGAAGCAAATCGTGCAAAAGAAAAACGGTCCATCAGCATAAAATAAATAAAAGAAAAAATAAAGATTTAATAAAATAAAATAAAATAAAATAAAATAAGTTAAATTGAAGTAAAATAAAGTGAAATAAAATAAAATGAAATAAAATAATAAAATAAATTAAGACAAAATAAAGTTAAATTATATTTACTAAATTAAATTAAAAAATATGTATGTAATTAGCGAGACTTGCTCATATTGCTTTACTAAATGGTTTTGTTATTGGTATTAGAGAAAAATTGCAAAGTTTACAAACGGCGATGGTTACTGGGACATGTTTCTGAATTTCTCTTCTTCATCAGCCAACTTCTCGGGAGTTGAGTATTGAACTTTGAATGTCCAACATTCATACCAGTGTAAAGGCATACCTTTAACCACTCAGCCATATGAATGACCCGCTGCTCACTTTGCAATTGGTCTCTAAGAATTTCCTTTTTGTTGCTATTCCTTTTTTATTCACTATTAAGATGCATACACTCTGTATGTTGTTTATCCTAATTGTGTGGAATGTTTTTAGGCGCACTTTTGTATCAATATCAATAACAAACCCATTGTATAAAGCAATGTGAGCAAATCTCGCTAATTACATATATATGATAACATGATGTAAAGCAACAGTGGAAGTATTAAAAACAAATACTGTAAAAATCCAAACAAATGTTACTAAGCTTTTCAAAAGTGCGCCTAAAAACATTCCACACAATTAGGATTAAACAACATACAGAGTGTATGCATCTTAATAGTGAATAAAAAAGGAATAGCAACAAAAAGGAAATTCTTAGAGACCAATTGCAAAGTGAGCAGCGGGCCATTCATATGGCTGAGTGGTTAAAGGCATCTGTCTTTACCATGGTATGAATGTTGGAGATTCCAGTTCAATACTCAGCTCCCGAGGAGCTAGCTGATGAAGAAGTGAAATTCAGAAACATGTCCTAGTAACCATCGCGGTTTGAAAACTTTCCAATTTTTCTCTAATATCAATAAAAAATTAAATTAAAAAAAAAAAATTAAAAATAAAACAAAAAAATTTAGTAAAATAAAATAAAATTAAATTATATTTATTAAATTAAATTAAAAAAGACAAAAAATTATTTAAAAAATATATATATAATCAAATAACTAAAATAAAATAAAATAATATAAAGGAAAGAACGGAAAGTTATCTAAAGGAAAAGGAAAGGAACGGAACAAAAGGAAAGGATGGAAAAGGAATGGGAAGAACTGGAAAGGGAAGGGAAGAAAAGTGGAGGAAAGGAAACTAAAATTAGAAGGAAACGAAGAAAACAAAGAAAAAGAAGAAAAATGAAATAAAAGCAAAATAAGGGAAAGTAAATGAAAAGTAAGGAAATGAAGGGAAAGAAAGTGGAAGAAAACTTTGGTCCCTTTAAATCTGTTTAGCAGATAAATGTCATATAAACGGCCATAGTTGAAAGGTTAGATATGTAAATATTTACATTAACAACAGTCTAAAATCGTATCAACAAATTGTGTCTAAGTATCACAATTGGCAGGGTTAAATTTTGGCCAAATTTCACAATAGTTTAAACGAAAACTGGCGGTCGCCGTTGTATGGTGGTAGCGTGTTCCACCGAGCAAAGTAACTTCCAAAAATTTATAAACATGCTTTTTCAACTAGAAAAAAGTTATTCTAACCGGTGTTGGCCCTCGGTAGTGATTTGCAAATCCTCTAAATGTATTTCTACCATGAAAAGCTTCTCAGCGAAAACTCACCTGCCTTGCAGATACCGTTTGGAGTCGGCGTAAAACATGTGGGTCCCGTTCCGCAAATTTGTAGGAAAAATTTAAAAGGACCACGATGCAAATTGGAAGAGAAACTCGGCCTTAATCATCTTCGGAGGTATATCGCTCCTTGTGTTTATTTATTTATCAAAGGAGCACTAAATATCAGGGCCTTAGCGATGTTGCACAGTGTTGCGAGTGTTTTGAGAAGTTGGTTTGTAATCTGAGTGTAGTCCGGAAGCACTCTCGAAAACAATCCCGAAAGAATGGCGAAATCAGCCCAAATTATCCCGAAATAGCCTCGAAATACCCCCAAGCAATTCTGAAGCGTTTCCGAATTCATCCGGAAAAAGGTCTGGTAACAATTCCTAAAACATCAATATGATCCTAAACAATTTACAGTATATGCCAGAATAATTATGAAATGATCGGGAGAGTCAAGAAGCGTTTTGAAAAGTATTCTGAAAATAATTGCGAAATGATCTGAAAAAATCCGGAAAACAATGATCCTGAAAATATCTTGAGATGGTCTAAAATTATTATGAAGCATTCCAGAAATGATCCCGAAAATAATTCAGAAATTACTGTAAAATTGTCCCAAAAGGAATGCTCCCTGAATTCCAAAAATTTGTCAGAAAATTTTGAAAAATCTCTTTCTAATTTGAACACAGGAAAAGATAGAGGGAATCTTTTTAAGGTAAGGACTGAGCCAGGACCAGCTGTAATCGATTAATTTGTCTAGTTGGGCTTTGAATTTTTTAAACATGTATGTAAAGGCTCAAGCAATTTAATGCAATTCGCCCTATATCTCTCACACCCCATCTCAGCCAAAGTTCTCAATCCGCCACTGCATATGTACATACTTATTATAAATGTGTATACAAATCATACTGCCAACAAATAATCGTTAATATTGTTCAAGTGGATACCGAAGAGATGAATGAAATTTAATTTCGCTCAAGCCAACCGCTTCACTCTTTATCCCTCCCATTCTGTTGGCACGAACAAATCAAATATAGCATGAAGGAGCATTACTGTCAAACTAAGAATACACTTAAGTTACGTATGTGGCTTTGGCTAATCTCAAGTATATAAGTACGTATGTCTATGAATACATTACATAGATCATGTATGAGTATTAGAGTGTATCAAAAAAATCAACTTTTTTCGAGAAAGGATAAAAATCATCAAAGTGTTCTCAGACCCTGTTAAAATGTTAGCTTTTGAAATAATTTCTTGTTTACATCACAAAAAGGACTGGTTGACATTTTGCTTAACTCAGCCCAAAGATGTTTTGTACCGACTCCGAACGGCTGCTGAAAGGTATGCAGAAATGGCAGAAATACACTCGTAGAGTTTGCCAAACCACTGCCGAGGGGCGACGCCGCTTAGAAAAACTTTTAACAAATTAAAATTATGTGTTTCTAAGGGCCCAAACACATTCGACTTTTGGGTCGTTTTGCCGTTTACGTTTCGTCCACAGCTGACTTTGAACACGCACGTCTTAGGAGCGTTCCATTGAGTTATAGAGCTCTGGCTAAGGATCTAATCTCATTGGAACGATCTGGATCAACTTTATGAGAGCTGACAGCACTAATATAAAACATCTGTTTTGTTGAAAATAACAAGAAGAAATGTACACAGGGATTGAAGATACTGATAGAATTATTAATATTTAAATAGTTTCGCACTAAACAAACTATTTATTTTCCTTACAATTTCTTCAAGTTGTATCAGCTGATTGTGTTTTTTTTTTTTCATTTCACTAGAGTAGGGATTGTCAGAAGGAGATGGCAAACTGAAAATGAAACCAACACATTGGTAGTACACACAAAAGCTGCTAAGTTTTATGCATTGTGAATTCATACAAGTAAAAAATCTTTCTATTCCACCATTGCCATACCTACCTGTCAAATAATAGCTGACAGGGATAACGGCTTTCGCGAATGGCCAGAGAATGGAAGAAAGGTTTGTTTTCTGCTCGCCGTTATTAAATTGGATTGCCATGAATTGCCCATTTGTATTTCAAATCAACTTTCCTTTAATTGTGTATACAGAAAGTCAGACCAAATATTGACTTTAATTTCTAAAATCTAGCTATTAAATAACATATGAGAAGCCAGTTTAGCAAGAATTTTAAAATATGTAAATAATGCAATATACCAGTCGTTTACAAAAATGTTTGAAAAACAATTTTGGCAAATAATTTAAGTAATCGAACAGCGATTGAACAGGTTATCGAGGCTGTTTACTATTGTGAACGTTTTTCTTTTTTTCAACCATTCGCCACTTGTATGAATTCACTATAGTTTTATGTTTTCATTCGTCTAACACCAGCACGCTGATTTTGATAATCTGAGCAAGGGTATATTGTTGCTGTAGAGATGAGCCAACCATATAATTGAGCCATGAGTGCTACCAACTCAAAAAATCTACTACAGAAAACGAAACGAACAGAACTGCTATACGGATCAGAAATTGAACCAGATAAATATCAGGATCACAACGTTGTTGTTGCATTTGCATGTTAAATTTTTCTCCGTATCTGGTTCACGCGTCATTGGAACGCAACTCTTTATTGCTATGTTCTCAATTCACAGGCAGCACAACGGAAACGCCAAAGCAACAGCAAATGTTTTCAAAAATATGCGTTTTTCCATGCGCTGTCAATCCTTTATTCCAATCTCCCAAATTCTGGGTGCAATCCATAAATTCTTATTTTTATTTTATTTAGTTTAGTTTGAAAAATATTTCCATATTCGTGGGAAAAAAATTGTTATTTTTGAAATTCAATCAATGAGAACAATTCAAAATTTGAGTTTTCTTGCGTTCATTGTGGCAGGCAAACTTCCACCGCGCGTTATTTCAAAGTAACACTAATGCCAAAACGACGCAAAAGTCGATTGTGTTCGGGCCTTAAATGTTTTGATGCTGCTTTGGCCGGGACTTGAGCGCAGAACCTTCGGTGCAGACAAAAGAGATCTCTTCCGTCTAATTAGGTATACATTTTCAGTTGATATCACATGATAAATCTGAATCCGGTGTCAGTTCCAAAAACGTATTTTCAGTTATATTTACTAAGTCCGTCCGTCACGAAAACTTCTTTTCATTACAAAAGAAATTATATTTTTCAAAAATGCAACTGCTTTCCAACAGAGCAATGCTTTATTGTTTAGCAGGCCTCTTTTGAGACTTGAAATATTGTTCTTTAAAGTATACTAGCAGACCCGCCAGACGTTTTTCTGCCCTATCTTTGGTCTATTGGCATACATTTTCAGAAGTTGTTACCTCTCACTCTCCCACCCACATTCCCCCGTTTGCTATCTTTTTATTCACTCCTATTTTTGCCTTCTCTTTATCTGTCTCTCTTTCTCCATCTCCTTCTTTTCCCTCACCTTTTTTCCGCTCCATCTATCCCTATATCTTTCTCAGTCTCTTTCTCCTTCTCTCTTTTACCTTCTCTCTAGTTCTTATTATTCTGCATCCCTTTTTCCAAGTCTCAGTCCCAGTCCCTGGTTCATTTTCCAGTAACAGATCGGTACGTGGTCCACTTGCAGGAAGGAAACTTCACAGGAACACTCTCCGGGTTCCTGTGAGGCCATCCTGCAAATTTTAATAAATTCAGCGGAGTGGTTTTGGAGTCCATAAGCTGCATACAAACATCCATCCTTCTTTATATACAAATTTAGATTAGTTTTGCGACAATTTCCCCACTTGAAGTCTATTCTAAGGCACGTAAATAACATAATTTATACAAGTAGGTGGATTCAAACCATGCGTATGGGAAAGTCTGCCTAAAATTGTGAAAACCTGGCCCAAAATTCAGATTTGAATTTAATTTAAAATTATCGAAACACTTCTGAGTCTATTTTTATTTTTTTTTTTTTTTGTCGCCCTGAGTTATTGGAAACTATTGAAGCTCGAGCTGATATCGGTTCAAGCAATTCCGGAAAACTGGAACTGATTGATGACATACTGAAGTTGGTAAGAAGGAAAAGAGGACAAAATGGTTCTTAGAGATATCCACCAAAATGCATCGGACCCTTATGCCAGGAATTGCCAGGCGAAAGTCAATTACCCTAAGCTCTGCGTAGAGGAAAGCAACCTCCCCGGGGAAACGCGCGTAACTTCGGTTCAAATTCGATCTGGATACTGTACCAGAATCAACCCCTATCCAGAATCAACCCCGACATACATTATGTATGTCCTGCTTGCAACGTGTCCCTACATGACACCAACCATCTTTTAAATTTTACTTTGGAACCAACGCCTCTAACACCCCTCTCACTCTCGTCCACCCCTGTTGACAATTTGTGAATAGTCACACATATTGGATAAAGCGAAAGACTGTTACAAAAACAACAACAACACTGAAATTGGTCACAAGAAGTTAAAGATTTATTTTTTTATTAAAAACATTTAAACACAAAGCTATTGTCACGCAAGATTGTGAGCTAGTAGAGTTAGTGTCATGGGAGCTTTTCCAGAGCCTTAAAACCAGGGCCTGTGGGGTGGTGGCGAGCAGACGAATACATTTTTTAAATCAAAACTCTTGTTTTCTATTTTAGTTTGAGTCAAAAGGTATCCTTAACTATAGTAAAATAAATGCAACATGGAACCTTGGGGAAGATCAAGTATCGGATGTGATCTTTTATAGGACCTTTTGGAATAATTGTGCATAAAATAAAAACTGTTTTTCGAACTTTGAACTTCGCACTGTTTTCCAACTAAAATTTTGATAGTTGCCAGGGTTTGACTGTAAATGTAAATTACACCTTTTCTTTGGTAGTGTCTTCAATTTTCCATAAGGACATTACTTGATCATACTTATCAACTACCTTGTTACCGCGACTGGCAGTGTACGCCATTAGAATACTCTGTCGACTTTTCAATGCTCTTCCAAAAAAAATCTAAAAGTCGGTTCTTTGATACCCTCTAATTTACACATACATATAATTGAATTTATTTACTACTTGTTTACTTCTTCTTTTTATGCGCATAAGCCACTCATAATTGACAAACTTCTGTCAACTTAATAGCAATCATAATAAGGAGAAACACTGAATATTGTTAGACGGTGGTATGTAGAATTACAGCATCTATAATATTAGGGTGATCATCTTAAGGATATATAATGCTGCTAGATCTGACAGAAGTATCAACTGCTTCATAAATGCCATGAAAAGTTCATTGGAAAAACCAAATAGAACAAAAATTTCGACCAAAGGAAAACAGCTTCGAATATGATAATTGCAAGAGATAATGATGGTGTTTTATTTGGACCCGGTATCTTTAACACGAAGGCAGAGCAATTAAGCAATCAACTATACTCATCATTTTGCTTTAGTATTTTTCCGAAAGGGTACATGTTCGTTATCTCTTGTTGAAATATAAATTACGGATATAGTGCGTACGCGCTGTCCCAAGTTCACATATTTCATTGATCCGATTCAACATTTCGGAGCTTTTGTGATTCAAAAAATGGCATTCGATCACAGATCGTATGACACGATACGGTCCCGGTATCGAGGGAGAGTATTTATCTTAAAAATTACGTTAAGTTTTTCACTTTACTTTAATTTATCGTTCGCTTTACATTAAAAATAAATGAACTGGCAAGTTGAGAAAAATACAGTATGTTTATTTTTCATAAGTGACGCCCTAATTCCTAAAGCTAAAAATATATGTGATTACTCTATTTATAGCCTCTCATAAGTATTTCTATTAGCAAATTAAATCCCGAAAAAATCTGACAGCCAGTGTATTTCCGGAGCTGATTACTCAGGCCGACAAAATTAAAAAAACAATCCAGGCCCAGTAATATTTTTATAAATGTCTTCGGCTTTCTTCTTATCTCTGATTATCATGTGTTTTTTTTTTTTTTTTTAATTTGAATTTTGTTTTCGAGAAATTTTATACATAAAGGCAAGAAAAATGCGTTTGTATTTGAAGCACTTCCGGTGTTGTGCACCACTGATATTACTTACTTACTTAATTGGCGCTTAACCGTTTAAACGGTTATGGCCGTCCAACAAGCCGCGCCAGTCGCTCCTTCTCTCTGCCAACCGGCGCCAATTGGTAACACCAAGGGAGTTTAAATCGCGGATTGGTGGCCGCCCTCTACGTCTGCTTCCATAGGCGGGTTCCGATAGAAACACTTTCTTGGCCGGAGCGTCATCTTTCATTCCCATAACATGGCCTAGCCAGCGCAGTCGCTGCGTTTTAATTCGCTGGACTATGGTGATGTCTGCGTTAGCTCGTACAGCTCATCGTTAAATCTTCTTCGGTGCTCGCCATCGCCAATGCGTAGATGTCCATAAATCTTTCGAAGAACTTTTCTGTTGAACAATCCCAGAGACGCTTCATCATGGTCCATGCTTCTGCACCATATAGCAGGACGGGTACGATAAGTTACTTGTAGAGTATGATTTTCGTTTGCCAAGAGAGGACTTTACTTTTCAATTACCTACCTAGTCCAAAGCAGCATTTATTAGCAAGTGTGATTCTTCGCTGGATTTCAGAGCTGATGTTTTTGTTAGTGTTGATGCTGGTTCCCAAATAAATGAAGTCTGTTATTATTTCGAAATTATGGCTGCCAACACTAGCATGGTTCAAGGCGCATATGCGCTGACTCTTTGCTTGATGACAGCAGGTACTTCGTTTTGTCCTCATTCACCATCAAACCCATCTTTACTGCTTCTTTTTCGAGTTTGGAGTAAGCAGAACTAACGGCGCGGGTGTTTAGGCCGATGATATCAATGGCATTTGCGTACGCCAGTAATTGCACGCTTTTATAGAATATTATTCCAGAGCGGTTAAGTTCTGCAGCTAGTACAATTTTCTCCAGCATCAAATTAAAGAAATCGCACGATAGGGGGACACCCTGTCTGAAACTTCGTTTAGTTTCGAACGGCTCGAAGAAGTCCTTCCCAATTCTGACTGAGCTGATGGAGTTGCTCAACGTCATTTTGCACAGCCGTATAAGTTTTGCGCGGAAAGCAAATTCAGACATAGCGGCATATAAGCAACTCCTTTTCGTTCTGTCGAAGGCGGCTTTAAAATCGACGAAGAGGTGATGGGCGTCGATTCTTTTTTCGCGGGTTTTTCCAAGATTTGGCGCATTGCGAAAGTCTGGTCGATGGTAGATTTAGCAGGTCTGAATACGCACTGATAAGGTCCAATCAGTTGATTCACGGTGGGCTTCAATCTTTCGCACAGTACATATGACAGGACCTTATATGCGATATTAAGAAGGCTGATTCGGCGGTAGTTGGTGCAGTTAGCAGTATCCCCTTCTTGTGGACTGGGCAAAGAACACTTAGATTGCAATCGTCGGCATGCACTCGTCCGCCCATATTTTGCGAAGAAGCTGATGCACGCGCATTACCAACTCCTCGCCGCCGTATTTGAATAGCTCCGCAGGCAATCCATCAGCGCCCGCGGCCTTGTTGTTTTTCAATTTGGTTATTGCTCTTCTGACTTCTTCATAATCAGGTGGGGGACATTTATTCCATCATCATCGATTGCGGCATCGGGTTCGTCATCTCTGTTCGGTAAATCGTTGTCTCCATTTAGGAAAGCAGAGAAGTGTTCTCTCCATAATCCAAGTACTCTCTGGACATCAGTTATATGGTCGCCGTTTTCGTTCTGACAACCAATTTTTTCCTCGACGGCAGTACGAAGTGCTTTAGAGATATGCTCCCACTGCTCCTGTATTCCTTAAGGCTGAGTTGTGCTCTCAGAGAGCAAGTGTGAAAGTCGAGTTGCGAAATCATTGGCAGTCTGCTGCGATTGCAGGCTTTCGACGTATAGCTTTCCTTGTGTTTTTTGTTCCTTGGTTTTAGACGCGCGTGGGTGCGTATTTTGGCTGCAACGAGATAATGGTCCGAGTCGATGTTAGGTCCTCGGATCGTGCGCACATCTAAAACACTAGAAGCATGCCGTCCGTCTATCACAATGTGATCGATCTGATTGCGAGTATGGCGGGAAAGCCATGTAGCTTGATTTATCTTTTTATGGTTGAACCTCGTGCTGTATATGACCATGTTTCGAGCACCTGCAAAGTCAATCAGCTTCAGTCCGTTAGGAGAAGTTTCATTGTGTATGCTGAACTTTCCGACTATAGTACCTTCTTTGCCCACCCTGGCGTTAAAGTCGCCAAGCACGACTTTTATATCATGGCGGGGGTAGCGCTCGAATGTGCGTTCTAATTGTTCATAAAAAGCGCCTTTCACCTCATCGTCTTTCTCTTCTGTCGGCGCATGGGCGCAGATGTATGATATATTAAAAAATTTTGCTTTTATTCGGATAGCGGCGAAACGTTCGTCCACAGGCGTGAACGCCAATACTTGGCGACAAAGTCTCTCCCACCACGAATCAGACGCCGAAACTGCGCTTATTTGTAAGGCCACTCCAATAGATGTCAAAATTTTTAATCTTATTTCTTCCTTGCTTCGTCCGACGCATTTCTTGGATGGCGGTGATGTCAGATTTTGCTTTGACGTGGACATCAACCAGCCGGGCATCTGCACCAAGCCCATTCAGGGAACGGACGTTCCAGGTGCATGCCCTCAACTCATCGTCCTTCAAACGTTTGCCATGGTCGTCATCAATAGAAAGTGTTCTTTTTATCCGATGCTTGTTTTTACTTTTCATTGGAGTATGGTTTGACGTGGCGGGTCCCAAGCCCAGCGCACCACTGATATAGATAGATATTTTTTGCACTCTACGTTCTTCATTGCTGTAAACAAAAGCAATATTTTTAGCACACTTTCAGGCAGGCTTTCTTATATTAGGTTTTGGAGTTGTGTAGCAGATGGAGTAGTCAATATAATTAATTTTAACCAAAATATTTTCTTTAATTATTTTAATTTTAATTTATTTCATAAATACATGGTTTGCATGAAAAATGCACATAGATTTTATACGACTAACGTGCCTAAAAGTATACTTCAAAATTGCAAAGGGAATGTCTATACCTTATTCGTAATACACTTTAAAGAACAATGTCTGAAGTCTCAAAAGGAGCATGTATTACTGCTATTTTAAAAAATGTATGTTATTTTGTAAAAAAAAAAGCTATCGTGACGGAAAAGCGTAAATAATATATCAGAAAATCTTGTGGTTGGCACTTTCAGGTATAAATATATCAAATACGAGAACCAATTGAAAAAGTTTGACGCGGGATTCAGGCTCACCATATCCGGCTGAGAGCCTCTTTTAGAGAATATTGTATTGACTTAGTATTTGATGCCAGTCTATCACCATTGTTCACAACAAAAGACGTTCTCCTTACGCGCTGGTGATACACGGCTAGAACTCAAAATTTTGAATTTATATCTGCTATGGCTCTAAACATTTTTGACCGGCACCAAAAAAACGCAACCTACGAAAGTTTGCATCTGGGAAAAGTTGCTCAATGTAATTGGCCCAAACACCCAAACAAACTTGATACAAATTATGAATGTATTTTTGCAAACCACATCTGAAAACGTGCAATAGAAATCTCGATATCCCGAAGCAGGAGTCCCGATATATCGGTACAAGAAAATTTTTCCAGGATCCCGAAATTAGTGTTACTTTTGCATATGCCTCAGAAGGTCTGCCGAGTTTGAAAGCCTTAAACTTTTCTGTAGTGTATGCACAAATCTAAACCTAAATTTTCAAAAATAGGATTTTAACAAATTTCTATATAAAGAAGTTTTTCAGTTTTACTATCCTATCCTGTTAGCCAAAGTCAAATAGTAAGAAATGTATGTACATATCTAAATCATTTTGTGCAAATTTGTATGCATAAGTGGCACTCATAAATTGTGGTATTCAAATAGCATTTACATTATTCTTGTTGAAAAAGATACTCACAAACAAGTATTTGTATGTGCACATATTTGGCGATCATTTAAATTCGTAAGGGTTTTAGAACAAGTGTTTTGCTTTTTTTTGTTATTTTATAATGGTTTTTTGTAAATTTTTATTTGCCGGCTTGAGGTCTGATGTTTTGGAAAATAAAACACAGATATTTTAAATTTTTTTACCAATATATTTCGGTTATGCACGATAACCGTCCTCAGGGTGAACTATAAACAAATAGAACACAAATAACATATAATTTACATCAAACAACAATTAACAATTATTAACAAAACTTCTTAAACATTGAAAACATACATTTGGCACGTCTTTCCCTTTGTACGTGGAGTTGTTAACTATTTTTGTTTTTTATTAGATGCCTATAGGAGAGCGCGGTGTTTCCTACATCTGTTTTGTAGTTAATTCTTGTGTTAGTTGGTGTGTTTAGTATATGTAGCATTTCCAGTGTGAATCTCTTTCCATATTGTTGTTCTTGTTGAAGTACTATTATTTTTTCGAAATTCGGGCCGTGCTTTCTCGTTGCACAATGGGTCAAAAGTGCGGTTTTTTGGTTATTTATATTTAAATCATTACAATATTTAAAATCTGATTTATGTTGTGCTAATCGAGTCTTTAATTTAGATTTAGTTGTTCCAACATATACTTTGTTGCATAATTCTTTGTCGTCTCCGTTACACGGGATTTGATAAATAATGTTGCTCTTTTCCATTTGCGATATTTTCGATTTCGTTTGGTTAAACATACTTTTTAAAGTGCTCATAGGTTTGTGTGCTATTTTAATATCTTCTTTATTATAGATGTCAGATGTTGATAGGCGCTCAGATAATTTAGGTATATAAGTTAACGACTTGAATATTTTCGGGTTTTCCTCTCTACGTTGACTATTTGGTGATTTATATCTTTTAAAAGAGTATGTTTTCAATGTTTAGGAAGTTTTGTTAATAATTGCTAATTGTTGTTTGATGTAAATTAAATATATATTTTATTTTGTGTCCTGTTTGTTTATAGTTCAACCTGAGGACGGTTATCGTGCATAACCGAAATATATTGGTAAAAAAATTTAAAACATCTGTGTTTTACTTTCCAAAACATCAGACCTCAAGCCGGCAAACAAAAATTTATGAAATAGAAAGGTCGCCAAACTAATATTTACATAAACGGAAAGCACGCCGTGAGCATACACCAACAACAAATACTTCAAAATGGGATATGGAGAAATAAGGAACAACTATGTAAAAGCAAGAGCAGTGAGTATCAAATTACATCAAAGAAATTAGTGAAAATTAGATCTAGTATTAAGTTTCTTTTAAAATGCAGAAAGTCAAAACTTATTCCAAAATTTATAACAGATTCGACTAGATGTAATAAATTATTTTCCTTTGACCGTGATACACACATAGATATGTACAGAAGTTTAGATAGATATACATATTTCTACCACACGAAAATATTAAGTTTACTTATTCAACAAAAACACATCATACTAAAAAGACAACAACAGCAGGTGGAAAATATAAGAACAAAACTGAAGAAGCAAATGAGCGGTGATGACTTCGAAGAATTTATGATGAGAAATAAACAAAATGACATCTTGGTTAAAAACAACAGCAAAAGCGATGAGTGGTTTGTAAACAAAGCCAAAGTAGAATTTCCAGCTGATATAAAAGCCCTATTATCGAAGGGTCTAAAGTTCTCGATCCCAATAGAAAATAAGAGCTTTCCATTATTCAAATACATAGCTGACGGTGAGAATTTAATACAAACACACAAAATCAAAGAGCAACAAGAGGAAGCGCGAACAAAATTAGCAATATTGATAAAAGATCATACAACAACAACACGGCAAAGTGCAATAGATCGTGCAATACTAGATACAGTGGGGCGGACACGTAAATTTCTAAATAAAAATGACAAAATTTGTATTTTAACTTCTGACAAGGGAAACAAAACAGTAGCAATGGAACTCTACTGACTATAACAATAAAATGGATGAAATATTAAATCACTTGACGATGTATAGAATTCAGAAACAAGATCCCACTTATAATTACAAAATAAAAATAATAGTCTTGTAGATAAACTTTTTAAAATGGAATTAATTTCGAAGGCAGATGGAAATAAACTTACGACTACAACGGCACTACCACCACGGATATATGGATTGCCGAAAATCCACAAGGAAGGAACACCATTAAGACCGATATGCTCGGCCACGGGATCACCAGCACACGCACTCTGCAAATACGTTGCAGACATTTTAAAAAACGTCACCACCAGTTCATTATATAATAAAAAGAACACACAAGACTTTAAAGAACAGATCAATAACTCTTATATTTATGACGATGAAAAGATGATATCCTTTGACGCAGTTTCATTGTTCCCTAGTATACCGACACATATAGCACTTGACATAATAAGAAATAAGTGGACAACAATAGAATAATATACGAAAATACCTAAGAAAATGTTAATAGAAATATTAAAGTTCTGCATTAAAGATAATCGGTATTTTAAATTTAATGAAGCAATATATACACAACTAAAAGGATTACCGATGGGATCACCAACCTCCCCAATAATTGCAGATATTGTAATAGAAGAACTGTTGGACAATGCGATGAACAAATTAGCACGAAAACCTAGGTTATTAACTAAATACGTGGACGATCTTTTTGAAATAATCAATGAAAACGAGGTACAAAACATACTTGACGCACTAAATTCTTTTGACAAAAATATTAAATTCACTACGGAACTCGAGGACGACGGAAAATTTGCCTATCTAGATTCAATAGTAATACGACGAGGAAATCAACTGAAGTTAATGTGGTATAAGAAGTCCATAACATCGGGTAAAATTATAAATTATTATTCTAAATATCCCAAAAACATGATCATAAATACGGCAATGGGCTGTATAAGACGAATGATGAATATTACAGACGAAACTTACCATAATGACATAGAAAATGAAATAAAGATATTGTTAAAAGCCAATGATTTTCCTGATAAAATTATAAAAACTCTTTTAAAACGATATAAATCACCAAATAGTCAACGTAGAGAGGAAACCCCGAAAATATTCAAGTCGTTAACTTATGCACCTAAATTATCTGAGCGCCTATCAACATCTGACATCTATAATAAAGAAGATATTAAAATAGCACACAAACCTATGAGCACTTTAAAAAGTATGTTTAACCAAACGAAATCGAAAATATCGCAAATGGAAAAAAGCAACATTATTTATCAAATCCCGTGTAACGGAAACGACAAAGAATTATGCAACAAATTATATGTTGGAACAACTAAATCTAAATAAAGACTCGATTAGCACAACATAAATACATAAATCAGATTTTAAATATTGTAATGATTTAAATATAAATAACCAAAAAACCGCACATATTACCCATTGTGCAACGAGAAAGCACTGCCC
Source organism: Eurosta solidaginis (assembly GCF_040869045.1). Classification (NCBI taxonomy): domain Eukaryota; kingdom Metazoa; phylum Arthropoda; class Insecta; order Diptera; family Tephritidae; genus Eurosta; species Eurosta solidaginis. The sequence continues at coordinate 105,043,168 of NC_090319.1, forward strand.
GAATGTCGAAAAACAATAGTACTTCAACAAGTACAACAATATGGAAAGATATTCACACTGGAAATGCTACATACATATACTAAACACACCAACTAACACAAGAATTAACTACAAAACAGATGTAGCAAACACCGCGCACTCCTATAGTCATCTAATAAAAAACCAAAATAGTTAACAACTCCACATACAAAGAGAAAGACGTGTCAAAAATGTATGTTTTCAATGTTTAAGAAGTTTTCTTAATAATTGTTAATTGTTGTTTGATGTAAATTATATGTTATTTTGTGTTCTGTTTGTTTATAGTTCACCCTGAGGACGGTTGTCGTGCATAACCGAAATATATTGGTAAAAAAATTTAAAACATCTTGTTTTATTTTCCAAAAAATTAGACCTCAAGCCGGCAAATAAATATTTATGAAATAGAAAGGTCGCCAAACTAATATTTATAATGGCTTTTTTTAATAATCACAAGTTGAGCAAGCACAAAATTGTTTAGTTAAATAACAATCTAGAGACGCTTTCTAGAAGGAAGGTTTTAGTCAACTTTTGCCTATTCGGTGAATGCTCATTAATCCACGGTTTATGCACTAGCGCTGTACTAGGCAGTGTGCTGGTCAGGTACTGTAGGTTTTATTTTCTGTTTACGCCATTTACAGATTCTGATAAGAGCTGTTGTCTAATTGAAATTCAACTTGAGCATGACATGTTAAAAATACTCATATAGAGTGATGTTCCAAACACTAATTTGAGCTTGAACCATCAAAATCGTATAAACTAAAAAAATCTCAGGAGCCTATGGACAACTAAACCATTGCCCAAAAAATTTAAAATACGTTGAATTTTCTTATTTTAGGTGTGACCTATATCTATATATATAAAAACAAAATTCTGTGTGTATGTTTGCTATGGAAACCTATTTCCCACACTTCAACCATCGCCAAATTTTGGTTATAGGTTTCTTCGATCAACGGGAAGGTTTTAGGATAAAAATAATTTCGATATATAAAAGGGGCGCGGCACCTCCCATACAAATGGAATCTTTGGTTCTGCATAACTTTGAAGGTATACATGCCAGAACATTCAAATTCAGTAAGGAGTTATATGAGGTCAATCCCTAATACCACCAAGAAAATATGGAATTGGGAAAATTGAGGCGTGGCACCTCCCATACAAATGGAATATATCATACTGCTTATCTCTGGATGTAGTAATGGTAATATAATGAAAATTGCTTTTGCAATTACAATCAACAAAGCACAAGGACAATCGCTTACTGTTGCAGGCTTAAATTTAGAGAATCCAAGCTTTTCCCATGGCCAGCTATATGTTGCTTGCTCTACAGTTGCAACACCAAAAAATGTGTTCTTCTTTGCACCGAACCAATAAACCAAAACTATTGTGTACCCACATGCATTACAATAAGATACAAGAATAAAATGTATTAACAGAAAATTTCACCAAATATGCGTGCAAAATTCCATTCCATTTACAGAACAATAAATTTAATTATCAACAAACAAAACAGAAAAAAAACGCAACATTCATTCGATCTCGGGCGTTACAACGTACGCCGGGTAAAGCTAGTCTTCTATAATATAACAAGTAACGAAGCCTAAGTTCGGGTAAAACCGAACATTACATACCCCGCTGTACACTTGAAATGCTGTTGTTGTTGTTTTGTGTGCTTAATAGTATTACAAGGCTGCGCAATACATATACATGTCATATGGTTCTATTTTTAACTAATTTTCGTTTAAAAGAAACAAAAAGGATGCAGAGGCTAATGACCTTGAGTGGGTAATAATGCAGTTTTCCTTCAGATATGGGGATTTCCCTACTGTTTATTTTAAAATAAAGATATAACAGAACAATAAAAATACGATTGGTACAAAACTATTTTTCGCTAAGATTTAACTTATTATTTTTGGCTACGACTCTTTTTTAAAGTTGGCGTGGTCCTTAACCAATCTTATCCAATTTTACTAGAAATATTTCCTGCTATAAGGAAAATATTGCAGCCAATTTTGTTACGATATGTACATTTTTCTTCTAGTTATGGCTCTCGAAACATTGATAATTGCTTAGACAAAAAAGGGGCGGTGCCACACCCATTTTCAAAAATTTTAGTGTTTTCCAATTTAATGTTATAATTCAATTTAGAAAGTAAAATTATATTGATACAAACTTCTTTTTCTCTTAGACATAGCTTATTATTATCGTCTACGACCCTTTTAAAAATCTTTTATATAAAAGTGGGCGTGGTATTTAACCTATCTCGTCCACTTTTTCTAGAAATGTTTCCTGCTATAGGGAAAATTTGTGTACCCAATTTTATTACGACCCGTTAATTTTTCTTCGAGTTATGGCTCCCGGAACATAGAAAATTGCTTAGTCGTAAAAGAGGCGGTGCCACGCCCATTTTTTTATTTAAAGTGTTTCCTATTTATTGTTATAAATCCACTTGGGGAATGAAATACCATTGATATAAAGCCCTTTTTTGCAAAGAAATAGCTTATTTTATTCGTCTACGCCCCTTTTAAAAATCTTTTATATAAAAGTGGGCATGGTCCTTAACCGATTTAGTTAATTTTTCTTCAAAACATTCCTTATAGTAAAGGCAACCTCTCTGCCCAAGTTTGTTACGATAGGTTTAACGATTTTTGATTTATGATTAATAATATTTGTAAAATTGATTTTATCACAAGTGGGCGGTGCCATGCCCATTTAAACAAAAAAATTTTTAATTTTTATCAAGAGTCTCAGTATCAGTCCACATGTCAAATTTCAGCATTCTAGGTGTATTGTTTACTAAATAATCAGGTTTTTGTATTTTCCAAAATTGTATATATATAAAAAGTGGGCGTGGTTATCATCCGTTTTCGCTCATTCTCAATACAAATCTATTCTGGGTCCAGATAAGCTCGTGCACCAAATTTGGTGAAGATATCTCAATATTTACTCAAGTTATCGTGTTAACGGACAGACGGACGGACGGACATGGCTCAATCAAATTTTTTTTCGATACTGAAGATTTTGATATATGGAAGTCTATATCTATCTCGATTCCTTTATACCTGAACAACCAACCGTTATCCAATCAAAGTTATAATACCCTGTGGACAAGTATTATTATCATTATTATATTTATAAAACTCTTTTAGAGCGTTTGGAAGCTTGTGATCGGTTTTTGAGTAACTTCTCATTGAGATAGAAACTTGAAACCTTACACATAGTTCAGTGCATCGTGACAATGCAACAAATAAATTCCGCTAGAATGCTCACTGGGATAGATAATTAAAAAGCAAACGTCCTACGAAACTAGATATTTGAAATTTCGAACTTATTTCTGAGGCCAAAGGGAGTAAAATACCTACTACAAAAAGATCCCCTAGTGGCGCAAGGATAAGGGGATTTCGTAAATCGCACGGAAGTGGGAATCTAGCGATCAATTTTTATAGTACTTGGTGTTAGGATGCAAACTTGAAACTTGACATAAAGTTAAGGGCACCGAAACAATTATACAAAAGGAGAAAATAAAAAGAAGATAAACAATTTTTAAACACTCGTCTGTCCTTAATTGCAGACATAATGTTGATGAATTTTGATTTTGAAATTTTGACAGTAGCCATTGTTTACAGCTTATCAAAAACAAAACAATACAGGTAATGGGCAATTTATAAATGTTTAATATCTTCTTTGCTGCGAAGGTCCTTATCTTGATAGACCTTAAGGGGCATATTATATATGACGCATCTAGTCGTATTTTCTCGTAGGTACCAGGATTCGTATGATATAAGAGCATTCATTCACTTCAGTGAGCATTATGTCTGTGTTTAAGGACACATATTTCGTGGAGTTTTGAACTACTTATATATTATTTATATATACATATTTTTATTATTTTCAATATTTTAAGAAAAAACTTCTATGAATTCTGTAACTGAAACTGTGCAAACCATTCTCGAAAATGTTTCCAAAAAACTCGAGAAAACTTTACAAGAATTTCGTACTTTGATACGGAGTTCTCTGAATTTTTTGAGTATGCAGTTTTTTAGCCCAACCAATTTAGTTCTGCCAAAGTACAAATTATAGGTCTTTCAAAACTTCAATTGTTTTTTGACAATTTTTCCCGATTTTCTTCCATATAAAAAAAACTGTCATGCTTTGCATGAAGGAAATTCGAAAGCACCCTTCGAAAAAAAAAATTTCAAAAATAAATACGAATTTTGTGAGACCTATTATTTGTGATTTGTTAGACTAAAATTAATTGGGCATACTCAAAAAAATTCCGACAACTTAAAACTTTCGTAAAATTCTCATGATTTTTAGTTGTTTTTCGGAAACGTCCTTAAGATTGGTTTGCATGGATTTAGTTAGAAACTTCATGAAATTTTTTTTTGTAAAATTTCGAAAATAAAAAAAGGAGAATTTAATTGATGATATTTGATTAAAATTCATCTGCTATTTTTCTGTTTGCCGCTGTACCAAACAAATGTGAGCCCAGTAAGCAGTTGTTTTCATTGCCTCATGGGAAAACCGTTAAAGTGCTATTGCCAAATGCTTACTTACTTAAACACATCCCATGGCGCCCCTACTCATGAAAAATATTTACTTAGAAGATCTGTTCAAAAATAAAATATTTGGTATGAATTTTATGTAACTCACCTTAGATTTTCAATACGCGGTCGTCGACTCCTTCGATGACTTCGATCCTTTTTACATCTACAATCGCAATGCATAATACATAACGCTATTGATGAGATTACTGTTATCACAAATGGCACCGCAAAGAAATGTATTATCACTGTCACTTGATTATCGTGATTGTACGTAGTCAGTACGACCGTTTTATTTCTACGAGAATAATAACACGGATAGATTGCACCTTCGACACCATAGAATGCATTAAACGTTTTACATGTCACTGTTGGCGGATAACCACAACCTTTTATATTCACAAATAATGTGGCCTCATCTGATTGTTCCCACTCCGCGGTGAAGTTCGTATAATCGGTCATATTTTCAGGTATCGTTATATTTTGTTCGATAAACGTCACATATATATGAACACAACGATATAAATCAGATGTGCAACCTTCACGACACGAACTCCACGAACAATTAAATATACCAATTAAGTCTTCGCGACGCGTCGTTGTACACAATGTTGGATTATCAATAAAATCATGAGTTAATGTCGATATCGCCGGATCGACATAAAGTGGAACCAAAAATAGGAGTGAAGCACCAGCCGTCACCGTAAAGAAGACAAGTGTTGACGTTGTATAGAAACTGACACGTTCGCGCCACGAACGAAAACGCCGCTGACCATTTTTCTTTTTAGGAGCCAGTTCTCGTTTTTTACGTAACCGTAACTCTTGTTGTTGCTGCTCGAGTAATAATTCTGAACTGCCACTCCTCATATTATTGTCCGTGCACACAGGGCGACGATTACTGCCATAACCGTAGCCAACCGCTGTTGCAGTCGCTGTCGCTGTTGCAGGCGCCCTCCCTCTCACATCTGTTACAACATCTGTATACGGATCTGCAATGTAGATTGTATTCGCGTTATAGCACACTTCGTTACACGAGCAACGAACTACAAAGTGCGAACTAATAGGTTCTATATCGTCCACTTCGTCGATGTCACTAATATATTTAATGTCGGCCTCGCTCGTGGCTTTAGCGTTTATGCGGGTGGTGTTTCTCGTACTGGTGCTACCAGTAGTTCGGGCGGCACGGGAGGTGGTTGCGGTAGCAGAGACGGCAGTAATGGTGGCTGTAACGGTGACGGTCTTTGCACCGCCACCACCAGCAGGAACTGATGCACCATTAGCAGTTGCAGTTGCTGTTGTAGCATTTGCAGAAGCTGTTGTAGATGTTGGTGTTGTTTTATTAGTAATGTCAGCAACAGCGGCAGCCTCAGCTGTAACAACAGCTGGGGCAGCGGCTGTGCTAGACTTATCGCAATCGTTTTTGTCGTTGGGTTGTATGTTGTCCGAAATATTATTGCTATTTATTGTTGAATTAAGGAGAAACGAACTCGCGACGGAATTTGTTGCTTCCACTGTTGCTGTGGGCGTTTGAGCGTGATTTTAGATTTTATGACCCAGTACGTGATTTTATTGTTGTGACTTTTTGTAGGATAGTATTTGGTTGCAGCTGAGTCTTTTATTTTATTTTCTTCGTTGCTTCTTTAATGCAAATGTTCAGAGATTATTATTCCAGCAATATTATTGTTATTGTTATAGCGGATGATAATGTTGTTGACGTTGTAGGCACATGCGCGTTTCCGAAACAAAAAACGTGAGAGAAAAAGAGGAGCGTAAGTGTGACAGATGGTGAGATAGAGCGCGCTTTTGAGAGCTCTTCAGCTTTTAGTGAATAAGCGACAATAACTCAGCTTACAATTCTACAAAGTGAGGCCAGCTTTAACAATTGTTGGTGTTTTTTTTTTTTTTTTTTTGATAACGCTACTACTTATTCCGTTTCATTTACAGTTGACTTAGTTTGTATTGTTGTTTGTATTTCATATTTTCCTTTTCGTAGCACGTTGTTGTCATCATTGTCGTTGTGGTTTGTATTGTGTTGCAGCCATTAGATCTGTTAGAATTTAGTGTAGGAGATTTCATCCATCGAAGTGGATTTGACTCAATCTACACAAAATAGTGCAAAAAATCGCACGAGCGGCTCCACAGGCGTGAGCTAGTATGCACAAACAGCCATATGCACGGTCTACGCACACACACACGCGCATACACGTCGCGAACATTTATTGTTTCACTGACCTAGTGGCCATTGCCACCCGCATAACAAAAACAAAAGGCTACTCACTACTACGTACGAGTCTGTACTCACTAAACGCTACAGCAATTGACCGAGCACATTATCTGTTACGCTCACAAAGGTTACGTTCACTAAACTCAATGAATACTCGCACTCGACCGCAGAGTTGCCTAAAGAGTACGAAATGAGTTATAGCTACTTTACAAAATTTTCTGCCGCACAATAAAATAAATAATAATAAAAGGGCATATGCTTTCGATTTGGTGAAGAATACGAGCCTTTGTAAATTATATGTGGAGTGTCTAATGCAATTTTGAGAGAGTTTTGAGATTATGGTGCGCCTCGGGTCGCTTATGGCAATTCTGGCCGCTCCAATCAGCTGTTCTACTATGAGTAGTTGGTGGCGTGGCCCATTGACAATGACAATGAAAGGCGGCGACAACGGCGACATCCACGGCCACGACCACGAAGATAATGAAAACGACAAAACAACCAACAACAACAACGACCACCACGATGGCGACGACGAAGACGATAACGATGGCGATGATGTTGGCGTTATAAACAGCGCTCCAAAAATTACGAGAAAAATGAAGGAAATATGGCAGACACGACTGGCGGCAAGTGACCCCGAAGACAGTTTCTTTCTTTCTAATATGAAGGCGTTAGTTAGCAACTTTGATAGAAACATTTAAAGCAGGTCGTCTTAGATTGAGTTGTTGAAGAATGTTTTTAAACTAAATTATTGTTAAAATATTTATTCCTTAAAGGGGTGTTATGACACCAACATTTTCAAATATATATGTAAATAGTTCCATATATTTTCACTTTTACTTTCATTTATATATCTGTAGACGAAAAAAAATGCACATTTTAATAGCACATTTGTATGTATGTTTGCTGATTAGATAAATTTTTCTATGTTTTTATTATTAGACTTTAGCTTCGTATTTTATTCATTTATGTGTAAATTGTTGGTGGCGTAAAAAATTGCATCATTTAGAACTTCTTTTACACCAAGTTTTTTTGGTTGAATTTTTGTTTGGTTTCACATGTTGAATGATTTCTGTTGATTTCTTGGAATCACTCCAAAATCAGTTTTTATTAGTTTACCATCATTTATTTGCTGTGTACGAGTATCTACTATGATTTCTTATCGATTCTAAGATTGCATTTTTCTCGAGTTTATGGCCTATTTGAAATTGCAATAAATAAATATATACATATAGTTACTCAGCAAAATAAATACACACTTGGTTTATGCTGAAAAAAAACTCAAATGCAGTGGCTCACAGCTTAATTGATAATTTTCATTTAAAATATCGCAAATTCCCTGAAAGAAACCACATTCAAAAAAATGTCAAATGTTATTCAAAAGTAAGGAGAATTAATCAAAATTTCAAAAATGACCATAAAATTTTCAATTTTTTTTTTTCAGAATTTCTAGAAAAATTTTCAGTGTGCATTTTTGTAGCCCAATAAATTTTAGTATAATAATGTGCAAGTTAGAAAGAGCTCAAAATTTTTCCTGAATTTTCAGCATTTTTTTCGGCGAGGTTGTTGCACAATTTCCCACATACAAAATGCATTTTTGTTCATGCGATGTATGGAAGAAATTGCTCAACACCCTCGACGAAAAAAATTATGAAAATTCAGGAAAAATTTTGACCTATTTCTAACTTGCACATTATTATACTACAATTTATTGGTCTACAAAAATGCCTACTCAAAATTTTTCTAGAAATTCTGAAAAAAATTTGAAAATTTTAATTCTCCTTACCTTTGAGTAACTTTTGACATTTTTTTGAATATGGTTTCTTTTAGATAACACCGTGAAAAAGATTTAATAAATACAAGCCGAACTGGAGAATTTTGCCTGCGTGTTTTTACTACCCCACAGCGAATATGAGATACAATCACGCGAAGCAAGAGCTTCGCACTAGAGGTTTAATGGCCACCTACGAACTGATGCTAATCGAATACAATGCGGGATAGTCATTAGCCACACTTGTGCCATTAATGCAGAAGTCTGAGGCATATGCGACTATTTCAGATCCACCTACGGCAGAACCGATTAAGAACGCGTTCAAAAGGTCATCCAGGGGGGACAATAACTACTTCATAAGATATGACTTAGTTAGTGACACTCGAAAGCTCTGCGAGGGGATAGAATTAGAACTTTTACCATCTCTTAATGAGATAGTTATGGGCTATTCCGGAGCTTGTGCGATTTGCTGCTGGGATCCTGCTGACCAATACTGAAAGTATGAATAAATACCAGGTGTGCTAATACCACAACTTAGTGGAGAGTCCAACTGGTCTAAAAACTGTAGCCACGCGGTCTTCCATAATGAGCTCCTATATCATAAAGCCGGAAAACAACAGTTTGGATTGAGCTATAATCTTAACATCTTTCAACTTAAAATCGGTCGACTTTAATTCTAAAATATCGTTTTGGTTTAACGAAGGCTATTTAATTCAATGTTTCAAACACAATCGTCGGAAAATTTTGGTCTCAATTTAAAAAAAAATTATCCATGGTCTTTGTCAAATTTAAATTATGTAGATGCGCCGAGGATTATACCATTTTCACCCATGAGTTGCGCAATGATATCCACTTAGGCTGCTTATGATTTCGAGGATGGCATCCATCGCACATCAGGAATTGTAGCTCCTAACTACAGCCGAAAAAACTGAAGGCCCCATAGACGTGATGAACAATAGGCTAGCGTTGATGCTAGTCGTTTAAACTATGCCACGAGAATCATAAGTATTAATAGAACATTAATAGTAACCACAAGTCGCCTTTATGCGTGACCAGCAAGGAGCCACAAATGATTAAAAGAAATCGTGTCGACGACGAGTATTAGGAGACATACAGACAAAAGTGTGACCATTTTATATACTTCTACTTTATTTCGGCAGACGCAGCAGTACCAGTCCCTAAGACCGGGGGTTAGGTTCGAAGCCTCCCTGGAATTAGTGAACGAAGGACAGACAGTCCAAGGAGCTACTCTTGAAATTATTTAAAAGATCGCCGAGATTTCGAGGGAAAACTCCCGCAACATTCCAAAATTACCAAAATGTTGATTTCTTTAAATACATATAAACAAAACCTTTCCTTAATATAAATTTTTTAAATAAAACAGTCAAGTTTTTTAAAGTAAGAACGCCGGCGTATGCCTGCCCGCTGCCGCCGGTATAAAATGGAGCCTGCATGCCCATTTTAAGAATCATAAAGAAAGAGTTGAATAAAAAAGATTATAGGTGATTGATTCGAATTATTTAAGAAGAGTTCGGAGCTCTACACCGAAACTAAATGCCTTGGACCATATGTTCCATTATCGTCGACCTATATCTCTTGCAATGAGTTGCCGGCTTAATATTTTTTCCCATAGATGTATCTAAACATTTTTTACAAGTTTTAATATTGCGTTTAAAATGTACATAACCTCGTACCATGCGAAAACTAACAGTTTTTGATGAGAAAAGAGATTAGTCTTCATTCGTTCCCATATGGGTATAAAGGGGATTGGTGTTATCGTTCCCGTTTGGGTATAAATTGGTACAACTAGTCGCTTCAGAGGACATGCTCAAACAAAAGGGAGATCAATCTTGGCAATAGTCGCATACTCCTTTGCGACTCATTCCCAACCCATCCTAGAATATTCGCATTTTTTGCAGGGTTTTTACACAAGTACACACATACATATGTATGAACTAAAGTCAAATGCTCCAACTTAATTCAATGCCGCTATCAAGCAAATGACCACACGCTATTGATGTAGGTTAGTTTACATTGTAGATAAGAGAGCTAGCGAGCAAAGTTGGGAGTGTCAACCAACCAAAAATGTATCAGAAATACTACATTCTCATATTTGTATTTTTATTCGAACTTGAATTTCGAAAAGTATCCATTTACTCTCCACGCAATCTTAACAATTGAGAATGTGCTGAGCGGGTATGTTTTGTGGTAGTATGTGGTTTTTTTTCGTTGTGTGTGTGTAAAAGTATGCCATTCCATTGATGATGTCGAAAGAGTGGGATAATTTATTTATGTCATCCATACGAATTTTTCCTCTGTGCCAAAAAGCAAGCTTTTTCTTTGCTTTTTATAATTTTCTGCGAAAATTGATATTTTTTTACTTGCCAATACAATTTTTTTTTAACTGACAATATTTTCATATATCTAAGCTTTTCCATTTATTAAAAAATCATATTTACTTTTTTAAGTCATTTAATAACACCAAAAATTCATTTGAAATCACTTTTAATTATCTGAACAATTCGGAGTAAAGGTCGAGCCAATGAATGTTCGTGTGTGTGTGTGAAACATCCATACATATATATTATGCCATCTGTGTCATTTGTCTAATGCGGATACGGTGGTGTCATCGTCCATCTTTGCATTCATGAACGCGACACACATACGAATATATATACTTGGCACTTTCCGTTTTTTCTAAGCACATAGTTTGTTTTGTTGCATATGGCCAAGTATTTTTCTATTGACTTTTATTGTGTTTATTGGGTTTGCATGTTTTTTTTTTTCATTCATGTTGTTGTTCATTCTGGGCGCGTTCAGACAAATGTCAGAAGTATAATAGATTTTGCACAAATTTTATATGTACATACGTAGGTAGGTAAGATTGAATTGGCTGGTCCGTGAGGAACTGAGGAAGGAGGAGCCTCAATGAGTTCTATGTGTTACCCGAAGTTTGTTTAACTAACAAATTGAATATTCCAATTAAAAACTAAGACCTATGTTATAAAATAACTCCGTCCTCTTAGCAAATAATAGAACCTTTCTAGGACCTATGGCACTTGCTTCTTCTAGATCTGACAACTGCATCACTCCTAATAGCTGAAGTCTTAGCATGTCATGAGTTTACAGTACTCTATTTTTAATGATAGGAATAACTTTGTTAGTCTAAGTTTGTAAGACCTACATAAGATTTTCGACATTTTACAGCCCTGCGCTTGAGCCCGCGCCTTTCCCGCTGGGTCGATCATGTGCAACTCTCGCCTTATCTTAATATCGCTCAATAAATTGGGACGTCTACAGAACAAGCTTCGAGAGATGCTCCAATTGTTGACACGGCTGCAGTTAAAGCTATTCTCTTCCAGTGTTTCTACCGCTTTGGTTACGGCTACTAACCACTTCCGCCTGAAAAACACTAGAGTGATCTAGCAGCTTTTAGGATCTGTTTATTTCCGTGTCAGCGTCCTATACCGCAGACTGTACTTCTTTCGCTACTTTTGAGCAATCGATTTACACCTGTATTGCCTAGTTCGCCATTTGGGCATCCTTGCGCCTTTTGAATCTAAAAGTCCCTTCGAAATTCAGATACGAAATCAGGTAGTCTGTTTGTCCTGTAATTGATGACGCTATACTAATATGGCCGTATGGTCTCAAACTATCCCGAGGCACTGAGCCTCGGTGCAGTTTTTAACGCTCATCCAGAAATAGTCCAGAAACTGTACCGAAATGATCCCTAAATTATTCCGAAAACTGCCTATTTTTCCAAAATTGTATAAGCGAATATACATATGAAGCATGAATCCCAGCCGGATCGGTGGCAGTTATGGCGGTCGTAAGAGGTGACTAAAATATAATATAATGCGTAGCGCAACCCTTTCAATAGATTTCCAGCGCAATTTATAGCTTCTTCAACCCAATTTTCAAACTCACCTACCCATGGCAGCTGAGGCTATGATGACCTCAAGTTCTTCATGGAAATAGGGTTGGGGGCCGGATGGCCTAGAATGTTCAAATATGGATATATTAAAATGTTCCCAAGATACTTGGGCTTGTACCTTAATCGTGATTGTTACCCGAAAGTACCGGATATATATCCGGCATCGGACCATCAACATCGATAAAACTCTCCAAAAGCTTCGGGAGTGTCTTTATCGCTACAACAACCACAAACAAGCATGAGCTATATATTGGTAATGTAAAAGTTTGGATGCTTTCATTTCGGAATATATTGGTATTTGCTTATTTGAATGAATTGTGGAGGAAGGGCTAACAACACTAGTTTAATTAGACATAAAATTAGCTAATAGTGTAGACGGATATTCTGGCTTAATTAAAAAAAAAAAATCTGGGGATCAGTTGCCCGAAATGATCCTGGAAGCAAATCTAAAATTACTTTAAAGGAAATCGCGTCACCGTTCCGATTTGATTCTTAAACATCTTTTTTCGTGCTTCTTTTTATTTTTTGCCTAGAAACGGCGGAGCGGAACCAACATGTTTTATGCCGACCTCGAACGACACTTGTAAGGCTGGTGAATTTCTATTAAGAAGCTTTGTATATTTTTAAATTTTATATTGCTTTGCCTTGCCACACCACTGCAGCCGCCATCAGTTAATCCCGAAATAGCATGGAATCGTTCCGAAATGGTATCGAAAGCAATGCCGAACTTACCGGGAAATAGGCCCGAAATGGTCTTAAAATATTCTTATAATGATTGCGATATTATTCCGAAAATTTGCAAGAAGCTGCTCTAAAATAATACAGTATTAATACGGAAAATGGCAGCCCATAAATTGCTAGACCTCAATTTATATGACCAATATACCAATTATCGTTAACTTGATCAAATAGAGAGAGTGCAGAGGAAGCAGAGGAATAGGGCGGCCCCCACTCCGCTAAAACTACCAGATAAAAATTGTATTTAATTCCCTTGGTGTAATCAATTGTCGCCAGTTAGGAGAGGGAAGAAGAGACACGAAATTGTTGAGATCGCGCCACTGCCCAATCTCCATAATTGCTTTGACCTCTATCTGTATGACCCAGTACAGTACATATGTATATACGAAGAGCTATACCGATTTATAAAAACAGGTAATGGGAAGGGCATTCAGAGAGGAGACGGTGCCACTGCTGGATATTCCAAAATTGCTTAGAACTGTATGAACTAGTTAACAAATGTTATTCTTAACTAAATAATTATATTAAAATATACTGTTTCAGAGACGTGTAGCGGGAGGCTGTACGTGCTTGCAAAATTTTCCAAAATTGCTATACCTCTATTTATATGGCGCAGAGACTTAACACTAAGACCAATAAACTTAAAGTTTAAACAGTGACAAGTTACTTTCCAAGAGATGTAGGGTCCCACCCCCTTGTTTTCAAAAATATAAAGTCAATAGGGCCTTCCACACTTTTCTGTTTCATCAAAATCCTTAAAGCGGTTCTAGCGTTATTTAGTCACAAAGTGATAAAAAAAAAATTTTGCCAGTAGATCCATCCATACTTTTAGTTATGTGTGTGACTGAGTTGTTGTTGTTATTGTTGCGATAAAGACACTCCTCTAGGCTTTTGCCGGATATAGATTCGGTACTTTCCGGTAACAAGCACCATTAAGGTACTAGCACGACCATCTCGGAACGATTTAATATGACCGCATCGAACGTTGTAGGCCATCCCGACCCCTACCCCCTAGTTCCATAAGGAACTTGGGGACACCAGAGCCTCGCCTACTAAATATATGTACGATACATTCATATTTCTAACAGACCCATACTCCGGGTCGCACAAATGTCTTTCTATGAAAATATCTGTTATCTCCAAAGATTTTTTTGCAAGGTTGACCTGATGGCTATGCCTAGTTAACTTCTCGCACGTATGGAGTTATTCATTTAACTGAAACTTAGTTTTTTACTAGCATTTTTCTAGAAGTTACTGTGGTTTTTGATATGTAAATGCTTTTTTAAACCTTTTTTTTTTTGTTTGTCATTTTCTAAATAATTTTTCATTTCTTTGCTGTTGCTGATTTTGTCCTAGTGCAATTAGTTGAGTTTGTGATTATTATAAAATAAATCATACATACATGCACGTATGCATATAAGTATATGTGTGTATATGTATTGAGCAGCGTGCATTTGCTGTTGTTATTTTTGTTTGTGTTTTATGATGGTATGGTATGACCATTGCGGCCTTTGCGTGACTTGTGACAGTCAACATTGGTCATTCCGTCATTCGAGACATATGCGCAACAAAGTGGTGTGATGTGGGTGTAATATAATATATATATGTATAATAATAAAAATACAAAATTATAATTTCAAATATATGTAAATATGTAGTTTGTTTTTCTCCTCTTTGTTTATTTTCACATTGTTCTATAATTGTGCTTTGCAGTTCAATGAAAAACTGCTAGACATAAATAGATCAGATGTTGAGCGAATTAAATTTGTTAGCTTAAACTGAATACCATGGCGTATGAGTAATATTACGATAGGCATTTTCTTTCTAGGCCTTATGCTATGTTCAAACAGAAAAATAAATTGAGGCAATATCAATTCAAATTGAGTGGTGTTCATACAACTCAATTTAGCTTACACAATAGTAATTTGATGGCCGGTTGGCTCATCTCTACAGCAACAACATACCTGTGTTCAGAATGTCAAAATGTGCGTGTTGGAATTAGTTGAATGGAATGGAAACATAAAACTTTAAAATTTTTGTGTGTTGTAAGATAATGTGTTCAATGTTTTGGTTTCATTTTGAGTTTGCCATCCTCTTTTGACAATTCCTACTCCAGTGAAATGAAAAAAATAATATCAGCTGATGAGATGAGCCAACCATATAGTTGAGCCATGCGCAGCTGACGTTTAAATCTACTCAATAAACACACTTTACAAGGTTGTATTTACAGTTTGAAACAATTTATTACGCAATTTTTTTTAAATTGGCAATTTGTTATTACAATTTATTATATGATAAATTGCGTAATAAATTGCCCAAATGGTATAAATTGCCAATATGGCGTGTGTTTGTACCTAGTATTAGACCATTTCAAATTTGCGTATATACTACTTCTATTTTTTTCTTGCAAATGTACTTGCGAAGAAATTTTCTAATTTTTCAAATCGCATCTATATTGTCCCGTGCATGAGCTTCGAAAGCGCTCTAGGGGCCACAATTGAGCCGGAGGGTTGGCGACAGGGTGCCGAAATGACAGAACATACAATTCACGTGTATACAGATGCCTCCAAATTAATGGACGAGGTCGGGTCTGCTGTTTACTGCGTCGATCCATAAATAAGTAGACCCTACAAGCTGCCGGATTACTGTAGCTTCTTTCAGGCGCAAATTATAGCCGTGAAGAAAGCAGCAGAATTTTTGGAGCGAGCTTGCTTAAGGTGCAGTCGCGTCAATATATATATTGATAATCAGGCGGCGAATAAGGCAATAATCTCACACAGTACTTCATCAAGAAGCGTTCTAGAATGCAAAAAAGCATAGGAAAACTTCGCTCAGGCCGAACCATACATCTATACTGGGTTCCCGGTCAAAAAGGGATAGAAGGTAATGAAAAGGCCGATGTGTTGGCAAAGGAGGAGAGGGTGCAAAACTCGGTGGAACGACAATAGATGTCCAAATCCGTTTCGTATAAATCAAAAGGAGACAGGAATAGCATATGATCCAGCAAGCAGGAAAGGCGTGGAAAAAAACGCGGGATTGCAAATTTTCTAGGATCATTTGCAAAGCCTACTATATTAGACTCATACACTGGCTTATATCTATGAAAACAGAAAACTTAAGGCTCACAATGGACACACTAAATGGAAACTGCCTTCTGGCGTCACATGAAACCTGATTGGGGCTCTTCCGTTTGATCTTCAAACAAATTCTGGTAACAGTATGGACACATTCAGTCTGTGTGAGGCCTTTATTTACCGGGAAATCCAACCCAATCTACCTAAATCGCATCGTATCATGACAGAAATTCAAACAATCATTTTGCTGAGCACTCCAATCAGCTTATAAATGTACCAGACTAGTACCTTTGGCTGTCGTGAGACATCGACAACCGCTAGGCTTTCACCTAAAATACTTGATATGCACCAAATTGAACTAATTTTTCAGTATATTAACTGGAATATCCAAAATACTTTCTTCTTTAATACGGTCTTTCACTTTTCGAGCTTTTTTTCTGGGGTTGCCTAGCTTAAATTACTTAGATGGAGTAAGAACAGGAAGGGCACAGCTGGTGAAGGCATTGCCTATGGTTGAACGTTTATAGCCTTATAATCAATAATATTAAAGGAAGAATTGAAGCTATCATTTATGCCTACAAAGTCAATTGCACATGAAATATAAGTCAGTTGCGGTTTTTAGTAAGGACAGCAGAGAACTGGCATGTAATTTTGTTGCGAGGGGCAAATAGTTTAATTTTAATAAATTTTTAAATATCAATAATATATAGTTATTTTTCGCAAAGGTACTGACAAAATATTGACTAAAATATTGATCCATGATTCTTGAAGTACCTCTTTTATAGAAGTGTGCGTGGTTCTCAACTAGTTTTGTACATTTTTCTTCTGGTACATTGCTAATGACAATGATAATCGTACGAAGTTCTATTGCCAGAGCATTTCGGGGAGTAGTTTTGAGGCAACAGCAGCAACAATAACACAATTTTCTTTTCAATCTTTTTAGCCGTACTTCTTCTTGCCACTGAAATTCCCGTGGTTCTGGAATTACTATTGTTTTCCTCATAGGTCTATCCTGATAATATTAGGTATGCCTTCACTACTTTTTTCTTATGGGGCCTGATGAATCTATGTGATATCAACATTCTTCATTTGTATTCTAATATGTACTAATATCTGTTATTTTAACAGTTTTCATTAGTGTTCTTGGAGCTAAAGCTTACGTATTATCAAAATTGTTGTTGTTGTTTCGACTGTTAAAATGGTCATTTCAAAATCAAAAATTTTTGCAAAATTGACTAAACGGAGTTATTTGTAATTGACAAAAATTTACCGAAATTTCGGTTCAATAGACCTAGAACTCGCTTATTTTACAAGCTTTGGATGCAATGCGAAAATCTTTGAACTAATTATTTTATGTTCAGCTTAGAATAAAAACAATGAAACTTACCTTACCTTAGGGGTCATGAGCTTCAAGGGACAGTTTTTTTCAAGAAACCCTTCCAGGAGACCAACACAGAGCAAAACAGTGAGTCATGGACCTTTAAAAATTTAAAAAGGTATATAAAATTGGTTGTAAGAAAGCCGGAAAAATCGCTCGGTTAGAATAATTTCTCCACAAAATGGTACCCTATGTGCATATAAGGTAATCGCCGTAGAGTAGTGGAAGCGTGCTCCGCATGCCTGATCCGAGGTCTTGCAACAATGAAAGTCAAAGCAACAATGGAAATACGTTTTTCTAAGCTGGCTCGCCCCTCGGCGTTATTTTTGGGATGTAAATTCGTGACTGTGAAGATTTCGTCTAAAAACATTGTCGGCTTAGAAATCAAACGAAGAATAGCTTTGGCCAACAAGTCCTGATTTTGATAGGTAGGCAGCTGAAAAGTGAAGTCCTCCCTCGACGAAAAAAATCACGCCCTACAAGTTGCTTATTAAACTGTCCTAGTTTATGGCTCAGAATCAAGGAGGGAAGATGAGATGGCTCTTGGAGTCTTAAAGAGAAAAGTTTTAAGGAAAATTTATGGACCTGTACGTGGTGCCGACGGCGAGTATTGAAAAATGTATAATCATGAGCTGTATGAGCTTTACGCAGATATGACGATAGTGCAGCGAATAAAAACCCAAAGGCTTCGATGGCTTGGTCATGTTATGCGAATAGGCGAAGACATTAATTCGACACCGCAGTTTGGAAGCAGAGGAAGGGGTATGCCTCCCATATGCCAGAAGACGTAGGTGGAGGAAGACTTGATCTTCCTTGGTGCTCCCAATCGGCGATAGTTAACACGAAAGAGGGATAGCTGGTGTGAATTGCTACGAAACGGCCAAAATCGCTTAGGCGTTTCTTGAACGATTTATGAAATACTTGCAGGCTTAATTATATTGTTGCAGCTCGCATCGCCAAAGAAATTTTATAAACAGTATGTGTAATTAAAAATGAAAATATATACTTTCAAATAAAAAAAACCCATAAATTTTGGTCTGCAAGGGAGCCATACAAATTGTTTTGACTTTTCTCATGGGACCAGATAGATATTGCGCTGAAAACAAAAACATGCGGTCACCACTGCGTATAGTAATTTGTCCAATGTCAGCCGATAGTACAAACACTAACTCCATAGTTTTAGTATTTACAGCAACAACAAGTATTGTAGTGATCTCTAAAATAATTTCTTCACAGATTAAATGAATTAAATTTTGCGCTGAGTGTTAAAAATATTTTTTTATGTGAAAATGTTACAAAAAAGTTTTATAATGGAACTAATTTCTGATAATATGCAAAATTTGCAAAACTTTGAAATAGGCATGCTATCCAATTTGCGTAATAAAACATTTTCTATAGAAAATATTCTTAAAATAGCTCAATTTTATTAAAACATAACAAAACAAAAGCATGTATGTACATGTATATTCTGTCTTTTCTTCGTGAACTAAAAACCTAAGGCAAGGTGTAGTGAGACCAACTTGTCGTATTCAAAGTGTGTGTATGCGCGTATAAGAGCAACAACAATTCGTGAGAAAAAATGATACCAAGAAAAGTCAGGAATTAAGCACGGAGCACTTTTATTCTCAACATGTGGCCGCATTGCATCGCCCCCACATCAATCGTAATCAACAAGAGACCTAAGGCGAACCACACAAAGTAATGACGCTAAGAAAAAAGTGAGATAGAAATAAAAAGAATAATCAGATAAGAAGGCGAAATATTAACGACGGGCCCTAAGGGTAATGTCACACATACACTCATTCACTTTTATATGCACATGTGTGGTACCGACTACTGGCATGACTTTACACAAACAAATGTATGCAATAAACATAGTTTAGCACAAAAAACTACAATGGAATATATTTTTTACAAATCATATTTTTTTTCTTTAGTGTAACCATATATGTACATATGTATGTATATGCATTCATAGTAAAAAAGGCTTTTTTATTCGATCACACTTTATCACAGTTCTTTGTGTTTCGCACGCACTTTTTAATGATCAAATTCCATATTCCATCAAATTTTCATAAATTTCTTAGAAGTTTTTTTGCGTAGAATCCCATTCACTCTAAAACCGAATGTCATATTTGCCCCGCACCAATTCATTTGACCTTTACTCCTATAGTACAATGCTAGCCAGCGACACCCACAATTCGTTTAAAGGATTTATACACACATGTACGCACATACAAATGCATAAGTATGTATGTGTGTATATATGTGCGCGTTATTCAATGGTATAACGTTAGCGAGTCAAAGCAATTTCTGCAAAACAATGTGTATGCTATTTTTTATTCTCCATACAAGCCAAGGTAAAAGCGGAAAATGACGCGTCTTTTCGACTTAAACGTCAAATAAGAAAATAAAAAACCACAAATTTCATTATTTTCTAATTATCATCATTGGGGCTTAGAAACACACACAACACAGCTAAAACGTACAATTAAGCATTTGCATTGTAATTAAATTTCACATTTCTGCACAATTTATCTTCCTTGCATTGTTGTATTTTTTTATAATTTAGATGGTTACGCGAGCTACGCGCTTAATTCTTTCGTACCGTACAAACGTTCGCCAAAAACTAAATTCACTATCGCAAGGCAAATTTTCGAAAGGACCCCTCAATGATTTTTTTCGAAACACAAAAGGAGCGTCATAAAGCAAAACTTACTCAAGCAATTTTACATTGTCTACTCTATTGCCAGCCAGAGCGTGGGAGCATGAGCAATTCTTAATTTTGTAGCGAAGTTATACTTCGCGTTCGCGTAACTGCTTCGTTACTCGTTTAACTCGTCCCTATGTGTTAGGTCGCTTTAGTTTTGTCACATGCGCTCTTTTATTTTATAGTTTGCTGCTCTCATTTTGTTAGCTTTATGCTATTTCCGTTTGAGTTTATAATACTTACTTTCGTTAGCATTTTCACGCTGACTTCAAGTACTATAACTTCCGATTCATTGAATGATTATAAATAGTACAAATATATTCAGAGCCGCTCCCAAGTTATTGCAATTTTAAATTTTTATGACAATACTTCTTATGGTTTTGACTCAGATGACCTTTACTGTTATTAATGCAACGTAAGAAGCATGCAAATTTAAAACTTACTAACATTTCTGCAAATGGATTTTTATTTCAAAATCCCAGATTCGAATTGGAGAACTCAAAGCTTTTACAGTAATTTTTGCTTGACAACACTGTGTTAAACCAAAAACAAAACCTAGGTTAGGTGGTAGCTGCCGTGGTACCGCATGAAGGTCCGTTGTGATACCACATAAAATAGCGGTGACGTATCTATAGCTACTTATAAAATCGTTGCATATCAATGGAATCCTGAAATCCTTACAGCTCTTTTCATCCGGTTAAATTATACCGATGCGGGCTAGGAGATCCGCTTGACTGTTGCCCGGGATATCATCATGGCCCGGGACCTAGATAATCTTTATCTTAAAATGGTGCGATGCAAACGTACAAGCGCAAGCGAGGCACTTCCAGACCATCCTTGAACGCACTATAACTGCACTTGAAGCTTTGATAGCCGCATGGCTATTTTGTTGTTGTTGTTGTAGCGATAAGGACACTCTCCGAAGGCCTTGGGAAGTGTTATCGATGTTGATGATCCTTTGCCGGATGCAGATCCCGGTACGTTCCGGTACCAAGCCCGATCATCTCGCGAACGATTTGGTATGAACACACGCGACCTTCTAGGACATACCGCCCTCCCACCTCCTAGACCCATGAGGAGTTCGGGGTCGCCAGAGCCTCGGCTCTTAAGGAAACAGGATTCGCCACGGATAGGTGAGGTTGACAATTAGGTTGGAGAAGATATATATTTCGCTGGCAACCCCTTGAAAGGGTTACGCTACACAACCCTTTGAATCTATTTGGTATTTTAGTCACCTCTTACGACAGGCATATCTACCGGGGGTATATTCTCACCCCTAACCCGCGGGGGGAGCCGCTTTGCTATCAGAGTAAATATTAAATTCCCTAGCCGTAGTAGCACTGGATAGCATTTCATCCACAGCATCCGAAATCGCAGGAACTTCCGCTTGGAATACGCTGCAGTGATCAGCTTACTTAAACTTGCAGCTTACATTTAGCTCTTGACAAACCCCACCAACATTTCCGTCCAACTTCGACATATCCGTGAACAAGTTAGCTGGTCTCCTGCCCCAGAAGAGTCCCCTTTCATATTCCTCTCTCGGGGGAACCCGGTCCCCGGCTGCCTTTGCCACAATATCTATTGGATGTATGCTCTAAGAGCGCCGCTGATACCAACCAGCTTACACTAATATTTTGGTGGTGCTCGCCGTAGAGCAGAGTGGGTTTGACTACCATTTCCAAAATCCAGTACTCTACTCTTGACGAGAGCCCCCATTTCTTGCGGAGAGCCGTTTCCGTTGATCTTCCTTTACAATAGTCATGCTGCGAAGCGGACTATAAACCCCGAGAAATCCTTTCTTGTATGTAAAAATTAATGAACCGCCCCAACTTTGGAATATACCTAGGCAGTTAGTGTAAACCAGCGGCAGGAGATCCCTAAAGAACTTTTAAGTTGCGGAGGAATGATGCCATCCGGGCGCAGTGACTCCAAAGGCTTGAACGAAGTGATAGCCCAAGCTATTTGAATTTCTCATAGGGCAATGACAGACATTCCTGCATTGCCAACAATCGCCAAGTGTGCAGGCGGTGATTCCTGCGCAACTGGAACATCGGGAAAATGATTGTCCAATAGAAGCTTTCTGGATTCCTCGCTACTCATAATCATCCCAAAGATACCCTAAAGGGGTAGGATTCTTGGATAGTGATTTTCGAAGCCTCGCGAAATCATTGCAGCTCTCTCAGCTTCCTACATCAAAAGTCCCAATTAGTACTTTAAGGCCTACTTGCAAATCGGCAGGTTATTTTTTTAGCTCTTCCAGTTCTCTACTAACCAGGGTGAGGTCCAAGACTTCCTCCCTTACCGCTGTCACAAAATTCGGGTCATTCCCCCTGTTATATATACAGAGTCCTACAATAACAGTAAATAAAACATCACCTCTCGTATTTGTATCCCAGCTCCCCCATATCCTGTGATGGGCATTAGCGTTAGCACCCACAATCACGCCAACACCACTCCGCCTTGCTTCAGCTGTGATTTCACCCAGTGGTGGTGCCGCTACATCCCCGTGGGGCATATACGCGAGGCAGACTGTTGTCACATCATTATTAATTTAAATTTATACACCTTAAATAGTGGCCGCCGCGGTGTGATGGTAGCCCTACCACACCGAAGATCCTGGGTTCACGCCCCGGGCAAAGTAACATAAAAATTTTAGAAACAAGTTTTTTTTCAAGCAGGGTCGCCCTTCGGCAGTGTTTGGCAAGCACTCCGATTGTATTTCTGCCATGAAAAGCTCTCGGTGAAAACTCATCTGCCGTTCGGAGTCGGTATAAAACAAGTAGGCCCAAGGAGCACGGCGCATATTGGAAGAGAAGCTCGGCCTAAAATCTCTTCGGAGGTTATCGCCACTTACTTTTATTTATTTTTTATTATTTTTTTAAATAGCTGCGAAGATGGATTAATTTCGAGAATTGCTTACTCTTACTTTAGGCATTTCCATGTGCCTTTTGCACTTACCATAGTATAAGAAAGAAGGTATTTTAATTGTCATTATGAGGTGGTCATTTTTTATTAAAAACATATTATTGAAGTTTCTGTAGGAGACAGTCACTTCAGGGTATATATTGAGGACTTTATATAAAATATTTATATAAGAAGCAAATATTAAAGGAAACAAGTAAAGGTGTATAAGTTCGGAAGTAACCGAACATTATGTACTGTAGCATTCACTCATTAAGTTATTCAGTCATTTGTACAAACATATATTTCAACCCGTTTTGGAATGTCTTAAAATATATTAACTCTTACATACATATTCATACAATTGTACATACGTATATTTTGGCTCGCTTTGGTACGGCATGAGATTCCATTGACATATTCATTCATTTGTACAAACATATATTTTGTACACCGTGCATCATATGGTAACCTGAGCCTTGGTATGCCACCGTTTAGAGCTTGCTCGCGACAAGCCTTTACCTGTAGACAAATTATTAACATGATTCATTTATGCTTGCGTTTCAATGCTGCCGTTTCAATTGGCAGTAAATTCTATCTGGTGCCGCTAACTGGGCACTGCAACCTAGATTTCGATTTCTCTTATCCGCAAACATTGCAATACTCAAAGTGAGCTTCAACTGTACATTTCATTTCAGATAAATTACTTGTCTACATAACACGTGGCAATGCCCGTTTAAAAGAAAAATTTCTCCTCATTTCCTCTCACAGTAAAACTTGATAAGGAAAATATGTGTACACAATATGTTAATTTTTCTTCGAGTTATGGCTCCCGAAACATAGAAAATTGCTTAATCGTAAAAGGGGCGGTGCCACGCCCATTTTTTAAAATTTGAATTTTTTCCTATTTATTGTTATAAATCCACTCGGGAAATGAAATACCATTGATATAAAGCTCTTTTTGCTAAAATATGACTTATTTTATTCGTCCACGACCCTTTTAAAAATCTTTTATATAAAAGTGGGCGTGGTCCTTAACCGATTTCGTTAATTTTTCTTCAAAGCATTCCTTATAGTAAAAGCAACCTCTCTGCTGAATTTTGTTACGATAGGTGTAACATATTTCTAGGCGTTTCTATTTCTAGAATTTGCTATTTGTTTACCAGCTATACATTTCTCAGCTCTAAGTACAGATGCACGATTTTTAATGCTTCTCGCATATCCCATGCGCGTGTATATGTGAGTGATACTTCCACAGACGATTGCCTACTTTTGGGAGTGTCTCAGATAAGATAGATGCATGTGTTTGTGGGTCTCTCTCCGCTGCGTGTATGTACATATGTGTAGACATAATGATTGATTCGTTTATGTGCATACAAGTGACTGCCTGCTTTATTGTTGTTGTGGCTTCATTTACTTAGCATCAGACTAGTGATGTGAGTATCACTTAGTGTCACTAATATTCGTATGTATTTAAGTTGGATTGCATCAATGTGTAAAGAATCAGATCTAAGCTAATGCCTGTGGCGACAGCACTATGTCTCCAGTGTCTGCTGCCCTCACGGTATGCTGAGGCGAAACGTGCATCTGCCTATAGGGACGAAGTAGATGTTTTAAGAGAACGCGCTGAAATTGAAGTTCAAAAGATACTTGAAAACTGACGGACACAATTTTTTATAAATCTCGTGTGGAGGAATTAAGAGAAAATAATCGTATGCTCTTGGAAACAAAGTAAGCGATATTAAAAACAAAAAAGCATAGTTTTTAGTGGAATTGAACACTATGTATTGAGTTGAAAATTACGTCAAATAGGTTGATTCAATGATAAATTTTTTATTTGCTATTGATAAATATTTTATAATGTATAGTTTTCGCGTCTCAACTTTGACGCTTAGCAGTCCATATAAAGTTTAGGCGTAAACGTCTATAGATGTAAAAGAAAACACAGATAATAGCCGTGTTTTTTTTTACACGCGTATACGTTTCGTTTGCGCGTGAAAAAACGCCTATCCTCGCTAAGATAATGCTTAGGAGACCCATCCAGCGGCAGTGGTTAAACAACTAGCTACAGCAACAGGGTGTACCGAAAAGCGGAGACACAACCCTCTGTTGTATTTCTGTGTATAACATATAGCTGAATCAGTTGTGATAAATAGTGGACGC
Organism: Eurosta solidaginis; assembly: GCF_040869045.1. NCBI lineage: Eukaryota > Metazoa > Arthropoda > Insecta > Diptera > Tephritidae > Eurosta > Eurosta solidaginis. The sequence continues at coordinate 105,068,617 of NC_090319.1, forward strand.
GCATAGAATACATAAAATTAATGCAGAGGGTGAAACATAGACACATATTTCAGTTACGTATAATGCGTATTGAAATTTAGTAGTACTAATTTTATGCGTAGCAATTTCAGAGGTGTATTTAAAGTTTTTCGCTTAGCAGTCCATTTAAAGTTTAAGCGTAAACGTATATAGATGGGAAAAAAAACAGCTAATATTCCGTGCATCAAAATGTTCTTTATTCAAAAATATTATTGCAGTAGAACTTAACAAATGAAATTATTCGCATACTTCACTTACAACGTGTCAAAACCAAACTTCTTAATCATTCCTTAGATTTCGCTGCTTACATACGACTCAGCTGGTTCGCCGTTATTCTTTTCCCAGTTTAAACATTTTTTATAAAATAACAATTTCTTCGGAAGAAAAGTAGTTCAATGCCCATGTGTAAAACCTGGTAATGTTTGACATACAAAAAAGTTATCTGAAATTGAAAGGAAAATTTAGATTTAAGATTTTTTATTGTTCGACTATCATTTCTAGATTACACTGGTTTACGACCAAAATGCACCAGAGACGCCATTATGAAATTCCTATGTAAAATCACCCCCTGATTCCGAAAATCAAGGTTATTTTATAAGCTTTTATTTAGTTTCACTTTTGTTGTCTGTAATGGAATCTTGCAAGTTAAATTTGATACACTTCCCGGTGTCCGATTGAGCTGAAATTTTGCACACATGTATAACTCCGATGACAATGCAATATTACTTTGTTAGAATTCGATAAATTAATCGATAACACAGTTATCGGTAAAGATTTGTATTTACTTTGGCATAACAGCCTAAGTCCCATACAAACCCGCCGGTACCTATCCGTGGATTGTGATATTTGGACGTGGTGAATCACGCGTGTCACGCGTGGTGAATCTCAACGCTTGCGAAAAGCGGAGACACAACCCTCTGTTGTATTTCTGTGTATAACCAACATAGCTGAATTTTTAAGGCTGTTTAACTCTGTAATCTTTTCTGTAATTTATTTTGCTTTTGGAAAAATTACGTATTTGAAAAAAACTGGCAGAAAAATATTGGCATAACAGCTTAAGTTAAACCAAGAATGGAAAAACTTGGAAAATTTGAGCAGATGTGGCAATTACGCGTGCCCGTTGAACGAAATATTGACAATCTATTGATAATCGCTAGGAAATTAGCGACATTCCATCAACTTAGCAGCACTTTAGCAATACTACTGTTATTATTTGGCCGCTCAAACACACCCATATTAATTGTGCATTAAATTTAAAATATACAACTCAAAAGCTGAACTACCAGCGCTACCGCCATCAGCTCAGTGTCATCATTGCCAGTAGCGCCAATAACACCAAACTCGTGCCTGACACACAAAAGTCGTTTCACTCAATAGCGTAAGTGAAATGTACTACGCACTCACTACTAAGTAACGTCAAATATTCGATTGGAGTCATTTCGTCAATGAGCTACCATTGAGCTGGTACCGCATTGGCGCTGGCGCCATGCAATTTACATCACTAAAATTGCACGAATGTCCAGGCTCATGACTGTTAATCCAGATGGTGAAAACGAAGACTCAAAGAAATGCAACCTTGCAAACAACAGCCGTCATTTTCAAAGTGTAAAAATTCTGTGATACAACGAACGCTAACGCCGTTAGGCTGTTATCGGTAAGTGTTGCATACTTTTCTGCGCACTTGATTTTGTTTTACAGATTTTTGGCGATGGAATTTTAGCTAAGCGAAAGTAGAATTTTATTTTAAAACAGATTTAACCCACAGATGAGAGATCTGCAATAAGTAGTTGTAAACTGAACGCGGCATAGGCAAAGTTAAGTTATTTAACACTGTTTGACATAATTTTATATGTACTCTCTGTCAAAAATGCTCCAAGTAACTTAGTCACATTTTATTTCGATTATGAATATGCCCCAATATATTCGGATTATGATATAATAAAATTAAAGAAAAAAATAAAATTAAAGAAAAAAAACTTTTTTAAAAATAAGCTTTTATTATTGGCTAATAAAATTAACTAAAAAGTAAGTTGATGCATTAAAAGAAATGGATAGAATGAGAAACGTTACAAATAACTAAGTAAAGATTACGTAACTAATTTAAACAATATTTTACCCTACTAAAAATTAAAAAAAAATTCATATTTAAATTAAATTTAAGAAAAAGGCTTTTCTAAGAACAAGCTCCTATTACTTGTTAATAAAACGAACCAAAAAGTAAAAAATAAAATTAAAGAAAAAAAAACTTTTTTAAAAATAAGCTTTTATTATTGGTTAATAAAATTAACTAAAAAGTAAACAATAAATTGACTCTAAAGAAATATAACACTTTATAAGTTCATTGTAAGCTTTAACGATAATTAGGCTTTTTCGTCTGCGACAAAAGAACTCTATATTGTACATAATTATATATTTTTAACATTAAAACTTTACACCTAAATTATTAAACCTTACAGTTTATATCACAGTCCTAATTGTTTCTAATTATCGTTAAAGCTTACAATGAACTTATAAAGTGTTATATTTCTTTAGAGTCAATTTATTGTTTACTTTTTAGTTAATTTTATTAACCAATAATAAAAGCTTATTTTTAAAAAAGTTTTTTTTTTCTTTAATTTTATTTAATTCTATGGAAACATTTTTGAGATATTTACGAATAACCGTTTTTTTAAAAAAAAAAAAAAAACTATATCGCAAGAACGAATTGAGAAATTCCAAAACGGTTTGAAGCTTTTAAAAGGTAAAAAATTTGCTATAAACTTTGCATACAACACTTGCTAGGCCCTGCAGATTCAAAGATAACGAAAATCATTACGGATTTTTTCAATTTTTTTTTGTAAAAATATAAAACTTTGCGAGGAAGCATCTCGAACACTTTTTATTTATTTTTTTTAAGTTATAAGCATTCAAATAAATATCTACATTAGGCCGGGTCGATTTGTGGGGAGGCAAACATTGCTCTATGAAAATCATATTCTAGGGATCAAAATAAGAAACTTTGCCGAAGACCATACCTCTAAAACGAATTCTGATGTCCCCCCCTTTGGGTCGTAGGGGCAAATTTTGAAAAATCCCACTTTGAAATGCCTATGATTTTTCTTTTTCGAGTTTATTTTTCTCTTTAGAAACTTATTTAGTCAGAACATATGTACATAAATGAAAAAATTAATTTAACTTAGTAATAGAAAAGAAATTAAAAAAAATTATTAGAAATTAGCGTTTTTACAACCCTTTTTTAAAACCAAGGCATCACTGTGATGCATTTGCATGTCGTAAACATAGTTGTGTGGGTTTTCTATTCAACCGTTTTAAAAAATGAAGGTATCACTGTGACACAATTGCAGATCGTAAAATTGCTTGTGTTGTTTTTTTTAAGCCACCACAAGACACAGCAGGTAGAATTGAAATTGCCCCTACCCAAAAGTTCGACCCAAAGGGGGGACATCAGAATTCGTTTTAGAGGTATGGTTCCTTCGGCAAAGTTTCTTATTTTGATCCCTAGAATATGATTTTCACAGAGCATTGAGCGATTTTTAAATCGACCCGCCCCAATATACATATAGTAAAAAAAAGTACCCTACAAATAATAGCATACATATGTACATATATATGATTCTGTCTTAACTCTAAGATCTTATTTTATAATTGAAAAAGTTATGTGTCTTTTTTTGACGCTTATTTCGAGTAGGATCGCTTTCTCTTATGAGAAACCAACAGTAGTGACCCGTCATAGCGACATCCCAGAATCCTTGTTACCGACTTTCAACCATTTTCATTTGCTGGTGAAACCTTTCGCCATACTCGTCACTTTCGCCAAGATTTTTCGGGAAAAAGTTTAAATAGGAGTGTAGAAAATGAATTTTTAAAGATATATTTACTCCTGAAAGAAAATAAAAAAGTATATTAGATAAATACACAAGTGACACATTAGTATATAATTTTCTTAGGCTGGATTTATCTTTCAATTCAGAACAAATTTTTTGTTTACATTTTTCTCGTTTTTGTTTGTTCGGAACTGGACGATGAATTCAGATTTAGGGCTATATATTCACATGTAAATTTAAAAATTTTCATACAAATTTTTTGTTTATCGGGCAGATAGGTTTTAAAGTTAACTTAGAAAACGGTCTTAAATATGTTTTCTTATTTACCCATTTAAGCATAGTTTTTGATTAAGTCGTTCAATATCATCTCATAGTTGGGACTTTTGTGTTTGCCTAAAAAAGAAGTAACGACCTTTTCAAAAGAATCCCAGGTTGCTGCCTCCACTGGTGACAATAGGTCTTTGAAATGGTTATTGGTCATCACTTTCTTTATTTGCGGCCCCAAAAAAATCCCTTCCTTTATTTTTGCTTCTAAAATTTCTGGAAAGATTGTCTTCAAATGATGAAAAGCTTCGCCTTCTTTGTCCAAAGCCTTGACAAAGTTTTTGATAAGGCCGAGCTTGATGTGGAAAGGAGGTAGAATTATTTTTTCCTTCTTTATAAGTGGGGAGTATTTTATGTTATTCACCCCAACTTGAAACTCGATTCGTTCTGGCCAATCCTTTATGATGTAGTGGTCTTGACGAGCTGGGCTATGCCATTTGCATAGAAAGCAACAGTATTTTGTGTATCCAATTGGTAGACCACATAGCATTCCAACGACTTTAAGCTCGGCACATATTTTCCAATCACGTTCTTCGTATTTGATTAATTTGAGCAATTTTTGCATTATCTCATAGGTTTCCTTCGTATTTAATGCATACGCGATCGGGATAGATGGCTTTTGGTTGCCAATGTGCAATAATACGGCCACCGCGGTGTGATGGTAGTGTGCTCCGCCTACAACACCGTATGCCCTGGGTTCACACCCCGGACAAAGCAACATCAAAATTTTAGAAAGAAGGTTTTTCAATTAGAAGAAAATTTTTCTAAGCGGGGTCGCCCCTCGGCAGTGTTTGGCAAGCGCTCCGGGTGTATTTCTGCCATGAAGAGCTCTCAGTGACAACTCATCTGCCTTGCAGATGCCGTTCGGAGTCGTCATAAAACATGTAGTTCCTGTCCGGCCAATTTGTAGGGAAAATTAAGACGAGCACGACGCAAATTGGAAGAGAAGCTCGGCCTTAGATCTCTTCGGAGGTTATCGCACCTTACATTTATTTTTTTTTAACTATCTATGAACAATCGCCGCTCTTTTGAATCATATGGTTCACCAAACTGTTTGAATAGACCAGCAATGTCTTTGCAGTAACAAACACTGTCCTCCTTCGTATAGTACTTGGAAAATTGTTCGTGACGAATTCTATAATATGTTACCTTAACATCGGATGAAACAAATTTAAATTGTTGCATACGAGAGGCGTTTAGTTCGGCCTTTTCCTTTGCCAATTCCAAATCCCCTATCCAATCATTGAGTTGTGCTTGTGACAAAGAGTTTCTTTCATTTTCCGTTTGAAATCGAGTACAACATAACGCCGCGTAATCATATACTGCTGTTGACAATGAAACTGGAGCCGGAATTAAAGTTAAATTTGATTCTGGCAACGTAGCTTCCGTTGAATTTATTTCTGGTAATGACACTGTAGATACGCTCGCACAGGTTACATTGCTTGACTTTCCAACCCCAAGTAGTTTTGTAGTACCGTTTAGCAGTCCGTTGAATGGCAAGTTGGTTCCCCCCACTTCATTGGTGTAATAAATTTAATATGTCACCTAAATAGATTTGCCGTCTTCAAGTGAGTTTTTCAGCTCCGGCTTACGCTCAATTCTCACGGGAATCCTTTGGATCATTGAGCGACTTGAAAAGCAGATGTCGTGAAATTTTCGCACACGTGAAATGTGATAGGCAGATGTCGCCGCTGTTTTTCATTTAACTCATATATCGAACATCTAAGCAGCGACATCTATTTTTGAAAACGTAGGTTTATTAAAGGCCGCGGTGCCAACCTAAAAAGAAGTAATTTACAAATTATCTGGCTCACAAATTGAACCAGACTTCAATCTGGATTTATCTGGCTCAAATCGTTGTTGCATTTACATGCAAAATTATTTATCTGGCTCAGGATTTTACCACCGGATGACAGCAATAGTTTCAGACACGGTTGCCACAGCCCGTTATCATTTGGGACCAAAATTAGTAGAAAAAAGGACCAAATTGCAAAAAAAGGACCAAAATTTGTTTTCATTTATTGGTATACAAACAATGTAATAATCAACATCTTAAAAAGCACAAAACAACACGACGCTTCAAACAAACAAAAAGTGCTTCAATTAAAATTGATGATAATTAAATACATTTTATCACATATGCGCATATTTTTCAGTCGTATACACATATGTATGTGTATATATTTGAAAACTTAAAGCATACATATATGTTTTTAATAGCTGTGTTTTTTTTTTTTTTTTCATCTATATACGTTTACGCTTAAACTTTATATGGACTGCTAAGCGACAGTGACAAACCTTAAAAACACCTCTGAAATTGCTACGCATAAAATTAGTACTACTAAATTTCAATACGCATTATACTCAGATGTAACTGAAATATGTGTCCATGTTTCACCCTCTACACTAATTCTTTGTATTCAATGCGCGTCCACTATTTATCACAACTGATTCAGCTATATGTTATACACAGAAATACAACAGAGGCTTGTGTCTCCGCTTTTCGGTACACCCTGTTGCTGTAGCTAGTTGTTTAGCCACAGCCGCTAGATGGGTCTCCTAAGCATTATCTAAGCGAGGATAGGCGTTTTTTTTTCACGCGCAAACTAAACGTATGCGCGTGTAAAAAAAAACACGGCTAATATATTCTGGGCTACATCGAAAAAACGTATAATAAAAGCAATTTTATATCGTTCATTGTATAACTTTTCTAGGACCAGCCTATGTCCTTCACCGACCAAACATAATAAGGACCTGGGTTTTGCGTACAAATTTCTTTGGCTAACCTTATGTGGTTGATTGAAATAAACTCCAATTTATTGCGAAATTTGGTTTTAATAATCGACAATTCAAAAAATGTTCGCTCTGCGGCCGCCGAACTATGTGGCGGACTCAGTAAATCATATACAAAACCAAGCAAATCTTCAAAACACTTTTCATTCATACCATTTCTATTAAAGCTTACTTTTTCCCAAAAAGCTAAAACGTCTATATCAGGCCTAAAATCACAACGTGGTTTCAGAAATTAGTGAGCTATGCATTATAAGGGAGCAAATTCCTAATTTTTACAACGCACCTTTTTGTTCCGGTTTCCGAAAAAATCAATTCGACTCGACATGTGGTGCACACAGTATTCGGTGTCCATGGTTTTTAGGCTCAATTCCAAAATACTTATAGTATGTAACTTTCAAAGGATTTGAAAACACACGTCGATGATAAATTGGCCGCAGATGAAACAGAACATATCTGGACCATTTTTACACTCAAAATCTCGCGCCCTTTTATTCATATTATATTTTTAAGTAACTGACGGGTTATAAACTGCAATTATAAACTGAACAGTATCCGGCGAGCCTTGCAGATATTAGGAAAGAATAAGGCGCATGTACTATTATTATACTTAGATCAAGTAAAAATTCAAGCCTACCTAGACAAAAAGGTTCCCTAGTTCTACAAGGAAAACACTACCAGCCTTAAAAATATGCTCTTGCTTGAAGTGTACCATACGAATACTAACACATATGTACCAGTTGTACTTAAGTATTAAATGGATATATGTGCTTGAATATTTATAAGTTTTGTATTAGTCCATCGATTTTGTTGAATGAAAGTTAATTTTTTTTTTTTTTGGAATAAAACATAGCTTAGAGAGAAAACAAATCTGCAAAAAAAATAAAAAGATCCTTCCTCTTAAAATACAAATTTCTTTATATTTTTACAAAAAAAATTTTTAAAATCCGTAATGATTATTCGTTATCTTTGAATCTGCAGGGCCTAGCAAAAAGTGTTGTATGAGCAGTTTATATTTATAATTTTATTACCTTTTAAAAGCTTCAAACCGTTTCGGAATTCCTCAATTTGTTCTTTAGATACATATGATTAAGTGGGCCCATTCTTTTTTTTTTTCTACGGTAATTCGTAAATATCTCAAAAATGTTACCATTGAATTAAAAATAACCTTGATTTTCGGAATCAGGGGGTGATTTTACATAGGAATTTCATAATGTCATCTCTGGTGCTAAAAAAAAATTGGAATATGTGATCCAGTGTTATTATCGGCATACATCTCTCCTTATATTTTTCGATGCGTTTTACCGGCTTCTTGTTAATGTAAAAACAGTAAGTGTAGATATGCTGTAAGGCAGATATAAAAATTTGGTACATTTGTGGAATGTATCGAAAAGTGCGCAGTATAGACCCAGTGTAAAAGAGGTGTTGAATATTGTAAACATGTGGCAATACCACCAAATTAACGTCCACAAATTTTTGGCAGAAATAAAAGTTGGTAATTGTGGAAAATTAATAATATACTTATATAATACAATAAAATTTTGTAACGAATTTACTGCAATTCCGCTTATTTCAAATCTTCTACTAAGGTTCGAATCACTAAACTGTTGAATAAATAACTCCAATATTTAATGATGCAAAATGGCCTTTATTAAAGTACTTCACAATAAATAACTCTACTATTGCCCGACAGATTGCGTGCTTAATCAAAACTGATTGATAGCTTCAATGAAACTGATTCGTGATGTCTCAGCCTGTGCCGCTTTTATACTCTTCGGTTTCCTCGTTCACCCATTTCTCCTAAGGTCTAGTAATTTCGTGAACCTGATGCTTGTTTACGAGCTATATACACGTATATTTGCAATTTGTATCCATATGCGTGTGTTTATGTGAACGGCTGATGATGACATGCGCTTGTGAGTATCTCTCTCTGTTGACCGCATGTATGTGTGCAGACATAATGATTAATGCGGGAGTCATTGGTGCCCTATGTCGTATCGCTGTAGTCGTATCCCTAACGTAATCAGCTGTTTATCGTTACGACGGTAAACCAAAAACCAATTGGTTGGCTACGATACGGTTACGACCTTAGCGGCACCAACAATCGATTGCATTGATTCCCATAATATTGGTCGAATCAGCTGTTATAAGGTTACCGATACGGTTACCGATAAAGCACCAATGTCTGCAGCTTAATTCGTTTACATTCATACAAGTGTAGCAGCTTGCTTTATTGTTGTTGTGGCTTTATTTACTTAGTATCAGATTAAGGCCCCATTACTGATACTTAGCATAGAATTGACTTGGCTAGAGAACTGTCACTTACAGTTCTGTTAAATGAACATTGCATGTTACTGTTTACCAGGCATGCTTAACGAACGAAACGATATCATTTCGTTGCGATAATCAACGTTAACAAACGAAACGAAGTCACTTCGTTTCGTTTATTAACGTTAAGATCGTCAAATTAACGTTAATTTGGCGTTCTTAACGTTAATAAACGAAACGAAATGACTTCGTTTCGTTTATTAACGTTGATTATCGTAACGAAATGATATCGTTTCGTTCGTTAAGCATGCCTGCTGTTTACTCAAAACTTAGCAACACTTAACTTGACTTACATAGAAGTCTGTTGAATTTTGATTTTCTCTGTAAGTTCCAAGTGACGTTTACATTTTGAGATGCCATTTGTTTGTTTCCATTTCATTTTGCCATACAAATTGACATTTATTGATTACTAGCCTTTACCCGCGGCCCCGCCCGCAAGGAGAAAATGAAATATGTGGGCTATTCACGTTAGCCTGCTTATAAAGTTATCTGTTTAAAATTTTTTTTCTGTCTAATGCATTTTATTTTTGTAATTGAGTAAAAAAAAGAACTTTATGAGCTGATAACCTGATAGGATCCCAAAATGATAACGAAATTATCCAGAAAAAGCCACGAAATGATCCCGACGCTATCGCGGACGGATCCCGAAAACCATCCAGAAACGCCCCGGAAGTGTTTCCAAAAGTTCCCGAAGTAGTCCCAAAAAAACCCGAAATGACAACGACACGATTCTAGACTTATCCAGATAACCACACAGAAATGATGCCTGAAGGGTACCAAATTGATCCCGAAATGGTCCCGAAAAAGTTCAGAAATTACCCTGACGGGCTCCCGGACGGATCTCAGAAACCATCCAGAAAATATCCAGGAAGGGTCCGTAAATTATCCCGACTAACTCCAGAAAAAGTTCCGAAATGGCTCCGAGGGGATCCACGATGGATCGCGAAAACCATACAGAAATGATTCCGGAAGGATTCCAAAATGATCCCGAAATAGTCCGAAATTGACCCAGATGGGATCCCGCACAGATCCAGAAATGATCCCGGAAGGGTGCAAAAACTATCCCGGAAAAGTAACAAAAAATCCCGAAATGGTTCCTACGGCATCCCGGACGGATCCAGAAATGATCTCGGAAGGGTCCCCAAATGATCCCAAAATGGTCCCGAAATGACCCTGATGGAGCCGGCAAACCATCAAGAAATTATGCCGAAAGGGTCCCAAAATGATCCCGAAATAATACAGAAAGTCACGAAACGACCCCTAGAGGATCCCCAAATGATCCTGTATTAGCCCCGAAAAGGTCCCGAAATAACCCCGACGGGATCCCGGACAAATCCCGAAAACCATCCAGAAATGATGCCGGAAGGAATCCCAAATGATTCCGTAAAAGTCCCGCATTGATTCCGACGGGATCCCGAACGGATACCGAAAATCATCCAGAAGTGACACCGGAAAGGTCCTCAAATGATCACCTAATAGTCCCGAAATGACCCTTAAGGGGTCATGGACGGATCCCATAAACCATCCAGAAATGATCCCGATATATTCCCGAAGAAGTCCCGAAATGACCCTGACGGGATCTCGAACGCACCCCTAAATGACCCTGACGGGATCCCGGACAGAACCCGAAATCCATCCAGAAATGATCTTGGGAGGGACCCCAAATGATCCCGAAAAAGTCCCGCAATGATTCCGAGGGGATCCTGATCGGATACCGATAACCATCCAGAAGTGATTCCGGAAAGGTCCTCAAATGATCACCTAATACCAAAATGACCGTGACGGCATCCCGGACTGATCCCAAAATCCATCCAGAAATGATCTTGGGAAGGTCCCAAAATTATCCCGAAATAGTCTCGGAAAAGTTCAGAAATTACCCTGACGGGTTCCCGGACGAATCCTGAAAGCCATCTCTAAATGATCCCGAAAAAGTCCCGAAATGACCCTGACTGGACCCCGAAAGGATCCCGAAAACTATCCAGAAATGATGCCGGAAATGTCCTCAAATGATCACCTAATAGTTCCGAAAAGACCCTGACGGGATCCCGAACGGATCCCGACAACTATCTAGAAATGATGCCGAAAGGGCCCGCAAATGATCCCGTATTAGTCGAGAAAAAGTCCCGAAATGAACCCGACGGGATGCCGGACGAATACCAAAAACCAACCAGAAATGATGCCGGAAGGGACGCCAAATGATCCCGAAAAAGTCCCGCAATAATTCCGACGGGATCCTGAGCGGATACCGAAAACCATCCAGAAGTGATGCCGAAAAGGTCCTCAAATGATCACCTAATAGTCCCAAAATGACCCTGACGGCATCCCGGACAGATCCCGAAATCCATCCAGAAATAATCTTGGGAGGGTCCCAAAATTATCCCGAAATAGTCTGGGAAAAGTCCAGAAATTACCCTGACGGATACCGGACGAATCCTGAAAACCAATCTTAAATGATGCCGAAAAAGTCCCGAAATGACCCTGATGGAACCCGGAGAGGATCCCGAAAACTAACCAGAAATGATGCCGGAAAGGTCCTCAAATGATCTCCCAATAGTTCCGAAAAGACCCTGACGGGATCCCGAACGGATCCCGACAACTATCCAGAAATGATACCGAAAGGGCCCGCAAATGATCCCGTATTAGTCGAGAAAAAGTCCCGAAATGACCCCGACGGGATGCCGGACGATTCCCAAAAACCATCCAGAAATGATTTTGGAAGGGACCCCAATGATCCCGAAAAAGTCCCGCAATTATTCCGACGGGAATCTGAACGGATACCGAAAACCATCCAGAAGTGATGCCGGAACGGTCCTCAAATGCTCACCTAATAGTCCCAAAATGACCCTGAGGGCATCCCGGACAAATCCCGAAATCCATCCAGAAATGATCTTGGGAAGGTCCCAAAATGATCCCGAAATAGTCTCGGAAAAGTCCAGAAATTACCCTGACGGGTTCCCGGACGAATCCTGAAAGCCATCCTTAAATGATCCCGAAAAAGCCCCGAAATGACCCTGACGGGATCCCGAAAGGATTCCAAAAACTATCCAGAAATGATGCCGGAAAGGTCCTCAAATGATCCCCTAATAGTTCCGAAATGACCGTGACGGGATCCCGAACGGATCCCGACAACTATCCAGAAATTATGCCGGAAGAGCCCCCAAATGATCCCGAAAAAGTCCCCAAATGACCCCGACGATATCCCGGACGGATCCCGAAAACCATCCAGAAATGATGCCGGAAGAGCCCCAAATGATCCCGAAAAAGTCCCCAAATGACCCCGACATACTCCAGAAAAGGTTCCGAAATGGCTCCGATGGAATCAACGACGGATCGGCAAAACCATACATGATCCCTTAATAGTTCCGAAATGACCGTGACGGGATCCCGAACGGATCCCGACAACTATCCAGAAATTATGCCGGAAGAGCCCCCAAATGATCCCGAAAAAGTCCCCAAATGACCCCGACGATATCCCGGACGGATCCCGAAAACCATCCAGAAATGATGCCGGAAGAGCCCCAAATGATCCCGAAAAAGTCCCCAAATGACCCCGACATACTCCAGAAAAGGTTCCGAAATGGCTCCGATGGAATCAACGACGGATCGGCAAAACCATACAGAAATGATTCCGGAAGGATCCCAAAATGATCCCGAAATAGTCCGGAAATGACCCTGATGGATCCGGCAAACCATCAAGAAATTATGCCGGAAGGGTCCCCAAATGATCCCGAAATAAAACAGAAAAAGTCACGAAACGACCCCTAGAGGATCCCCAAATGATCCCGTATTAGCCCTAAAAAAGTCCCAAAATGACCCTGACGGGATCCCGAAAGGATTCCGAAAACAATACAGAAATGATGCCGGAAAGGTCCTCAAATGATCCCCTAATAGTCCCGAAATGACCGTGACGGGATCCCGACAACTATCCAGAAATGATGCCGAAAGGGTCCGCAAATGATCCCGTATTAGTCGAAAAAAAGTCCCGAAAGGACCACGACGGGATCCCGGACGAATCCCAAAAACCATCCAGAAATGATGCCGGTAGGTATCCCAAATGATTCCGAAATAGTCCCGAAATGACCTCGTCGGCATCCCGGACGGATCCCGAAAATTATCCAGAAATGATGCCGGAAAGGTTCCCAAATGATCCCCTAATAGTCCCGAAATTACCCTAATGGGATCCCGGACGGATCCCGAAAACCATCCAGAAATGATGCCGAAAGGGTTCCCAAATGATCCCGTATTAGTCGCGAAAAAGTCCCGAAATGACCCCGACGGGATCCCGGACGGATCCCGAAAACCATCCAGAAATGATGCCTAAAGGGTTCCCAAATGATCCCGTATTAGTCGCGAAAAAGTCCCGAAATGACCCCGACGGGATCCCGGACGGATCCCGAAAACCATCCAGAAATGATGCCGGATGAGCTTCAAAATGATCCCGAAAAAGTCCCCAAATGACCCCGACGAGATCCCGGACGGATCCCGAAAACCATCCAGAAATGATGCCGGAAGAGCCCCCAAATGATCCCGAAAAAGTCCCCAAATGACCCCGACGATATCCCGGACGGATCCCGAAAACCATCCAGAAATGATGCCGGAAGAGCCCTCAAATGATCCCGAAAAAGTCCCCATATGACCCCGACGAGATCCCGCACGGATCCCGAAAACCATCCAGAAATGATGCCGGAAGGGTCCCCAAATGATCGCGAAATAGTCCCGAAATGATTCCGGAATAGTCCCGAAAATGTTCCAAAATAACCCCGACGGGATCCCGGACGGATCCCGTAAACTATACAAAAATGATCCCGGAAGGGTCCCAAAATGATCCCGAAATAGTCCCGAAAAAGTCCCGAAATTACCCCGGCGTAATCCCGGACCGATCCCGAAAACCATCCAGAAATGATCCCGGAAGGGTCTCGATATGACCCTTACGGGATTACAAATAAGGTGAAGCTAATTATAAAACCATGTTAATAAGGCAGCAGGCGCATTGGAGCGAATAAAAAGTTAGATAGAAACATACAGGTAAAGCTAATAAAAGCGTGCTAATAAAAACAATTGATGGAGGGCGGATGGCGGGAGTAGAGGAGAGGACCACTGATCGTTCCTCCAAAATTGTCTAGATCTCGTTCTGTATGTACCAGATACCAAAAACTATTGATTTAGGAGAAAATTTAGATTGAGTTATAACAATTTATGGATTTTACACCAGAGGGGGTGATAAAGGGGGCGGGCGGAGGGTGTCACAGCTTACTTTGTAAGCCCTCGACTTATTTGACCCCTTGAGTCTGTGATATTGGTGAAGGCCAGTATACGTAAAGTTATAATGTGTAAAAATTATGAAAAATAATTTCTCGAAGGGTCGTGGGACCCCCACCCCTCTTTCCATGTTCGAAAAAAATTACGCTAGTAGACTACTGTCTGTGTCCCAAATTTCATCAAAATCCGTGTAGCCATTCTGGCGTGATTCAGTCGCAAAGACGAAAAAATATAATAATTAAATTATAACTGTTCCTAGGGGGCGGGGACCACGCCCCTTTTGTAAAATATATAGCTAGTAGATCCTTCTAGACTATTGGCTATATGTGTGCAAAATTTCATCCAAATCGGTCCAGCCGTTCTTGCGTTATTGAGTCACAAAGACAAACGTCTGGACAAACATCCAAACATCCAAACATCCAAACATCCAAACATCCAAACATCTAAACATCCAAACATCCAAACATCCAAACATCTTAACATCCAAACTTTCCCATTTATAATATATATTAGATTAGATAATGCCAGATTGTATGCGCTAAGTGGAGTATAATCAAGGCTAAGTTGCCAAGTTTACGCCAAGCCAAGTCAAGTCTATGCTAAGTATCAGTAATGGGGCCTTTAGTGATGGGAGTATCACTTAGTATCACTAATATTCGTCACACTGCCCTCCACCTAAGTCTGATCGTCCCGATCAGACAAATCTCTCGATCTAACCGCCGCTAGCATCTCCAAATGTACCACTCTTCTACTTCGTGGTTTCCCAATGGTTTGTATGCGGTAGATGGTGTCACTGATATTCTTCGCAACTTTGTACGGGCCTTCCCAACTGCACCGAAATTTGGACGGAACACCTTTCCGCTGGTTTGTATAACAGTACCAAATCTCCCTCCAAGAAACCTTCCGAATTATTGTTCTCATCGCATCTGCGTTTCATCTTATTACTCATTATCCTTGATCGCTCCCTTGCACTCTGTTGTTTGGCCAATGAACTACTTTGTTGAGCTTGCTCTTGACGGATTGGCTTCACATACTGAGTATCGTTCCCACGTTTCCCAACAGAAGTGCGCGCTGGCTTGAAACCACCCTTGCATTCTTTTTGGAAAATTCTTTCAGTCGTTTTAGTGCGTCCATTAGGTTTTGTCAATGCCAGTGTTTTTCCTGCAGGTACCTTTGGTTTTGATTTGTTTGGCCCGTTGGTTCCATCAACCCTTGCCCGATCTGCTGCCCTTGACTTTCGTGGTCTCTGTCGAATCTCCTCCACCAGCACTCGCTTACTGCTGAACCCTTTTTCCAAACTGAAGTTAAGTGGCAGATCCTGGTTCTCATAACGCATCACCATTCTCTGCATATCGATCTTGATGTCATGGTCAACCAAGAAGTCCACTCCCAATCATCAACAATCTCCGCCACAATGAATTTGTGTAAACCATGACCTCCCCAATTAACACTTCACATACCACTGCTCCCTGGACTTGGTTATACTTGCCTGTGACCGTACGCAACCTTGCTCCAGGTAACGGTTTTACTCTCTCCTTGACCAAGTCGGATCGGATTAAGGAATGAGATGCGCCCGTATCTACAGTCAGTACACGTTCTTTGCCATCGACATTCCCTCTGACGGTAAGACTGCTTGATTTCCTTCCAATTTGCGACACAGATATCACAGGACATTCAATAGGTGGAGCAAGTTTTCGATCTTTACATCTGACTCGCTATTGCTTATCTCCTCCAGCTTTGCGTTTACGGCCACCCAAGTTAGAACTACCAGGACCGGTGCTGCAATGACGAGCAATGTGACATGGGTTACCGCACTTGAAACATTTGATTGCACCATTATTCTTCTGTTGCGTTCCTTTTAAAGCTTCTAAAATTGCGTCTACCCACTCTGGCCTTTCTACCTCCACACGGGGTGCTTTGAAAACTGGCTTACACAGAAGCGAGGCTGTATCTTGAATCAGAGCTTGTGATACCGTTTCTGCGAATGTTGGCTTTGGGTTTGCGTATGTAGCTCGCTTTGTTTCGACGCCCCGTATGCCATTTATAAAGCTCTGAATCTTTACCGTGTATTCCACGGGTGCGTCCGCATTCGCTAAATGTGTCAACCTTTCAACATCCGAGGCAAACTCCTGCAAAGTCTCGTATGATTTTTGGCAGCGGTTTTGCAATTCTATTTGGTAGATTTGTTTCCTGTGTTCGCTTCCGTAACGACGTTCTACAGCGGCCATCAATGCTCCATAGTTGTTCCGCTCTCCTTCGGGAATCGTTTGTAGGATTTCGGCTGCTGGCCCCTTCAATGCTACGAATAGAGCTGCAACTTTGTCTTCAGCATTCCAGTTTTTCACTGTTGCGGTTTTCTCAAACTGAAGATTAAACACCTGGAAAGGAACAGAACCGTCAAAGGATGGTGTTTTTACCTGCGGATTACTCGCTGAAATAGCTGGGCGATATAGTTGTATCTGCTCCATACGACCTTTCAAATCATCGACTTCTGCCTGAAATTGAGCGATTTTTGCATCCTGCGCTTCAAATTTTGATGATACCCCTGCTTCCTGTTCTGACAGTTGCGAAGATATGCGAGTTTCTTGTGCTTTCAACTGCTCAGCCATATATGTCTTCTAGTCTTCTAACTGTGTTTCCATCTTTGATGTAATCTGTGTCGACATTTCTGAAATACGCGTTTCTTGTGCTTCAATCTTTGATGTTATGCGTGTCGCCTGCGATTCCAGTTGAAATGCCGTATATGTTTTCTGTTCTTCCAGTTGAGTTTCAATCTTGGATGTCACTGTCGACGTTTGTGCAGATATTGCAGCTAATATCACGTTCAAGTCTGTGTTCGTAACTATCTGTGATGTTTCGTTTTTCTCTTAAATTTTTGTTGTTGTCTCGTCGACATCGAGATGAAAGACATACTCTTCCACGTTAATTCCTTCTGCTTCCATTGCCTCTCGTACCCGTGCCTGAAGTTCGAGTTTAACGCCGCTTGTATTCAATCCACGGGTATCCAACTCCTTCTTCAGTTGCTGGATCTTCATTTCACTTAACTTTGCAATGTCCTTGTTGTATTCGAAATCTTCCGAATTTATTCAACAATTCCTTTTCTGACACCAATTGTAACGAATTTACTGCAATTCCGCTTATTTCAAATCTTCTACTAAGGTTCGAATCACTAAACTGTTGAATAAATAGCTTACTTACTTACTTAATTGGCGCTTAACCGTCTAAACGGTTATGGCCGTCCAACAAGGCGCGCCAGTCGCTCCTTCGCTCCGCCAACCGGCGCCAATTGGTCACACCAAGGGAGTTTAAATCGTTTTCCACCTGGTCCTTCCAACGGAGTGGGGGCCGCCCTCTACCTCTGCTTCCATAGGCGGGTTCCGATAGAAACACTTTCTTGGCCGGAGCATCATCTTTCATTCGCATAACATGGCCTAGCCAGCGCAGCCGCTGCATTTTAATTCGCTGGACTATGTTGATGTCTGCGTATAGCTCGTACAGCTCATCATTAAATCTTCTTCGGTACTCGCCATCGCCAACGCGTAGAGGTCCATAAATCTTTCGAAGAACTTTTCTCTCGAACACTCCCAAAGCCGCTTCATCTGCTGTTGTCATGGTCCATGCTTCTGCCCCATATAGCAGGACGGGTACGATAAGTGACTTGTAGAGTATGATTTTCGTTCGCCGAGAGAGGACTTTACTTTTCAATTGCCTACCTAGTCCAAAGTAGCATTTATTGGCAAGATTGATTTTTCGCTGGATTTCAGTGCTGATGTTGTTGCTAGTGTTGATGCTGGCTCCCAAATAAACGAAGTCTTTTACTATTTCGAAATTATGGCTGCCAACAGTAGCGTGGTTGCCAAGGCGCATATGCGCTGACTCTTTGCTCGATGACAGCAGGTACTTCGTTTTGTCCTCATTCACCATCAAACCCATCTTTACCGCTTCTTTTTCCAGCTTGGAGTAAGCAGAACTAACAGCGCGGGTGTTTAGGCCGATGATATCAATGTCATCAGCATATGCCAGTAATTGCACGCTTTTATAGTATATTGTTCCAGTGCGGTGAAGTTCTGCAGCTAGTATAATTTTCTCCAGCATCAAATTAAAGAAATCGCACGATAGGGGGTCACCCTGTCTGAAACCTCGTTTAGTTTCGAACGGCTCGGAGAGGTCCTTCCCAATTCTGACTGAGCTGATGGTGTTGCTCAACGTCATTTTGCACAGCCGTATAAGTTTTGCGGGGAAACCAAATTCAGACATAGCGACATATAGGCAGCTCCTTTTCGTGATGTCGAAGGCGGCTTTAAAGTCGACGAAGAGGTGATGTGTGTCGATTCTCTTTTCACGGGTTTTTTCCAAGATTTGGCGCATTGTGAAAATCTGGTCGATGGTAGATTTACCAGGTCTGAAGCCGCACTGATAAGGTCCAATCAGCCGGTTCACGGTGGGCTTCAATCTTT
This sequence comes from Eurosta solidaginis, assembly GCF_040869045.1. Lineage (NCBI taxonomy): Eukaryota > Metazoa > Arthropoda > Insecta > Diptera > Tephritidae > Eurosta > Eurosta solidaginis. The sequence continues at coordinate 105,087,617 of NC_090319.1, forward strand.
CGCACAATACACTTGAAAGGACCTTATATGCGATATTAAGAAGGCTGATTCCACGATAGTTGGTGCATTTTGCAGTATCCCCCTTCTTGTGGGCTGGGCAAAGAACACTTAGATTCCAACCGTCGGGCATGCTTTCGTCCGCCCATATTTTGCTAAGAAGCTGCTGCATGCGCCTTACCAACTCCTCGCCGCCGAACTTGAATAGCTCCGCAGGCAATCCATAAGCGCCCACGGCCTTCTTGTTTTTCAATCTGGTTATTGCTATTCTAACTTCGTCATAATCGGGCGGGGGACATATATTCCATCATCATCGATTGCGAGATCGGGTTCTTCATCTCTGCGCGGTGAATTGCTGCCTCCATTTAGGAGAGCAGAGAAGTGTTCCCTCCATAATCTAAGCACTCTCTGGACATCAGTTACAACGTCGCCGTTTTCATTCCTACAGGAGTTTGCCCCGGTCTTAAAACCTTCCGTCTGTCGCCGTATTTTTTGGTAGAATTTTCGGGCGTTATTCCTGGTGGGTAGCAGCTCAAGCTCCTCGAACTCACGCCTTTCTGCTTCTGCTTTTTTCTTCCTGAAAAGGCGTCTCGCTTCCCTTTTCAACTCACGATAGCGTTCACACACTCCTCTTGTCACGCTCGCTTTTAACGTAGCCCTGTAGGCAGCGTCTTTTCTTTCGGTTGCAACGCGGCATTCTTCATCATACCAGTTGTTTTTTCGTGGCCGCCGGTAACCAATTTTTTCCTCGGCGGCAGTATGAAGTGCTTTGTATGTAAAAATTAATGAACCGCCCCAACTTTGGAATATACCTAGGCAGTTAGTGTAAACCAGCGGCAGGAGATCCCTAAAGAACTTTTAAGTTGCGGAGGAATGATGCCATCCGGGTGCAGTGACTCCAAAGGCTTGAACGAAGTGATAGCCCAAGCTATTTGAATTTCTCATAGGGCAATGGCAGGCATTCCTGCATTGCCAACAATCGCCAAGTGTGCAGGCGGTGATTCCTGCGCAACTGGAACATCGGGAAAATGATTGTCCAATAGAAGCTTTCTGGATTCCTCGCTACTCATAATCATCCCAAAGATACCCTAAAGGGGTAGGATTCTTGGATAGTGATTTTCGAAGCCTCGCGAAATCATTGCAGCTCTCTCAGCTTCCTACATCAAAAGTCCCAATTAGTACTTTAAAGCCTACTTGCAAATCGGCAGGTTATTTTTTTAGCTCTTCCAGTTCTCTACTAACCAGGGTGAGGTCCAAGACTTCCTCCCTTACCGCTGTCACAAAATTCGGGTCATTCCCCCTGTTATATATACAGAGTCCTACAATAAAAGTAAATAAAACATCACCTCTCGTATTTGTATCCCAGCTCCCCCATATCCTGTGATGGGCATTAGCGTTAGCACCCACAATCACGCCAACACCCCTCCGCCTTGCTTCAGCTGTGATTTCACCAAGTGGTGGTGCCGCTACATCCCCGTGGGGCATATACGCGAGGCAGACTGTTGTCACATCATTATTAATTTAAATTTATACACCTTAAATAGTGGCCGCCGCGGTGTGATGGTAGCCCTACCACACCGAAGATCCTGGGTTCACGCCACGGGTAAAGTAACATAAAAATTTTAGAAACAAGTTTTTTTTCAAGCAGGGTCGCCCTTCGGCAGTGTTTGGCAAGCACTCCGATTGTATTTCTGCCATGAAAAGCTCTCGGTGAAAACTCATCTGCCGTTCGGAGTCGGTATAAAACAAGTAGGCCCAAGGAGCACGGCGCATATTGGAAGAGAAGCTCGGCCTAAAATCTCTTCGGAGGTTATCGCCACTTACTTTTATTTATTTTTTATTATTTTTTTAAATAGCTGCGAAGATGGATTAATTTCGAGGATTGCTTACTCTTACTTTTGGCATTTCCATGTGCCTTTTGCACTTACCATAGTATAAGAAAGAAGGTATTTTAATTGTCATTATGAGGTGGTCATTTTTTATTAAAAGACATATTATTGAAGTTTCTGTAGGAGACAGTCGCTTCAGGGTATATATTGAGGACTTTATATAAAATATTTATATAAGAAGCAAATATTAAAGGAAACAAGTAAAGGTGTCTAAGTTCGGGCGTAACCGAACATTATGTACTGTAGCATTCACTCATTATGTTATTCAGTCATTTGTACAAACATATATTTCAACCCGTTTTGGAATGTCTTAAAATATATTGACTCTTACATACATATTCATACAATTGTACATACGTATATTTTGGCTCGCTTTGGTACGGCATGAGATTCCATTGACATATTCATTCATTTGTACAAACATATATTTTGTACACCGTGCATCATATGGTAACCTGAGGCTTGGTATGCCACCGTTTAGAGCTTGCTCGCGACAAGCCTTTACCTGTAGACAAATTATTAACATGATTCATTTATGCTTGCGTTTCAATGCTGCCGTTTCAATTGGCAGTAAATTCTATCTGGTGCCGCTAACTGGGCACTGCAACCTAGATTTCGATTTTCTCTTATCCGCAAACATTGCAATACTCAAAGTGAGCTTCAACTGTACATTTCATTTCAGATAAATTACTTTTCTACATAACACGTGGCTATGCCCGTTTAAAAGAAAAATTTCTCCTCATTTCCTCTCACAGTAAAACTTGATAAGGAAAATATGTGTACACAATATGTTAATTTTTCTTCGAGTTATGGCTCCCGAAACATAGAAAATTGCTTAATCATAAAAGGGGCGGTGCCACGCCCATTTTTTAAAATTTGAATTTTTTCCTATTTATTGTTATAAATCCACTCGGGAAATGAAATACCATTGATATAAAGCTCTTTTTGCTAAAATATCACTTATTTTATTCGTCCACGACCCTTTTAAAAATCTTTTATATAAAAGTGGGCGTGGTCCTTAACCGATTTCGTTAATTTTTCTTCAAAGCATTCCTTATAGTAAAAGCAACCTCTCTGCTGAATTTTGTTACGATAGGTGTAACATATTTCTAGGCGTTTCTATTTCTAGAATTTGCTATTTGTTTACCAGCTATACATTTCTCAGCTCTAACTACAGATGCACGATTTTTATAGCTTCTCGCATATCCCATGCGCGTGTATATGTGAGTGATACTTCCACAGACGATTGCTTACTTTTGGGAGTGTCTCAGATAAGATAGATGCATGTGTTTGTGGGTCTCTCTCCGCTGCGTGTACGTACATATGTGTAGACATAATGATTGATTCGTTTATGTGCATACAAGTGACTGCCTGCTTTATTTTTGTTGTGGCTTCATTTACTTAGCATCAGACTAGTGATGTGAGTATCACTTAGTGTCACTAATATTCGTATGTATTTAAGTTGGATTGCATCAATGTGTAAAGAATCAGATCTAAGCTAATGCCTGTGGCGACAGCACTATGTCTCCAGTGTCTGCTGCCCTCACGGTATGCTGAGGCGAAACGTGCATCTGCCTATAGGGACGAAGTAGATGTTTTAAGAGAACGCGCTGAAATTGAAGTTCAAAAGATACTTGAAAACTGACGGACACAATTTTTTATAAATCTCGTGTGGAGGAATTAAGAGAAAATAATCGTATGCTCTTGGAAACAAAGTAAGCGATATTAAAAACAAAAAAGCATAGTTTTTAGTGGAATTGAACACTATGTATTGAGTTGAAAATTACGTCAAATAGGTTGATTCAATGACAAATTTTTTATTTGCTATTGATAAATATTTTATAATGTATAGTTTTCGCGTCTCAACTTTGACGCTTAGCAGTCCATATAAAGTTTAGGCGTAAACGTCTACAGATGTAAAAGAAAACACAGATAATAGCCGTGTTTTTTTTTACACGCGTATACGTTTCGTTTGCGCGTGAAAAAACGCCTATCCTCGCTAAGATAATGCTTAGGAGACCCATCCAGCGGCAGTGGTTAAACAACTAGCTACAGCAACAGGGTGTACCGAAAAGCGGAGACACAACCCTCTGTTGTATTTCTGTGTATAACATATAGCTGAATCAGTTGTGATAAATAGTGGACGCGCATAGAATACATAAAATTAATGCAGAGGGTGAAACATAGACACATATTTCAGTTACGTATAATGCGTATTGAAATTTAGTAGTACTAATTTTATGCGTAGCAATTTCAGAGGTGTATTTAAAGTTTTTCGCTTAGCAGTCCATTTAAAGTTTAAGCGTAAACGTATATAGATGGGAAAAAAACAGCTAATATTCCGTGCATCAAAATGTTCTTTATTCAAAAATATTATTGCAGTAGAACTTAACAAATGAAATTATTCGCATACTTCACTTACAACGTGTCAAAACCAAACTTCTTAATCATTCCTTAGATTTCGCTGCTTACATACGACTCAGCTGGTTCGCCGTTATTCTTTTCCCAGTTTAAACATTTTTTATAAAATAACAATTTCTTCGGAAGAAAAGTAGTTCAATGCCCATGTGTAAAACCTGGTAATGTTTGACATACAAAAAAGTTATCTGAAATTGAAAGGAAAATTTAGATTTAAGATTTTTTATTGTTCGACTATCATTTCTAGATTACAATGGTTTACGACCAAAATGCACCAGAGACGCCATTATGAAATTCCTATGTAAAATCACCCCCTGATTCCGAAAATCAAGGTTATTTTTAATTCTATGGAAACATTTTTGAGATATTTACGAATAACCGTTTTTTTTTTAAAAAAAAAAAAAAACTATATCGCAAGAACGAATTGAGAAATTCCAAAACGGTTTGCAGCTTTTAAAAGGTAAAAAATTTGCTATAAACTTTGCATACAACACTTGCTAGGCCCTGCAGATTCAAAGATAACGAAAATCATTACGGATTTTTTCAATTTTTTTTTGTAAAAATATAAAACTTTGCGAGGAAGCATCTCGAACACTTTTTATTTATTTTTTTTAAGTTATAAGCATTCAAATAAATATCTACATTAGGCCGGGTCGATTTGTGGTGAGGCAAACAAATCGCCCATTGCTCTATGAAAATCATATTTTAGGGATCAAAATAAGAAACTTTGCCGAAGACCATACCTCTAAAACGAATTCTGACGTCCCCCCCTTTGGGTCGTAGGGGCAAATTTTGAAAAATCCCACTTTGAAATGCCTATGATTTTTCTTTTTCGAGTTTATTTTTCTCTTTAGAAACTTATTTAGTCAGAACATATGTACATAAATGAAAAAATTAATTTAACTTAGTAATAGAAAAGAAATTAAAAAAAATTATTAGAAATTAGCGTTTTTACAACCCTTTTTTAAAACCAAGGCATCACTGTGATGCATTTGCATGTCGTAAACATAGTTGTGTGGGTTTTCTATTCAACCGTTTTAAAAAATGAAGGTATCACTGTGACACAATTGCAGATCGTAAAATTGCTTGTGTTGTTTTTTTTAAGCCACCAGAAGACACAGCAGGTAGAATTGAAATTGCCCCTACCCAAAAGTTCGACCCAAAGGGGGGACATCAGAATTCGTTTTAGAGGTATGGTTCCTTCGGCAAATTTTCTTATTTTGATCCTTAGAATATGATTTTCACAGAGCATTGAGCGATTTTTAAATCGACCCGCCCTAATATACATATAGTAAAAAAAAGTACCCTACAAATAATAGCATACATATGTACATATATATGATTCTGTCTTAACTCTAAGATCTTATTTTATAATTGAAAAAGTTATGTGTCTTTTTTTGACGCTTATTTCGAGTAGGATCGCTTTCTCTTATGAGAAACCAACAGTAGTGACCCGTCATAGCGACATCCCAGAATCCTTGTTACCGACTTTCAACCATTTTCATTTGCTGGTGAAACCTTTCGCCATACTCGTCACTTTCGCCAAGATTTTTCGGGAAAAAGTTTAAATAGGAGTGTAGAAAATGAATTTTTAAAGATATATTTACTCCTGAAAGAAAATAAAAAAGTATATTAGATAAATACACAAGTGACACATTAGTATATAATTTTCTTAGGCTGGATTTATCTTTCAATTCAGAACAAATTTTTTGTTTACATTTTTCTCGTTTTTGTTTGTTCGGAATTGGACGATGAATTCAGATTTAGGGCTATATATTCTCATGTAAATTTAAAAATTTTCATACAAATTTTTTGTTTATCGGGCAGATAGGTTTTAAAGTTAACTTAGAAAACGGTCTTAAATATGTTTTCTTATTTACCCATTTAAGCATAGTTTTTGATTAAGTCGTTCAATATCATCTCATAGTTGGGACTTTTGTGTTTGCCTAAAAAAGAAGTAACGATATTTTCAAAAGAATCCCAGGTTGCTGCCTCCACTGGTGACAATAGTTCTTTGAAATGGTTATTGGTCATCACTTTCTTTATTTGCGGCCCCAAAAAAATCCCTTCCTTTATTTTTGCTTCTAAAATTTCTGGAAAGATTGTCTTCAAATGATGAAAAGCTTCGCCTTCTTTGTCCAAAGCCTTGACAAAGTTTTTGATAAGGCCGAGCTTGATGTGGAAAGGAGGTAGAATTATTTTTTCCTTCTTTATAAGTGGGGAGTATTTTATGTTATTCACCCCAACTTGAAACTCGATTCGTTCTGGCCAATCCTTTATGATGTAGTGGTCTTGACGAGCTGAGCTATGCCATTTGCATAGAAAGCAACAGTATTTTGTGTATCCACTTTGTAGACCACATAGCATTCCAACGACTTTAAGCTCGGCACATATTTTCCAATCACGTTCTTCGTATTTGATTAATTTGAGCAATTTTTGCATTATCTCATAGGTTTCCTTCGTATTTAATGCATACGCGATCGGGATAGATGGCTTTTGGTTGCCAATGTGCAATAATACGGCCACCGCGGTGTGATGGTAGTGTGCTCCGCCTACAACACCGTATGCCCTGGGTTCACACCCCGGACAAAGCAACATCAAAATTTTAGAAAGAAGGTTTTTCAATTAGAAGAAAATTTTTCTAAGCGGGGTCGCCCCTCGGCAGTGTTTGGCAAGCGCTCCGGGTGTATTTCTGCCATGAAAAGCTCTCAGTGACAACTCATCTGCCTTGCAGATGCCGTTCGGAGTCGTCATAAAACATGTAGTTCCTGTCCGGCCAATTTGTAGGGAAAATTTAGACGAGCACGACGCAAATTGGAAGAGAAACTCGGCCTTAGATCTCTTCGGAGGTTATCGCACCTTACATTTATTTTTTTTTAACTATCTATGAACAATCGCCGCTCTTTTGAATGATATGGTTCACCAAACTGTTTGAATAGACCAGCAATGTCTTTGCAGTAACAAACACTGTCCTCCTTCGTATAGTACTTGGAAAATTGTTCGTGACGAATTCTATAATATGTTACCTTAACATCGGATGAAACAAATTTAAATTGTTGCATACGAGAGGCGTTTAGTTCGGCCTTTTCCTTTGCCAATTCCAAATCCCCTATCCAATCATTGAGTTGTGCTTGTGACAAAGAGTTTCTTTCGTTTTCCGTTTGAAATCGAGTACAACATAACGCCGCGTAATCATATACTGCTGTTGACAATGAAACTGGAGCCGGAATTAAAGTTAAATTTGATTCTGGCAACGTAGCTTCCGTTGAATTTATTTCTGGTAATGACACTGTAGATACGCTCGCACAGGTTACATTGCTTGACTTTCCAACCCCAAGTACTTTTGTAGTACCGTTTAGCAGTCCGTTGAATGGCAAGTTGGTTCCCCCCACTTCATTGGTGTAATAAATTTCATATGTCACCTAAATAGATTTGCCGTCTTCCAGTGAGTTTTTCAGCTCCGGCTTACGCTCAATTCTCACGGGAATCCTCTGGATCATTGAGCGACTTGAAAAGCAGATGTCGTGAAATTTTCGCACACGTGAAATGTGATAGGCAGATGTCGCCGCTGTTTTTCATTTAACTCATATATCGAACGGCTAAGCAGCGACATCTATTTTTGAAAACGTAGGTTTATTAAAGGCCGCGGTGCCAACCTAAAAAGAAGTAATTTACAAATTATCTGGCTCACAAATTGAACCAGACTTCAATCTGGATTTATCTGGCTCAAATCGTTGTTGCATTTACATGCAAAATTATTTATCTGGCTCAGGATTTTACCACCGGATGACAGCATTTGGGACCAAAATTAGTAGAAAAAAGGACCAAATTGCAAAAAAAGGACCAAAATTTGTTTTCATTTATTGGTATACAAACAATGTAATAATCAACATCTTAAAAAGTACAAAACAACACGACGCTTCAAACAAACAAAAAGTGCTTCAATTAAAATTGATGATAATTAAATACATTTTATCACATATGCGCATATTTTTCAGTCGTATACACATATGTATGTGTATATATTTGAAAACTTAAAGCATACATATATGTTTTTAATAGCTGTGTTTTTTTTTTCTCATCTATATACGTTTACGCTTAAACTTTATATGGACTGCTAAGCGACAGCGACAAACCTTAAAAACACCTCTGAAATTGCTACGCATAAAATTAGTACTACTAAATTTCAATACGCATTATACTCAGATGTAACTGAAATATGTGTCCATGTTTCACCCTCTGCACTAATTCTTTGTATTCAATGCGCGTCCACTATTTATCACAACTGATTCAGCTATATGTTATACACAGAAATACAACAGAGGCTTGTGTCTCCGCTTTTCGGTACACCCTGTTGCTGTAGCTAGTTGTTTAGCCACAGCCGCTAGATGGATCTCCTAAGCATTATCTAAGCGAGGATAGGCGTTTTTTTTCGCGCGCAAACTAAACGTATGCGCGTGTAAAAAAAAACACGGCTAATATATTCTGGGCTACATCGAAAAAACGTATAATAAAAGCAATTTTATATCGTTCATTGTATAACTTTTCTAGGACCAGCCTATGTCCTTCACCGACCAAACATAATAAGGACCTGGGTTTTGCGTACAAATTTCTTTGGCTAACCTTATGTGGTTGATTGAAATAAACTCCAATTTATTGCGAAATTTGGTTTTAATAATCGACAATTCAAAAAATGTTCGCTCTGCGGCCGCCGAACTATGTGGCGGACTCAGTAAATCATATACAAAACCAAGCAAATCTTCAAAACACTTTTCATTCATACCATTTCTATTAAAGCTTACTTTTTCCCAAAAAGCTAAAACGTCTATATCAGGCCTAAAATCACAACGTGGTTTCAGAAATTAGTGAGCTATGCATTATAAGGGAGCAAATTCCTAATTTTTACAACGCACCTTTTTGTTCCGGTTTCCGAAAAAATCAATTCGACTCGACATGTGGTGCACACAGTATTCGGTGTCCATGGTTTTTAGGCTCAATTCCAAAATACTTATAGTATGTAACTTTCAAAGGATTTGAAAACACACGTCGATGATAAATTGACCGCAGATGAAACAGAACATATCTGGACCATTTTTACACTCAAACTCTCGCGCCCTTTTATTCATATTATATTTTTAAGTAACTGACGGGTTATACACTGCAATTATAAACTGAACAGTATCCGGCGAGCCTTGCAGATATTAGGAAAGAATAAGGCGCATGTACTATTATTATACTTAGATCAAGTAAAAATTCAAGCCTACCTAGACAAAAAGGTTCCCTAGTTCTACAAGGAAAACACTACCAGCCTTAAAAATATGCTCTTGCTTGAAGTGTACCATACGAATACTAACACATATGTACCAGTTGTACTTAAGTATTAAATGGATATATGTGCTTGAATGTTTATAACTTTTGTATTAGTCCATCGATTTTGTTGAATGAAAGTTAATTTTTTTTTTTTTTTTGGAATAAAACATAGCTTAGAGAGAAAACAAATCTGCAAAAAAAATAAAAAGACCCTTCCTCTTAAAATACAAATTTCTTTATATTTTTACAAAAAAAAATTTTAAAAATCCGTAATGATTATTCGTTATCTTTGAATCTGCAGGGCCTAGCAAAAAGTGTTGTATGAGCAGTTTATATTTATAATTTTATTACCTTTTAAAAGCTTCAAACCGTTTCGGAATTCCTCAATTTGTTCTTTAGATACATATGATTAAGTGGGCCCATTCTTTTTTTTTTCTACGGTAATTCGTAAATATCTCAAAAATGTTACCATTGAATTAAAAATAACCTTGATTTTCGGAATCAGGGGGTGATTTTACATAGGAATTTCATAATGGCATCTCTGGTGCTAAAAAAAAATTGGAATATGTGATCCAGTGTTATTATCGGCATACATCTCTCCTTATATTTTTCAATGCGTTTTACCGGCTTCTTGTTAATGTAAAAACAGTAAGTGTAGATATGCTGTAAGGCAGATATAAAAATTTGGTACATTTGTGGAATGTATCGAAAAGTGCGCAGTATAGACCCAGTGTAAAAGAGGTGTTGAATATTGTAAACATGTGGCAATACCACCAAATTAACGTCCACAAATTTTTGGCAGAAATAAAAGTTGGTAATTGTGGAAAATTAATAATATACTCATATAATACAATAAAATTTTGTAACGAATTTACTGCAATTCCGCTTATTTCAAATCTTCTACTAAGGTTCGAATCACTAAACTGTTGAATAAATAACTGCAATATTTAATGATGCAAAATGGCCTTTATTAAAGTACTTCACAAAAAATAACTCTACTATTGCCCGACAGATTGCGTGCTTAATCAAAACTGATTGATAGCTTCAATGAAACTGATTCGTGATGTCTCAGCCTGTGCCGCTTTTATACTCTTCGGTTTCCTCGTTCACCCATTTCTCCTAAGGTCTAGTAATTTCGTGAACCTGATGCTTGTTTACGAGCTATATACACGTATATTTGCAATTTGTATCCATATGCGTGTGTTTATGTGAACGGCTGATGATGACATGCGCTTGTGAGTATCTCTCTCTGTTGCCCGCATGTATGTGTGCAGACATAATGATTAATGCGGGAGTCATTGGTGCCCTATGTCGTATCGCTGTAGTCGTATCCCTAACGTAATCAGCTGTTTATCGTTACGACGGTAAACCAAAAACCAATTGGTTGGCTACGATACGGTTACGACCTTAGCGGCACCAACAATCGATTGCATTGATTCCCATAATATTGGTCGAATCAGCTGTTATAAGGTTACCGATAAAGCACCAATGTCTGCAGCTTAATTCGTTTACATTCATACAAGTGTAGCAGCTTGCTTTATTGTTGTTGTGGCTTTATTTACTTAGTATCAGATTAAGGCCCCATTACTGATACTTAGCATAGACTTGATTTGGCTAGAGAACTGTCACTTACAGTTCTGTTAAATGAACATTGCATGTTACTGTTTACTCAAAACTTAGCAACACTTAACTTGACTTACATAGAAGTCTGTTGAATTTTGATTTTCTCTGTAAGTTCCAAGTGACGTTTACATTTTGAGATGCCATTTGTTTGTTTCCATTTCATTTTGCCATACAAACTGACATTTATTGATTATAATGCCAGATTGTATGCGCTAAGTGGAGTATAATCAAGGCTAAGTTGCGAAGTTTACGCCAAGCCAAGTCAAGTCTATGCTAAGTATCAGTAATGGGGCCTTTAGTGATGGGAGTATCACTTAGTATCACTAATATTCGTCACACTGCCCTCCACCTAAATCTGATCGTCCCGATCAGACAAATCTCTCGATCTAACCGCCGCTAGCATCTCCAAATGTACCACTCTTCTACTTCGTGGTTTCCCAATGGTTTGTATGCGGTAGATGGTTTCACTGATATTCTTCGCAACTTTGTACGGGCCTTCACAACTGCACCGAAATTTGGACGGAACACCTTTCCGCTGGTTTGTATAACAGTACCAAATCTCCCTCCAAGAAACCTTCCGAATTATTGTTCTCATCGCATCTGCGTTTCATCTTATTACTCATTATCCTTGATTGTTCCGTTGCACTCTGTTGTTTGGCCAATGAACTACTTTGTTGAGCTTGCTCTTGACGGATTGGCTTCACATACTGAGTATCGTTCCCACGTTTCCCAACAGAAGTGCGCGCTGGCTTGAAACCACCCTTGCATTCTTTTTGGAAAATTCTTTCAGTCGTTTTAGTGCGTCCATTAGGTTTTGTCAATGCCAGTGCTTTTCCTGCAGGTACCTTTGGTTTTGATTTGTTTGGCCCGTTGGTTCCATCAACCCTTGCCCGATCTGCTGCCCTTGACTTTCGTGGTCTCTGTCGAATCTCCTCCACCAGCACTCGCTTACTGCTGAACCCTTTTTGCAAACTGAAGTTAAGTGGCAGATCCTGGTTCTCATAACGCATCACCATTCTCTGCATATCGATCTTGATGTCATGGTCGCCTGTGACCGTACGCAACCTTGCTCCAGGTAACGGTTTTACTCTCTCCTTGACCAAGTCGGATCGGATTAAGGAATGAGATGCGCCCGTATCTACAGTCAGTACACGTTCTTTGCCATCGACATTCCCTCTGACGGTAAGACTGCTTGATTTCCTTCCAATTTGCGACACAGATATCACAGGACATTCAATAGGTGGAGCAAGTTTTCGATCTTTACATCTGACTCGCTATTGCTTATCTCCTCCAGCTTTGCGTTTACGGCCACCCAAGTTAGAACTACCAGGACCGGTGCTGCAATGACGAACAATGTGACCTGGGTTACCGCACTTGAAACATTTGATTGCACCATTATTCTTCTGTTGCGTTCCTTTTAAAGCTTCTAAAATTGCGTCTACCCACTCTGGCCTTTCTACCTCCACACGGGGTGCTTTGAAAACTGGCTTACACAGAAGCGACGCTGTATCTTGAATCAGAGCATGTGATACCGTTTCTGCGAATGTTGGCTTTGGGTTTGCGTATGTAGCTCGCTTTGTTTCGACGCCCCGTATGCCATTTATAAAGCTCTGAATCTTTACCCTTTCAGTGTATTCCACGGGTGCGTCCGCATTCGCTAAATGTGTCAACCTTTCAACATCCGAGGCAAACTCCTGCAAAGTCTCGTTCGATTTTTGGCAGCGGTTTTGCAATTCTATTTGGTAGATTTGTTTCCTGTGTTCGCTTCCGTAACGACGTTCTACAGCGGCCATCAATGCTCCATAGTTGTTCCGCTCTCCTTCGGGAATCGTTTGTAGGATTTCGGCTGCTGGCCCCTTCAATGCTACGAATAGAGCTGCAACTTTGTCTTCAGCATTCCAGTTTTTCACTGTTGCGGTTTTCTCAAACTGAAGATTAAACACCTGGAAAGGAACAGAACCGTCAAAGGATGGTGTTTTTACCTGCGGATTACTCGCTGAAATAGCTGGGCGATTTAGTTGTAACTGCTCCAAACGACCCTTCAAATCATCGACTTCTGCCTGAAATTGAGCGATTTTTGCATCCTGCGCTTCAAATTTTGATGATACCCCTGCTTCCTGTTCTGACAGTTGCGAAGATATGCGAGTTTCTTGTGCTTTCAACTGCTCAGCCATATATGTCTTCTAGTCTTCTAACTGTGTTTCCATCTTTGATGTAATCTGTGTCGACATTTCTGAAATACGCGTTTCTTGTGCTTCAATCTTCGATGTTATGCGTGTCGCCTGCGATTCCAGTTGAAATGCCGTATATGTTTTCTGTTCTTCCAGTTGAGTTTCCATCTTGGATGTCACTGTCGACGTTTGTGCAGATATTGCAGCTAATATCACGTTCAAGTCTGTGTTCGTAACTATCTGTGATGTTTCGTTTTTCTCTTAAATTTTTGTTGTTGTCTCGTCGACATCGAGATGAAAGACATACTCTTCCACGTTAATTCCTTCTGCTTCCATTGCCTCTCGTACCCGTGCCTGAAGTTCGAGTTTAACGCCGCTTGTATTCAATCCACGGCTATCCAACTCCTTCTTCAGTTGCTGGATCTTCATTTCACTTAACTTTGCCATGTCCTTGTTGTATTCGAAATCTTCCGAATTTATTCAACAATTCCTCTTCTGACACCAATTGTAACGAATTTACTGCAATTCCGCTTATTTCAAATCTTCTACTAAGGTTCGAATCACTAAACTGTTGAATAAATAGCTTACTTACTTACTTAATTGGCGCTTAACCGTCTAAACGGTTATGGCCGTCCAACAAGGCGCGCCAGTCGCTCCTTCGCTCCGCCAACCGGCGCCAATTGGTCACACCAAGGGAGTTTAAATCGTTTTCCACCTGGTCCTTCCAACGGAGTGGGGGCCGCCCTCTACCTCTGCTTCCATAGGCGGGTTCCGATAGAAACACTTTCTTGGCCGGAGCATCATCTTTCATTCGCATAACATGGCCTAGCCAGCGCAGCCGCTGCGTTTTAATTCGCAGTACTATGTTGATGTCTGCGTATAGCTCGTACAGCTCATCATTAAATCTTCTTCGGTACTCGCCATCGCCAACGCGTAGAGGTCCATAAATCTTTCGAAGAACTTTTCTCTCGAACACTCCCAAAGCCGCTTCATCTGCTGTTGTCATGGTCCATGCTTCTGCCCCATATAGCAGGACGGGTACGATAAGTGACTTGTAGAGTATGATTTTCGTTCGCCGAGAGAGGACTTTACTTTTCAATTGCCTACCTAGTCCAAAGTAGCATTTATTGGCAAGATTGATTCTTCGCTGGATTTCAGTGCTGATGTTGTTGCTAGTGTTGATGCTGGCTCCCAAATAAACGAAGTCTTTTACTATTTCGAAATTATGGCTGCCAACAGTAGCGTGGTTGCCAAGGCGCATATGCGCTGACTCTTTGCTCGATGACAGCAGGTACTTCGTTTTGTCCTCATTCACCATCAAACTCACCATCTTTACCGCTTCTTTTTCCAGCTTGGAGTAAGCAGAACTAACAGCGCGGGTGTTTAGGCCGATGATATCAATGTCATCAGCATATGCCAGTAATTGCACGCTTTTATAGTATATTGTTCCAGTGCGGTTAAGTTCTGCAGCTAGTATAATTTTCTCCAGCATCAAATTAAAGAAATCGCACGATAGGGGGTCACCCTGTCTGAAACCTCGTTTAGTTTCGAACGGCTCGGAGAGGTCCTTCCCAATTCTGACTGAGCTGATGGTGTTGCTCAACGTCATTTTGCACAGCCGTATAAGTTTTGCGGGGAAACCAAATTCAGACATAGCGGCATATAGGCAGCTCCTTTTCGTGCTGTCGAAGGCGGCTTTAAAGTCGACGAAGAGGTGATGTGTGTCGATTCTCTTTACACGGGTTTTTTCCAAGATTTGGCGCATTGTGAAAATCTGGTCGATGGTAGATTTACCAGGTCTGAAGCCGCACTGATAAGGTCCAATCAGCCGGTTCACGGTGGGCTTCAATCTTTCGCACAATACACTTGAAAGGACCTTATATGCGATATTAAGAAGGCTGATTCCACGATAGTTGGTGCATTTTGCAGTATCCCCCTTCTTGTGGGCTGGGCAAAGAACACTTAGATTCCAACCGTCGGGCATGCTTTCGTCCGCCCATATTTTGCTAAGAAGCTGCTGCATGCGCCTTACCAACTCCTCGCCGCCGAACTTGAATAGCTCCGCAGGCAATCCATCAGCGCCCACGGCCTTCTTGTTTTTCAATCTGGTTATTGCTATTCTAACTTCGTCATAATCGGGCGGGGGGACATATATTCCATCATCATCGATTGCGAGATCGGGTTCTTCATCTCTGCGCGGTGAATTGCTGCCTCCATTTAGGAGAGCAGAGAAGTGTTCCCTCCATAATCTAAGCACTCTGTGGACATCAGTTACAACGTCGCCGTTTTCATTCCTACAGGAGTTTGGCCCGGTCTTAAAACCTTCCGTCTGTCGCCGTATTTTTTGGTAGAATTTTCGGGCGTTATTCCTGTTGGCTAGCAGCTCAAGCTCCTCGCACTCACGCCTTTCTGCTTCTGCTTTTTTCTTCCTGAAAAGGCGTCTCGCTTCCCTTTTCAACTCACGATAGCGTTCACACACTCCTCTTGTCGCGCTCGCTTTTAACGTAGCCCTGTAGGCAGCGTCTTTTCTTTCGGTTGCAACGCGGCATTCTTCATCATACCAGTTGTTTTTCGTGGCCGCCGGTAACCAATTTTTTCCTCGGCGGCAGTATGAAGTGCTTTGGAGATATGCTCCCACTGCTCCTGTATTCCTTCAGGATGAGTTGTGCCCTCAGAGAGCAGATGTGAGAGTCGAGTTGCGAAATCATTGGCAGTCTGTTGTGATTGAAGCTTTTCGACGTCTAGCTTTCCTTGTGTTTTTTGTTCCTTGTTTTTAGCCGCGTTGGGGCGGGTGCGTATTTTGGCTGCAACAAGCTAATGGTCCGAATCGATGTTAGGTCCTCGGATCGTTCGCACATCTAAAACACTGGAGGCATGCCGTCCGTCTATCACAACGTGATCGATCTGATTGCGAGTATTTCGATCAGGAGACAGCCATGTAGCTTGATGTATCTTTTTATGCATGAACCTCGTGCTTGATATGACCATGTTTCGAGCACCGGCAAAGTCAATCAGCCTCAGTCCGTTAGGAGAAGTTTCATTGTGTAGGCTGGACTTTCCGACTGTAGGGCCAAAAACACCTTCTTTGCCCACCCTGGCGTTAAAGTCGCCAAGCTCGACTTTTATATCATGACGGGGGCAGCGCTCGTATGTGCGTTCTAATTGTTCATAAAAAGTGTCTTTCACCTCATCGTCTTTCTCCTCTGTCGGCGCATGGGCGCAGATGAATGATATATTAAAAAATGTTGCTTTTATTCGAATAGCGGCGAGACGCTCGTCCACAGGCGTGAACGCCAGCACTTGGCGACAAAGTCTCTCTCCCACCACGAATCCGACGCCCAAACTGCGCTTATTCGCATGGCCACTCCAATATATGTCACAATTTTTGATCTTCTTTCTTCCTTCGTCCAACGCATTTCTTTGATGGCGGTGATGTCAGATTTTGCTTTGACGAGGACATCAACCAGCCGGGCATCTGCACCAATCCCATTCATGGAGCGGACGTTCCAGGTGCATGCCCTCAATTCATTGTCCTTCAAACGTTTGCCATGGTCGTCATCAATAGAGAGTGTATTTATCCGAGGCTTGTTGTTATATTTCATTGGAGTATGGTTTTACGTGGCGGGTCCCAAGCCCAGCGCACAACCCGCTCAGCGGGGGTGAAAATATTACTTGGCACGTTTATATAGCGAGCCGCTTGCTCCAAGACAGACGCCCGCTTGCAGCCGCACCTAGAGGTGTACAGACGCTGCCGATGAAATCTCCCCAGGCTAGCCCTTAAACCGATTATGTCAGAGTGGCCTAGCCAGGTTGTCGCCTTCTCACATTAGCTCGCCGCTAAACGGGTGTTTAGCGGCTACCCAGAGGATACTTGGCCGCAAGCGACCGGCAGTAGTGAGCTGCTTGAACCGCATGCAAAAGAATCGCTCTGGCCATTCCCAGGTGAATGG
The DNA here is from genome assembly GCF_040869045.1 of Eurosta solidaginis. NCBI lineage: Eukaryota > Metazoa > Arthropoda > Insecta > Diptera > Tephritidae > Eurosta > Eurosta solidaginis. The sequence goes on from NC_090319.1 coordinate 105,104,975, forward strand.
CGGTCAGAAGCTTTCCCCACTTTCGTGGACTTCTACACACGGCCCCATCCTCCAATAGCTCCAATATTTAACAATGCAAACTCGCCTTTATTAAAGTACTTCACAGTAAATAACTCTACTTTTGCCCGACAGATTGCGTGCTTAATCAAAACTGATTGATAGCTTCAATGAAACTGATTCGTGATGCCTCAGCTTGTGCCGCTTTTATACTCTTCGGTTTCCTCGTTCACCCATTTCTCCTAAGGTCTAGTAATTTCGTGAACCTGATGCTTGTTTACGAGCTATATACACGTATATTTGCAATTTGTATCCATATGCGTGTGTATATGTGAGCGGCTGATGATGGCATGCGCTTGCGAGTATCTCTCCTGTTGCCCCGCATGTATGTGTGCAGACATAATGATTAATTTGTTTACATACATACAAGTTTAGCAGCTTGCTTTATTGTTGTTGTGGATTTATTTACTTAGTATCATATTAGTGATGGGAGTATCACTTAGTATCACTAATATTTGTCACAATATATTATATATAAAAAAGAAAGCATACCAATCATAATTCTTGCTAAAATTAGTAAGAATATAGATTGTAGTAGTTTATTTTAATAAAAGAATAAATGTGAAGTGTGCAGTGTAAGTGTAAGTGTAAGTGAAGTACCGCATTAAAGAGAGGCTAGTTTTTGGGCGGTATTTTTTGGAGATATCTCGAAAACGACCTAAGATATCGGATTCGTGGTCCTGGGACCGAAACGCGTCTTTCGGTACCAATTCTGATACTTTTCGTAAAGTAAAAAAACGCCTATCCTTAGGAGACCCATCTAGCGGCAGTGGTTAAATAACTAGCTATAGAACAGGGTTTACCTAAAATCGGAAACACAAACCTCTGGTGGCCATAATGAATAACATATAGCTGAATCAGTTGCGATGAATAGTGGACACGCATAGAATACATAGAATTAGTGTAGAGAGTGAAACAAAGACACATATTTCAGTTACATCTGAGTATAATTCGTATTGAAATTTAGTAGTACAAATTTTATGCGCAGCAATTTCAGTGGTGTATTTAAAGTTTGGCGCTCAGCAGTCCATATAAAGTTTAAGCGTAAACGTCTATGGATGTAAAAAACACAGCTAATAACGTAGAATTTACGAGAGCCTTGTAAGAAAAACCATCTATAATATTAGCCGTGTTTTTTTTACTCGCGTATACGTTTACGTTTGTGCGTAAAAAAAGGCTTAGATAATGCTTAGGAGACCCATCTAGCGGCATTGGTTAAATAACTAGCTACAGCACAGGGTGTGCCGAAAAACAGAGACACAAACCTTTGTTGCACGTCTGTGTATAACCTATAGCTGAATCAGTTGCGATGAATTGTGGAAACGCACCACTTTCAGAGGTGATACATAGAATTAGTGTTGAGGTGAAACATAGACACATATTTCAGTTACATCTGAGTATAATGCGTATTGAAATTTAGTAGGACAAATTTTATGCGCAGCAATTTCAGAGGTGTATTTAAAGTTTGACGCTTAGCAGTTAATATAAAGTTTAAGCGTAAACGTATATAGAAGTAAAAAAAAAAAACACAGCTAAAATAAAGCAAAATCAGCATTTAGCAAAATGAACCTAGTGTAACCCTGGAATTTGTTTGTATGACATAGGTTTCAGATGGAAGGTATTAAAGAGTATTTCAAAAGGGAGTGCGTCATAGTTCTATAGGTGGATGCCATTTCGGGATATCGCCATAAAGGTGGACCAGGGGTGACTCTAGAATGTGTTGTACGATATGGGTATCAAATGAAAGGTGTTAATGAGTATTTTAAAAGGGAGTGGGCCTTAGTTCTTGGATGCCTTTTCGAGATATCGAAATAAAGGTGGACCAGGGGTGACTCTAGAATGAGTTTATACGATATGTGTATCAAATTAAAGATATTAATGAGGGGTTTAAAAGGAAGTTGCCCTTAGTTGTATATGTGAAGGCGTTTTCGAGATATCGACCAAAATATGGATCAGGGTGACCCAGAACATCATCTGTCGGGTACCGCTAATTTATTGATATATGTCATACCACGAACGGTATTCCTGCCAAGATTCCAAGGGCTTTTGATTTCGTCCTGCAGAACTTTTTCATTTTCTACTACTTAATATGGTAGGTGTCACACCCATTTTACAAAGTTTTTTCTAAAGTTATATTTTGCGTCAATAAACCAATCCAATTACCATGTTTTATTTCTTTTTTCATATTTGGTACAGAATTATGGAATTTTTTCATTTTACGTAATTTTCGATATCGAAAAAGTGGGCGTGGTCAAAGTCGGATTTCGGCTATTTTTTATACCAAGATAAAGTGAGTTCATATACATAAGTACGTGAACTAAGTTTATTCATATTCATATTTATATTTATTGAGTCAATGGCAGAAACCTTACTGACTAGATTTACAAGTTTGCAAATTAACTTAAAACTAAGCAACTAAAATTAATTAATTCAAGGATGAGATAAATTTTCTCGATAGTAAGACTCAATCCGTAACTTAAACAAAGGCCTGGGCATTGCAAAGTCAAGATTTAGCATTCTGGAAATTTTATTAAACTCTTCGAGACCTCTTGTGAGAGGGGCAAAACTAAGGTAATTGGTTCTCAGAACTTCACCGTAGAATATATTATGAGAGCGTAGAGATCTACTAGGAACTAGAAAATTTAACTGCTCCAACAGAGCTGAGCAATCAATAGTACCAGAGATAATATCGTAAATAAACATTAAATGTTGTACTGAGCGTCTGACATGCAGTGGCATAACATTTATAAGCATGCACCTGTTTATATAAGGTGGTAGGGGATTAACAAAATGAAGGGGTAGGAGGGCGAATCGAATGAATTTACGTTGAACCCTTTCAATTCTAGCAGAGTATGTGCTGTAAATGGGATTCCATATGATAGAGGCGTACTCTAATTTAGATCGCACTAATGAATTATACAATATACTCCTAGTGTATGGGTCCTTAAAATCCTTCGCATAACGCCGTAAAAAAGCTAAATTAGCATACGCTTTTGGTATAAGATAGTTAACATGGTTAACGAAAGTGAACGAAGAGTCGAAAATGACACCAAGATCACGAAATTCTTTGACCGAGGCAAGATATGTATTAGCGATATAGTATGTTGACGTAAGCGCACTTGTAGATCTAGAAAACCTTATATGCCAACATTTGCTACTGTTAAGTCTCAGATGATTATTAAAAGCCCACACATTAAGAGCATCCAAATCTCTCTGTAGGAGCAATGCATCAGATACAGTGGTGATACGCCTAAACAGTTTTAAATCATCAGCATAAAGTAAATAATTTGAATTAAGCCGACGTCATTAATGAAGATAACAAATAAGATTGGACCGAGAATACTACCTTGTGGCACCCCAGAGGTTGCCAAGAACTCATACGACCTCATATTCTCGATTTCAACAAATATAATTCGGTTTGTCAGGTATGACTTTAACCATGACAGAAAAGCTGAATGGAAACCAATGTACTCAAGTTTCTGAAGAAGTATCTTGTGGGACACTGTATCAAACGCCTTAGAGAAATATGTATATATAGTATCAACTTGATACCCATCCTTAAAAGCAGAAACACAGTATTGCGAAAAAACAGCTAAGTTTGTCACTGTTGAACGACACGCAACAAACCCATGCTGACATGGATCGATTATTCCTTTAATAGCAAAAGCCAACTTCTCCTTTACTACTTTCTCAAACAGTTTTGAACAGGTTGATAGTTTAGAGATTGGCCTGTAGTTTGCTTCCTCGCTCTTATTTCCAGACTTGAAGATTGGAGTAATAGAAGCCAATTTCCATCGATCAATGAAAACGCCAGTGGACAATGACACATTAAAGATATGGCACAACGGCACGCATAGCGAACTACTACATTTTTTAACCAAAAAAGAAGACAACCCATCAATATCTTTTTTTAAAGAAGATTGTAGGGACGAGATTCCATTAATAATATCTGATTCCGATACCAATAATGAGCCAAAGTCCAAGGAATTAGCTGTATCAGAACCAACCCTAACATCAGAAATATTAGAGTCAACAACAAAATTAGATTTGAAAAAATCAGCAAAAAGGTTCACTGTTTCCACTAAACTGTTTGAACTAATGCCATTAAAATTGACAGAGGTTGGAATATTGGAGCAACCTTTTTTTGTACGGACAAAGTTCCAAAAGGCCTTGGGATTTTGCTTTAACTCTTCTTCGAAACGGGAGATGTATTTATTATATAAAAACTTATCAAGCACATTGAACTGATTCATGTATAATAAATATCGATCTCTAAATGAAAAGTCGTTGGTTGCTTTGTACAACTTAAAATACTTATTTCTAAGATTTTTAAGCTTTTTTAACCTGGTATTGTACCAGGGTAATTTATGTATTTTGCTTCGAAGAAGGGGGAGATTTCTACTAAATATATCAGATAACTGCAGCAGAAAAATTTCAAAGCATTCAGAGGCATTTTTAGCACAGAAAATAGACTTCCAGTCAATTTCAGCAATACTCGAATTGAGTCCATCAAAATTTGCATCTTTGAAATTGTAGGAGGGAGTATTTTGAGTGGTATTGTTGTTAGGTACAAATTCAATGAATTTTAATAATAAAGATAAGGGTACGTGATGCATGTCCGATTTGCAGATAGGAAATTGACACTCAGATAAGTGAGAAATTAAATTTTCATCGACAAAAATAAGATCCAGTATGTTATTTAGCTGGTTCACAAATGAATTAATCTGAACAAAGTTGGCACTAAAAAGAGTATCTAAAAAATATATTTCATGTTGATGATTGACATTCATAGGTGTTAATAGATTGTCATTTAGCAATTTTGACCAAACAACCCTGTTCATATTAAAATCACCCAAAACGCAAAAATGACTGTTTACATTTTTTTCGTAAACTTCAAAAATATTATTCACATGCGCGCAGTACAGAGACTCATTACTACAAGGCGGAATATACGAAACACAAATAAACAGCTTTCCAAACAGCCCACAAATAGAGACACACATTTGGTCCAGTAGCGAGTCAGTATTGGGGAGCTGAACGAAAGAAGAAAGGAGGGTACGTCTTACGGCAATTAGTACCCCGCCACCTCTTTGGCATCCCGTTTTGATTGGATCCCTATCCTTACGATAGGTATGAAACAAAGTAGTATCAAAAAATTCTGCGTCAAAGAAATCATTGTTGAGCCAGGTCTCAACTATGACATACACATCATATTCACAGCGCGAAGTGACTAAGAAAATATCCTTAGCTTTAGTTCTCATCCCCGAGATATTTTGGTAGTAAATATTTACATTATTAAAAATTGAATTTTGCGGATTATTTACTAGGGGTTGAGCGTTTGGCCTTTGCCCTTTTGAAAAAAACGAAACGGCTTTACTTTAACATCAGTTGGCCATATAGAAGAGTCTAGTAATTTACTATAGATTGAAGTCGAGACCCCAAGTTTAAAATTGCATCTTACTAACGAGCTAGAATCTGTGTTTTTCTTTACTAACTTATAACAATGAATAAGAGATGGCGAAATATTCGCATTTTTTGATACATAACTGATGATATCACTTGCATTAACTGACGGCTTGAATGAGGATAAATGTAACCATTTTAGGCGAACAGCTAGATTAAGATCAGCATTTACATTACTGACTACAACGATAGTAGCAGCCTTCTTGGATTTGTTTGTCTTAATCTCAGAAGTTACGTCATCAGATGTAGATTGCTTATTGTTGCCTTTATCCATAATAGTGACGCCAGCACAAGTAGGCACGGTCTCACTGGCAGAAGCAACGTCATCAGATGCAGATTGTTTATTAGCCGTGTTTTTTAACACGCGCGTATACGTTTCGTTTGCGCCTGTTAAAAAACGCCTATCTTCGCTTAGATAATGCTTAGGAGACCCATCTAGCGGCTGTGGTCAAACAACTAGCTACAGCAACAGGGTGTACCGGAAAGCGGAGACGCAACGCTCTGATGGCCATAGGGTATAACATATAGCTGAATCAGTTGCGATGAATTGTGGACACAGATAGAATACATAGAATTAGGGTACAGGGTGAAACAAAGACATATATTTCAGTTACATCTGAGTATAATGCGTATTGAAATTTAGTAGGACAAAATTTATGCGCAGCAATTTCAGAGGTGTATTTAAAGTTTGTCGATTAGCAGTCCATATCAAGTTTAAGCGTAAACGACTATACGCGTGTTAAAAAACACGGCTATTATTACCTTTCACCATAATAGTGACGTCAGCATAAGTAGGCACAGTTTCACTGGCAGACTTCAACGGCATCACATTCTTTGCAGTCATAGTGTTATTGCTTTGCATGGCAGGCGATTGAGAGTCACTACTGCCCTACAAGAAACGCTGACAGTTTTACTAATACACTCACACTTGTCATTGACAATGCTGATCCCGCGATGACGTAAACATTGATACTCAAATTTATGTATGTTCCTTTGTTCGCTCACGCATGTCCGCATGTTCCCGACGACAGCCTATATCATGAAAAAGGACTCAAACTGGGGAAGCTTCGGACACCTGGTACAGAACAAAAGAACATACAGCAGACACCATTATGCATGTGAGACAGATACATAATTCTCAACGGAATTTTATGTATGCGAGAACAGTTTATCCGATTTAATCATGTTGTCACTACTGACTGTCATATGACAATCTAATGATTATCACGGTTGTTTTGTTATTTTTTAAATTCCGCCATTTTCAACCGACGAAAACCATATAAAAAATAAGTTTAAAAAATGAAAAAGAGAGCATTTCAAAGCTCCATGCTAAAAGAAAAAAAATCAAAAATAATATTAAAAAATACCAAAAGCTGTCGGAATGTATGGGCGCACTCAAAAAATAGATACGCGAAAAATAATAGTGGTTAGTGGTGACTCATTTTTAAATGTCTTTCCGCATGAGGAAAGCGCTCTTCTGTTGTTTTGTTATTTTCTGAATTTAAACATTCTGAACTCGAATTCTTATAAAACTATTTATTTTAAACAAATAACAAACATGTATGCTTTTATCACGTACAAAATTAAAAACGTAATGTAATAAAGTAAATAAAAAGCAAAAAGCATTGTTTCATTTTTGGCGGAATTTAACAATGGTCATTTATGATAGCATAACAGTCAAACCTGATATCTACAGTAAACTATCATTTATAACACTTTTTGATAGTTAGAGTGTCAGCACTGATGCAGGAAAAGGAATGAGAGTGAGCAGTACGGCTATATACTTAATCAGTAGGCCATGTTGGTGTATAAGAAGGAGACAAAAACTCACAGGTACACAGTTGTTTACATCACATTTGCGCAAGTCCCCTTAAGTTTGTGATAGAAAGTTTGTATGAGGCGCTGATCGTTAGGTTGACATTGCTGATAATCACATGATAGTCATATGACAGTCAGTATTCTTGTAGGGTGGTTGTGTTTGTCAAAGACAAATCAATTAGAGGCTGATTTGTTGTTGCAGCCGAATTGGTATTTGCATTTTGTTTAGCTATATTAGCTAATTGTTTAGCTTTAGAGGCCGAGACATTGTTAGTCGCCGATTTATTTACAGGCTGCGTTGTTTTTGCACCCGAGAGCATGTCATTGTCTTTGTTTTTAGTGCTTGGATGCTTTGTTTTTTTGGACAATTCAGCCTGCATTGATTTTGCACTCGCATCAGATTTATTGTCTTTGTTGTTATTGGTTGGCTTCTTTGTTTTTTCAGCCAATTCTTTATTGTCATCTTTTTGTAAAGAACCAGCACGAGTTGATTTTTGCCCATTGGCAAAAGCAGCAAGAACACTATGCACATTCTTTAGTTCCAATGATAAAGTAGAGATTTCTGTGATTTTATCAACAATCGAAGATTTTAGAGAGCGAACTTCAGCAAATAGAGCATCTTGCTTTTGCGAAAGTTTAATGTTATCGTCTTTTAACGCATTCATTGTAGTGAGAATGAGAGCATTTTCAGCGCGTAACGCCTCAATATTTTTAGAAAAGTCAAGCAAAAGTAGTTGCTGGTTACTTATATTTTCACTTGCACTCATATTGTTACCGATACTGTTTACGGAACTAGAGAGAGAGTTTGGTGGCGGACTACGTATAGAGGCGCGCCGCTCTGCCGTACAAGATTTACAGAAAAAATGTCTGTTTGATGCGAGAAGAAATTCGAGATCAGTCGATGATATGTTCACACACTTTAGTAGAGATATATCGATTTTTGCTCAAGTTATCGTGTTAACGGGCGAGCGGAAGGACAGACGGTCGACTGTGTATTAAACTTGGCGTGGCTTCAACCGATTTCGCCGATTTTCACAGAAAACAGTTATAGTCATAGAGTCTATGCACCTACCAAATTTCACAAGGATTGGTAAATTTTTGTTCAACTTATGGCCTTAAAAGTATTCCAGAAGAATTAAAAGAAAAAGGGCGGGCCACGCCCATTTTGAAATTTTCCTTTATTTTTGTGTTTTGTTGCACCATATCATTACTGGAGTTGAATGTTGACATAATTTACTTATATACTGTAAAGATATTAAATTTTTTGTTAAAATTTGACCTAAAAAAAAAATTTTTTTAAAGTGGTCTTAGTCGTTCTCCGAGTTTGCTAATTTTTATTAACCATACAGATAGTAATAGGAGTAACGTGCCTGCCAAATTTCATCATGATATCTTCAACGACTGCGAAATTACATCTTGCAAAACTTTTAAATTACCTTCTTTTAAAAGTGGGCGGTGCCACGCCCATTGTCCAAAATTTCACTAATTTTCTATTTTGCGTCATAAGGTCAACGCACCTACCTAGTTTCATCGCTTTATCCATCTTTGGCAATGAATTATCGTACTTTTTCGGTTTTTCGAAATTTTCGATATCGAAAAAGTGGGCGTGGTTGCAGTCCGATATCGTTCATTTAAATAGCGATCTCAGATGGGCGCCCAGGAACCTACGTACCAAATTTCATCAAGATACCTCAAAATTTACTCAAGTTATCGTGTTTACGGACGGACGGACAGACGGACGGACGGACATGGCTAAATGAATTTCTTTTTTCGTCCAGATCATTTTGATATATAGAAGTCTATATCTATCTCGATAGTTTATGCCGTTACGGATTACCGTTATGCGAACAAAGTTAGAGTATATATGAGCTCCGCTCAGCTGAGTATAAAAAATGTATACATTTATAAGCTTTGGCTGTTGTCTGTAATCAAATCTTGCAAGTTCAATTTGATACACTTCCCGGTTTCCGATAGAGCTGAAATTTTGCACACATGTATAACTCCGATGACAATGCAATATTACTTTGCGATAAATTAATCGAAAACAGAGTTATCGGCAAAGATTTGTGCTCACAAGGGAATAAAAGCCCAAGTCCTTTGTTTAGAGGGATGGTGAATAACCTACAGCGGCTCAAGAATGCGGTAACTTCGCTTTGTTTGTGTATACAACGAACGTAGAAGTTAGGCTGTTATCGCTCAATGTTGCATGCTTTTCTACTCACTTGATTTTGTTTTCCAGATTTAACCCACAGAGCAGAGATCTGCAATAAGTAGTAGTAAACTGAACGCGACATAGGCAAAGTCACAATAAAATATGATTTTACATTAGTTAGCACTGTTTGACACAATTTTATATGTGGTCTCTGTCAAAAATGCTTCAACTAACTTACGTCACATTTCGATTATAAATATGCCCCAATATATTCGCATCATGATATAAAAAATAGTGTACTCATACTCAGTCAGGGTTATTTAAACGTAGCAAATCGTATCAGTAATTTGGTTGAGAGTCTTTTTATAAGCTTTTATTTAGTTTCACCTGGCTGTTGTTTGTAACCAAATGCAAGTTAAATTTGATACCCTTCCCTATGTCCGATTGTGCTGAAATTTTGCATGCGTGTATAACTCCGATGACAATGCAATATTAATTTGCGAGAATTCGATAAATTTATCGATAAAAGAGTTATCGGTAAAGATTTGTGCTTACTTTGGCATAAAAGCGTAAGTCCTCAAGAACGCAGGTAACTTCGCTTTGTTTGTGTATACACGAACGTAGAAGTTAAGCTGTTATCGCTAAATGTTGCATACTATTCTGCGCACTTGATTTTGTTTTACAAATTTTTGGCGATAATAAAAGCCTAAGTCCTTAAGAAAGCAGGTAACTGCGCTTTGTTTGTTGTATACAACAAACGTACAAGTTAGGCTGTTATCGCTAAATGTTGCATACTTTTCTGCGCACTTGATTTCGTTTTCAAAATTTTTGGCGATAATAAAAGCCTAAGGCAAAATGCCCCCGAGGCTACGCGTCATAGACGCTGCAGGCGAAATTTGTACGCTTCGATGCCGAACACATGTATTTGAATGGGGAGCTGCATACGAGGCGTCAGCTGAATGAAAGCGACAAAGCATGAAATTTTCGTGTAGCTAAGCGTACAGCAATGTTGGTCGCTGAGCGTAAGTACGCTTGAAAAAAATGAAGAACAAGATGTTTGTTTACATTTTTTTGTATGCAAATTTGTGTAATTAGTTAAAAAATGTTACTTAATTTAATAAAAGTGCGTGAAAGGTATATTATTGCCAAAGCGAAAAAGAGTATTAAACACCACAACAGCTTGGTTAGACATTGTTGAAGCGTTTAAAAGGCTAAAAAGTGTTGGAAACTAGAAACCGCCTTTTTCTCTTGTCCGCGGTGGTTTAAAATTGCCTTTCATAATTTACAAAGGCACGGGAATGCAAACAACGTTTAATACCTATTTTCCTTTGGTTTCGGGGACGGATATAGCTGAAGAAATAAAATTTTTTATTTTTTTCAATAATTGTTTGCTTTTTGTGGCGACGCTCGAAAGTAGCTTCGTGTGGAGATCTTGAGGCGTAGAGAAATTTTAGCTATATATAGCCTCGTGTGCATCTTGCTTAAGTCCTTAAGAACGCAGGAACTGCGCTTTGTTTGTTGTATACAACGAACGTACAAGTTAGGCTGTTATCGCTAAATGTTGCATACTTTTCTGCGCACTTGATTTTGTTTTACAGATTTTGGCCATGGAACAGAGCAGAGATCTGCAATAAGTAGTTGTAAACTGAAAGCAACATAAGCAAAGTCACAATAAAATATGTTTTTAAGTTTGTTAACATTCGAATCGAAGAACTTGACAGTTCAAAGTTGACTTTGAAGAAACCTTGTAATGTTGATGCATTAAAAGAAATGGATAGGATGAGAAACTTTACAAATAACTAAGTAAAGATTACATAACTAATTTAAACCATATTTTACCCTACTAAAAATTAAAAAAAAAATTGATATTTAAATTAAATTTAAGAAAAAAGGTTTTCTAAGAACAAGCTTTTATTACTTGTTCATAAAACGAACTAAAAAGTAAAAATAAAATTTAAGAAAAAAAACTTTTTTAAAAATAAGCTTTTATTATTGGTTAATAAAAATAACTAAAAAGTAAAAAATAAATTTTCCCAACAGAAGTGCGCGCTGGCTTGAAACCACCCTTGCATTCTTTCTGGAAAATTCTTTCAGTCGTTTTAGTGCGTCCATTAGGTTTTGTCAATGCCAGTGTTTTTCTTGCAGGTACCTTTGGTTTTGATTTGTTTGGCCCGTTGGTTCCATCAACCCTTGCCCGATCTGCTACCCTTGACTTTCGTGGTCTCTGTCGAATCTCCTCCACCAGCACTCGCTTACTGCTGAACCATTTTTCCAAACTGAAGTTAAGTGGCACATCCTGGTTCTCATAACGCATCACCCTTCTCTGCATATCGATCTTGATGTCATGGTCAACCAAGAAGCCACAATGAATTTGTGTAGAACCATGACCTCCCCAATTAACACTTCACATACCACTGCTCCCTGGACTTGGTTATACACGCCTGTGACCGTACGCAACCTTGCTCCAGGTAACGGTTTTACTCTCCCCTTGACCAAGTCGGATCGGATTAAGGAATGAGATGCGCCCGTATCTACAGTCAGTACACGTTCTTTGCCATCGACATTCCCTTTGACGGTAAGACTGCTTGATTTCCTTCCAATTTGCGACACAGATATCACAGGGCATTCAATAGGTGGAGCAAGTTTTCGATCTTTACATCTGACTCGCTATTGCTTATCTCCTCCAGCTTTGCGTTTACGGCCACCCAAGTTAGAACTACCAGCACCGGTGCTGCAATGACGAGCAATGTGACCTGGGTTACCGCACTTGAAACATTTGATTGCACCATTATTCTTATGTTGCGTTCCTCTTAAGGCTTCTAAAATTGCGTATACCCACTCTGGCCTTTCTACCTCCACACGGCGTGCTTTGAAAACTGGCTTACACAGAAGCGACGCTTTTTCCTGAATCAGAGCATGTGATACCGTTTCTGCGAATGTTGGCTTTGGGTTTGCGTATGTAGCTCGCTTTGTTTCGACGTCCCGTATGCCATTTATAAAGCTCTGAATCTTTACCCTTTCAGTGTATTCCATGGGTGCGTCCGCATTCGCTAAATGTGTCAACCTTTCAACATCCGAGGCAAACTCCTGCAAAGTCTCGTTCGATTTTTGGCAGCGGTTTTGCAATTATATTTGGTAGATTTGTTTCCTGTGTTCGCTTCCGTAACGACGTTCTACAGCGGCCATCAATGCTCCATAGTTGTTCCGCTCTCCTTCGGGAATCGTTTGTAGGATTTCGGCTGCTGGCCCCTTCAATGCTACGAATAGAGCTGCAACTTTATCTTCAGCATTCCAGTTTTTCACTGTTGCGGTTTTCTCAAACTGAAAATTAAACACCTGGAAAGGAACAGAACCGTCAAAGGATGGTGTTTTTACCTAGGGATTACTCGCTGAAATAGCTGGGCGATTTAGTTGTAACTGCTCCATACGACCCTTCAAATCATCGACTTCTGCCTGAAATTGAGCGATTTTTGCATCCGGCGCTTCCAATTTTGATGATACCCTTGCTTCCTGTTCTGACAGTTGCGAAGATATGCGAGTTTCTTGTGCTTTCAACTGCTCAGCCATATATGTCTTCTAGTCTTCTAACTGTGTTTCCATCTTTGAGGTAATCTGTGTCGACATTTCTGAAATACGCGTTTCTTGTGCTTCAATCTTCGATGTTATGCGTGTCGCCTGCGATTCCAGTTGAAATGCCATATATGTTTTCTGTTCTTCCAGTTGAGTTTCCATCTTGGATGTCACTGTCGACGTTTGTGCAGATATTGCAGCTAATATCACGTTCAAGTCTGTGCTCGTAACTATCTGTGATGTTTCGCTTTTCTCTTCAATTTTTGTTGTTGTCTCGTCGACATCGAGATGAAAGACATACTCTTCCACGTTAATTCCTTCTGCTTCCATTGCCTCTCGTAGCCGTGCCTAAAGTTCGAGTTTAACGCCGCTTGTATTCAATCCACGGCTCTCCAGCTCCTTCTTCAGTTGCTGGATCTTCAATTCACTTAACTTTGCCATGTCCTTGTTGTATTCGAAATCTTCGGAATTTATTCAACAATTCCTCTTCTGACACCAATTGTAACGAATTTAATGCAATTCCGCTTATTTCAAATCCTCTACTAAGGTTCGAATCACTAAACTGTTGAATAAATAACTCCAATATTTAATAATGCAAAATGGCCTTTATTAAAGTACTTCACAATAAATAAATCTACTTTTGCCCGACAGATTGCGTGCTTAATCAAAACTGATTGATAGCTTCAATGAAACTGATTCGTGATGCCTCAGCCTGTGCCGCTTTTATACTCTTCGGTTTCCTCGTTCACCCATTTCTCCTAAGGTCTAGTAATTTCGTGAACCTGATACCTGTTTACGAGCTATATACACGTATATTTGCAATTTGTATCCATATGCGTGTGTATATGTGAGCGGCTGATGATGACATGCGCTTGTGAGTATCTCTCCTGTTGCCCCGCATGTATGTGTGAAGACATAATGATTAATTTGTTTACATACATACAAGTTTAGCAGCTTGCTTTATTGTTGTTGTGGCTTTATTTACTCAGTATCATATTAGTGATGGGAGTATCACTTAGTATCACTAATATTCGTCACAATATATTATATATAAAAAAGAAAGCATACCAATCATAATTCTTGCTATAATTAGTAAGAATATAGACTGTAGTAGTTTATTTTAATAAAAGAATAAATGTGAAGTGTGCAGTGTAAGTGTAAGTGTAAGTGAAGTACCGCATTAAAGCGAGGCTAGTTTTTGGGCGGTTTTTTTGGAGATATCTCGAAAACGACCTAAGATATCGGATTCGTGGTCCTGGGACCGAAACGCGTCTTTCGTTACCAATTCTGATACTTTTCGTAAAGTAAATAAACGCCTATCCTTAGGAGACCCATCTAGCGGCAGTGGTTAAATATCTAGCTATAGAACAGGGTTTACCTAAAATCGGAAAACCAACCTCTGGTGGCCATAATGTATAACATATAGCTGAATCAGTTGCGATGAATAGTGGACACGCATAGAATACATAGAATTAGTGTAGAGAGTGAAACAAAGACACATATATTTTAGTTACATCTGAGTATAATTCGTATTGAAATTTAGTAGTACAAATTTTATGCGCAGCAATTTCAGAGGTGTATTTAAAGTTTGACGCTCAGCAGTCCATATAAAGTTTAAGCGTAAACGTCCATGAATGTAAAAAAACACAGCTAATAACGTAGAATTTACAAGAGCCTTGAAAGAAAAACCATCTATAATATTAGCCGTGTTTTTTTTACTCGCGCATACCTTTACGTTTGTGCGTAAAAAACGCTTAGATAATGCTTAGGAGACCCATCTAGCAGCAGTGGTTAAATAACTAGCTACAGCACAGGGTGTGCCGAAAAACAGAGACACAAACCTTTGTTGCACGTCTTTGTATAAACTATAGCTGAATCAGTTGCGGTGAAACATAGACACATATTTCAGTTACATCTGAGTATAATGCGTATTGAAATTTAGTAGTACTACTTTTATTCGCAGCAATTTCAGAGGTGTATTTAAAGTTTGACGCTTAGCAGTCCATATAAAGTTTAAGTGTAATCGTCTATAGATGTAAAAAAAACACGGCTATTATTATTAGACGTGTTTTTTTTTACACGCGTATACGTTTCGTTTGCTCGTGAAAAAAACGCCCATCCTCGCTTAGATAATGCTTAGGAGAACCATCTAGCGGCAGTGGTTAAATAACTAACATAAGAGCACAGGGTGTACCGAAAAGCGTAGACACAATCCTCTGATGGCCATATGATATAACATATAGCTGAATCAGTTGCGATGAATTGTGGACATACATAGGTTAAGTGTATAGGGTGAAACAAAGACACATATTTCAGTTAAACCTGAGTATAATGCGTATTGAAATTTCGTAGGACAAATTTTATGCGCAGCAATTTCAGAGGTGTATTTAAAGTCTGTCGCTTAGCAGTCCATATAAAGTTTAAGCGTAAACGTATATAGAAGTAAAAAAAAAACAGCTATTAGCGTGTTTTTTTATACACGCGTATACGTTTACGTTTGCGCGTGAAAAAAAACGCCTATCCTCGCTTAGATAATGCTCAGGAGACCCATCTAGCGGCAGTGGTTAAATAACTAGCTACAGCCACAGGGTGTAAAGAAATGCGGAGACACAACCCTCTGATGGCCATAGGGTATAACATCTAGCTAAATCAGTTGCGATGAATTGTGGACACACATAGAATACATAGAATTAGTGTAGAGGTTGAAACAAAGACACATATTTCAGTTACATCTGAGTATAATGCGTATTGAAATATAGTAGGACAAATTTTATGTGCAGCAATTTCAGAGGTGTATTTAAAGATTGACGCTTAGCAGTCCATATAAAGTTTAAGCGTAAATGTATATAGAAGTAAAAAAAACACAGCTAAAATAAGGCAAAATCAGCATTTAGCAAAATGAACCTAGGGTAACCCTGGAATTTGTTTGTATGACATGGGTTTCAGATGGAAGGTATTAAAGAGTATTTTAAAAGGGAGTGCGTCATAGTTCTATAGGTGGACGCCATTTCGATATATCGAAATAAAGGTGGACCAGGGGTGACTCTAGAATGTGTTTATAAGATATGGGTATCAAATTAAAGATATTAATGAGGGGTTTAAAAGGAAGTTGCCCTTAGTTGTATATGTGAAGGCGTTTTCGAGATATCGACCAAAATATGGATCAGGGTGACCCAGAACATCATCTGTCGGGTACCGCTAATTTATTTATATATGTCATACCACGAACAGTATTCCTGCCAAGATTCCAAGGGCTTTTGATTTCGTCCTGCAGAACTTTTTCATTTTCTTCTACTTAATATGGTAGGTGTCACACCCATTCTACAAAGTTTTTTCTAAAGTTATATTTTGCGTCAATAAACCAATCCAATTACCATGTTTCATTTCTTTTTTCATATTTGGTACAGAATTATGGCATTTTTTTCATTTTTCGTAATTTTCGATATCGAAAAAGTGGGCGTGGTCAAAGTCGGATTTCGGCTATTTTTTATACCAAGATAAAGTGAGTTCATATAAGTACGTGAACTAAGTTTAGTAAAGATATATCGATTTTTGCTCAAGTTATCGTGTTAACGGCCGAGCGGAAGGACAGACGGTCGACTGTGTATAAAAACTTGGCGTGGCTTCAACCGATTTCGCCTATTTTCACAGAAAACAGTTATAGTCATAGAGTCTATGCACCTACCAAATTTCACAAGGATTGGTAAATTTTTGTCCAACTTTTGGCCTTAAAAGTATTCCAGAAGAATTCAAAGAAAAAGGGCGGAGCCACGCCCATTTTGAAATTTTCTTTTATTTTTGTGTTTTGTTGCACCATGTCAATACTATAGTTGAATGTTGACATAATTTACTTATATACTGTAAAAATATTAAATTTTTTGTTAAAATTTGATTTAAAAAAAAATTTTTTTTTAAAGTGGTGCCTACCAAATTTCATCATGATATCTTCAACGACTGCGAAATTACATCTTGCAAAACTTTTAAATTACCTTATTTTAAAAGTGGGCGGTGCCACGCCCATTGTCCAAAATTTCACTAATTTTCTATTTTGCGTCATAAGGTCAACGCACCAGCCTAGTTTCATCGCTTTATCCGTCTTTGGCAATGAATTATCGTACTTTTTCGGTTTTTAGAAATGTCCGATATCGAAAAAGTGGGCGTGGTTGTAGTCCGATATCGTTCATTTTAAATAGCGATCTCAGATGGGCGCCCAGGAACCTACGTACCAAATTTCATCAAGATACCTCAAAATTTACTCAAGTTATCGTGTTTACGGACGGACGGACGGACATGGCTAAATGAATTTCTTTTTTCGCCCAGATCATTTTGATATATAGAAGTCTATATCTATCTCTATAGTTTATGCCGTTACGGATTACCGTTATGCGAACAAAGTTAATATACTCTGTGAGCTCCGCTCAGCTGATTATAAAAATGTATACATTTATAAGCTTTTATTTACTTTCACTTGGCTGTTGTCTGTAATCAAATCTTGCAAGTTAAATTTGATACACTTCCCGGTGTCCGATTGAGCTGAAATTTTGCACACATGTATAACTCCGATGACAATGCAATATTACTTTGCGAGAAATCGATAAATTAATCGATAACAGAGTTATCGGTAAAGATTTGTGCTCTTAAGGGAATAAAAGCCGAAGTCCTTTGTTTAGAGGGATGGTGAATAACCTACAGCGGCTCAAGAATGCGGTAACTTCGCTTTGTTTGTGTATACAACGAACGTAGAAGTTAGGCTGTTATCGCTCAATGTTGCATGCTTTTCTGCGCACTTGATTTTGTTTTCAAGATTTAACCCATAGAGCAGAGATCTGCAATAAGTAGTAGTAAACTGAAGACGACATAGGCAAAGTCACAATAATATGATTTTACATTAGTTAGCACTGTTTGACACAATTTTATATGTGGTCTCTGTGAAAAATGCTTCAACTAACTTACGTCACATTTCGATTATAAATATGCCCCAATATATTCGCATCATGATATAAAAAATAGTGTACTCATACCAGTCAGGGTTATTTAAACGTAGCGATTCGTATCAGTAATTTGGTTGAGGGTCTTTTTATAAGCTTTTATTTAGTTTCACCTGGCTGTTGTTTGTAATCAAATCTAGCAAGTTAAATTTGATACCCTTCTCTATGTCCGATTGTGCTGAAATTTTGCATGCATGTATAACTCCGATGACAATGCAATATTACTTTGCGAGAATTCGATAAATTTATCGATAACAGAGTTATCGGTAAAGATTTGTGCTTACTTTGGCATAAAAGCGTAATGCGGCAGTTACTTACGAACGTACGTACCAAAAACGTGTCAGCTGACACGACCTATCTTATGAGTGTGCAATGTAAACGAAAACTCACCGACGTGCAACGCCCGTACGTACGTAGCCCGGAACGTAGAAATAAAACAATTTTGATTTTTTCCGTAAGAACGTGTCAGCTGATCGCTCTCTCACTAGACAGAGTTGCCTAGTAAACTTTTGTGCGCTAATTTTTGACCGTTTGCAATTTTATGCAAAAACATCTAATTAAAGTTTGAAAAATTGTGAAATAATTCGAAATAATTATGTAAAAGTGCAGATTATAAATATGTGATCTATTTATATTTATTTAATATTAATTCCAGCATTTTACAACATCAAAAATTAAATTGGAAAAAGTTGATGTTTCCATAAGCATGCATGCAAAATGGTCAATGGCAACAGTGCTTATCTGTAAACAATGCACTCACAAATACGTTATGTACATTTACACAGACGCACACATTGATTCCTACGGGCTTGAGAGTTTGGTCAAACGTGCTTCGTACGACAAACGTCCGTACGTACGGCACACGTCGGTGGGTAACTGCCGCATTAGTCCTCAAGAACGCAGGTAACTTCGCTTTGTTTATGTATACACGAACGTAGAAATTAAGCTGTTATCGCTAAATGTTGCATACTATTCTGCGCACTTCATTTTGTTTTACAAATTTTTGGCGATAATAAAAGCCTAATACTAGGTTCAAACACACACCAAATTGGCAATTTATACTATTTGGGCAATTTATTACGCAATTTGTCATATAATAAATTGTAATAACAAATTGCCAATTTAAAAAAAATTGCGTAAAAAATTGTTTCAAACTACAAATGCAACATTGTAAAGTGTGTTTATTGAGTATATTTAAACGTCACTTACGCATGGCTGAACTATATGGTTGGTTCATCTCATCAGCTGATTTTATGTCTTTCATTTCACTGGAGTAGGGATTGTCAAAAGAAGATGGCAAACTCAAAATGAAACCAAAACATTGAACACATTTTCTTACAACACACAAAAATTTCAAAGTTTTATGTTTTCATTCCATTTCATTCGCCTAATACCAACACGCACATTTTGATAGTCTGAACAAAGGTATGCTCTTGCTGTAGAGATGAGCCAACCAGCTATCAAATTACTATTGTGTAAGCTAAATAGAGTTGTATGAACAGCACTCAATTCAAATCGAAATTTCCTCAATTTATTTTTCTGTTTGAACATAGTATAAGTCCTTAAGAAAGCAGGTAACTGCGCTTTGTTTGTTGTATACAACAAACGTACAAGTTAAACACACGCCAAATTGGCAATTTATACCATTTGGGCAATTTTTTACGCAATTTATCATATAATAAATTGTAATAATAAATTGCAAATTTAAAAAAAATTGCGTAATAAATTGTTTCAAACTGTAAATACAACCTTGTAAAGTGTGTTTATTGCGTAGATTTAAACGTCAATTGCGCATGGCTCAACTATATGGTTGGCTCATCCCATCAGATGATATTATTTTTTTCATTTCACTGGAGTAGGAATTGTCAAAAGAGGATGGCAAACTCAAAATGAAACCAAAACATTGAACACATTATCTTACAACACACAAAAATTTCAAAGTTTTATGTTTTCATTCCATTCCATTCACCTAATTCCAACACGCACATTTTGACATTCTGAACACAGGTATGTCGTTGCTGTAGAGATGAGATAACCGGCCATCAAATTACTATTGTGTAAGCTAAATTGAGTTGTATGAACACCACTCAATTTGAATTGATATTGCCTCAATTTATTTTTCCGTTTGAACATAGTATTAGGCTGTTATCGCTAAATGTTGCATACTTTTCTGCGCACTTGATTTCGTTTTAAAAATTTTTGGCGATAATAAAAGCCTAAGGCAAGATGCACACGAGGCTACGCGTCATAGACAGGATAGGATAGGATAGGTTAGGTGGTAGCTGCCCTGATAAGGATAGCTCACTTGGACAACACGAAGGTCCGTTGTGATACCACATACACCAAAAATAACGGTGACTTAGATCTAGTTACTTAGAGAATCGTTGGGTAGCAACGATAAAGCTCCGAATGATACCGATCTCAACTTTGGATATATCCTCGGGAGATCCAAGTGAGTCGCGACCGAAGTACTTTCGCCTAGTTCTGGCAAAAGCTGGACAATCAAGCATAAAGTGATTTGGTGATTCCACCTCATCATCCTCCATACAGCTGGAGCAGGATGGAGTTTCCAGTATATTGAGACGTACCGCATGGATACCCATGGGACAGTGCCCCGTCAAAACCCCAATGACCATTGATAGGTGAGCCTTAGTGAACCCAATTATTTCAGCAGACCTCCTGCCATCCACTTTTGGCCAGAAAGATCTTGCTACCCTGCAAGACGTGGTATCCGCCCAACGTTTGCTGAGCTGATTCGAGGCCCAGCTATGGAGGAGCAATCCACAGGTGGCCAGCGGGATCCCGAAATCCCTACAGCCATCTTCATCCGGTTCAGTTGTACCGATGCGGGCTAAGAGATCCGCTTGACAGTTACCCGGGATATCACTATTGCCCGGGACCCAGATAATCTTAATTGTAAAATAATTCGATGCAATCGCAAGCGAGGTTAGGCACTCCCAGACCACCCTCGATCGCACTGTAGTTGAGCTCAAGGCCTTGATAGCCGCTTGGCTATCAGAGTAGATGTTAAATTCCCTAACCGTGGTAGCACTGGATAGCATTCCATCCACCGCATCCTTAATCGCAGCAATTTCCGCTTGGAATACCTGCAGTGATCAGCCAACTTAAACTTGCGGCTTAAATTTAGCTCTTGACAAAATACCCCCCCCCCCCCCACCAACCTTTCCATCCAGCTTTGACCCATCCGTGAACAAGTTAACCGGTCCCATGCCCCAGATAATTCCACTTCCCCAATCCTCTCTCTCTGGAATAACTGGGGTGAAGGTTGTATAGGGAGCAGTTATCGGCATACAGTAGTCCGTTCTGTCCGGGATGAAGTCGAAACTGGTAAGAAGGCTAGAGTGTCCGCGGTCAGAAAGTCCATATCCCATATCACTAAGCCTGACCAACGACCTTGCCGCGGCCGCCTTTCCCGCAATATCTACTGGGTATATGTTCAGCATGACGTTCAGTGCCAAGGTAGGTGTTGTTCTGAGAGTGCCACTGATACCGATCAGCGCCGTCCGTTGCACTGACACTAACATTTTGGAAGTGCTCGCCGTGTCCAGTGCTTTCCACCAGACCAGCACCCCATATAGCAGAACCGGTTTGACCACCATCTCATAAAGCCAGTGTACTATTCTTGGCGAGAGTCCCCATCTCTTTCCGATAGCTCCTCTGCAGCAGTACAAGGCAATGGCGGCCTTCCTGGGCCGATCTTCCACATTGGGTACCCAGGACAGTTTCTTGTCCAAAACAATCCCCAAATATTTAACCCTATCAGAAAGTACCAACGGTACCCCTCCAATCTAGGGCGTTCTGAAATCGGGCATCTTATATCTCCTTGTGAAAAGGACCAATTCCGTTTTTCCCGGGTTGACCGCCAACCCACATGACTCAGCCCACCTAGCCACAGTATCCAGGTAGTCCTGCAGAACATCGCGCAGGGTGCCCAGAAATTTGCCTCTGACTAGGATGGCGAGGTCATCTGCATAGGCAACCACCCGACAACCATTGGCTTCCAGCTCCACAAGAAACTCGTTGACTACTACAACCCAGAGGAGAGGAGATAGGACACCCCCCTGTGGCGTGCCCCTGCACACCTTCCTCTTAATTATGGCCCCACCCCACTCCGCTGCGACAATTCTGCCGCATAGAAGTTTGCTAATAAATTCAACAAGAGCCGCCTCGACTCCTAAACCCACCAGAACTCTTTCGATTGCCCCCGGTAAGACATTGTTAAAAGCTCCCTCGATGTCTAAAAAGGCACCCAGAGCATACTCTTTGTGTTCTAGGGACCCCTCTATTTGCTTTACAATCGAATGGAGAGCCGTTTCCGTCGATCTGCCCTTGCAGTACGCATGCTGTGAAGCCGACAGTAACCCCCGAGGTATCCTTTCCCGTAGGTACAGGTCAATCAACCGTTCAAACGTCTTAAGAAGAAACGACGAGAGACTGATTGGCCTGAAATCCTTAGGTGATACATGAGAGCTTCTGCCGGCTTTGGGAATGAAAATAACCCTAACCGTGTGCCAAGACTTCGGGATATAATTAAGCCTGAGGCAGTTAGTATATATGATGGCCAACCAGCGGCAGGAAATCCCCAAAAACCTTTGAAGCTGCGCAGGAATGATTCCATCCGGGCCCGGAGACTTATAGGGCTTGAACGACCATATAGCCCAGGTTATTTGACTTTCCCGTATTGGAATGGCAGGCACTTCTGCATGGCCAACGACCGCCGACCATGCAGGCGAAGATCCCTGCGCAACTGCGACATCGGGAAAATGATTGTCCAGTAAAAGCCTTAGGGACCCCTCGCTACTCATCGACCAGTCCCCACCATCATCTCTCAGATACCCCATAGGAGCGGGGTTTCTAGAGAGTATTTTTCTAAATCTCGCGGATTCATTGCAGCCTTCTACGTTTTCGCAGAAGCCTCGCCATGCATCTCGCTTGGCTATCCTTATTTCATATTTATAAATCCCCAGACTCACCTTATAGAGCTCCCAGTCCGAGGGTAATTTACTCCTCCTGGCTCTGTTGAAGAGCCGCCGACTGGACGCTCTTAGGTCGTCAAGAGAATCCGACCACCCGGGCAGCTTGCCCTTCCCCCTGTAAGTTTTCAATGGGCAGGACAGCTGAAAGGCGCTATTGCTTGCCGAGGTGAAGTTTTCCACCAGAACGTCTATCTCAGATTCGGACAGGCCCGAACTAATGATAGGCACCGCAGGCAGTAGCTCTCCCAGCTTCCTACAATACAAGTCCCAGTTGGTACTTTTAGGGTTCCTAAAAGATATTTTACCGGGACGTTCTTCGTTCATTGAGAACTGAATATATCGGTGATCAGAGAAGGAGTGCTCGTTGAGAACCCTCCATCCAGATATCCGACCTTCCAGTTCTCTACTAACCAGGGTGAGGTCCAGGACCTCCCTTACCGCAGTAATAAAAGTCGGGTCATTCCCCCTATTACATATACAAAGTCCCTCATCTACAATAAAAGTAAATAAAGACTCACCTCTAGTGTTGGTATCCGAGCTTCCCCAAATTCTATGATGGGCATTAGCATCGGCACCGATGATCACGCCAACACCTCTCCGCCTTGCTTCAGCGGTGATTTCACCCAGAATCGCAGGTGGTGGCCCCTCTACGTCCCCGTGGGGCATGTACGCTGAGACCACCCACATTTCATTACTTCCTCGCTCGAGGCAGACCGTGGTTACGTCAGCATTGCTGAAATTAGAGAGAATAAAAGCTTTAATCTCTTTTTTAACAAGCACACAGGATCTAGGCCTGCTTGCCTCCCCATGCACCAAGGTGTTGAATTTTCCAGTCCTTAATCCAGAAATCTTACTGCCGTTACTACTCAGCCACGGCTCCTGGCAAGGACTATATCCACTCCGCCTTTTTCAAGGCAGAGCACCAAATTTGCGGAAGCCGCCTTAGAGTGCTGAAGATTGATTTGACGGATTTCCATCAAAAGCGCTCTTCTTCCGCACCCCATCCTTGGCGGATTCGTATCAGTCTTGTCCATTCTAAAAAAAGTCCCCCCTCAAGGCCGCTATCCGGAGCCGATTGTGTAGTCGCCCTTTAACGGCCACGCGAGGGTTAACGTATTACCTTATGAGTAATGCGCTCAGAGCCATACCGGACGCGAAGCGGGAAAATCTTCAACCGCATCTACACCACCAACTTAACGGCGACGGAGCCGGAACGTACCTTGAGGCCCGCCACAGTTTTAACGGGACGTGGGCAGGTGCAGCATTAGCCTACCAGCCATTTCGGTAGGGTTTCACCCCGACCTACTAAAGTGGCAGAATACCGCACCTACCAGCCGAAAGTCATCAAGTCAAAATGTAATGTGAAATCAAAGCCCTAAAACAGTCCAGTTCGTCACCGTTGTGTACCGATCTTGACTCTTAAAGAGTCCTCCCTCCTCTGAGCTCGGCACAATGACTCAGGGGGTGCGGGTTTTATCGAGATGTCCTCTCTAGATCCGCCATTATCAGTAGAAGCAGGGGCACCTCGTGCAGGACGTGATAACTAATCACGCGTGACATTCGTAACTATGGCCGGTCTAAGACTGATATCAGTCCCTGATCCAGAGCCTGAAACCACTTATGATATCCAAGCCAAGTATCTTAGCCCCCACGCGTCATAGACGCTGCAGGCGAAATTTGTACGCTTTGATGCCCAACACATGTATTTGAATGGAGAGCTGCATACGAGGCGTCAGCTGCATGAAAGCGAGAAAGCATAAAATTTTCGTGCAGCTAAGCGTACAGCAATGTTGGTCGCTGAGCGTAAGTACGCTTGAAAAAAAGGAAGAACAAGATGTTTGTCTACATTTTTTTGTATGCAAATTTGTGTAATTAGTTAAAAATTGAAGCTTAAAAGGCTAAAAAGTGTTGGAAACTAGAAATCGCCTTTTTCTCTAGTCAGCGGTGGTTTAAAATTGCCTTTCATAATTTACAAAGGCACGGGGATGCAAACAACGTTTAATACCTATTTTCCTTTGGTTTCGGGGACGGATATAGCTGAAGAAATTTAATTTTTTATTTTTTTCAATAATTGTTTGCTTTTTGTGGCGACGCTCGAAAGTAGCTTCGTGTGGAGATATTGAGTCGTAGAGAAATTTTAGCTATATATAGCCTCGTGTGCATCTTGCCTAAGTCCTTAAGAACGCAGGTAACTGCGCTTTGTTTGTTGTATACAACGAACGTACAAGTTAGGCTGTTATCGCTAAATGTTGCATACTTTTCTGCGCACTTGATTTTGTTTTACAGATTTTTGGCCATGGAACAGAGCAGAGATCTGCAATAAGTAGTTGTAAACTGAAAACAGCATAAGCAAAGTCACAATAAAATATGTTTTTAAGTTTGTTAACACTCGAATCGAAGAACTTGACAGTTCAAAGTTGACTTTGAAGAAACCTTGTAATGTTGATGCATTAAAAGAAATGGATAGGATGAGAAACGTTACAAATAACTAAATAAGGATTACATAACTAATTTAAACCATATTTTACCCTACTAAAAATTAAAAAAAAATTGATATTTAAATTAAATTTAAGAAAAAAGGTTTTCTAAGAACAAGCTTTTATTACTTGTTCATAAAACGAACTAAAAAGTAAAAATAAAATTTAAGAAAAAAAACTTTTTTAAAAATAAGCTTTTATTATTGGTTAATAAAAATAACTAAAAAGTTAAAAATAAATTGACTGTAAAGAAATATAACACTTTATAAGTTCATTGTAACCTTTAACGATAATTAGGATTATTCGTCTGCGACAAAAAATTCCATAATGTGCATAATTATTTATTTTTAACATTAAAACTTTACACCTAAATTATGAAATCTTACAGTTTATATCACAGTCCTAATTGTTCTAATAAAAGCGTGTTACATTGTGATAGCAAGAAAAGGAAGTCCTAAATGTTCTTAATTATAACATCAAAATTTAACAAGTTTTTTATTAGAACAATTAGGACTGTGATATAAACTGTAAGATTTAATAATTTAGGTGTAAAGTTTTAATGTTAAAAACATATAATTATGTACAATATGGAATTTTGTTTGTCGCAGACGAAAAAGCCTAATTATCGTTAAAGGTTACAATGAACTCATAAAGTGTTATATTTTTTACAGTAAATTTATTTTTTACTTTTTAGTTATTTTTATTAACCAATAATAAAAGCTTATTTTTAAAAAAGTTTTTTTTTTTTCTTTAATTTTATTTAGCATATGGAACTTACAGAATTGGTTATGCGTGCAAGCATACCGAAGGTATTGAGACTTTGCTTAGAAATACATTGACGTGTCATACATACTGAAAGAAAAATACTGGTAAAATCAACCGAAATACGGGTCAATTCAACCGAAATTTTTACCCATCACAACAAGATGTTGAATCAACTGCGCACATATTGTCGAAATGGCACTACCAGTGAAATCTATTGAAATAAAAGATATTTCTGCATTTATAAATTAATAGTGTAAACTTTTACATCACCAGAGTTTTCTGTTTATATGACATTAATACCTGTGGAAAAAATAAAAGTCGGATAAATATATATTTAAACTTACGTAGTTTTTTTATTTGTATAAATTACACATAAGTACATTTCATTTCTAATAATAGCCGTGTTTTTTAACACGCGTATATCCGTTTACGCTTAAACTTTATATTGACTGCTAAGAGACAAACTATAAATACACCTCTGAAATTGCTGCGCATAAATTTTGTCCTACTAAATTTCAATACGCATTATACTCAGATGTAACTGAAATATGTGTCTTTGTTTCACCCTGTACACTAATTCTATGTATTATATGTGTGTCCACAATTCATCGCAACTGATTCAGCTATATGTTATACCCTATGGCCATCAGAGCGTTGCGTCTCCGCTTTTCGGTACACCCTGTTGCTGTAGCTAGTTGTTTTACCACAGCCGCTAGATGGGTCTCCTAAGCATTATCTAAGCGAAGATAGGCGTTTTTTAACACGCGCAAACGAAACGTATACGCGCGTGTTAAAAAACACGGCTAATTTTCTTGTATATTTAGCAGTATTAATTAAAATAATAATAACTTAAATCTGAATTCAAATAAGCAAAACTTGTTCCGAATTACCATCGACAGCTTTGTACGAAAGTATGTTGCCATATATATATGTAAATATGTGAATACATAAATACGCATGCTTGCTACATATATTTGTACTACATACATATTCACCCACGCGTTAATACATGCTGTAGCGAAAATTACGGCACTGCGTCGATTGTTAAACCACAGCCCTGTTATTTTTTACACGCGTATACGTATACCCTTAAACTTTATAATGACTGCTAAGCGTCAAACACCTATGAATATTTAAAACGCATTATACTCAGATGTAACTGAAATATATGTCTTTGTTTCACCTCAGCACTAATTCTATGTGTCCCGATTCAGCTATATGTTATACACAGACATACAAACGTAAACGTATACGCGTGTAAAAATAAACGCGGCTCACATTGGCGTCGGTTTCAAGAACTTTATTGCAGCTTCTTCTTACAAAATATTCACCATATTGTTATATAATAATTATATTTATATTTGTACGCACATTTGATATAACATATTTCCATTTTCTTTGAATTTAAAACAAAAACCTGACAAATAAGTACATACATATGTACGTATGTACTTACTAACCGAACTTCAATTGGGCGTACATCAAATATGCTGGCACACATTAAACATTATACACTTTATTACTTTGTTTTATTAAACGCACTTTCACCAAATTTTATTTTGTATAATTTATAATTTATTTAATTTATAGTTTTGAACTTCGTAGAATTCAAAAAAGGGTTTTTACGTTTTGTATTGATAACTAAAAAACTAGTTTTTTTTTTTTTTGTTGTTTTCCTAATTTGTGTATTTTTTCGCTCCTTCGCTCCGCCAACCGGCGCCAATTGGTCACACCAAGGGAGTTTAAATCGTTTTCCACCTGGTCCTTCCAACGGAGTGGGGGCCGCCCTCTACCTCTGCTTCCATAGGCGGGTTCCGATAGAAACACTTTTTTGGCCGGAGCATCACCTTTCATTCGCATAACATGGCCTAGCCAGCGCAGCCGCTGCGTTTTAATTCGCTGAACTATGTTGATGTCTGCGTATAGCTCGTACAGCTCATCATTAAATCTTCTTCGGTACTCGCCATCGCCAACGCGTAGAGGTCCATAAATCTTTCGAAGAACTTTTCTCTCGAACACTCCCAAAGCCGCTTCATCTGCTTTTGTCATGGTCCATGCTTCTGCCCCATATAGCAGGACGGGTACATAAGTGACTTGTAGAGTATGATTTTCGTTCGCCGAGAGAGGACTTTACTTTTCAATTGCCTACCTAGTCCAAAGTAGCATTTATTGGCAAGATTGATTTTTCGCTGGATTTCAGTGCTGATGTTGTTGCTAGTGTTCTCTATGTTCTAGGTCTCTATGTTCTTAAATATACCATCAAAATTTAACAAGCTTTTTATTAGAACAATTAGGACTGTGATATAAACTGAAAGATTTAATAATTTAGGTGTAAAGTTTTAATGTTAAAAATATATAATTATGTACAATATGGAATTTTTTTTTGTCGCAGACGAAGAAGCCTAATTATCGTTAAAGGTTACAATGAACTTATAAAGTGTTATATTTCTTTACAGGCAATTTATTTTTTACTTTTTAGTTAATTTTATTAACCAATAATAAAAGCTTATTTAAAAAATTTTTTTTTTTTTATTTAATTTTATTTAGCATATGCATCTTACAGAATTGGTTATGCGTGCAAGCATACCGAAGGTATTGAGACTTTGATTAGAAATACATTGACGTGTCATACATACTGAAAGAAAAATACTGGTAAAATCAACCGAAATACGGGTCAATTCAACCGAAATTTCTGAAATTTTTACCCATCACAACAAGATGTTGAATCAACTGCGCACATATTGTCGAAATGGCACTACCAGTGAAATCTATTGAAATAAAAGATATTTCTGCATTTATAAATTAATAGCGTAAACTTTTACATCAACAGAGTTTTCTCTTTATATGACATTAATATCTGTGGAAAAAATAAAAGTCGGATAAATATATATTTAAACTTACGTAGTTTTTTTATTTGTATAAATTACACATAAGTACATTTCATTTCTAATAATTTTATTGTATATTTCGCAATATTAATTAAAATAATAATAACTTAAATCTGAATTCAAATAAGCAAAACTTTTTCCGAATTACCATCGGCATCTTTGTACGAAAGTATGTTGCCATATATATATGTAAATATGTGAATACATAAATACGCATGCTTGCTACAGCGAAAATGATGGCACTGCATCGATTGTTACACGCGTATACGTTTACGCTTAAACTTTATAATGACTGCTAAGCGTCAAACACCTATGAATTTTTAATACGCATTATACTCAGATGTAACTGAAATATGTGTCTTTGTTTCACCTCAGCAATAATTCTATGTGTCCCGATTCTGCTATATGTTATACACATACATACAAACGTAAACGTATACGCGTGTAAAAAGAAACGCGGCTCACATTGGCGTCGGTTTCAAGAACTTTATTGCAGCTTCTTCTTACAAAATGTTCACCATATTGTTATATTATAATTATATTTATATTTGTACGCACATTTGATATAATATATTTCCATTTTATTTGAATTTAAAACAAAAACCAGACAAATAAGAACATACATATGTACGTATGTACTTACTAACCGAACTTCAATTGGGCGTACATCAAATATGCTGGCAGACATTAAACATTATACACTTTATTACTTTGTTTTATTAAACACACTTTCACCAAATTTTATTTTTTATAATTTATTTAATTTATAGTTTTGAACTTCGTAGAATTCATAAAAGGGTTTTTACGTTTTGTATTGATAACTAAAAAACTAGTTTTTTTTTTTTGTTGTTTTCCTAATTTGTGTATTTTTTCGATTTGGTGGTTTTCTTATTTTGGTGTTTTTCTTATTTTGGTGTTTTTTTTAACAAGTGGTACCATCGTCATAAGTGCAAAGTAGAGAGCGCAGTGAGCGTAAAATTCTCTTTGAAATTTGCTCATGCATTGACTGTTGTTCGCTGTTGAAATGACCAGTGAGATCAGTTGTTAGATTGATTAGGAATCTGTCATTTTTACAGAATTTTGTTAACTTAAGAGCGACAATTTCTCTTCTGTTGAAATGACTAAACTAATTTGTTCGCTTGACAAAGAACTCGGTCGAATTAACCATAATTCGATCAATTTCACCAAATCTCCGTTTAGTCAAGAACAACAGAACCGATTTTTGATTTTACTATCACCATTTCTTTCAGTGCAAAAAGTAACACTTTCAAAGTTGTTTGCATAACATCACTTACATATTGTGTTATACGCTGATATATAAATTTTTCTCACATAATCCAAAACAAATCAATGAATTCAAGGAATTTCAGGGCAATGGTGGATTTTAGCTTGGCATTTCTATTATTCGTTAGCTCACGTTCTGAGAACAGTTGGAGGGGATACGTCCATATTTTCTATCGTCCTGACTGTAAGTTAGTGGCTTTATTCGTACCGTAGACAAAGAGTTCCAATCAAAAAAGTTGTGTACCGTTCTAATATCATCTTACTTAGGGACACTTCAAGCCCAATTTAATTCATTACACTGCGTTACAAAAACGAGCTTTAGTTCTCTCCTGAGAACCAAATATACTTTTTCGGAAAGGGGGGGGGGGGAGAAAAAATAAAAATAGACGTGTATCGGCGATTTTCATGTACACGCCAGATTTTTTTTTTTTTTGTGTATAAAGTATAAAGCTCGTAGTGTCCGTCTGTCCACCTGTGTGAAAGAGTTTGGATCGATTTTTAACCCCTTGAGCTGAATTTTTACAGGCAGACTCGTGAAATGTCTGTTTCATAACAAATTTTTTTTAAATTGATTTTTATCAATTCTCATAGCGTTTTCTTTTCTGTCAAAAGTGTTACGCTTTTTTCACGCCGCGCAAGAGTTGTTGTTCTATTCTAAAAAGCAGACAACGCCTTTACGGGGTGTTACGAACAGCCTGGCAGCATCACCATCAAGAGCTTTTCATTGCGACAAATAAAGCACATCATATGTCGATCGCCGATTGGTTCTTAAATAATGGCAAGCGACAAAGGGGAGAAGTCCGTAATTATTCATGCGGCGTGGCTAGCAACTGGCAAACGGGAGTATGAAAAATCATTCTGAAAACATCGCTTGAAACGGACAGCAGCAAACTAAAAATTTTTTAACCTACGGTAAAGTTTGTCAAATAATTGAAATAAATTTAAAGTATGTAATTGAAGAGTTTATTTATTTGCATACGCCGGGTTCAAGAAATTTAGTTCATTTTTTACAAAATTAAAAAATTTTTATCATAATTTGCTGCCGTTTCCTTAAATATGTCGACAAATACGGAATCGCAAAATCATATTAATGGACATACCGCTGCCAATTTTGCAGCTTTGAATGACACATCTGGAGGTCTGGAAATACACCAGAACGCTGAACGTAATATATTCTCCGGAGAAAATACCACTGCCAATCTTGCAGCTCCGCAGAATACGTTGCCGAGGCAACTTCAAGCAGAGTTAACGTCGGGCGCAAATACAAGTGCGTCAACATCGCTGGCATTTGCCAATGCCAACAACTGGTTTGAACGCAATATATTTTCCGGAGAAAATGCCACTGCCAATCTTGCAGCTCCGCAGAATACGTTGCCGAGGCTACTTCAAACAGAGTTTACGTCGGGTGCAAACACAAGTGCGCCAACATCGCTGGCATTTACTTTGGCCACCAACAACTGGTTTGGAGAGGCTACCGGAGAGCAACTACGGCATCTACTAACGTATCGAGTAAAGTGACCGCCATCGATTCATGTGCACCACCATTGTCCATACATCGTCATGCCAGCCGTAGTGACTCAGTATCTTCCACTAGTTCGCGATCGGTGCAGCTTAAAGCACAAGAATATCAGCGCAGAGCTGAACTACTTCAAGAACAGGGGGAGATACTCAAGCAGAGGGAAGCTCTGGTAGTACAGAACGTGAACTCTTGGATCGCATCGAAACAATATGCTTGGATGATGACGCTAAAGACGTATCAGAGCAACCGCGCGAATGTTCGACCTTGATTCCAGTCAACTTTAATGCGAACCAACCCTTTAAATCGTATGTATCGAATTCAGCATGCGCATCGAACGTAGGTCACCTAAATACAGGTAATGGTGTTTTACCTGAAATTCGGAGAAGCCAACCGGGAGCTATCAACCCACCGGCAACTGACATACAGACATTATTAAATAGAATATCGTGTTTGGAACAACAGCTCCGAATAACATCTGTAACGAATCAGGCTAGCTTTCCTCTGCAAAACTCATCAGTACCTCCTGCTGATCTACCATTCACTAAGGCATGCTCCATGGTTTCTCCTCATCGATTAACCAGAGAGCAAATCGCCGCTCGAAGTAGCATCGCTAAAGAAATACCTAAGTTCGATGGCAAGCCATCAGAGTGGCCACTCTTTTACGCCACTTTCAACCAAACAACTGAGATATGTGGGTTTTCCGACGCGGAGAACCTTTTGAGGCTCCGAAAATCTCTAGAGGGCCCGGCGCGCAATGCGGTAAAGAATCTATATCTGCATTCTTCCTGTGTACCACAAATCATCTCAACTTTAAGAATGCGGTTTGGTCGTCCCGAACTAATAATCAATGAACTCCAAAATCAGATCAAGGAGTTGCCACTTCCTTCAGAAAGTCAGTTTGAAACTATAGTAGATATCGCCATCGCTGTGCAAAATATATGTGCAACTATGAAAGCATCAAGGCTAGATAATCATTTGACCAATCCGGATCTGAGCAAAATACTAGTATCGAAAGTTACCCAGACTATTACCGGGCGTACTGGGGCATGCACAAGCAAGGTCTAACGAATTGCAATCTTCAAATTTTCAGTGATTGGCTCTTTCAACTGGCACAAGGAGCCAACTGTGTGCTCGTACCAACTGAGCAAACAAAAGCTGAGGAAACGTGGTTCTATTAATCACCACACAAAATCGGTAAGCTGTATCGTGTGTAGCGAGGATTGTAGTTCTTTGTCTAATTGCACCTCTTTCAAGGATATGGCGCGACCTCAAAGGTGGGACACTGTACGTCGAAATAAATTGTGCTACAAATGCTTGAGGAAACATACAGTTTATGACTGTACATCTAATAATACATGTGGGGGTAAATGGCTGCACGCGGTACCACCACCCACTTTTGCACAGCGAGTCCGCACACTATTAGTGGAAATCATTCGTCTAACGTTACAACAAAACACAAACGGCTAACATTAACTCTCATAACTTAAGTGAGGGGAATACTTTTTTCCGTGTTTTATCTGTAATTTTGCATGCAGGCGTTAAACACAGTGTCGACATATGCGTTTTATAGATGATGGATCCTCTGTTACCCTCATCGATGAAGAGCTTTGAAAAGACTGGACGTAAGAGGCACACCCGCAACCTCTTT
Source organism: Eurosta solidaginis (assembly GCF_040869045.1). Classification (NCBI taxonomy): domain Eukaryota; kingdom Metazoa; phylum Arthropoda; class Insecta; order Diptera; family Tephritidae; genus Eurosta; species Eurosta solidaginis. Next base: position 105,138,601 of record NC_090319.1, read on the forward strand.
GCTTACGGTGGATAGGCGACACGCACCGCTATGAGGATGACTCCATTATGGTCGACCTAGCCATATCTTCCAAGAATGGCAATGAAAAGTTTCCATTAAAAAGCTGTACGTTCCGTAAAGAAACTAGAATTGCCTACTCAATCTCTAGACGCTTTGAAATTAAAATCAAAGTTTAAGTATCTACAGGGATATTCCATTGCATTCTTATCACAACGCAGTGCCGCAGCTTTTGATCGGACTAAACAATGCTGCTCTTGGCCTTGCAGTAAAAGTCTAAACAAGGTGGTGATAATTTTCCTATTGCCGAAAAACCTAAGCTAGGGTGGACCATCAAAGGCCAGGGGTCACCGCCACTCCAAGTCACAGGACAACATCTTTATCACATATGTGATTGCTCTGAGCATAAAGAGTTGATACAAGTCGTTAAATCATTTCTATGCCTCGACAATTTAGGCGTGGTAGCTAACGACGCAGCTCTGATGTCCAAAGAGGAGCAGCTCGCCGCCCAACTACAAAAGCAACTCACGGTTCGAGTAGGGTGAACGATTTGAAACCGGACTGCTTTGGAAGCACCCGAATGTGCGGCTACCAGACAGCCTGCCTATGGCAAAATACCGGGCTCAATGTTTACTAAATAAAATGCAGCGCGACCCTAAACTTTCAGAGATACTTCAAGCCAAAATGATTGACTACCTTCGAAAGGGGATATGCAAGGCGAATAACACCAGAGGATACTGCCGCCGAAAGTTATTGGTATTTGCCAGTATTTGCCGTGTGTAATCCAAATAAGCCAGGCAAGGTTCGCCTTGTATGGGACGCTGCAGCTAAAGTGAATGGCGTATCACTCAACTCTCTATTGTTCGCCGGTCCAGATCTGACAACGCCACTGCTATCAGTTCTTTTCAAGTTTCGTCAAAAACGTTTCGCCATTTCCGCCGATATTGAATAAATGTTCCATCAGGTACGAATCCGTTCTGAGGACCAAAATTTTCTCCGATTCCTCTAGCACGAGCCCAGAAAACTCGAGCAACTCATCTTATTATGTCAGTGATGACATTTGGGTCCAAATGTTCGCCAAGCTGCGCACAATTCGTTAAAAATAAAAATGCAACTGAATTTCAGAATGAGTTCCCTAATGCCGCGAGATGCATACTTGAAAACCATTACGTGGACGATATGTTAGATAGCGTGGACACTGAAGAAGAGGCCGTTCACCTCCCGCCTCGATGTTAAACGTGTCCATGAAAAAGGGGGGTTTCATATCCGCAATTTTCTTTCGAACTCGGACAAAGTACTGGAAGCCCTAGGTGCAAAGACGAATGAATCTCTTTGCCTCAACTTTGAAAACGAACTACCAACTGAAAAGGTCCTAGGAATATGGTGGATCGCCTCAACGGACCATCTCGCCTTTAGAGTATCAGCCAAGCACAGGGAGTCAGATTTGCTGATCAATCAATGTCGACCAACCAAACGTGAGATATTAAGTCTCGTAATGACTATTTATGATTCACTTGGATTCATCGGATTCTATGTGGTTTTTGCTAAGATAATCTTGCAGGAGATATGAAGATCTGGGGTGCGACTGGGATGAACGCATTTCTGATGGTCAGTTCTCGAAGTGGGTTCGATGGCTAAGCCTCATTCCACAAATTGAGAAGATGCGAATTCCACGCCAATACACCAGGGCCAGTTTCATCAGCCCACCTCAAATTGAGTCACACATTCGTTGATGCTAGTGAGTCGAGCTATGCAGCTGTTTGTTACTTGCGCTTTTCATATGGGAAAGTCGTTGACTGCGCCCATGGTTTCTAGTAAAACTAGGGTAGCGCCACTAAAGGTTATGTCCATTCCGCGGCTAGAATTGAAAGCTGCTCTACTCGGAGCTCGTCTTGCAAAGCACATAAAAGAATCACACTCCATCTCAATTACAGCCTCCATTTTTTTGGTCCGACTCGAGGACAGTCTTGGCGTGGCTACAGGCTGATGCTCGACGATACAAGCAGTTTGTCCGCTTTTCGGGTCAGCGAAATCCTAGAGTTGAGCAATTTGAAGGAATGGCGTTGGGTCCCGACTGCAGAGAATGTTGCTGATGAAGCAACAAAATCGCGTGGCGATCCTGATTTTTCCAGCGAAAGCCGTTGGCCGAAGGACCTCCATTTCTGAGGACTAAACCCAGACGAGTGGCCTATTCAAAGAAAATCGATATCGAACGACATTACCGAAGAGCTTCGCCCACAGTATGTTGGCAATCACAGTGAATTACAATACTTACGACCCATAACGGGTGAGCCTGAACGGTTCTCAACGTGGAATCGTCTCCTCCGCACCACTGCAAGGACCATCGATTGCGCACGCGCTTGGCTAAGTAAAGTACGTGGTGGGTCTGTTCCACGAGACACCACTCAGCTCTGAAAACCTAGTACAGCCTCAAAAACAACTCTGGAAAAGAGCGCAAATGGACGTGTTTGCCGATGAGATAGCTTCATTGTTGAAGGGAAGCCGATTGGAAAGGCTAGCGATATCTATAAATTGTCGCCCTATCTTGACAATGATAAAGTGTTGCGAGTAGATGGAAGAGTAAAAATTGATGGTCGACAGGATCCTGTGTTGATGCCGCTTAATCATCACATAACGTTCTTAATTCTTAACGATTTTCATACAAAATATCATCATGGCTGTCTAGAAACCGTCGTTAATGAAATTCGCCAGTATTACTGGATCCCTAAGCTTAGAGTTGTGGTGTGAATCAAATTCGACGGAGCTGCCAACATTGTAAAAACCGCAACGCGCAGCCTCAAACTCAGAGAATGGCTCCCTTGCCCACCTGCCGTACAGCCGATCACTGCCGACCCTTTTCTTATACAGGTGTGGATTATTTTGGCCCACTCTTGGTGACTGTGAAAAGAAGCAGTGAAAAAAGATACGTGGTTCTATTCACCTGCCTTACAATACGGGCTGTTCATATAGAGATTGCGCATTCGCTATCTACAGACTCATGTATTCTTGCTATTAGAAATTTCATGGCCCGCAGGGGGAGTGACAATGGAACAAATTTTAAGAGCGCGGAAAAAGAACTTAAATACGCATTTTCGCAAATCGACCAAAATCAGCTGGCCAAGACATTCACTTCGCCAGCAACTAAATGGCACTTCATACCGCCCGCTTCACCTCATATGGGCGGAGCTTGGGAGCGGCTGGTACGTTCGATCAAAAGCGTACTTTATCGCATTATGCCCAAATGCAATACAAACGACGATCTTCTTCGGTCAGCATTAATGGAGGCGGAAATGATAGTCAACTCGCGGCCACTTACTTATATACCATAGGAGCATGAAACAGGTGAAGCGTTAACACCCAACCATTTCCTGCTTGGAAGTTCGGCTGGTGTTAAACCTATTGCCGAACCAGTAAATGAAGGTATTGCTTTACGACGTGGATGGCGAACATCTCAACAACTTGCTGACGCCTTCTGGCGGCGTTGGATCATGGAATACCTCCCCATAATAACACGAAGAAGCAAATGGTTCAATGATGTGAAGCCAATCGATATTGGCGACATTGGCTATATAGTTGACCAGAATAGTCCGCGAAACTGCTGGCCAAAGGGGAGAGTGATTGATATACGGAAAAGTCTAGATGGCAGAGTAAGAAGTGTAACAATTAAAACTGTGAGTGGCGTATATGAACGACCTGCTGCTAAAGTGGCTGTTCTAGATCTAAAAGTGGTACACCCTGCTGACCAGGATATACCAGGAGGGAGTGTTACGAACAGCCTGGCAGCATCACCATCAAGAGCTTTTCATTGCGACAAATAAAGCACATTATATGTATATAATGGCAAGCGACAAAGGGGAGAAGTCCGTAATTATTCATGCGGCGTGGCTAGCAACTGGCAAACGGGAGTATGAAAAATCATTCTGAAAACATCGCTTGAAACGGACAGCAGCAAACTAAAAATTTTTTAACCTACGGTAAAGTTTGTCAAATAATTGAAATAAATTTAAAGTATGTAATTGAAGAGTTTATTTATTTGCATACGCCGGGTTCAAGAAATTTAGTTCATTTTTTACACGGGGTATTTCGTTCTTTTGTGAAAATTATTGCCTGCTCGCAACGCAAAAGCGTTACACTTTTAACCTGCATAAAATGGCGGTTTGGCAGTGCAACTCTGCTAAAACAGCTGTGCGTGACAATTTATTTTCATAATTTTTTTAAAAAGCGGCGAATTAAATATGGAAGCAATAATTGCTAATGAATTTTTAAACGAACTTATGGACTCTTCTTCATCATCTAATGAAGAAATGGAAGCCGTACTCGTTGATAGATGCGCTCATCCAAAAGTTAAAGGCTTCATAGAAAGAGTTGTGCATTCCTACACTGATTTGGAGGTAAGTGTATCAATTTGGCCAAGAAAGCATACATATGTATGTATTCATATCCATTAATTATCAACCTTACGGGCCGATTCTGAGCGTTACCGGTAAAATAGTCCCCAGAACATTATGTAACCGAAAATCGTTTCCAGTTCTTTTATTCGCGATTCTGGCCAAAGTGGTAACGCTGTCATCATCGAAAAACTCACCAATGTCTGTGGTGAAATTTAAAAGTTAGTTTTCTTCGCTTTATCCATGACGGAACGATACAAAGTGGCAGCATGCGACAGCTGAATATAAACTTTTTTATTTGATTTGATACATCAACTTCCGGCGCAGTTCGATTTTGACATTCGTCCATCGAATTTACAAAAACAAAGTACATGGAATTTTTATTTATGTTTGTAGGTATGTCACCATGCAGCCACCTTGTATGGTTCCGCCATGGCTTTACCGAAAATGTGTCACTCGTCGATACGAGGTTAACAAATAAACGAAACGATGTGTATATATGTACATACATGCATAAGATTTTACATAGTTATATTATAATTTATTCTGTGAAAGTACATAATGTAAACAAATATATAATATATAGCAAGAGGCAACACTATTTTACTATTATCTTTACTTATTTGCGCTTACAATTCTTTATTTTTCAGTTTTGCCTTTTTCTAAACAACAGCTGTTGTTTGGTTATTTCGATGTAACTACCTACTTTTGTGGGTAAAAAATTATCCGGCTACTTTCGCGGATAGAATACCAAAAGGGTGTAAAAGTTTCCACATGATTTCGTTACCGTGTAAACTTCGCGTGAATGCGATGGAAAAATTCCCACATTTGTTCTGTTCCCATTGTGAACTTCACATGTGAAAAATTTCCCATTTTCGAAAAATTAACCTAACCGTCAACAAATCTTTTTCGACGTGAATGTATAGAATTTGTTCGCAAAACTGAAAGTGGGGAACAACACTCGATAAAATGTAATGATTGTTTATTGCTTATTAAACTTAATTAAGAATTATTTTATATCACATTAGGTCTATAAACAAAACTCAGTTGACTTTCTTGATAAGCACTATGGCCGAAAATCCTGAAATAGGAATGGGCTTCCAAAAAAAAAATAAAGATAAAGTGCTGGATTTTTGGAAGAAATTGAAAAATTCCCTCAATAGCATGGGCCCACCATCAAAATCAATCTCCGAATGGAAAAAGGTGACTATCAATGCAATGTGGCTATGGAATGTGCCATAATTTATATAGCCATTGCTTACAGGTTTGGATTGATCAAAAACGATACGTACGAAACAAGTCTGTCGAAAATACCAAAAATAGGAAAAAGACCGGTGGAGGACCTTGCAAGCAACATGTTTTTTCTGTATTAGGACAGTCAATTTTGGATATAACTGCGTCAGTAGCAGCTGCGGAAGGTGTCGAAGATGGCAAGCCTTTTGGTTTGAATGCAACGAAAACAACTGGTAAGCAACGTGAAAATAACAGTAGTGATGAAGACAACAGCTCTAGTGAGGACTCTGAAGTGGAACTTAGTTGCATGGACGAAAATAGCACCGAAACTGCCGGTGACACGCAAAGGGAAAGTGCTTTGCCTGCACAAAAAACCAACCAGCAAACTCGCAAAAAAATTAACCCTTCGGAGCTATTAAACATTGAACTAGATGTTCAAAAAGAAATGAATGACAATGTCAGAAATCAGAATCCAGAGTCATCACTATACTGAAATAGAAGGCCACTTAAAGGAATTAAACCAAGGCCTCGAAAACTTTCAAAATATTCAAAACAGTTTACTAAAGGAAACAAATCGCCACAATTCGGAAATTGAACGGCTCAGAAAAATTGAAGTTGACCGTAAACTCATACTTATAAACAACCAAATCGAGGTTCAAAATTTGAAAATACTAACTGCAAAGAAAAGCTTAGGCATAAATTAGAACGTTTCGAACGTTTTTGTAAAAAAAATTAATTTTATGTACTTTATTTTTTTCAAACTGGTAAAGCAAGATTAACAATAAAGCCGCTTTTGAGCTAATACAAATCATACTTTTCTTTGAAGAGTGTCATTCAATTATAAAAACATTTTGTCATAAATTTACATAAGGCAATTGCCTATATTTGCCCTAATACGCTTAGCCTCATTTAGATATGATGAATGCGATTCAGATTCTTCAAACTGCACGTGTTCAGAAATTTCCGGTTGAGAAGCTCTATTTGAAATAAAAGGTGTGTCATCGCACCGATACTTTAAGCATATATTGTGCAACGCGCAACAGACATTAGTAATTTGAGCTGCTTTCTTAGGCGAATAATGTAGCTCCCTGTCTCCTAGTACACACCTCCATCTATTTTTTAAGACGCGATTAGTCCTTTCCACAATGTTACGTCGACTTGCATGAACCTCATTAAATTTGCTTTCTGTGGAGCCCTCTTCCGCTGATCTGTGTGGTATTAACAACCAAGGCTCCAGTGGATATCCAGCGTCGCCTATGAACAAAATTTGATTTTGGGACTTACAGATTTCATTAAAATTTTACCTAGCAGCCAAACATTTCTAGTACCAAGTAATCCTGCTCCATTGAAACCCTCAATTCACTTGTATTCCAAATTAATGAGTCATGGCAGGCTCCAGCGTGTGTAGCATTGACGTATCTTATTGTCATTTTGTTATCACATACCTGCAGATAAAATTATTAACATGCGTAAAAGCATACACAAGTTTTACCAATCTACCAGAAAAACATTCATACTATAGTAACCCTTTCTATTATAATATAAGTGTTTATTATTCGTAGGGCCTATAATTCTAACGTGTGTGCCATCTATGCAGCCAATAATGCCTGGGATATTAAATTGTTGATGAAAATCCAAAGCAATTTCACGCATTTCGTCTTTAGTAGGCCATTTTATCCACTGATTGCAAATGCACTCCTCAAAAACATTCAATACTTCAGACAACAAGTGGCTAAAACTTGACTGCGATAAGCCAACATCCACTTGCCTCCCTACTCCTTTTTGGTATGCTCCTTCACCAAAAAATTTTAGAGCAGCTGAAAGCTTTACGACTGTGTCTATTGCAAAACGTTTACGTGCCACTGGCAGACCACTGTGCAATACATCCAACAAATATTTGGACGCCGGCTTATTTATTCTATACAATTGGTAAAAGCTATGTATAAATAGTTAAAACGCGATTATTTATTTGGTTTAGGAGTATAATTATTTACAAGTTTACCTTGCATTGGGTAATTCAAGGGGATTACACTTGTCACGTAATATCCTCCTGGACACTCGTTCAGCCAATTTAATACTATGTTCAAACAGAAAAATAAATTGAGGCAATTTCAATTTAAATTGAGCGGTGTTCATACAACTCAATTTAGCTTACACAATAGTAATTTGATAGCTGGTTGGCTCATCTCTACAGCAACAACATACCTTTGTTCAGAATGGCAAAATGTGCGTGTTGGAATTAGGCGAATGGAATGGAATAATATAAAACTTTGAAATTTTTGTGTGTTGTAAGAAAATGTATTCAATGTTTTGGTTTCATTTTCAGTTTGCCTTCCTCTTTTGACAATTCCTACTCCAGTGAAATGAAAAAAATAATATCAGCTGATGAGATGAGCCAACCATATAGTTGATCCATGCGCAATTGACGTTTAAATATACTCAATAAACACACTTTACAAGGTTGTATTTGCAGTTTGAAACAATTTATTACGCAATTTTTTTTAAATTGGACATTTGTTATTACAATTTATTATATGATAAATTGCGTAATAAATTGCCCAAATGGTATAAATTGCCAATTTGGTGTGTGTTTGAACCTAGTATAATCACTACAATTTTAATATTTAACGCAAAAATAAAAATTTTTGACTACACAACAGGAATTTTTTCTGCAAAAATTTGTAAACAAAACATGAGTGATGTTCACAATAGCATATTCGAAATTCGAATATAAGGATTGATTCACATGAAATTAAGGATACGAATTTTTTGTTCATGGGAAATAAAAAATTCATGGGATTGATTTATTCACATGAAGTTTACAATAAGGCTGTATATTTTTGTAGTTCAAAAACAATGATTACGTGTAGTTCGGGACGATGGGAATTCGTTCGCACGTAACACCAAAAAGAAAGATAAAAAGTAACTAGTTAGTGTCTTAAGGAAAAACCAACACTTTCACTAATCTAATTAATAACAAACTTTCTTTATTCAATAATTCAAAAGTAAGTGCAAAATTTAAATTTGAAAGTATTTGATTAATCACACTAGCTTAACTTTATCGAATTTTACACTTGAAAAAAAAGGAATTCTTACCTTCGGTTTGGTTGCTGGAGCTCACTTGCAGACGTTCAGAAAGAAAATGAATTGAAAAGAAAAAGAAAGAGTCCATGGCACCCGCCGATTACTAACTTTCGTCGAGTTTTCCCCTACTCAATTAGTTCTCGGCTATGCAAGGACAGTTACCGGTAATATTTAAGTATACGGGCCGCATTAGGGTGAACTAAAAGTGATTTTAAAAAATATTTAGGCTGGTGGCCTAAACATGCCGGCCCCTTGCGGCGAGCAAGCTGAGAACAAGCGACCAGTCCGAATTGACATCTAAGATTATGCATGTAGCGATATATGGGGCATACAGGATATGAAATAAAGTAGGTGTAGTACGTTGCTCTCCATCGCCTTGTGGTGATGGCTCCCATTTCTCGATAAATGCTGTGGATGAGAGAAAAAATGGTTAATACATAAATACGTGGTTCTATTTAGTTCAATGTACCTTATTAGATTAAAATGTGGATTTGGAGGTATCTGTAGATATGTTGTAGAGATAAATGTATTCTGGGATTGGCCCCCGAGATGACCAGGCCAAAGATGGTGACCTGAGCGAGTAGCCCGTTAATCGTGGATGGTGGCGTGCCGCTGATCATAAGACTAGCATAAACATCAGCGCTGAGTGTAAGTCGCACTGGTGCGGGCCGGTAAAAATCGGGGTCTGCCAAACGCATAAACTAGAAAGGCGTTGCGATTGTGGAGTCTACGCTAGCGATCCGGTTGAGACGGTTATGGCGTGTTATTACTGTAGCTTGGGTGATTACCCTCCCTGCTACCCCATACTTCCCGCGCAATATGAGTGTACATCTCGTTGGTGACGTGGAATCCATGCGCTCCAGATGGAGTTCGTTCGCTAGATTGGCATCAATCACGGTGTTTGGGGAGCAGGGATCGATGAGTGCGCGTACCAGATGCAGGCGTCCTCCGGACGTGTTTCAGAGTCACCGACGTGTGATTTTTGCTTGCTCCCAGTTGGTCGTACAGCTTCAGTTTCTAATTGCCGTTGTTGTTCGTGCCGTAATAGCGGTCGGAAAGGACGTGCTTCAGAGCCGCTCTGTTGTTTAGGAAGGGTAGCTAATGCCGCTAATCTTGCTTCTTCTTCTTCTTCGGCATCCTGGTCATCCATTTGTTGCGCCCAAGACTTGGTTCTTTCGGTGAGGGCCAGGGATAAGGTCCCGTCTGAGCTTTCTCCGTCATCGAGAAGGTCGCTTGTGGTTTGCCTCCATTCCTTGGTTTCGTCCAGGTGAAGGGTAGTATGATGATGCTCGTTGCATCGATAGCACTTGTCCTTACTTGTGCATACCTCGTGACTGTGGAAAGGGGACAAACAGTTGATGCAATAGTTATGTTTGCGAACCGCCTGCCACCTCTCTTCAGCGGACATCCTGCGGTATTGTGCGCAGAATCGTACACCGTGATTTGCGGCGCAAAGGCGGCATGGTACGGAGAAATTTCTGGAACGCTCCTCTGTCTTGACGCGAGTTGCCGTGAAACGAGTCATTCTAAAAACATAATCGAGCGTTATTACATTGATTTCGTCTACATGGATGGCTAGTGGGTTTATGTATGAGGATGTTTTTTTAATATTTGCTATTATTATTATAAAGAAGGAGCAAAGGGAAAAACCGCTAAACTGATTTCAGCACCCATCATCCCATGTAGATGGTGCTTTGGTATTTTACCTTACATATTTCAGCTTTTGGTCGGTCGATGTCGCTGAGCTGGCGCTACATAATTTGTGGTGTGTTTTAATTTTACCACAAGTGGCGTGCCACCACACCCCGAATTCCGAACTTGACTGTTGTAAGTGTATAAAAAAAAAAAAAAAAAAAAAAAAAATGCTTGCGCAGTTGCGATTTCACCATTCAACCTTATTTTTCGACGAGTATTGTCGATAAAGCTAAGGCCACACTGAGCTGCACTAAACTGCGCTGCAAAATATTCTTCGCATGTATTCTTACGGAACAATTCACACCTAGCGGCAGCAGCACTGCACGGCGCGACCATGAGCGGCAATGTTGATCAAATAGGCAAAAAAGTGGAGCGCCGCTGCCGCTACATGTCGCACCGCTTAGTGTGTACGCACTTTAATTGCCGTCTTCCAGTGAGTTTTACAGCTCGACCTCACGCTCAACTCTCACGGGAATGCTCTGGATCATTGAGAGACATGAGAAGAGGTGGCGTGAAAGTTGCACACATGCGAGATGTGATAGTCAGATGCCGCCACTGTTTTTCATTTAACTCATACGGCGAAAGGCCGTGAGAAGAAAGAGAAAAAAAAACACCAGAGCTGAAGGAAAATGACGTAAAAATTGCCCTTAAAAATATCGGAACTAATGTTTACATGCGCAGTGCGCCACCTTCTGTAATTCTGTCATGGTCAAGCATTGCAACACAGACGTTAACTTCAGGCAATAATCACTTCGAAAACCCCATGTCGCGCTGCCACAGTACATGTCGCGTATAAAATATCTCTACCAATCATTCGCTGAAGCAGTCAAGTGTGACGTAGACGCGCAGAAAGAAGCAATATTGAGCTCGTGAATGCACAATCTGCTGTGTGTGATTGTGATGCTTGACTGTCAGAAGTGAAGTGTAGAAATTTTGACATGGACAAAAATCTACTATACTTTTTCACTTCCTGAATGGAAAAAAATCATTATTGTAAAATACGCGGTGGTGAGTATTTAGTATACTGGTAGATTTTATCTCTTTAATTTAATCATTACCCTTTTTATTTCCAGGAAACGCAGTGGTTTTCTTTGTAGCGTCGCTTTCTACGGTTTAATCGCCCGAATTTGTTTTGCGATTTTTGCATGGCAAATGTAAACGAAAACGAACGTCGTGACCTTGGTATTGGAGTTAAATTATTTTTAAATAAATAACATGCAACATTTGCTAACCTAAATCGTTGCTAAAAGAAGGGTATCTCATAAGTAAAACGGTTTGTGTTGAAAGGCAAATATGCGTGTAAGCCAGAAGCATAAAGTTGCATATATAAGATTAAAAATAGCCATATTTGGGCATGTGACGGCAATATCGAAATAAAATAAAAAACGAAAATTGTAAAAATCTGATTAAGCGCATTCTAGAAAATCGGGCGTGTATGAAAAATAATTGTGAAAATTTGGAAAAAGTGCAAAGGCAAGAACGAATTTTCATACAATATTTAATTGACTGCAAGCTTTTACGTGCTCTTTTCATATTGGACTGAATACTTCTCATATGCGAGAATATTAGAATCTTGTGTTGTACCACCCGCATTACAAGACTATTGTACCAAAGATGATATACAATTGCTGACTCATAATATTCCAGAAGTATTGCTGCCCAAGTATCAAGTATATTTTCGATGTCGCGGTGTAATTCCGGCAAGAGTTTACATTGTTGGTGCTAGCAGAAATGAAAATATGACGGTTTGAATAGCAGTAGCAGCAGCAGCAACAACAGTATGTATTGTACAATGTATACAGCATTTTTTGAAAATTTCGATCAAAAAATATTCAGATATCATTGTAAAATTGGGCTTTAATTGTTTTAAGATTAATATTTGAATGCATTTCACAATCATTTTCGGATCATATTCGTGAAGATATTTCAATCGCCTTGGTTGAGATTTTTGATACATTTTTGAATGCAATTATCATGCATTTATTCTTCGTATCTCATACAAAATAGGATACTACTATTTACTTACTATTTAATCAGGGGAAGAAAGCATGCGGAAGTGAGCTGTTTGAACCAAAGGTAACTCGCAAACAAACCATACCAATATACACCTGCGACCACAACATCCAGCATCAGCTAGGATCGTCAAAATCTTAAAATACGATATGGTACGGGATGTTGAAGCCATATCCAGGTACATATGTCAAGAGAATTTCACCCACCTGGGTTTCAAATAGTTCACAACCTTTGTATTGTCTAATGGTTGTAGTTGTATTTTCTGGGACGCCGAAGGTGGAGAAATGGTTTGGGACATCTCTTGTTAGGAGCACCATATATATTATTTCTTGTCTTGAAGAATAAAATTTTAATATATTGTGTCTGAACTTCATGATTGAAAAAAATGTGTGTATGTGAAAAAATAAGCCCTCCAATCAAAGGTAAAATTTTAACAAGTACAAGATTCATTATTCAGTGAAGAAAGATTATCAGAAAACATTCAGAAAGCTGAAAAAATGATAAAAATTTTTGATCACCTAAAGTAAACACATTTGATTCAAATATGATTCCAAAAGGTGATTGAAAAACCATATTCAGTTTTTGGTCATCAAAAGTATTCCTATTTGATTATTTCTTTTGTTTGAAAAACCATATTCAGTTTTTGGTCATCAAAAGTATTCATATTTGATTATTTCTTTTGTTTAATTGTATGATAACTCATTATTTAGTCGGAAAGAGTAATCAAATTGTATTGAAATGTAGGGAAATTCAAAATTTAATCACCTAAATGCTGAGTGGGTAATAGAAACAATAGAACTTTATACAAAAGGCGTAGGCTCGGGGGACACCAATAAATATTAGGCGGTATTTATATGCGTTTGATGCTAATATTGCAATAAGTTAGAATGGATCATATGTAAGTAGCGTGACTGCACTTTGGGGGTGATAATAAATTGCTTACAAATTTAAATTGACCTCAAATATGGGCAATATACGTATGTTTGTGGTAGCCGAAGAGAAATTTACAAGGTACTTCTACAAAGCCTTATTAGGGTCAGTGCGCGCTTTAAACCTTATAATCGCTGATAAGACATACATACACACACATACATCCATACATTGTTTTAGGAGTAGAGTAGCAAAACGGAAACTAAAAATGATCTAACATTCATATACATATTTGTCAGACCATATATTTAGTACTATTGTAGCTTTTAGCATTATGCAGATGGATGGACCATAACGTGTCATGTTAACACCTTTTCGACGGCTTCCATATATGTATGTACATACTTATATATCTTGATTTCTTAATATAAACTTAACCAATGCTCGAATTATGGTTGTTTCCTCTTAGATTACTAATCTGCTAAACACCACTTCTGCATCACAGGCAATACACTTTAAAATTATTCTGGAAAGCATGAGAATAACCCATAGCAACTTGAGGTATTTTCATCCTATATTCTTAGTAGATACTGATCACGAGTCAACTAAGCAAAAATATGATAAGTTACCAGAATATACTATTGATAACTGAGTAATGCAGTTGCAAACGTATTTATTTGAAGCTTATCCAACATTTATTAAACATATTCAGGGTGGCGTAGAAAAATAAATAAACAGTGACGGAGAAAGGTCTACATACACCCCCCTTTTCCGCTGGATTGAAAGACTAATAATATTCCTGAAAGATGGGATTATACCGTGGTATAACTGACTCCCTTTGTTTTATTGATTTTCATAATAAACTACAAAAAAACCCTCACCTTAGCATAAAATAGCAAAGTTATGGGAAAGAAACAAAAAAAAAACAAAAACCAACGTCCATACAGTACACACATAACCTGTTTTAGCATGAATAACCTCACGTAGCTCTAAATAATGTTGTTTTTTAATAACATCTTGAAACCGTCGTGGCGTTGAGGCTACTAAATTCGTTAACAGGGGTTATACTGTTCTAAATTTCTGGGATGCGTTCTTTGAGGACAGCAGTGCCAGAAACCGGATTTTTTTCCATGCCTAAAGCCATTTAGTATGCCATTTGGAGCCTAATTTCGGAAAACAACTTCCCCAAATTATCGTTTTGCTCCAATACCCTAATCGGTGCTTCATAGGGTAATTAATTTTTTTTTGAATAAAGTTAAAATAAAAAATGATTGGAAACCTTTTGTGCTCCACGCACGTGAGAAAAAACTTGGTGCACTAAGTTATCAGCTTTAAAATTTCAGGGAAAAACTATTTTTGTCAGCCATGGAGGAGAGCGCAATTTTAAGTACGGTTCTTGCTGCGCTTCGTGATTTGGAGGCAAAGGTCCAACAACAATCAGACCAATTGCAGTCTCTCTTTGACAACATATCTGGTAAGTTAACTGCACTTGAAGTTAGCATTACTAAGAGAGTTGATGAAGAAGTTGGTGCTCTTAAAGAAAAAGCGGTCGAAGCAGAGATGCGCGTAAACAATTTGGAAGCGTTGGTTGGTGTTTGCAAGAGTGAAATGAGTAACCTGCAAAATCAACTGAAGAGTTTGCAAACTGCGAAAGCGATGCCGGAATTTGCCTCTGATGCGGTAATCTTTGGTGTGCCGCATATACAGGGAGAAAACTTGAAAAGTCTATACAACCAAATCTGCCTGTCGATTGACTTCTTTTCGCCGCAAATAAGAGATATTTTTAGAATTGCGCGCTCATCAACAAATGCAGACAGCGCAATAGTAATTAAATTTTATAGTCCGATGGATCGAAATCGTACGCTGCGAGCATTTAGTGAACATCGAAAGTGAACAAAATCTATTATCTCCTTTGCTCCGCTTGGTATTGATGACCAATTTAGAATATATGAGAGCGTATCACGAGAAAATAGAAAGCTGCTTCAAGAAGCTATCAAGCTGAGACGCGCAGGCAAATTTGTCTCTGTATTTACACTTCGTGGTGAGGTGTTTGGAAGAGTTACCAAAGAGTCCGTAGGAGTGAAAATATCAACGAATGATGATTTAAAACTTTACTGCTGACTATCAGCCGTATGCGTATGCAGTATAATTTACTTAGTTTTAACTTTTGTATGTTTACTTTATATTTGTTTATGCATATATATACTCCGTATTTTCCTACATGTAAAAATGGTCCGTTTAAGTTTCTTTAATCTTAATTTTTGTTTTTTCCTTTTGCCTGTTTTTTCTTTTGTGACTTTGTTTGTTTTTATGGTTGCTTTTGTTTACATTACTCATTATGACCCTTAGCAGCAAGTTGTGTGGTGCGGGCGACAGCAGTCTTGCCATGATAAACATATTATGTCAGCAAAGCAATGGTTTTAATATTGTGCATTTTAATGCCAGAAGTTTAAATGCTGAGAAAGTAGATTTTATTAGATATGTGTTTGAAAACTCATGTGTTGATGTCATTTGCGTGTCGGAGACGTGGCTTCTTGAGGATCTTGATGATAGGCACTTAATATTAATAACTACAAATTGTTTCGAAATGATAGGGTGGGTAGGAAAGGAGGTGGCGTAGCAGTTTATTGTAGGAGTCACATTAACGTGAAACTCATTTGCAAGTCGGTGGATTCGAGCATTGAATACTTGTTTGTCGAGGTGCACGATTTGTCTACCAAAGTCCTTGTATCTTGTGTTTATAGTCTCCACAAAACCAACAGCCCTGATATGTTATCTGCTACGTTGTCTCGGTACCTTGTAGATATGAAAGCTTAATAGTTTGTGGAGACTTCAATGTTAATCTGCTTGTTCGTGACTCATATAGTAATAGTATGTTAAATTAAGTATCTGGTGCTGGTCTAAGTGTTGTCAATAACAATGTGCCAACCAGGTTTGGTGTTTATTGTTGTCCTAGTCTTCTGGATTATTTTATTGTTTCTGACCCTTCAATAGTTTTAAAATTTGACCAGATGCCATTTTTATCAGACCATGATCTTATTTTTTGTTCCTTAGATATACAATTTAACCGCTGTGATACTGGTAGTACCTTTAGTTTTAGGGATTACCGTTTACTTGACTATAATGCTTTGTTTTCTGATTTGTCCTGTGTTAATTGGAGTGATTGTTGGTTACTAGTTTCTGCTGATGAAACACTTGAGTTCCTTAACAGCAAAATCGTTAATGCCTTTAACATACATGTGCCTATTCGCTCAAGTAGACCTAGAAATGTTTCGTGTCCGTGGTTTAATGGCCAAGTTCAAGCGGCAATAAAAGCACGTAGTAGGGCATACCAATCGTGGAGGAGGAGTAAAAGTAATGTTGCATGGCTTGCCTATAAAGCTGCCAGAAATATTGCTAATAAGATAATAAGGAACCAAAAAAGTAGATTTTTTACCTCAAGGCTAAACCCTTCGCTACCTCCAAAAACTCTTTGGCGTAATCTAAAAAGCTTGCGAGTATATGGAAGGGACAAACATGTATGCGAACTAAATGCTGACACCCTTAATGATGCGTTTGTGAGTAGTCCTGCTGTAAATCCTACTGCGCCTTTTCCAAATGCTTATGGGCGCTACTGTGGAGAAAATTTTGAGTTCAGGGCGGTATCCGAATGCGACGTGGTAAGGTGCTTACTTAAAGTTAAATCCAATGCCATCGGGGTTGATGGTATACCAATTGTATTGTAAAAATTATTCTACCATTTATACTGAGTACCTTTACACACATCATCAACCATTGCATCACAACTTCTCGGTTTCCTGAATCGTGGAAATGTGCTATGGTAAGACCCGTCCCGAAGAAACGGCTTGCAAACTCGGTCCCTGATTATCGACCCATTAGCATATTGCCCGCGCTGTCGAAAGTTTTTGAAAGGCTGCTAGCAGAGCAAATAATTTTGCACATTTCTAGAAATAACCTCTTATCACCACACCAATCGGGCTTTAGAGCCAAGCATAGTTGTACAACGGCACTACTTAAAATTCTTGATGACATACGCATACCTTCTGATAAAAACCAACTAACTCTGCTTTGTCTACTAGATTTTTCTAAAGCTTTTGATTCTGTTGACCATGCATTACTTTCTTATAAACTTAAAACATATTTTGGATTTGCCTACAGTGCTTTGATGGTAATGGAGATTTACTTAACAGGAAGATCACAACTTGTTAATACTGGTTGCGAAATTTCGGGGACCAAACACCTACCCCGAGGTGTTCCGCAGGGTTCCATTCTTGGGCCTTTGTTATTCAGTATCTTCGTAAACGATATCTTTTCGGTTTGTCAGCACATGAAAATGCACGCATATGCAGATGACATACAATTATATTTGTCTGGTAGTTTCACGGACGTAGCCAACCTCTGTCTTAAGTAAATAGTGATTTATTGTCAGTACAGAGCTGGGCCAATAATAACGGTCTCTGCCTTAATGCAACTAAATCGTTCATTTTGCCCATTTCGAAGAATAGGTCCGTTGATGCCCTGCCTCACCAATATACATTGGAAACACGGCTTTACAAATTGTTTCTAGAATTAAAAATTTGGGTTTCGTTATCAACTCTAATCTAACTTGTGAAGACCACATCAATACAGTCATGGGTAAAGTGTATACCCCTTCGCGCAATCTTAGGCAATCTGCACCTTTCACACCTCCGCATATTAGAAGAAAACTGGCCCTACAGCTTCTTTTGCCAATAATAAACTATTCAGAGCTCGTTTATAACAAGTTGGAGTCATGTTCTGCACACAAAGTTGAGGTCGCCTTTAATCATGTAACTCGTTACGTTTTCGGGTTACGAAAATTTGATCATATTTCGGCTTGGAGGTCCAAGCTATTAGGATGTAACATATTTGACTACAAAAAAGCTAGAAGTGTGATTTTTTTGTACCGCTTGATTGTCACAAAATCACCAGCATATCTTTTTGAGAAATTGACATTCACTAGGTCTCCCAGGACGAGTAATCTAGTTGTGCCTAACTTTAACTTCGTTGCTTCGACAAGGCTGTTTTTCGTCAACACCGTACGTATTTGGAACTCTATCCCAGCTGCAATTAGGAATAATGTAAACCAAAGCAACTACAAACATATTATTTTCAGTTATTTTTCTAGTCAACAAACTTAAACTGGGCATTTATTTTATTTTTATCTTATCTTAATCTAATTTAACCAAAATTTAAAATTTAAAAAATTAAAAATTTAAAGTTTTGTAGTATTGTTTTGATATGCTTGTTTTCTAGCATCTTTTATTTATTTATTTAAATGAATTATATGAATTATGTTTGTTGTACTACAAAAGATAATTTGTCTTATTGAACTAATGTATTTTTTCCAAATAAATGAAATGAAATGAAATGAAAGTCTTAGAGGAGCATGCTGAAGATAGGCCATTATTATGAGTAAAATTTTGGGAACGTGTTGGTTTGGCCCCCATTTTTTTGTTTGTATGAATGTGACTCCGCCGCCAGATAGGAGGTGTGTGAATGGCTCCGCTAAACATAGGAGCGTACATTTCACTCATGCCAAAACATAGGCAGTTGTATGAATGTGACTCCGCCAAATAGGAGGTGTGTGAATGGCTCCGCTAAACATAGGAGCGTACATTTCACTCATGCCCAAAGCAAGGACATGGGCGCATGAAAGCAAGTCTTGCGCCGAGGTGAATTAGTTAAGTTATATATATATAGATATGGCCTAACCAACGCGTTCCCACTTGAGCTCATATTCACCTTTATAACTAAACATTAGGCAATCTTAACCCAATGCCAAAGATCTCCGACCTCTCCTCACAAGGAGGAAGCAAGACCAACTTTGTGATTGGTCTCGTCGTGTGCCCTCTCGCCGTATCAAGCTCGACGACTCTAACTCGTTTGTCGGCTCCATAATGGAGTTTGGTTATTCGTCCTAATCTCCATTCGTTCGGAGGTAAATTTTCCTCTTTTATGACTACCAGGTCCCCTTGTTTCAGATTGGATTGCGGATGTTTCCACTTGGTGGGTTTTTGCAATTCGGTGAGATATTCGGACTTCCACCGGTTGCAAAACGTTTGATGTAATGCCTTCAGCTTCTCCCAGCGGTTGACAAGTAAGGCACGATTTTCACTGACGTCAATCTCTGGTGGGGCTAGTAGATGGCCGCCAATGAGGAAGTGTCCCGGAGTGAGTGGTTCCAAGCTGGACGGGTCGTTGGAGGAGGGGCTCAGAGGTCTCGAGTTGAGACAAGACTCAACTCTGCAAAGAAGGGTACTGAACTCCTCCATAGTAAATTTGTAGTCCAACGCTATCTTTTTGAAGTGGTTTTTAAAACTTTTGACTCCAGCTTCCCACAGTCTGCCCATATGAGGGGCGGCTGCAGGTATGAAGTGCCATTGAAGGGTTTGGTGAGAGTACTTCGATAGGGTTTGGTTAAGCGCATCGGCGAGGAAAGCTTTGAGTTCGGATCGAAGTGCTCGAGAGGCACCGACGAAGTTTGTTCCGTTGTCGGAGTATATGTTCTTCGGACATCCTCGCCTGGCGACAAACCGATCGAAAGCTGCTAAGAAGGCGGCGGTACTGAGGTCACTCGCGACTTCTAAATGAATCGCCTTGGTGGCGAAGCAGACAAAGAGGCAGACGTAACCCTTTGATATGCGGCATCCTCTTCCGCTATAAGATTTGATGTCAAATGGTCCGGCAAAATCTACCCCCGTATTGGTGAAAGCCCGGGAAAAGGTGGTTCGCTCTGGAGGTAGATCTCCCATCAGTTGGGTTTGGGTCCGTTTGCGGAATATGGTGCAGGTTTTGCAATTATTTATGACCGATCGGATCATATTTTTTACCCTAGGAATCCAATATTCTGTGCGTAGGCGACGAAACATAAGTTGGTTCTCACCATGCAGGGTATCTTTGTGGATGAACTGGACAAGAATTCGTGTGAGCCGGCAGTCATAAGGAAGAATGATCGGGTGCCGTTCACTGTAGGGAAGATCCTTGGCCCCTGAAAGACGACCGCCCACCCTCAATATGCCCTTTTCATCGACAAGCGGGGTAAGAGGCAGGATTTCACTCTTTGAACCGATGAGTTTCCCGGATTTCAAACTCGAAAGTTCCTCCGAATAATGCTTCCGTTGGTAGAGAGCTATTAAACGACTTGTCGTGGCCTGAATTTCATTGGGTGAAATGAAGTACGATTCCGCTTTAAAGGAAGATTTTGTTTTAGCATTGGTTCTTTGCGAAAACCTTATAATATATGATATGACCCGAAAGGCTCTTGAAAGTTCTGAAAACCTTTCTAGGATATCCTCATTTCCACTTATTTTTGATGTGGTAAAGGCTTTTACGCGCTTTTGCTCAATATCTGTCTGATACTCCTTTCCTTGATTTGGCCACTTTGAATTGTCTTCTTGTAACCAAGAAGGTCCCTGCCACTACAAGGAGCTTGCGACTAGGTCTTTTGCTGACATCCCTCTGCTGGCCAAATCTGCGCTGGTTTTCGCGCACTGATTCTAAAGTTTCGGCTAACAAGACTGCTCCACACAGTTCCAATCTGGGTAGCGAAATTGTTTTTACGGGAGCTACTCTTGTTTTCGCCATTAGTAGGCTGACGTGGACCTCCTCATTAACCCTTGCCCTAAGAAATATTGTAGCTGCATAGGCTTTTTCGGATGCGTCGCAGAACCCATGTAATTCAACGTCCGCATTTAGTGTAAAATTTACCCATCTTGGTATCTGTATATTGTTAATATCCGGGTAGTCCTCCATAAAGGTTTGCCATTTATCTAGGGTACGCGTGGACACTGTCTCGTCCCAGTCAGTTCCTTCCAACCAGATGTTTTGCATTATGATCTTGGCTACTATGATGACTGGCGCGAGCCATCCCAAAGGATCGAAGAGTTTGGCGATCGCTGAAAGTATTGCCCTTTTCGTCAGGATCTCACGATTTTCGATAGGTTTTGCGGTAAAATAGAAATAATCCGAATGCGCGTTCCATCTGATGCCTAATGTTTTGACTGTACTCGCATCCTCGAATTCCAGAAAATCTTCGTTTAGCAAGTGGGATTTTGGGATTCCTTTCAGTATTCCGCTGCAGTTCGAAGTCCACTTACGAAAAGAAAAACCTGCTGACCGTAGTGCGTGGGTGACTTCCTCCCGAGCTTTAATTGTTGACTCGATGCTGTGGCCTCCTGCTAGCACGTCATCGACGTACATGTTTGTACGCAGAATGCTGGCTGCTATGGGTGATGAAGTCTCTACATCATCTGCTAGTTGGTGCAGTGTCCTTATTGCCAGATAAGGAGCACAGTTAACTCCAAATGTTACTGTCTTTAATTCATAGACGTTGATAGGATCGCCTTGATTATTGCGAAATACTATTCTTTGAAACTGGGTTTGGTTGGGCATTACCCATATTTGGCGATACATCTTCTATATGTCGCTGTTAAAGACATATTTGAAGAATCGCCAACGAAGGAGCAGAATTGTTAGGTCGGCCTGCAGTACGGGGCCGGTGTATAACACGTCATTCAAACTAGTGCCATTGGCAGTGGGACACCATGCGTTAAAAACTACTCTTACTTTTGTAGTCGTGCTCTCCTCTTTTATTTCCGCATGATGAGGCAAAAAGTAGCAATTTGTTGAATGGGGAGGGATAATTGTGGGAACTTTCGTCATATGCCCTAATGTTTCGTATTCCGATAATACTCTGTTGTATTCAGTTTGTAGGGCTTTCGTTTTCGATAGGCGCGTCTCGTTTCGGTAAAACTGAGAGCAAGCGCTTTTCAGAGAGGGCCCTAATGTGATGCTGTTTGGAAACCCCTGCTTGAATGGTAGGGCTACGATGTATTTCCCATTGGTATTCCTTTTTGCCCTGGGTTCAACTCCCGGGCAAAGTAACATCAAAATTTTAGAAATAAGATTTTTCAATTAGAAGAAAATTTTTCTAAGCGGGGTCGCCCCTCGGCAGTGTCTGGCAAGCGCTCCGATTGTATTTCTGCCATGAAAAGCTCTCACTGAAAACTCATCTGCCTTGCAGATGCCGTTCGGAGTCGGCATAAAACATGTAGGTCCCGTCCGGCCAATTTGTAGGGAAAAATCAAGAGGAGCACGACACAAATTGGAAGAGAAGCTCGGCCTTAGATCTCTTCGGAGGTTATCGCGCCTTACATTTATTTATTTTTTATTCCTTTTTGTTGTCGCTTTGTAAAGTGCCTCGCAATAGACATTATCCTCAGTGAGGGACCTTTTCTTAGGGATATCTTCTAGCTCCCAAAAGGCAGTCAATTGTTTCTCGATGCTGATTTCATTAAAAAAAGATACTCGGTTATTAACTGGCTGAGTTGCTTCTGTGCGACCGGTTAATATCCAACCGAAGACGGTTTCTTGGGCGAGAAGCGTATTTAAGACGTTCTTCCGTATGCCGTTTAGAATTACTTGAGGATAAATGTCGCCTCCTAGGATTAGGTCAACTGGTTCGTTAACGAAGAACCTTTTATCCGCCAGAACAAGATCAGGGAACTCTTGTCGAGTCATTGCGTCAACTTGACATGTTGGAAGATCCCCTGTTAACTGAGGTAGGACCAGAACGACTGTATCAATGCATACTAAGGGGTCTATGAGGGAACCCAGTCTTATGAAGCAGGATTCTTTCACCTGCGCAGATGGTGTATTATTAATGCCTGAAACTTGGACGTGCAATCGCTTCGATGGCAGATGTATTCTGTTTTTGAGTCTTTCTGTTATAAACGAACATTCAGACCCAGAGTCTATAAGTGCTCTCGCGGAGAAATCCACTCCATTATAGTTTATTTTCACTCGTGCTGTGCCTAGTAATACCCCCTTTGTTGTATGTGCATGACAGGAAGAGACGCTATTAATATTCTCTTTTCTCTTTTCAGAGTCCATCCTTGCCCTTGCCTGTTGTGAAGTGGAGGGTACGTTATCATTGTTATGTTGGTTGCCCCTTTGGGGCGTTGTTGATGTTGTTTTTGGATTAGCTGTCGGAAGGTGGAGCAAGGTGTTGTGCCTTGCGTGACATGAGTTGCAGTTGAATGGACTCGTGCATCTTGTCACTGTGTGCCCAGCCGACAAGCAGTTCAGACAACAGTTGTTGCTTTTCACATAAGCTATTTTGTCTGCCGTGGACAGCTTACGGAATTTTTGGCAGTTTCGTAATTTGTGCTCCTTACTGTTGCACATCTTACATGCCGTTTTTGGAACGTTGGCTTGGTAAACTCCAAGTTTTGTAGGCATTTCCTTTGAACTATTCGTGTGAGTTTTGGGCGGCTTGGATGGTTTGCTACCCTTTATGTCAGACACAGTTTCTAGAGTCTGAAAACGGCTGGACAAGAATTTGTCCATATCTTCCCATTTTGGGATGTCCGTTTTCTTCTCTACGGTTTGTTCCCATAGCGCCAAGGTGGATTCCGGGAGCTTTGTGGAACATAAGTTTGTTATAATTGCATCCCAGTTTGTAATGTCGATTTTGTGACATTGAAGCGCCGATATGCAATTATTTATTTCGCGTTGTAATTTTTTTATTGCTGTTCCGCATGCGTATTCGACTGCCGTAAGATTAAACAAAAGCTTCAATTTCGTGTTCACTAGGACACGCTTATTCTCATACCTGTCTTTTAAGTTTTTCCAGGCTGTTTCAAACCCTTCATTCGTCAGGCAGCACCTTTCTACTATTTCTTTTGCTTCGCCTTGAGTTTTCTGCCTTAGATAGTAAATTTTTTCAACATCTTGCAGATCCTTGTTGAGAATATATAAGGCCGTGAACATATCTCTAAAAGCCGGCCAAGAAAGGTAATCACCTTTAAATACATCGGTATCGCAAGGGGGCAGCCGGATTTTATGTCCATGATTCGGATTGGTTTCCACTTTTGTGGCAGGGGCATTTGCAGGTGGTGCTAATTTTTCCACTTCAGCAGCGATTGTAGCCATGCATTTCATATAGCATGCGAAACAGCTTTTATTTTTCTGCTTAATGGATTGCAGGTCCTCTTTCGTTATATCTGTAGAGTTGAGGAGACCTTCATAAAGTGACTTTGTCTTCTTCCATAGTGATTTCAGCTCCTCTTGCTGTATTGCAAGGGTGTGTTTGTTTTGTTCAGCGATTGGCTTCGCATTGAACTCCTGCTCAAACTCCACTATGGAGTCTGTCATTCTTATGTAGGTCTCCATTTTTTTTATTATTTTAAATATCTTGTCTCTTTTAAGGAACGAGAGCGGAAGTAATGACTCTGGAGTATTGTGCTTGCAAGGAAAGCGAAACTATAAGAATTGACACAGATAGAAATCTGTTCCCAGATTTAATGTGCCTAATTATTTGTGTGTTGTTGTTGAAATTTCTAAGAGTGACACAGATAGAAATTTGGATGCAAATTTAATGTGTCAAAATTGTTATTTGATGAAAAAATGAAGTGGCCTAATTGTGCCAAACCAAATTATTATTCCAAGAAAAAAAGGTATTGAATGCAATTGTGTAGTTCTTCGACGATGAAAAACGTAATGAACTTATTTATTTTGATTTGTTTTCCTGTTTGATTCACAATTTTGAAAATAACTTTATATGGACTTTAAGTAAATAGTGTCTGCTACCAGCCACTAGCCATCCAATGGTGTATATAAGTCGCAGTGGCTTGGATATTGTGTACAAGTGTACAAACTGAAGTGAATCTGTGACAAATTTACAAAAACATCAACCAGGTGGAAATAAAGGTGTTGTGTACTTCTTATCGAAATTTCGAATGAAAGGAGACTATCCCTAAGTCTTATGTTGCACAGTGCAGTGGATATGAGGAGAAAAAAAAAACTGTTTTTTTTTCACTAAAATTTCCACCTACTTCGGATTATAAACCTATAACAAGTTCACTTCTATACGTTCACGTATTGCAAAAAAAAAATGGTGGTGCATGAACTAATAAAACCAACGTACCTTGTGTCGCTTAAGTGATGATATGTTTTATGATATGTGGGTAGATGTGCGGACTGTATGAAGTGTTGAATGTATGATGTGCGGAATGTATGAAGTGTTGACTGTATGATGCGATGATAATGTGATGTGCGGACTTTATGATGTGATGACTGTATGATGCGATGATAATGTGATGTGCGGACTTTATGATGTGATGACTGTGTATATAGAATGCTCGCTATTACCACTCGTCGCTACTTAATGGCTGATCGCTGGATTTCTTTTAATTCCCACTTATTTTCTTGCAAATTTTCACCGGCGATTCTAATAATTTGTTAAAAATTTTTTCACTTTAAATTTTAATGCGATTATCCGGCTCGAAGGACCAATGATTACGTGTAGTTCGGGACGATGGGGATTCGTTCGCACGTAACACCAAAAAGAAAGATAAAAAGTAACTAGTTAGTGTCTTAAGGAAAAACCAACACTTTCACTAATCTAATTAATAACAAACTTTCTTTATTCAATAATTCAAAAGTAAGTGCAAAATTTAAATTTGAAAGTATTTGATTAATCACACTAGCTTAACTTTATCGAATTTTACACTTGAAAAAAAAGGAATTCTTACCTTCGGTTTGGTTGCTGGAGCTCACTTGCAGACGTTCAGAAAGAAAGTGAATTGAAAAGAAAAAGAAAGAGTCCATGGCACCCGACGATTACTAACTTTCGTCGAGTTTTCCCCTACTCAATTAGTTCTCGGCTGTGCAAGGACAGTTACCGGTAATAGTTAAGTATACGGGCCGCATTAGGGTGAACTAAAAGTGATTTTAAAAAATATTTAGGCTGGTGCTCGTAAATATTACTGAGTTCAAAACTCGTTTTTTGACACCTCTCCGGATATTTATTGACGAGTATTACCAATCAACCCAGATCATAGTGTATTACCACACATGTTATAATACAGGGATTTAATGAATCTGTATCCTTTAGGTTCAGCGCTAATAAGAAAAACTTTAGAGAAGTGGCAACCTTTAATAAAGTGTTGAGTTTTCTTGTGTAAGACGTTGCGCCGGAAACAGTAAAATTTCCTAAGGAGGAAGAAGAAAAAGAAGCTATATCAAGAGAGTTTGAAAAGGTACATTCGTCTATAGTCAGACTTCAGCGCAATATCACACAGTGAAGAAGAATACTCAGCAAAATATATTTAAAGGAAGTTTTTAATTACAAACCAAAATCGCACAAATTCGGAAAAGTGCGCTGAAGCTGTGATCATGTATATACATGGAAGAAAATTTACCCAATCAATACATTATCTAAAATTTTACCTTTTACAGATTGCTGGGTTTCCAAACGTTTTGGGTTGTATAGATGGTACGTACATTACCGCTAGAAAGCCTAAGGGTAAAATCCGTTCCACTTATACAAACAGGCACGACTCTGTTTCGATAACCCTACAAGGAATTTGCGATGCAAACCTACGTTTTTTGGACGTGTACACAGGTATTCCAAGTGAAATTGATGAATCACGGGTTTTAAAATTATCGTTCATTGGAAGTGAATTGCAAAATGCATGCGCACCAAAATACCAGTTGCTTTGTGATTCTGCCTATCCTCTTCGTGAATATTTACTGACACCATTTCGAAATTATAGAAATATGTGCGAAACAGAGAAGAAGTACAATCTAAAATTTTGCCAAACCCGCGTAAAAATTGAAAACACGTTTGGTGTCCTAAAATCTCGGTTTCGCCAGCTAATGCGCCTAGATTTTCACAATGTCGAAATCATGGGGAAGTTCATTATAGCCTGCTGCACACTTCACAACATTTGCATAGCAAGAAATAATAGTTGTGACATTGATATCGACCATATTGTAGAACCTGAGATCGCCCCTTCCGGCAACGGGGGTGACAGAAGAGATCAGTTGCTAACTCAGTTGGGGCAGCTAAAGCGGAATGAAATTAAAAACAATTTTTCCAACATGTGAAACCATAAACATAAATATTTTAATAACTATTTCAAAGAAATGAAAGATGTTACGGAGTGTTATGAAATTCGTTGCACTAAATATTTAGATTTTTTTTCGTGATCAGTCCTGGCCTAATGTGGCAGGTCCGTTGGGACGATATTGACATAATAGTTTATTGATTACTTCGTCATCATTCATTGGCGTTTAGCCACTTAGGCGGAGTTGGCCGTTTCGCAACAGTCATCCATATTTCGCCATAACTGACTCCAATTGGGAGCATCAAGGGAGACCAAGTTTTTTCCCCAACTCAGTGAAGGTCTCCCCCTTCCTCTTCTACCAAATACGGGTGCCGAAACGAAGCTGCCCCGAGTCACCGAGCCTGGTTGCAGTTGTTAAAGCTATGCTCTTTGCTACCAGGTCTATATGTGGAATGTGCAGATTGGCATACCGTGCATCCGTCGAGATTATTTTCAAGGCTCCCGTAATGCTAAGCATTGATAGTCTGCATAGCCCTTCTAATTTTTTGAGGTAGGTTGTTTTTTGAGTGGCTTTCCACCAAACAAGAACTCCATAGTGTAGAATAGGGCTTACAATCGCTGTAAAAACCCAATGAGAAAGAGAGGGCGACAACCCGACGTACACCCCAGCTTTCTTTTACATGCATAAAGTTCCATTGATGCCTTCTTCACCTCTCCTCCACGTTGAGCTTCAATGACAGCTTACTGTCTAGGATGATTCCTAGATATTTTGTGCAAGGTTTCTCCTGTAGGGTAACCCCTCGTAAATTGGGCCTGCTCCAATTTGGGACCTTGTGCCTCTTTGTAACCAAGACCATATCCGTCTTTTCCGCGTTGACTTTCAACCCGACATTAGATGCGCAGGTATAAATATCCCGAAACCCGAATCCCATAATCCGACTTCATCACGCATGAAATCCATAATTTAACTTTTGGTACCGTGGGGATTTGCGCTTTATCCACCACCTCAAACCGCTTAATACGCATTTGTCGTCCTTGGCTTGCGAATCAGTCCTCTTATCATCGTCCTTATTACAATTAGGTAATGAGTCCTTCATCTTGGTCGTACACTACCTGCCAGATAAGGCGGGCTCAGCGGTCCAGTATTATATACGGGGCAAGAACCGTCCGCCACAACAGCGCCCCTTGCTGTGGTATGGCCATCAATACTTCCCGAGGTGGCCCAGTATCGGGAAGGCTCCGTTGGAATACAGCCGAATTTATCCCCTGGCTGCAAATCATCCAATCGGCACGGTCCGCATAACACCCTAGATTAGGCGGTTGACAGTTATTGGTCACCGACATCTCGCCGCCCTCCTATGAGGCGAAACGGCGTAGATGCAAGTCATAAACAGCTCCGCCTCATAGTCGGGTGCTATGAAGTTCGGATAAGCCCTCACACCAACGACAAGATGCATACCCTAGTGAGGGGCCACTGTGGTAGACATGGCAAGATCCTATTGTCTCTCTCTCGGTCATGCTACTTCCATCTCGCTTCCTGTGCGGCGGTGATGTCGGCCTTTGTCTTAAAGAGGACACTAGTCAGTCGGGCATTAGTACATGGTTTCCCAGCAAATGTAAAAAGCTGGACCGCAAATTACCTCAGTGGCAGGCGTGCCTCTGTTAATTTAGGAACGCTCAATTTACGCCCAGAAGGTTTAAACAAGGGGTGACGTAGGGTGGTTACCGAAATCTTTGGTGTGGCCTCTGTAGAGAAAGACAAAGAAGCGTTACTGACTACATGTAAGGTAATTGGCCAGTCGGTACTGTGCTACACGTCGCCAATATGGTCACCTGCATTACATGACGCCCAATGGAAGAAGCTGCAAGCCTGCCATAATAACACACTTAAAACTGCGACTGGATCTCTTCTCATAACTCCTGAACGCCATCTATTGGGTGAGGTAATGAAATCGCCAGTTAACAGTATCTAATAAACTACCTATAGCCAAAAGAAAGCAACCTACCAAGAGAGACGAGAGTTACTGTATCACAACTTCGATCTGTAAAATTTTATTTTTACAGACTAATATCCGTACGGCTTCCGATGAAGCAGACCGAAGTACTGGTACAACAACATACATATGTAAATAATCATTTGATTTTTATTTCAATAAATAAATACAAAAATTAAGTAAATGCATTATTTTGTTAAACAAAATAAAAAGTGAATTCAGTCTTTTAAAATGTGATGTGGTTAGGAACTTTGTGCTGTGATCATAGTTATGCACAACTATGGCTGTAATGTAATTAGGACTTTTATTGACTTTTATTTTCCAGTATTTTTTCTAGTAACTTCGCATTTTATCCTCTGCCTCCACTTTTTCCCGATGACGTCTTTCCCGTGATTCCTCTTTATTTTGTGCAATTTCATTCAATGTGTCTTGGATTGATTTTACTTTTTTCTTTGTTTCGCATTTAACAACCTCCTTGCATTTAACAACACCTTATGGCTGCTCATTTGGATTTCGGGTGCAAGGAAGTTATCAATTTTACAAGTTTCATCGAGCTCGCTTTCGAAATCTATTTTCTGTCTTTTTGCTCCTGTTGCGTTGTTGTTCGTCACAGCTGCTTTCTTTCGCCGGATGATCGTTTTATAGCGATCCTCGCACTGTTTCGGGCTTTTCCCTTCAATTTCTGTTGAAATCTTTACCCACATATCCTTTTTATTCCTGAGTGTTTTCAGTGGGCCAATATCAGGTAAGTATTGGGTATACCTATCGAGGAGGAGACGTGTTTCACCTTCTGACCACACTGCAAAGGGGAAATCCAGGGGAACTTTGAAATTGTGGTTTAAATTTATTATTCATACTTTCGCTGTAAAGTTTTGAATGATGGGCTAACATTTTGTGTGTATTTCCATAAAATGCATAAAATTGTCCATCTCCGTAATTTTTTTACAACAATTGTGAAAATTTGGTTTTTTATTACTATTTCTTGACAGTGCGCTTTAGAGAATCATCTGATACACGGGTTAGCCATTTGTGTTCTTTTTGTGCACGATAAAAGTTGCCACTTTTTAGCGATAGAAGCAACTCTATTAAGGTTTTACCATTTATTTAGGCAAGCATTGATTTCAGAAAAAAAACGCTATCAGATTTTCCTGAATTTTTTTTTTTCACTTTTTCAGCACAACTTGAAGGGACTCCAAATTTTTAAACTACTAAAGCGTTCCGAAAAAAAAAATGTTTTTCGACCCATCCTAATCCATATATTTGTAGTTAACACTAAACTGTTTATGACTTTTACAACACTTACAACTGGTATGACAGATGAAACATTGAATTGCACAATCAGTATTGCATCATTTAAATTCGTTTAATTAATTCTTTGATACCATGGCGGAACGATACAAGGTGGCAGCATGGTGACATACCTACAAACCTAAATAAAAATTCCATGTACTTTGTTTTTGTAAATTCGATGGACATATGTCAAAGTTGTACTGCGCCGGAAGTTGATGTATCAAATCAAGTAAAAAAAGTTTATAATCAGCTGTCCCATGCTGCCACCTTGTATCGTTCCGCCATGTTTGATACAACACACTATGTGCCGTTTGTGTGTTTGTTCCGATCAGCTGACAGCTGCGCTACTAGGAGACGTATACTTTGGTAATTGTTTTAAGTTCTGTTGAGCGAAAACGTATTTCTATTTATTTCATCTGAGAAAAAATGCAGTGCCCGACTCGAAATAACTTTTGTTACGTTTGCGGAAAATATTCAGAACTGCTTATGTTCCTTACTTGTGGTATACTCCGAAAGTCGTGTGCGACATTTGCCGTCTTTCAGTGAGTTTTACAGCTCCGGCTCACGCTCAATTCTCACGGGAATGCTCTAAATCATTGAGAGACTTGAGAAGCAGATGTTGTGAAATTTTCGCACAAGTGAAATGTGATAGGCAGATGTCGCCGCTGTTTTTCATTTAACTCATACGGCGAAAGGCTAAGCAGCGACATCTATTTTTGAAAAAGGAGGTATATTAAAGGCCGCGTTGCCAACCTAAAAAGAAGTAATTAACAAATTATTTGGCTCACAAATTGAACCAGACTTCTATCTGGATTTATCTGGCTCAAATTGTTGTCGTTGCATTTACATGCAAAATTATTTATCTGGCTCAGGATTTTGCCACCGGATGATAGCTATTGCTATAGAAATGTATGCAAGTTTACTGATAAAAGGTCAACAATAAAGTACGCTGTAGGGGAGACCGGGGTAGCTTCGTATCTTTTTTTTTTGGAGCCCTATATCTCCACAAATGTTTTTCGAATTGAAACATATATAAGTTCATTCGATGCCCCAGTATATATAGAATAAAATCCTAAATAAACATTTCTTGAAATAGTAATGGAGGTTGAATTTTTAAATATTTTATGAAAATAGTTGATTTCGCTGAATGTGCCCCATGGCGGGGTAGCTGGCGGCATTGGTGGGACACCTTCATCAGGCATGTAGTAAAGCTCTGAAATGAGATTAAACATCTTTTTAAAGTATTTTTGATATGAATTGATTTTATCAAACATTTTGTTACAAACAAAAAGTTGTAAGAGCGAAAAAAATGCATCCTGAACTAATCAAAACTAAAATTAAAAAAAAAAAAATAGTTTTCTTATATATCAGGGATGCACCTTAACGTTAAGCTAATCGTTTATCAAAAAATTTCCACCGTTTCCATTGAAACACTTCGAAATATTATCGATAAAGAAATTATCAAGATAAATTGCATCTCGTTTTTAACCGAAACGAAAAGCATTCGTTAACGTTAAAAACGTTAACAAAAACGTGATACTTTATGTTTGAATTGTGCTGGCAATGCTATAGCCATGGTGAAGCCGTAAGGTGGTAACAGCGAGCGGACATACACACACAAACTCCATGTAATTTGTTTGTGTAATTCGTTGGTGGTAATGTCAAAAATACTCTGAGAAATGTTCGTACTGTCAAAATTCATGAGAAAGGTTGCAATCAGCTTGGCTAATGCTTTCACCTTTAATGACTCCGCCATCAATCAGCTTTGCCAGCATAGTTTGAAATTAATAATCAACATAAACGATTTTATTTCGTTTTGATATGGCAGAAAACGAAACAAAATCATTTCGTTAATTTGACGTTCTTTATTAACGTTAATTTATCGTAACGAAATGATATCGGTTCGTTGGTTAAGCATGCCTGTTATATATAATGTTACAAACAAAAAATACATTTAATACCAGTTTAATGATACAAAAAGTAATTTTATATTAAAAATGCTTAGATCCACTTCAAAAATATACTTTGTGCGAAATCGCGATGTTGAAGCAGTATTTGAGGGCTGTGGAAGTTTTAACTCAAAACCAAAAAGCCTTCCGCGATTTACAACCAGATTGACTGAATTTTTGTATGTGTGCGTGTCGGGTATTTGATGCTTGCCCCGCGACTATCAAATAAAAAGCCATCAATCAACATTTGCATTGAGAAACCGTAGCGTTCGGACGTGAATATGCCGTCATAGGATGATGACTTTTTTTACTTGCAACTACAGCAGTCTTATTAAATAATAAAAAAATTTATAAAAATTTTATTAAATAATAATAAAAGCTTTACATTCCATAAAGCTGGTAAACATTGATAATTTTCAATAAATTTTTATATGAATTGCTTTTCTTCCGCGCACTTGTTCATTTTGAATGTCGACACAAACTAAATACAACACTTCGTTTTGTCAATCACACCCCGCGACTATCAAATAAGCTGGCGTCAAATGAAAAAATCAAAAATTTTAGATTTTCATCAACGTGTAGCCGACAACAAATACGTGTGTCACGAAGCCACCCGACTGCACTAACACACACAAAATTCAGTCAATCTGGTTGTAAATCGCGGAAGGCTTAAAGAAATGTCTTCCACCTTGGGCTTGAAAAATATTGATGCCGAAATATTAAGTATCCTAAGAAAGCTTACTGTATATGTAAAGCTCTCAGTGAAAACTCATCTGCCTTGCAGATGTCGTTCGGAGTCGGCATAAAACAATTTGGTCCCGTGCGGCCAATTAGTAGGAAAAATTAAAAGGAGCACGACGCAAATTGAAAGAGAAACTCGACCTAAATCGCTTCGGAGGCTATGTCGTTCCATTTATTTTATTTAACCATCACAGAATGATATACGACATTTCTAGCTCTATGACTGTCATGTATCTTGTGCAATAAATCTATCGTCGCAAAATGACGTCGCGTAAATTTCGCTCTTGGCGTTCATTGTGTTCACCTTCATGTAATTATGGGGATTCTATTTTTGACAAGGCGATGTTCGTCGCGTTTATTTCGCGGCGTCAGGGTCCTGTGTTTCAAGCTTAAATTCCTTTTCAAATTCTTCTGCATGGTGTTGGGTTTGTAAATTACTTGAGTAGCGCATATTTTGAGACGCTTGAAAGAGAGGCGACGATTGTTTGCTGCTGCACTCAAATTGCAGCTTTCGCTATCAAGCGTAGTCAGATTTGTAAATGCAAGTGCATAGGTAAGTGAGAGCGCATTGATCACGCCAGCCATTTGGTTTTCGTGTCAGTCACTTGTTAGACAGCAACTAACAAACCATTGTTTACTATATAGTTTGGCAGCTTAAATTGAGGTTATGTTGCGAATAGAGTGGAAGGCACTCGAATTCAGTGAAAGAGACACTCGAATGAGTGGAATGAAGAACAGTAGAAAGAGCAGAGTTGCATTGGATTAATATAACTTCAATCATTGCATCAATATTAAAGATAAATTTAGAAAAAATAATTAAATACTTGAGTATAAGCAAACATTTTCTTTCAATTACTGCAATTAAGGTGTCCTAGATGCTATATATTCCAAAATTATAACATTTTATGTCTGTTTAAAAATTTAACTTCAATTTCCCCAAGATTTCCGTAATATGGCCATTAGTGATGTTTGTGTGTGTGCAAATTTTGAGCGATCAGCTGTTAGTTGCGCTACTTGGTAATGTTTACAATAGCCGTGTTTTTTTATACACGCGTATACGTTTACGTGTGCGCGTGAAAAAAAACGCCTATCCTCGCTTAGATAATGCTTAGGAGACCCATCTAGCGGCAGTGGTTAAACAACTAGCTTCAGCAACAGGGTGTACCGAAAAGCGGAGACACAACCCTCTGTTGTATGTCTGTGTATAACATATAGCTAAATCAGTTGCGATAAATTGTGGACACACATAGAATACATAGAATTAGTGTAGAGGGTGAAACAAAAACACATATTTCAGTTACATCTGAGTATAATGCGTATTGAAATTTAGGAGTACACATTTTATGCGCAGCAACTTCACAGGTGTATTGACCCTAGAATAGTAAACATATGTTTTTGTCCTTGAATGGTAAACATAGCCTGTGGGGCGCATTTTAAAAAAACGCATTATATCGCCTTTATAAAAACAAAGCTTTATTAAACCAAAATCAAAAACATATTTCTTATATCTTTCGCAACAAAAATAAACAAAAAACAATTCATTTTCTTAATCTAAAAAATATTGTATAGTCCTATAAGTAAATATCACATTTTTTAATTGGTGGTATACAGAGATCGTTTGAAAAAAAAAAAAATACTTCCATTCGAGATAATTGTGTAAATCTTCTCTAGCTTATAGATATTATATCAATTTTACATCCTAAAAAATAATATGAAACTTCTGAGTAAGAACAAATTGTGCACAGTAAAAAAAATTGTGTGTTTTTTTCACCTAGTTTTTCCGTCACATTGCCAACAGTTCGGTGATCTGTGCTCCAAACTGTAAGTTTTTTTGCATTTTGCGCAGTAATATACACTCATACGCTTCAACTTCAGATCACAGAAATTGCATCTTGATCTTTTACCCTTTTTTATTCCATCGTCTGAATCTGCTACGTAAGTGGGGTTAGCCAAACTGTCATCCGAATCGAAATCTACTTCTAAGTCGTCCTCCAACTCACTTCCATCTAGCGATATCGCCTCCAGCCATTTTATTAGTGGCGCTTCAGAAGTAGCCATCTATAAAACTATAAAAGTATATACATGCCCTAACTTTTAGCAACAAACAAAAAAATGCGCAAATAAAAGCCTACAAAAAAATTACCTTTATTGCTAAAGAGTGCCTCGCAGGCGACGCATATACATATGTTTCAGCAGCGCAACGGAGCAAAATCAAAACACCACTTCACACAAGTTCGTTCAACACTTAACTGTGTTGGCACGAACGCATGCTTTGCTAGGAATGAGCGATTCGGAAATATCGAAAAAAAACAAGTAAGGACGGGACTGTCTTCATACCTTTCATGAATGGGGCTGAACAATAATCTTATCCCGTTCGTAATATCCGAATAATTGGATGTATAAGATAAGAAATATATAGTGAACAGATCTACATACCTAAACGATTTTTAAGATAAATATAAAATAAAAACAGGTAGGTACTTTGTGTGAGGATGCAAAGTTTCAGGTTTTTTTGTGGTCTGCGTTAAAAACTATGACTACGAATAACGTATTTCAATAATATATGATGTAAACGTAACTATTTGATGAATTTTGAAGCTTCTAGCCGTAAAAAAGGGGCAAAAATTACGGCTTATATGGGGTATATAATATATATACCACCGATCTCTATGATTTTTTCAGACAACAATACATGCTATATACGTAAGCATTTGGTGAAATTGGAAGCTTCTAGCTGTTAAAAAGGGGCAGAAATTGCGCAAAGTTTCTTATCTGAACAATCGGTTGTATGAGATTATATATACCATCGGTCTCTATGATTTTTTCAGACAACAATATATGCTATACACGTAAACATTTGGTGAAATTAGAACATATCTAAACGATTTTTAAGATAAATATAAAATAAAAAATAGGTAGGGGATGTGTGGGGATGCAAAGCTTCACGTTTTTTGTGGTCTGCATGTAAAAACTATGACTACGAATCACGTATTTCAAAAATATATGACGTAAACGTAACTATTTGATGAAATTTTATGAATTTTGAAGCTTCTATCCGTAAAAAAGGGGCAAAAATGACAGTGTATATGTTTATATGAAATATATAATATATATACCACCGATCTCTATGATTTTTTCAGACAACAATATATGCTATATACGTAAGCATTTGGCGAAATGTGAAGCTTCTAGCTGTTAAAACGGGGCAGAAATTGCGCAAAGTTTCTTATCTGAACAATCGGTTGTATGAGATATATAATATGTATATAAATATGTATGCGATTATCAGGCTCGAAGGACCAATGATTACGTGTAGTTCGGGACGATGGGGATTCGTTCGCACGTAACACCAGAAAGAAAGATAAAAAGTAACTAGTTAGTGTCTTAAGGAAAAACCAACACTTTCACTAATCTAATTAATAACAAACTTTCTTTATTCAATAATTCAAAAGTAAGTGCAAAATTTAAATTTGAAAGTATTTGATTAATCACACTAGCTTAACTTTATCGAATTTTACACTTGAAAAAAAAGGAATTCTTACCTTCGGTTTGGTTGCTGGAGCTCACTTGCAGACGTTCAGAAAGAAAGTGAATTGAAAAGAAAAAGAAAGAGTCCATGGCACCCGACGATTACTAACTTTCGTCGAGTTTTCCCCTACTCAATTAGTTCTCGGCTGTGCAAGGACAGTTACCGGTAATAGTTAAGTATACGGGCCGCATTAGGGTGAACTAAAAGTGATTTTAAAAAATATTTAGGCTGGTGCTCGTAAATATTACTGAGTTCAAAACTCGTTTTTTGACACCTCTCCGGATATTTATTGACGAGTATTACCAATCAACCCAGATCATAGTGTATTACCACACATGTTATAATACAGGGATTTAATGAATCTGTATCCTTTAGGTTCAGCGCTAATAAGAAAAACTTTAGAGAAGTGGCAACCTTTAATAAAGTGTTGAGTTTTCTTGTGTAAGACGTTGCGCCGGAAACAGTAAAATTTCCTAAGGAGGAAGAAGAAAAAGAAGCTATATCAAGAGAGTTTGAAAAGGTACATTCGTCTATAGTCAGACTTCAGCGCAATATCACACAGTGAAGAAGAATACTCAGCAAAATATATTTAAAGGAAGTTTTTAATTACAAACCAAAATCGCACAAATTCGGAAAAGTGCGCTGAAGCTGTGATCATGTATATACATGGAAGAAAATTTACCCAATCAATACATTATCTAAAATTTTACCTTTTACAGATTGCTGGGTTTCCAAACGTTTTGGGTTGTATAGATGGTACGTACATTACCGCTAGAAAGCCTAAGGGTAAAATCCGTTCCACTTATACAAACAGGCACGACTCTGTTTCGATAACCCTACAAGGAATTTGCGATGCAAACCTACGTTTTTTGGACGTGTACACAGGTATTCCAAGTGAAATTGATGAATCACGGGTTTTAAAATTATCGTTCATTGGAAGTGAATTGCAAAATGCATGCGCACCAAAATACCAGTTGCTTTGTGATTCTGCCTATCCTCTTCGTGAATATTTACTGACACCATTTCGAAATTATAGAAATATGTGCGAAACAGAGAAGAAGTACAATCTAAAATTTTGCCAAACCCGCGTAAAAATTGAAAACACGTTTGGTGTCCTAAAATCTCGGTTTCGCCAGCTGATGCGCCTAGATTTTCACAATGTCGAAATCATGGGGAAGTTCATTATAGCCTGCTGCACACTTCACAACATTTGCATAGCAAGAAATGATAGTTGTGACATTGATATCGACCATATTGTAGAACCTGAGATCGCCCCTTCCGGCAACGGGGGTGACAGAAGAGATCAGTTGCTAACTCAGTTGGGGCAGCTAAAGCGGAATGAAATTAAAAACAATTTTTCCAACATGTGAAACCATAAACATAAATATTTTAATAACTATTTCAAAGAAATGAAAGATGTTACGGAGTGTTATGAAATTCGTTGCACTAAATATTTAGATTTTTTTTCGTGATAAGTCCTGGCCTAATGTGGCAGGTCCGTTGGGACGATATTGACATAATAGTTTATTGATTACTTCGTCATCATTCATTGGCGTTTAGCCACTTAGGCGGAGTTGGCCGTTTCGCAACAGTCATCCATATTTCGCCATAACTGACTCCAATTGGGAGCATCAAGGGAGACCAAGTTTTTTCCACAACTCAGTGAAGGTCCCCCCCTTCCTCTGCTACTAAATACGGGTGCCGAAACGAAGCTGCCCCGAGTCACCGAGCCTGGTTGCAGTTGTTAAAGCTATGCTCTTTGCTACCAGGTCTATATGTGGATTGGCATACCGTGCATCCGTCGAGATTATTTTCAAGGCTCCCGTAATGCTAAGCATTGATAGTCTGCATAGCCCTTCTAATTTTTTGAGGTAGGTTGTTTTTTGAGTGGCTTTCCACCAAACAAGAACTCCATAGTGTAGAATAGGGCTTACAATCGCTGTAAAAACCCAATGAGAAAGAGAGGGCGACAACCCGACGTACACCCCAGCTTTCTTTTACATGCATAAAGTTCCATTGATGCCTTCTTCACCTCTCCTCCACGTTGAGCTTCAATGACAGCTTACTGTCTAGGATGATTCCTAGATATTTTGTGCAAGGTTTCTCCTGTAGGGTAACCCCTCGTAAATTGGGCCTGCTCCAATTTGGGACCTTGTGCCTCTTTGTAACCAAGACCATATCCGTCTTTTCCGCGTTGACTTTCAACCCGACATTAGATGCGCAGGTATAAATATCCCGAAACCCGAATCCCATAATCCGACTTCATCACGCATGAAATCCATAATTTA
The DNA here is from genome assembly GCF_040869045.1 of Eurosta solidaginis. Taxonomy (NCBI): domain Eukaryota; kingdom Metazoa; phylum Arthropoda; class Insecta; order Diptera; family Tephritidae; genus Eurosta; species Eurosta solidaginis. The sequence goes on from NC_090319.1 coordinate 105,177,543, forward strand.
ACTTTTGGTACCGTGGGGATTTGCGCTTTATCCACCACCTCAAACCGCTTAATACGCATTTGTCGTCCTTGGCTTGCGAATCAGTCCTCTTATCATCGTCCTTATTACAATTAGGTAATGAGTCCTTCATCTTGGTCGTACACTACCTGCCAGATAAGGCGGGCTCAGCGGTCCAGTATTATATACGGGGCAACAACCGTCCGCCACAACAGCGCCCCTTGCTGTGGTATGGCCATCAATACTTCCGGAGGTGGCCCAGTATCGGGAAGGCTCCGTTGGAATACAGCCGAATTTATCCCCTGGCTGCAAATCATCCAATCGGCACGGTCCGCATAACACCCTAGATTAGGCGGTTGACAGTTATTGGTCACCGACATCTCGCCGCCCTCCTATGAGGCGAAACGGCGTAGATGCAAGTCATAAACAGCTCCGCCTCATAGTCGGGTGCTATGAAGTTCGGATAAGCCCTCACACCAACGACAAGATGCATACCCTAGTGAGGGGCCACTGTGGTAGACATGGCAAGACCCTATTGTCTCTCTCTCGGTCATGCTACTTCCATCTCGCTTCCTGTGCGGCGGTGATGTCGGCCTTTGTCTTAAAGAGGACACTAGTCAGTCGGGCATTAGTACATGGTTTCCCAGCAAATGTAAAAAGCTGGACCGCAAATTACCTCAGTGGCAGGCGTGCCTCTGTTAATTTAGGAACGCTCAATTTACGCCCAGAAGGTTTAAACAAGGGGTGACGTAGGGTGGTTACCGAAATCTTTGGTGTGGCCTCTGTAGAGAAAGACAAAGAAGCGTTACTGACTACGTGTAAGTTAATTGGCCAGTCGGTACTGTGCTACACGTCGCCAATATGCTCACCTGCATTACATGACGCCCAATGGAAGAAGCTGCAAGCCTGCCATAATAACACACTTAAAACTGCGACTGGATCTCTTCTCATAACTCCTGAACGCCATCTATTGGGTGAGGTAATGAAATCGCCAGTTAACAGTATCTAATAAACTACCTATAGCCAAAAGAAAGCAACCTACCAAGAGAGACGAGAGTTACTGTATCACAACTTCGATCTGTAAAATTTTATTTTTACAGACTAATATCCGTACGGCTTCCGATGAAGCAGACCGAAGTACTGGTACAACAACATACATATGTAAATAATCATTTGATTTTTATTTCAATAAATAAATACAAAAATTAAGTAAATGCATTATTTTGTTAAACAAAATAAAAAGTGAATTCAGTCTTTTAAAATGTGATGTGGTTAGGAACTTTGTGCTGTGATCATAGTTATGCACAACTATGGCTGTAATGTAATTAGGACTTTTATTGACTTTTATTTTCCAGTATTTTTTCTAGTAACTTCGCGTTTTATCCTCTGCCTCCATTTTTTCCCGATGACGTCTTTCCCGTGATTCCTCTTTATTTTGTGCAATTTCATTCAATGTGTCTTGGATTGATTTTACTTTTTTCTTTGTTTCGCATTTAACAACCTCCTTGCATTTAACAACAGCCTTATGGCTGCTCATTTGGATTTCGGGTGCAAGGAAGTTATCAATTTTACAAGTTTCATCGAGCTCGCTTTCGAAATCTATTTTCTGTCTTTTTGCTCCTGTTGCGTTGTTGTTCGTCACAGCTGCTTTCTTTCGCCGGATGATCGTTTTATAGCGATCCTCGCACTGTTTCGGGCTTTTCCCTTCAATTTCTGTTGAAATCTTTACCCACATATCCTTTTTATTCCTGAGTGTTTTCAGTGGGCCAATATCAGGTAAGTATTGGGTATACCTATCGAGGAGGAGACGTGTTTCACCTTCTGACCACACTGCAAAGGGAAAATCCAGGGGAACTTTGAAATTGTGGTTTAAATTTATTATTCATACTTACGCTGTAAAGTTTTGAATGATGGGCTAACATTTTGTGTGTATTTCCATAAAATGCATACAATTGTCCATCTCCGTAATTTTTTTACAACAATTGTGAAAATTTGGTTTTTTATTACTATTTCTTGACAGTGCGCTTTAGAGAATCATCTGATACACGGGTTAGCCATTTGTGTTCTTTTTGTGCACGATAAAAGTTGCCACTTTTTAGCGATAGAAGCAACTCTATTAAGGTTTTACCATTTATTTAGGCAAGCATTGATTTCAGAAAAAAAACGCTATCAGATTTTCCTGAATTTTTTTTTCACTTTTTTCGGCACAACTTGAAGGGACTCCAAATTTTTCAACTACTAAAGCGTTCCGAAAAAAAAAAAAATGTTTTTCGACCCATCCTAATCCATATATTTGTAGTTAACCCTAAACTGTTGATGACTTTTACAACACTTACAACTGGTATGACAGATGAAACATTGAATTGCACAATCAGTATTGCATCATTTAAATTCGTTTAATTAATTCTTTGATACCATGGCGGAACGATACAAAGTGGCAGCATGGTGACATACCTACAAACATAAATAAAAATTCCATATACTTTGTTTTTGTAAATTCGATGGACATATGTCAAAGTTGTACTGCGCCGGAAGTTGATGTATCAAATCAAGTAAAAAAAGTTTATAATCAGCTGTCCCATGCTGCCACCTTGTATCGTTCCGCCATGTTTGATACAACACACTCTGTGCCGTTTGTGTGTTTGTTCCGATCAGCTGACAGCTGCGCTACTAGGAGACGTATACTTTGGTAATTGTTTTAAGTTCTGTTGTGCGAAAACGTATTTCTATTTATTTCATCTGAGAAAAAATGCAGTGCCCGACTCGAAATAACTTTTGTTACGTTTGCGGAAAATATTCAGAACTGCTTATGTTCCTTACTTGTGGTATACTCCGAAAGTCGTGTGCGACATTTGCCGTCTTTCAGTGAGTTTTACAGCTCCGGCTCACGCTCAATTCTCACGGGAATGCTCTAAATCATTGAGAGACTTGAGAAGCAGATGTTGTGAAATTTTCGCTCACGTGAAATGTGATAGGCAGATGTCGCCGCTGTTTTTCATTTAACTCATACGGCGAAAGGCTAAGCAGCGACATCTATTTTTGAAAAAGTAGGTATATTAAAGGCCGCGTTGCCAACCTAAAAAGAAGTAATTAACAAATTATCTGGCTCACAAATTGAACCAGACTTCTATCTGGATTTATCTGGCTCAAATCGTTGTCGTTGCATTTACATGCAAAATTATTTATCTGGCTCAGGATTTTGCCACCGGATGATAGCTATTGCTATAGAAATGTATGCAAGTTTACTGATAAAAGGTCAACAATAAAGTACGCTGTAGGGGAGACCGGGGTAGCTTCGTATCTTTTTTTTTGGAGCCCTATATCTCCACAAATGTTTTTCGAATTGAAACATATATAAGTTCATTCGATGCCCCAGTATATATAGAATAAAATCCTAAATAAACATTTCTTGAAATAGTAATGGAGGTTGAATTTTTAAATATTTTATGAAAATAGTTGATTTCGCTGAATGTGCCCCATGGCGGGGTAGCTGGCGGCATTGGTGGGACACCTTCATCAGGCATGTAGTAAAGCTCTGAAATGAGATTAAACATCTTTTTAAAGTATTTTTGATATGAATTGATTTTATCAAACATATTGTTACAAACAAAAAGTTGTAGGAGCGAAAAAAGTGCATCCTGAACTAATCAAAACTAAAATTTAAAAAAAAAAATAGTTTTCTTATATATCAGGGATTCACCTTAACGTTAAGCTAATCGTTTATCAAAAAATTTCCACCGTTTCCATTGAAACACTTCGAAATATTATCGATAAAGAAATTATCAAGATAAATTGCATCTCGTTTTTAACCGAAACGAAAAGCATTCGTTAACGTTAAAAACGTTAACAAAAACGTGATACTTTATGTTTGAATTGTGCTGGCAATGCTATAGCCATGGTGAAGCCGTAAGGTGGTAACAGCGAGCGGACATACACACACAAACTCCATGTAATTTGTTTGTGTAATTCGTTGGTGGTAATGTCAAAAATACTCTGAGAAATGTTCGTACTGTCAAAATTCATGAGAAAGGTTGCAATCAGCTTGGCTAATGCTTTCACCTTTAATGACTCCGCCATCAATCAGCTTTGCCAGCATAGTTTGAAATTAATAATCAACATAAACGATTTTATTTCGTTTTGATATGGCAGAAAACAAAATCATTTCGTTAATTTGACGTTCTTAACGTTAATAAACGAAAGGAAATGACTTTGTTTCGTTTATTAACGTTAATTATCGTAACGAAATGATATCGGTTCGTTGGTTAAGCATGCCTGTTATATATAATGTTACAAACAAAAAATACATTTAATACCAGTTTAATGATACAAAAAGTAATTTTATATTAAAAATGCTTAGATCCACTTCAAAAATATACTTTGTGCGAAATCGCGTTGTTGAAGCAGTATTTGAGGGCTGTGGAAGTTTTAACTCAAAACCAAAAAGCTTTCCGCGATTTACAACCAGATTGACTGAATTTTTGTATGTGTGCGTGTCGGGTATTTGATGCTTGCCCCGCGACTATCAAATAAAAAGCCATCAATCAACATTTGCATTGAGAAACCGTAGCGTTCGGACGTGAATATGCCGTCATAGGATGATGACTTTTTTTACTTGCAACTACAGCAGTTTTATTAAATAATAAAAAAATTTATAAAAATTTTATTAAATAATAATAAAAGCTTTACATTCCATAAAGCTGGTAAACATTGATAATTTTCAATAAATTTTTATATGAATTGCTTTTCTTCCGCGCACTTGTTCATTTTGAATGTCGACACAAACTAAATACAACACTTCGTTTTGTCAATCACACCCCGCGACTATCAAATAAGCTGGCGTCAAATGAAAAAATCAAAAATTTTAGATTTTCATCAACGTGTAGCCGACAACAAATACGTGTGTCACGAAGCCACCCGACTGCACTAACACACACAAAATTCAGTCAATCTGGTTGTAAATCGCGGAAGGCTTAAAGAAATGTCTTCCACCTTGGGCTTGAAAAATATTGATGCCGAAATATTAAGTATCCTAAGAAAGCTTACTGTATATGTAAAGCTCTCAGTGAAAACTCATCTGCCTTGCAGATGTCGTTCGGAGTCGGCATAAAACAATTTGGTCCCGTGCGGCCAATTAGTAGGAAAAATTAAAAGGAGCACGACGCAAATTGAAAGAGAAACTCGACCTAAATCGCTTCGGAGGCTATGTCGTTCCATTTATTTTATTTAGCCATCACAGAATGATATACGACATTTCTAGCTCTATGACTGTCATGTATCATGTGCAATAAATCTATCGTCGCAAAATGACGTCGCGTAAATTTCGCTCTTGGCGTTCATTGTGTTCACCTTCATGTAATTATGGGGATTCTATTTTTGACCAGGCGATGTTCGTCGCGTTTATTTCGCGGCGTCAGGGCCCTGTGTTTCAAGCTTAAATTCCTTTTCAAATTCTTCTGCATGGTATTGGGCTTGTAAATTACTTGAGTAGCGCATATTTTGAGACGCTTGAAAGAGAGGCGACGATTGTTTGCTGCTGCACTCAAATTGCAGCTTTCGCTATCAAGCGTAGTCAGATTTGTAAATCCAAGTGCATAGGTAAGTGAGAGCGCATTGATCGCGCCAGCCATTTGGTTTTCGTGTCAGTCACTTGTTAGACAGCAACTAACAAACCATTGTTTACTATATAGTTTGGCAGCTTAAATTGAGGTTATGTTGCGAATAGAGTGGAAGGCACTCGAATTCAGTGAAAGAGACACTCGAATGAGTGGAATGAAGAACAGTAGAAAGAGCAGAGTTGCATTGGATTAATATAACTTCAATCATTGCATCAATATTAAAGATAAATTTAGAAAAAATAATTAAATACTTGAGTATAAGCAAACATTTTCTTTCAATTACTGCAATTAAGGTGTCCTAGATGCTATATATTCCAAAATTATAACATTTTATGTCTGTTTAAAAATTGTACTTCAATTTCCCTAAGATTTCCGTAATATGGCCATTAGTGATGTTTGTGTGTGTGCAAATTTTGAGCGATCAGCTGTTAGTTGCGCTACTTGGTAAAGTTTACAATAGCCGTGTTTTTTTATACACGCGTATACGTTTACGTGTGCGCGTGAAAAAAAACGCCTATCCTCGCTTAGATAATGCTTAGGAGACCCATCTAGCGGCAGTGGTTAAACAACTAGCTTCAGCAACAGGGTGTACCGAAAAGCGGAGACACAACCCTCTGTTGTATGTCTGTGTATAACATATAGCTAAATCAGTTGCGATAAATTGTGGACACACATAGAATACATAGAATTAGTGTAGAGGGTGAAACAAAAACACATATTTCAGTTACATCTGAGTATAATGCGTATTGAAATTTAGGAGTACACATTTTATGCGCAGCAACTTCAGAGGTGTATTGACCCTAGAATAGTAAACATATGTTTTTGTCCTTGAATGGTAAACATAGCCTGTGGGGCGCATTTTATAAAAACGCATTATATCGCTTTTATAAAAACAAAGCTTTATTAAAACAAAATCAAAAACATATTTCTTATATCTTTCGCAACAAAAATAAACAAAAAACAATTCATTTTCTTAATCTAAAAAATATTGTATAGTTCTATAAGTAAATATCACATTTTTTAAGTGGTGGTATACAGAGATCGTTTGAAAAAAAAAAAATACTTCCATTCGAGATAATTGTGTAAATCTTCTCTAGCTTATAGATATTATATCAATTTTACATCCTAAAAAATAATATGAAACTTCTGAGTAAGAACAAATTGTGCACAGTAAAAAAAAATTGTGTGTTTTTTTCACCTAGTTTTTCCGTCACATTGCCAACAGTTCGGTGATCTGTGCTCTAAACTGTAAGTTTTTTTGCATTCTGCGCAGTAATATACACTCATACGCTTCAACTTCAGATCACAGAAATTGCATCTTGATCTTTTACCCTTTTTTATTCCATCGTCTGAATCTGCTACGTAAGTGGGGTTAGCCAAACTGTCATCCGAATCGAAATCTACTTCTAAGTCGTCCTCCAACTCACTTCCATCTAGCGATATCGCCTCCAGCCATTTTATTAGTTGCGCTTCAGAAGTAGCCATCTATAAAACTATAAAAGTATATACAAGCCCTAACTTTTAGCAACAAACAAAAAAATACGCAAATAAAAGCCTACAAAAAAATTACCTTTATTGCTAAAGAGTGCCTCGCAGGCGACGCATATACATATGTTTCAGCAGCGCAACGGAGCAAAAGCAAAACACCACTTCACACAAGTTCGTTCAACACTTAACTGTGTTGGCACGAACGCATGCTTTGCTAGGAATGAGCGATTCGGAAATATCGAAAAAAAACAAGTAAGGACGGGACTGTCTTCATACCTTTCATGAATGGGCTGAACAATAATCTTATCCCGTTCGTAATCTCCGAATAATCGGATGTATAAGATAAGAAATATATAGTGAACAGATCTACATACCTAAACGATTTTTAAGATAAATATAAAATAAAAACAGGTAGGTACTTTGTGTGAGGATGCAAAGTTTCAGGTTTTTTTGTGGTCTGCGTTAAAAACTATGACTACGAATAACGTATTTCAACAATATATGACGTAAACGTAACTATTTGATGAATTTTGAAGCTTCTAGCCGTAAAAAAGGGGCAAAAATTACGGCTTATATGGGGTATATAATATATATTCCACCGATCTCTATGATTTTTTCAGACGACAATACATGCTATATACGTAAGCATTTGGTGAAGTTGGAAGCTTCTAGCTGTTAAAATGGGGCAGAAATTGCGCAAAGTTTCTTATCTGAACAATCGGTTGTATGAGATTATATATACCATCGGTCTCTATGATTTTTTCAGACAACAATATATGCTATACACGTAAACATTTGGTGAAATTAGAACATATCTAAACGATTTTTAAGATAAATATAAAATAAAAAATAGGTAGGGTATGTGTGGGGATGCAAAGCTTCACGTTTTTTGTGGTCTGCATGTAAAAACTATGACTACGAATCACGTATTTCAAAAATATATGACGTAAACGTAACTATTTGATGAAATTTTATGAATTTTGAAGCTTCTATCCGTAAAAAAGGGGCAAAAATGAAATATATAATATATATACCACCGATCTCTATGATTTTTTCAGACAACAATATATGCTATATACGTAAGCATTTGGTGAAATGTGAAGCTTCTAGCTGTTAAAACGGGGCAGAAATTGCGCAAAGTTTCTTATCTGAACAATCGGTTGTATGAGATATATAATATGTATACCACCGATCTCAATGATTATTTCAGACATCAATATATGCTATACACGTAAGCATTTGGTGAAATTTTAAGCTTCTAGCTGTTAAAATGCGGCCGAAATCGCAAAAAATATATATATATATACTATATATGTATACTATATATACCATCATATATATATTATATATATCACCGATCTCTATGATTTTTTGACACACCAATTTATACTACATACGTAAGCAATCGGTGAAATTTGAAGCTTATAGCTGTAAAAATGGGGTAGAAATTGCGAAAAGTTTCTTATCTGAACAATCGGTTGTATGAGATATATACTATATATACAACCGATCTCTATGATTTTTTCAGACAACAATATATGCCATATACGTAAGCAATCGGTGAAATTTGAAGCTTCTTGCTGTTAAAATGGGGCTCAAATTGCGAAAATATATATATATACATATACTATATTGTAACGAATTTTCTGCAAATCCTCTTATTTGCAATCCTCTGCTAAGTTCGAATCACTAAACTGTTGAATAAATAACTCCAATATTGAATAATGGAAAAATGGCCTTTATTAAAGTACTTCACAATAACACTTATACTTTGCTACTCGCTGGCTTAATAACCAAACTGATTGATAACTCAAATGAAACTCTACTATTGGCCGCCATATCGCGTGCTTAATCAAACTGATTGATAGCTCAACTCAAATTGAATTACAGCGCCTCTACATCTGTTGCCTTTTATACCCTTTGGTTTCCTCGTTCGAATTTTTCCAGAATCTACTAGCATTGTCCATGAGCTCTCAAACTTCTCAGCTATAACTAAAATTGCACAATTTTATACATCTTTTAGGAGCTTCCAGAATCTACTAGTCCAGTAGCACTCAAACTTCTCAGATATATGCATGTGTTAGTGCATTGACTCTCCGCTGCTCGTATCCGTACATGGTACATATGTGTAGACGCAATTATTTATTCGTTTATGTAGATACATAAAGATCGAATTATTGATGTGAATGTTTGTAGTTTACAGGCTCTTGCGCACACATAGGCGTAAAGGTAAATGCATCTGTGTGTGACATCTCTAGGCTGCCTTATATATGTGTATACATGATTTGATTATTGACGTAAATATCGCTTAGCATCGCCTTAGTGATGGTATAGCTTAGTGATGCTAATATCCGTGACACTGCCCTCCACCTAAGTCTGATCGTCCGATCAGACAAATCTCTCGATCTAAACGCTGCTAATCTTTCCAAATGAACCACTTTCATTTTGGTTCGTGGTTTGGTAGTGGTTTGTGTGCGGTAAACTACATCGTTGATCCGTTTTACAACTTTGTATGGGCCTTCCCAGTTACACTGAAATTTCGGGTACAAACCTTTTTTTCGTTGTGGGTTGTATAGCAGCACCAAATCTCCTTCCTGGAACCCTTCCGAATTAATTGCTTTATCGTACCTCGCTTTCATCTTGTCACTCATAATCTTTGCTCGTTGCCTTACCAGATCGTGTATCTCTCTCAGCTCTTCTTCGAAGACACCAGTGGATTTCTTGACATTCCTCTCCGCATCGGCATCTATCCCATACTTCAAATCAGCTGGCAGTCGAAGGTCATTGCCAAAGATTACCTTTGCGGGAGTTTGGCACGTCGTGTCATGTACTGCCGATCGGTAGGCCATCAAGAATAATGATATGTGTGTATCCCAGTCCTTATGGTACTTGTCTACTACTTTCCTTAAATGCTCCTCCAATGTTCTATTGAAGCGTTCCACCATACCATCGGACTGAGAATGCAATGCAGTTGTCCGTGTTTTTCGAATGCCCAACTTCTTGCACATTTCTTGGAACACAGCTGATTCAAAATTCCTGCCTTGGTCAGAATGTAACTCCATTGGTACACCATACCTTGCAACCCATTCGTTTTTAACCACTTCTGCTACTGTTTCTGCTTCTTGGTTTGGGATTGGGTATACCTCTGGACATTTACTGAAATAATCCATAACCACCAGTACGTATTTGTTTCCGCGGTTGCTAGTAGGACCTGCGACATCCATGGCGATCCTTTCAAACGGTGCACCTGCAATATACTGCTTCATCTGGCCATGACTTCGGGTTTTGGGCCCTTTCGCTCTGTTGCATACCTCGCAATTGGCAATCCACTCGGTGACCGACTGACGGCAACCAACCCAATAGAATCTCTGCTTAATTTTCTCCAGTGTCTTCGTGATTCCAAGATGACCTCCACTTGGACCATTGTGCAGCTCGCTGAGCACGTCAGGAATCATCTTCCTGGGAACAACTATCAGTTTCTTCTTGCATTGACCATCCTCACTCTCCCATACTCGATGCAAGCAACCGGATATCAATTCTAAACTGTTCCACTGTGCCCAATATGACTTCGCAATGGGACTCTCTGCTGACATCTCCTCTCTGCTTGGTCTTTCGATTCGTTCGAGCCCTTGCATAACATGTGACAGATCTGTATCTTCTAGCTGACACTTTCTTAGTTGTTCCTTGTCCCATTCATCCGTACACGTTATAGTCATTAGCCGGACATCTATAATGTCTTCTCTAGCCTCGGCCTTTGAGCAGTGCTTGCATTCCAGACTACATGGTCTTCGTGACATTGCATCAGCATTTCCATGGGTACTAACTTTTCGATGCTCAATTGAAAAGTCATAGCTTTGTAGTCGCTCGATCCACCGTGACAATTGTCCTTCCGGATTACGGAACTACAGAAGCCATTTCAACGCTGCGTGATCTGTCCTGGCACGGAATCGCTGGCCGTAGAGGTGTTTGTGAAAATGTTTAATGCACTCTACCAATGCCAACAGCTCTCTCCGTGTGACGCAATAGTTCCTCTCTGGTTTTCCAATTGAACGGCTGTAATATGCAACTACCTTCTCTTGTCCATCAACCAGTTGTGATAAAACGCCTCCTATAGCATATCCGCTCGCATCTGTATCTAGAATAAACGTTGCTCCTGGAATCGGGTATGCCAACATTGGGGCAGTGCACAACCGCTCTTTCAATGTTTGGAAAGCTACTTCTTGCTCCTTCTTCCATTCAAAAGCTTTATTTTTCCTTGTTAGCTCGTGGAGACTTTTGGCTACGCTGGCAAAATTTGGTACAAATCGGCGGTAATATGTGCACAGCCCAAGGAAACTTCTCAATTCATGCAGATCCTGTGGTCTTGGCCAATCCTTTACTGCCTCTATCTTTTCATTCGCTGTACAGACACCTTCGGTCGTTACCTTGTGGGCCAAATAATTTACTTCCTTTTTAAACAGCGTACACTTTTTGGGACTTAACTTCAGACCAGCGCCAGCTATTCTCTGGAAAACTTCCTCCAAGTTTTTAAGATGTTCATCAAAACTCTTGCCCAATACGATGATGTCGTCCAGGTACACCAAGCATGAGTCTCTCAAAAGTAGCTGGTGCATTACAAAGTCCAAAAGGCATCACTGTAAATTGCCAAAGACCATCACCGACACTGAAGGCTGTTTTCTCTTTATCTTCCTCCTTCACCTCAACTTGCCAGTAGCCGCTTTTCAAGTCCAGTGTGGAAAACCATTTCGTACCAGATAGCGAGTCCAGAGTGTCGTCAATTCTTGGCAACGGGTAGCTATCCTTTTTCGTAACGTCATTCAACTTTCGGTAGTCCACGCAAAACCTCATTTTTCCATCCTTCTTCTTTACAAGTACTACCGGTGAGCTCCATGGACTAGCTGATGGTTCGATGACGCCGCTGTCACTCATTTCTTGTATGATTTGACTCACAACTTCCCGCTTCGCCAGTGGAACACTACGTGGAGCTTGACGGATCGGCCTCGCATCTCCAGTGTCAATTTGATGTTTCACAACATTGGTGCGGCCTGGTTTGGAACTATCCTGGTCAAATATGTTCGCGTATTTTATGAGCAGTTGTTTTGCCTTACTCTGATAGGCTTCCTCTAGCCCATGCGTCCATGCCGTGATATCATTTGAAAGATCAGTATTACTAGATGAAACGTGTTCCTGGAGCTGTTCACAGTTAATAACTACTTCGGCCTCTTGGCATCTTACCAAAATAGCTCCTTTGGTCAAATTGAATGGTGACTTGAACTCATTGAGTACTCTTACCGGAATACGTCCATCTTGTTTTGTCATAGCCAGGGTTTTTCCTACAAGTATGTTCAGTGCTAATTTATTTGCTGCTTCGACAACCCACAATTTGTTTGTCCCACAATCTCCATTAACCTTTGCCCAGATGACTGCTTCTGATTTTGGTGGTATTTGCTGACTCTCTTCCACCAGCACTCGTTTACTGCTGTAGCCTCTCTCGTAGCCGAAATTAAGTGGCACCTCCATGTTCTTATATCGCATCGTCTTGCTTTGCATATCGATCTTGATGCCTTGGTTGATTAAGAAGTCCACTCCAATTATGATTTCATCAACAATACCTGCCACTATAAAATTGTGAAGTACCGTGACGTTCCCAATTGCTACTTCTCCAATTACCTGGGTGTCCTCTCCCGTGGCTGTACGTAATCTTGGTCCAAGCAATGGTCTTATCTTCTTGTTGACTAAATCTGATCGAATGATGGAATGGGATGCACCCGTATCTACAGTCAGTAAACGTTCCTTTCCATCCACATGTCCTCCGACAGTAAGATTGCTTGACCTTCTTCCAATTTGCGAGATAGAGATTATGTAGCATTCAATTGAGGGAGCCAGCTGTCGCCCCTTGCGGCTGACTCGCTTTAGTTTAACGATTGAGTGGATTTGGAGATTTGCTCGTCTCCTTCAGCTCTGCGTTTACGGCCACCCACATTGTTGGAACTATTGGAATTGCCACTGCAATGACGTGCAATGTGACCTGGGTTACCGCACTTGAAACATTTCATAACTCCGGCATTTTTCTTTTGTGATCCCTTCAGAGCTTCCAAAATTGTATTTACCCACTCTGGCCTTTCTACTTCCACACGATGAGCTTTGTATGCTGGTTTACTCAATAATGACGCCGTTTCCTGAGTCAATGCATGTGACACCGTTTCAGAAAATGTTTGCTTTGGGTTCGCGTATGTGGCTCGCTTCGTTTCGACTTCCCGTATGCCATTTATAAAGCTCTGAATCTTCACTATTTCCATGTATTCCACGGGTGCATCCGCATTTGCAAGATGAGCCAATCTTTCAATGTCAGAAGCAAACTCCTGCAAAGTCTCGTTAGCTTTTTGGTAGCGGTTTTGCAATTCTATTTGAAATATCTGTTTCCTGTGTTCGCTTCCGTATCGCCGTTCTACAGCAGCCATCAATGCGTCATAACTGTTCCGTTCGTACTCTGGAATAGTCTGTAAGATTTCGGCAGCTGGTCCTTTCAATGCTACGAAGAGTGCGGCAACTTTATCTTCCACATTCCAGTTGTTCACTGCTGCGGTCTTTTTAAACTGTAGCTTAAAGACCTGGAAAGGAACAGAACCTTCAAAGGATGGTGTTTTTACCTTTGGATTACTCGCTGAAACTGCTGGACGATTTAATTGTAACTGCTCCATACGACCCTTCAAATCATCGACTTCTGCCTGAAATTGAGCGATTTTTGCATCCTGCGCTTCCAGCTTTGATGTTACCCTTCCTTCCTGTGCTTCTAACTGTGAACACATTTGTGCCACCTGCAATGATGAGCGCTCCTCTTGTACTTCCATCTTTGATGTTATGCGTGTCTCCTGCGATTCCAGTTGGGATGCCATATATGTCTTCTGTTCTTCCAATTGCGTTTCCATCTTGGATGTAATCTGTGTCGACATTTCTGACATTCGCGTTTCTTGTGCTTCAATCTTCGATGTTATTCGTGTCTCTTGGGATTCCATGTGTGATGACATATATGTTTTCTGTTTTTCTAATTGAGATGACAGTTGAGATGTTATATCTGTCTTTTGCGATTCCAGTTGAGAAGCCACTGTCGATGTTTGAGCAGATATTGCAGCCAAAACCATGTTCAAGTCTGTGCTGGTAACCGTCTGCGATGTTTCGTTTTTCTCTTCAATTTTTGTTGTCTCCTCGCCATCAAGGTGAAAGACATACTCTTCCACATCAATTCCTTCTGCTTCCATTGCCTCTCGTAGCCGTGCCTGAAGTTCGAGTTTAACGCCGCTTGTATTCAATCCACGGCTCTCCAACTCCTTCTTCAGTTGCTGGATCTTTAATTCACTGAACTTTGCCATATCCTTGTTGTCTTCTGGAATTTATTCACCAATTCCTCTTCTGACACCAATTGTAACGAATTTTCTGCAAATCCTCTTATTTGCAATCCTCTGCTAAGTTCGAATCACTAAACTGTTGAATAAATAACTCCAATATTGAATAATGGAAAAATGGCCTTTATTAAAGTTCTTCACAATAACACTTATACTTTGCTACTCGCTGGCTTAATAACCAAACTGATTGATAACTCAAATGAAACTCTACTATTGGCCGCCAGATCGCGTGCTTAATCAAACTGATTGATAGCTCAACTCAAACTGAATTACAGCGCCTCTACATCTGTTACCTTTTATACCCTTTGTTTTCCTCGTTCGCATTTTTCCAGAATCTACTAGCATTGTCCATGAGCTCTCAAACTTCTCAGCTATAACTAAAATTGCACAATTTTATACATCTTTGGAGCTTCCAGAATCTACTAGTCCAGTAGCTCTCAAACTTCTCAGATATATGCATGTGTTAGTGCATTGACTTTCCGCTGCTCGTATTCGTACATGGTACATATGTGTAGACGCAATTATTTATTCGTTTATGTAGATACATAAAGATTGAATTATTGATGTGAATGTTTGTAGTTTACAGTCTCTCGCGCACACATAGGCGTATAAGTAAATGCATCTGTGTGTGACATCTCTCGCCTGCCTTATATATGTGTATACATGATTTGATTATTGACGTAAATATCGCTTAGCATCGCCTTAGTGATGGTATAGCTTAGTGATGCTAATATCCGTGACAATATATACCACCATATTGTTACGAATATTAGCAAAACTAAGGGGTGCTGCTATCTCTAAGCCGATGCTAAGCAGTGACGTGAATTCACATCCATAGATCAATCATTATGTATCTACATAAACGAAGAAATAATTGCGTCTACACATATGTACCATACTAGCAGTGGAGAGTCAATGCACAAACACATGCATATATCTGAGATACTCCTATAAGTATGCAATGAGAAAAACTATAAAATTGTGCAATTGTAGTTACAGCTGAGAAGTTTGAGAGCTGCTGACTAGTAGATTCTGGAAGCGCCTAGAAGATGCGAAGGTTGAAATCAAAGAGTATAAAAGGCGGCAATTGTAGAGGCACTGGAATTCAGTTTGATTTGAGTTGTCAAGCAGTTTCCACTAAGACGCTATCTAGCGAACAAGAGCAGTACTATTTTGAATAGTAGAGTTTCATTTGAGCTATCAATCAGTTTGGTTATTAAGCAAGCTATTCGTTGCACAGTTTGAGTGTTTTTGTGAAGTACTTTAATAAAGGCCATTTTGCATTATTACAAATTGGAGTTATTTATTCAACAGTTTAGTGATTCGAACTTAGCAGAGGATTGCAAATAAGAGGATTTGCAAGTAAATTCGTTACAATTGGTGTCAGAAGAGGAATTGTTGAATAAATTCCGGAGGACAACAAGGACATGGCAAAGTTCAGTGAATTGAAGATCCAGCAACTGAAGAAGGAGTTGGAGAGCCGTGGATTGAATACAAGCGGCTTTAAACTCGAACTTCAGGCATGACTACGAGAGGCAATGAAAGCAGAAGGAATTGATGTGGACGAGCATGTCTTTTATCCTGATGGGGACGAGACAACAACAAAAATTGAAGAGAAAAACGAAACATCCCAGACAGTTACGAGCACAGACTTGAACATGATATTGGCTGCAATAGCTGCTCAAACATCGACAGTAACATCAATGTCGTCGCAAATATCATCACAACTAGAATCACAGGAGGTACGCATTTCAGAAATCGCGTCGCAAGTAACATCACAATTGGAATCCCAAGAGACACGAATAACATCGAAGATTGAGGCACAAGAGACACGTATCTCAGAGATGTCGTCAGAAATAACATCCAAGATGGAAACACAATTGGAAGAAAAGAAAACACACATGGCGTCACAAATTGCAGAACAATTAAAACAACAAGAGGCACGCATAACATTACAGCTCGAAGCACAAGAAGAGCGTATCTCAACAAAGCTGGAGGCACAGGAAACGAAATTCTCATCGCAGCTGGAGGCTGTTAGTGAACGACAAGATAAAGTGGAGGCCGAGATGGATGCTTTGAAAGATCGGATTCAGGAGTTACAATTGAACCGTCCCATCACTTCAACGTCTACTCTGAAGGTAAAATCCCCAACATTTGATGGTTCTGTTCCATTCCAGGTATTTAAGCTTCAATTTGAGAAGACGTCGGCAGCGAACAACTGGAATGCTGAAGATAAAGTTGCAGCTCTGTTCGTGGCATTGAAAGGGCCAGCAACCGAAATCCTACAGACGATTACCGAAGGAGAGCGGAACAACTATGAAGTATTGATGGCCGCTGTCGAGAGACGTTATGGAAGCGAGCATAGGAAACAGATATTCCAAATTGAGTTGCAAAGCCGTCACCAAAGAGCTAATGAGACATTGCAGGAGTTTGCTTCAGATATTGAAAGATTGGCTCATCTTGCAAATGCGGACGCTCCCGTGGAATACACTGAAAGGGTAAAAATCCAGAGCTTTATAAATGGCATACGAGATGTGGAAACGAAGCGGGCTACATATGCGAATCCAAAACTAACATTTTCTGAAACGGTATCGCATGCACTGACTCAGGAAACAGCTTCACTTTTGTGTAAGCCAGTTTTCAAAGCACGCCATGTGGAAATAGAAAGGCCAGAGTGGGTAGACACAATTTTGGAAGCACTGAAGGGATCTCAACAGAAGAATGCCGGAGTTATTAAATGTTTCAAGTGCGGCAACCCAGGTCACATTGCACGTAATTGCGATCTTGGTCCTAATAGTTCCAACAATGTTGTTGGCCGTAAACGCAAAGCTGGAGGAGATGAGAAAGAGAGATTAAGATGTAGAGATCGAGAGCTAGATCCAGCTATTGATTGCCCTGTGATATCTGTGTTGCAAATTGGTACAAAATCGAGCAGTCTTACCGTCAGAGGGAGTGTGGATGGTAAAGAACGTGTACTGACTGTAGATACGGGCGCATCTCATTCCTTGATCCGATCTGACTTGGGCAACAGGAGAATAAAGCCGTTACCTGGAGCAAGGTTGCGTACGGTCACTGGCGAGTATAACAAAGTTCAGGGAGAAGTGATAAGTGAAGTCTTGATTGGAAAGGTCATGGTTCTACACAAATTCGTTGTGGCGAAGATCGTTGAAGAAGTCATATTGGGAGTGGAATTCTTGATTGACCATGACATCAAGATCGATATGCAGAGAAGGGTGATGCGTCATGAGAACCAGGATATACCACTTAATTTCAAGTTGGAGAAAGGGTTCAGTAGTAATCGAGTAATGGTGAAGAAGACTCGACAAAGGTCACGAAAGTCAAAAGAAAAGGTTGATGGATCGAATGGGCCAAATAAAGCGAAATTAAAAGTACCTGCGAAAAAAAGACCGGCATTGACAAACCCTAATGGACGCACTATAACAACTCAAGCCAGCGCATACTACTGTTTTGAAACGCCCAGACGATAATGATGATGCAAAGCCAATCCGTCAAGTGGAAGCTCTGCGAAGAAGTACATTGGCGAAAAAACAGAGTGCGAGGGAACGATCAAGTATAATGAGTAGTAAGATGAAACGCAGGTACAATGAGAACAAAAATTCGGAAGGTTTCTTGGAGGGAGATTTGGTATTGTTATACAACCCTCACCGGCGGAAAGGTGTTCTATCCAAGATTCTTAGCAGAGGATTGCAAATAAGAGGATTTACAAGTAAATTCGTTACAATATATATACTATATATACCACCGATCTGTATGATTTTTTCAGACAACAATATATGCTATATACGTAAGCATTTGGTGAAATTTGAAGCTTCTAGCTATTAAAACGGGGCAGAAATTGCGCAAAGTTTCTTATCCGAACAATCGGTTGTATGAGATATATACTATGTATACCACCGATCTCAATGATTTTTTCAGACATCAATATATGCTATACACGTAAGCATTTGGTGAAATTTGAAGCTTCTAGCTGTTAAAATGGGGCCGAAATCGCAAAAAAAAAATATATATATACTATATATACCATCATATATATATTATATATATCACCGATCTCTATGATTTTTTGACACAACAATATATTCTATATACGTAAGCAATCGGTGAAATTTGAAGCTTATAGCTGTTAAAATGGGGTAGAAATTACGAAAAGTTTCTTATCTGAACAATCGGTTGTATGAGATATATACTATATATATTACCGATCTCTATGATTTTTTCAGACAACAATATATGCCATATACGTAAGCATTCGGTGAAATTTGAAGCTCCTAGCTGTTAAAATGGGGCTAAAATTGCTAAAATATATATATTTATTTTTTTTTTTTTTATTTTTCAGTCTACAAATTAAACAATTATACAGACCAAATATACCGACACTTAAATCTAGATGTAATACACGATATAAACAACATAAGCAGTCATCAATTTTAAAGTAATATTTAAACAGGATTGAATTAAACGCTTGACAATTTCAATTAAAAACTTAGAAGTAAGCAAAAGATAAAATGTTGTAAATGTGTTAAGATGTACTCATGAAGGAGCTAGTAAATAATAATTTATGAAATTGACAATAAAGCAAATTAATATTAGATAAAATATATACAGAATAGAATTTATACACAGTAAATTTGATTGCATACATATAAAAATAATGATCACGACACAATTTTGCAAACAAGTTTCAAGTAACTGGTACTTCAAATTTGAAACAGAGGGTTGAACCGTATATCACGGTTTAGCGTTCTTTGCTTCATTTTGAATTACAAATTTAATGTAGTTAAAAGGTATATTTTAATACCAAGAAACGAGTCGCAGACGTCTAAATTTTTACAGTGTTATTAAAATCACGACATAAACAGTGAAGTGGTTCGTGCATTTCATAAATCGACCTGAATGTAGCTACAAAAGTTGATTGAAAATGTCTAGATGGCCTAATAGGAACGTTAAACTTAATTTCACCAAGCAAAAATGGACTATTTATTAACCATTATAAAAGTTATTTTATTCCAAATAAAAGTGGAGGAACTGGGTTCACAATGAAATTTATTTAGATGTGGCTGTGGGAGTGTAAGTTCAGTGTAGTATAGTACACAAAAAAAAACTTTAAATAGAAAGGATTACAAAAGTAGGGTTATAGTACGTGTTAAAAATGTTATTAGCTAGATATTGTTAATATTATTAATTTATTGTTAACAATTCTAGCGACCAGTTTGTCACTGTTCAACTAGATATTGTTAATATTATTTATTTATATTTAACAATGTTAGCGACCAGTTTATCACTGTTCAACTAAGCACCGTTAATATTAATTATTTATGATGAACAATATTAGCGACCAGTTTATCACTGTTCAACTAATATTGCACATACGTTAGTATTTTAGCTTACCTCTCAAGTGGACGAAAATCTTTCAGTTATGTCCACTTGAGAGCGCTTCTTTTATAGCAGGCATGCTTAACCAACGAAACGATATCATTTCGTTACGATAATCAACGTTAATAAACGAAACGAAGTCATTTCGTTTCGTTTATTAACGTTAAGATCGTCAAATTAACGAAATGATTTCGTTTCGTTTTCTGCCATATCAAAACGAAATCAAATCGTTTATGTTGATTATTAATTTCAAACTATGCTGGCAAAGCTGATTGATGGCGGAGTCATTAAAGGTGAAAGCATTATCCAAGCTGATTGCAACTTTTCTCATGAATTTTGACAGTACGAACATTTCTCAGAGTATTTTTGACATTACCACCAACGAATTACACAAACAAATTA
This sequence comes from Eurosta solidaginis, assembly GCF_040869045.1. Taxonomy (NCBI): domain Eukaryota; kingdom Metazoa; phylum Arthropoda; class Insecta; order Diptera; family Tephritidae; genus Eurosta; species Eurosta solidaginis. Next base: position 105,197,842 of record NC_090319.1, read on the forward strand.
CATAGTTTGTGTGTGTATGTGCGCTCGTTGTTGCCACCTTACGGCTTCACCATGGCTATAGCATTGCCAGCACAATTCAAACATAAAGTATCACGTTTCTGTTAACGTTTTTAACGCTAACGAAAGCTTTTCGTTTCGGTTAAAAACGAGAGCCAATTTATCTTAATAATTTCTTTATCGATAATAGCCGTGTTTTTTAACACGCGCGTATACGTTTCGTTTGCGCGTGTTAAAAAACGCCTATCTTCGCTTAGATAATGCTTAGGAGACCCATCTAGCGGCTGTGGTAAAACAACTAGCTACAGCAACAGGGTGTACCGAAAAGCGGAGACGCAACGCTCTGATGGCCATAGGGTATAACATATAGCTGAATCAGTTGCGATGAATTGTGGACACACATATAATACATAGAATTAGTGTACAGGGTGAAACAAAGACACATATTTCAGTTACATCTGAGTATAATGCGTATTGAAATTTAGTAGGACAAAATTTATGCGCAGCAATTTCAGAGGTGTATTTATAGTTTGTCTCTTAGCAGTCAATATAAAGTTTAAGCGTAAACGGATATACGCGTGTTAAAAAACACGGCTAATATTTCGAAGTGTTTCAACGGAAACGGTGGAAATTTTTTGATAAACGATTAGCTTAACGTTAAGGTGCATCCCTGTTTTATAGCAACAGGTGCTGAGCTTTTACATTGCTATTAACGGCTTGTGTATTCTAATTTTAAATGTTGTGTATATGTGTATGGTAACTAACATATATTGTGGAACATATTGTAGTGCTTTTGTGTATCATAACTAACATATGTTGTGGAATGATTTGTAGTGCTTTTATATTAATAGGGTTGTCGTTGACAACTAATAGTACTGAATGAGCATTTATACTACTAAAAGTAAATAGTCATACTACTAAATTATACTTATGCTACACCCTCTTATTAATTTAACAATAAATAAGACACCAAGCATCTCCCTGCGGCTCTTCAATGTGGGTAGCTGTATTAGTTTTAACCGGCTGCAATAGGGGGGACGATTTTTAGAAGGATCCCATGGTAAGTGTTTTAAAGCGAAAAGCAAAAATTGTTTCTGGACCGATTCCAGCTTGTCAGAATGAACCTGATAACGCGGATTCCAAATTATGGAAGCATATTCCAAAGTAGGTCTGACCAATGATGTAAAAAGGGTCTTTGTAACGTATGGGTCATTAAATTCTTTAGACCAACGTTTAACGAGGAAGTCTTTTTGACTTATATCACCATCGAATCTTGGTAAAGGCATTGAACAGTTATGCATTTTGAAATATTTGAAATATAAATAACCGCAAAAATATATAAAGGCAGTTCGATGAAGGAAATTGCTTTCATCTATATCAACATATATGTCAACTTGAACGTTTTGAAAAGAGCTTGGCGTGGGCCTAGGAAGACCTTAAAAAGTCTGCCAGGAGGTGTCGCGGACCAAATCGTTATAACATGCTTGCTCAAGAGTGTTAGTCGAAAGTGAAGCCCCCAGATCAGGAAGAAATTCGCAATTTCCTTTATCAGCATATCTTATGTATCGTACGCTCCAGGCTTGTCTAAAAAGGTATATAAAACGCTGTGGAGTTATTTTTGGGTTAAAAAATCTACCTCTGTGTCCGAAAAAATTCTTTAGTTTGTCCTGATTTAATTTCCGTGCCATATTAAATTGGTAAATCCCTCACGTGATCAAAATCTCCAAAGATATCGCAAGCTACTTATATTGAGGAGCCACCCCTCAATGAATTGAAAGCTATATGTGATATCATGATCTAAAAAAGTTCGGCTTCGTCAAGGAATCTTAGTTGCTCCGCAGACGCAGTAAAAGGTTCTTTGAAATTTCCTGTTGCTCAAAAAACAAGACTGTTAAAAATATTAAATAATTTATCAAAAAAAGTACAAATTCGGCTGTATTAAAAAATGAAGAAAATTCTGTCCTTCCTATTTACAGGACGTCCTTGAAAACTGACGTGGTTTTTTTTGTTCTCTAAAAGATAGGGAGCGTCAAAAGAGTAAACGATCTCTTGGTCACGCCAACTAACCTAGAAAATCCTACGAAATTTGTTCCTTGATCGGAAACAATTTGGCACGGACGCAGACCAATATCCTGGAGCTGTCCAATAGCTTCCAATATATATTTTTTTCGCAATATCTCATTTGCATGCTTTGTGGACAAAAAATAAGCTAGGAGGTGAGTGCAAGTCTCCCCACATATACCTTGGACCAATATCGTTAAAAACACTTGAAGCAACTCTGGAGGTGCGATTTTCGTCACCATAATCTTCCAGCCTTATAACTACATCTCTACTTCTCTCATACTTGACATGGGTTTTCAGAGACATTTCATCAATGCATATTGAAACATATCTCTGCGCGTCCGTGAAGCCACGGCTTTTAAGCTCCAGGGTTTTAATACTGCTAGAGTTGCAGCCAGGATTTCGATGCCATCCTTGAACAAATAGTTGAAAAGTTTTCCTCGAAGGAAAGTTTAGAATACGCTTTAAATATCTACATACGACTAGAAGACCCGGCAGACGTTGTTCTCACCCAAATTTGGCCTATCTGAATACATTTTAAAAAGCTTTTTCCGTCTAACTCTGCCCTCCCCCACCCCTCTTCACTTTTTCCTGATCCTTTTATCCTTCCGCCTTTTTCGCTTCATCTATCTCCATATTCGTCTCATTCTTTTTCTTTCTCAGTCTCCTCCTTCTCTCTTCTCTCACGTTGTTCTCATTCTTCTTCATCCCTAATTGCCTGTCCCAGAGGGTGGTATGTATTTTGTTTCCGTCCCAGTCCTAGGTCTAATTCCAGTCCCAGTCCGTCTCTGGTCTACTTCCCGGAAAAAAGGATCGTAAATACTAATATAGGCAAATTTATATACAAAATTTCAGGCAAATCGAATAGGACATATGTAAATAGGTATGTGGTTATTATTAATTCTTGTCTTTATTTCGGCTTCGCATGCATATTTCATCAGTTTTGCCAGGTTGATGTGACTAAATCGAATATCACAATGAAAATTACTTTAGAGCTCTCAGTAACACCTTTCATTTAATATCCATATTACCCACATATTCTAGGGGTATCCGGGTCCACGTTTAGGACTATATCTTGACACCCTAGTCACCAAGCGGTATAATATATTACTCTGTACTAAAGCACTCATCAACCGCTTTTATTTGATATCCATATTATATAAACACATTCTGGGGGTACCATGGTCCACGTTTGAACAAAATCGACCGACTCATCACTTCAAACACCGGCGACCAACTAACACACATTTTAGCCTTTCTTTTTATATATATAGATTTTTATTTTTCACACTTCACTATAATATTAAAACCAAATGCAGATATTCCTTGCTTTTGAAATTCGACTCAAAAATTGCACATGGAACAACTAAAGACTCTCCTGAATTGAAAAAAATATCTTAGTACTTCTAAATAGCGGGCCCCCTCAGAAACCCCGTGTCAGGGGTAATCCCCCCATTCCCATATTTTTTATTGATAAGCACGTTGTTTAATTAAACACCAACCAATTACACGGAAGTATATCCGCACCACCTGAAAATATGAGTGCTGGTGCGTATACGTAACATTTTATTATTATGTATAAACATATAAAAAAATTTGCAATAAAATAATATTGCGATTATAAACTGTGCTATAACCTATATTTCAAGTTAGATCAACTACATGCGGGGTGAAAAACAAGTTCAAAATCGGTTCAGTAGTTTAGGAGTCCATCGCGGACAAACAATGTGACACGTGATTTTTATATATAAAGATAGGTGCTAAAAACTTTACGACCAGAGTTAAGGTTTTTAATTCCCTATCAAATCTATAACCTTTCGGAGTGCGAGGCGTGTTTATCAGGCAATTCTTCACACATGCCTGAAGATGTTTGGGCAAAATGCCAATTAGCTCTGTGATTTGTGTATGCCGATTAAGGACAGCAACACTTCTACTCCCTTCTAAAGCTTCAACCTTCTCTTCTAAAAATTGCACCTTATTGTGGAGTCGAACATTTTCCTCAACTAATGTATTTATCTCTTCCCAATACTTTCGTTTTCTAGGAGTGCCATCGCTTAAATATTTATTTGTCTGGGTCTGTCGACTATTAGCCCATGTTCTCGTCAAGGTGGAATTTTCTAAAGTGGAAGCATATGGATGCTCTACATGGTGAATTGGTTGATGGGCCTCCTCCAAGGATCCCTTAGCTTCAAATCTGTTACTATTTGAAGCAAAGGGGCTTGCTATTAGTACTGTAGAAGAAAGTACCGGGGCGAAATCATCACTACCGATTTCAATAAAACTGTCACTAAGCTCAGGTGGCCTATCAACTATCGCTATGGGTGAACATAAACTTGAATTTAAATCTGGAACCGCGTTTTCCTTAAGGAATCGTCCCAGTCGCATGCGCTCGGAGAAATGCCTCTGGCATGCAAAAATATTCTTAGCTGTTGGGCTAACCACACCCAACAAATGAAGCCATTCAAGCCGCCTGTAGAAAAATGAAACATGTTAATATATGAATGAAATGAAAAATTGAAGTAAAAAACAAAGTGAAATTTTAAATAAAAAAAAAAGAAAACAGTGCGGGAATATTAAGCAAAAAAAAGGAATTGTTATAATATCCTAATATTCATTTGTCCGCTTGGAATAACATCTGTTCTGAAAAAAAAAAACAACAAACGTTATTATAATACAAATTTAGATGTTAAAATTATTTAATCTCCGGACATAGATAAAATTTTTCTATTCCGCCATCGGATTATTGTTGTCGAGGTCAATACGTGCCTTTTGACACCACCACATAATTTTGGACGCGTATTCTAAGATATAATTTAGTTATGCACTCAGAATTTAATGTTTCAGAAAACTACGTAAATTTTCGAGACTTTAAGAAAATAAATATCAGAGACTTAGCCACTGAAGCATCTGCACTTCCTTGGAATGACTGTTGGTTTTCTGCAGATATTAATGATAAAGTTGAATATTTTTCGTTCTTAGTTAATTACTTGTTCGATAAATATGTTCCACTTAGAAAAATTAAAGTTAAGAATAATAAACAGCCATGGTTCAATAGCGTAGTACTTCAGGCTATAAAAGCCAGAAATAAAAGCCATTCGCTTTGGAAGAAAACGTCTAAAGTCGAACATTGGGAGGCTTACAAAGTATTGCGAAATAGACCTACTAGTATCACCAGAGAGACCAAGAGGTGTTATTTCCTTCGCATACTTGATGTAAGCCTAGGACCCAAGATTCTCTGGAATAACTTAAAACAACTTGGTGTTAAGCCCAATCTTAACTCCGAATGCTTGGTTGATGCTGATGTTATGAATGACTTCTTTGCTGTGAAATTACCAGAAGGGGATAATCCATATATATACTCGAGTGAAGATTCTTCTAATGATCCTGGTCAAATATTTAATTTTTCAAATATAACTGAGGCTGAAACAATACAAGCCATTCTTTCAATAAATTCGAACGCTACGGGAGAGGATAAGATCAGTTTAAAATTTATTAAATTAATTTTACCTTATTTTATTGCGCCTTTTACATACATTCTAAACTTTTCACTAACTTCCTTAAATTTTCCTGATGCTTGGAAAGTAGCTAATATTGTACCTGTTCCGAAAAAAGTTAATGCCCCCCAACCATCTGATTTTCGGCCTATCAGTATTATTCCGTGACTATCAAAGATTTTTGAAAAACTTTTATTGAGCCAAATTATGAACTATCTGACAAAAGAAAATCTGCTTTCACAAAACCAATCAGGTTATCGTAGGGGTCATAGCTGTTCAACGGCTATGCTTAAGGTAATGGAAGATATACGGCCTTCCTTTGAAAACGGCGACCTGCACTGTTGGATTTCTCCAAGGCTTTTGACACTGTCTGCCACAAAATTCTTATTCATAAGCTTCAAACATACTTTGGTTTCAGTTGGAATGCTGCAAGGCTCATAAATAGCTACTTGAAAAACGGGTATCAGAGGGTAGTGTGTAGAGATAGTAAATCCAGCTCATTGCCGGTGAAATCTGGTGTACCTCAGGGCTCTATTATTGGTTCAATTTTATTTAGCTTGTATATAAATGACATAGAGAAATGTTGTCAAAATGTATCTATGCATCTTTATGGTGATGATGCGCAAGTATACCTCTCGGCACCTCTGGGATTAGTGGAGGATCTTGTTTGTCGAATAAATGAAGACCCAAAATCTATAAATCAGTGGTCTAACAATAATACGCTCTCTCTTAATGCATCTAAAACACAGGCGATTGCCATTTCTCATTATTCTTATAATTTGGATGACGTTTCTCCAATAATACTTAATGGGAATGTTGTGAAATTTGAGAAGACTGTTAAAACGCTTGGATTCGTACTAAATAAGCATCTTACCTGCGCTGATCATGTAAATTCATCAATTAGTAGGTTATATTATATATTGAGACATTTATGGAACACGGCCAATTTTATTAGTGAAGATACCAAGTTTAAACTTGTTAAAACTCTATTACTGCCAATAATATCGTACCATGAGCTGATATATGGTTGCCTTGATAAAGGTTCCATGAGGAAATATCAACTTATAATTAATAATTGTGCCAGATATATTTTTCTTAAAAGGAAATACGATCATATTTCCAGCTTCTCAAGAACGATTCTTGAATGTAGTTTATCTTCGTTCTTTGATCGCCGTCTACTATTTTTATAAGCTTTTATTTAGTTTCACTTTTGTTGTCTGTAATAGAATTTTGCAAGTTAAATTTGATACACTTCCCGGTGTCCAATTGAGCTGAAATTTGGCACACATGTATAACTCCGATGACAATGCAATATTACTTTGTTAGAATTCGATAAATTAATCGATAACATATTTATCGGTAAAGATTTGTATTTACTTTGGCATAACAGCCTAAGTCCCATACAAACCCGCCGGTACCAATCCGTGGATTGTGATATTTGGACGTGGTGAATCTCAACGCATGCGAAAAGCGGAGACACAACCCTCTGTTGTATTTCTGTGTATAACCAACATAGCTGAATTTTTAAGGCTGTTTAACTCTGTAATCTTTTCTGTAATTTATTTTGTTTTTGGAAAAATTACCTATTTGAAAAAAGCTGGCTGAAAAATATTGGCATAACAGCTTAAGTTAAATCAAGAATGGAAAAACTTGGAAAATTTGACCAGATGTGGCAATTTCGCGTGTCCGTTGAACGAAATATCGACAACCTATTGATCATCGCTAGGAAATTAGTGACATTCCATCAACTTAGCAGCACTTTAGCAATACTAGTGTTATTACTTGGCCGCTCAAACACCCCCATATTAATTGTGCATTAAATTTAAAATATACAACTCAAAAATAACTCCGGTTGTTATGTCCGCAGCATTTATTTGGTGCAAATACAACATAATAATTTACACGGCCAAAGCCATAATAATTTGCACGGGTCATCAATTCTTTCTCTGATTCAAAAGCTGAACTACCAGCGCTACCGCCATCAGCTCAGTGTCATCATTGCCAGTAGCTCCAATAACACCAAACTCGTGCCTGACACACAAAATTCGTTTCACTCAATAGCGCAAGTGAAATGTACTACGCACTCACTACTAAGTAGCGTCAAAAATTCGATTGGAGTCATTTCGTCAATGAGCTACCATTGAGCTGGCACCGCATTGGCGCTGGCGCCATGCAATTTACATCACTAAAATTGCACAAATGTCCAGGCTCATGACTTTGTTAATCCAGATGGTGAAAACGAAGACTCAAAGGCATGCAACCTTGCAAACAACAGACGTCATTTTCAAAGTGTAAAAATTCTGTGATACAACGAACGCTAACGCCGTTAGGCTGTTATCGGTAAGTGTTGCATACTTTTCTGCGCACTTGATTTTGTTTTACAGATTTTTGGCGATGGAATTTTAGCTAAGCGAAAGTAGGAATTTTATTTTAAAACAGATTTAACCCACCGATGAGAGATCTGCAATAAGTAGTTGTAAACTGAACGCGGCATAGGCAAAGTTAAGTTATTTAACACTGTTTGACACAATTTTATATGTGCTCTCGGTCAAAAATGCTTCAAATAACTTAGCCACATTTTATTTCGATTATGAATATGCCCCAATATATTCGGATTATGATATAATAAAATTAAAGAAAAAAATAAAATTAAAGAAAAAAAACTTTTTTTAAAAATAAGCTTTTATTATTGGTTAATAAAAGCCGTGTTTTTTAACACGCGCGTATACGTTTCGTTTGCGCCTGTTAAAAAACGCCTATCTTCGCTTAGATAATGCTTAGGAGACCCATCTAGCGGCTGTGGTTAAACAACTAGCTACAGCAACAGGGTGTACCGGAAAGCGGAGACGCAACGCTCTGATGGCCATAGGGTATAACATATAGCTGAATCAGTTGCGATGAATTGTGGACACAGATAGAATACATAGAATTAGGGTACAGGGTGAAACAAAGACATATATTTCAGTTACATCTGAGTATAATGCGTATTGAAATTTAGTAGGACAAAATTTATGCGCAGCAATTTCAGAGGTGTATTTAAAGTTTGTCGATTAGCAGTCCATATCAAGTTTAAGCGTAAACGACTATACGCGTGTTAAAAAACACGGCTAAAATTAACTAAAAAGTAAGTTGATGCATTAAAAGAAATGGATAGAATGAGAAACGTTACAAATAACTAAGTAAAGATTACGGAACTAATTTAAACAATATTTTACCCTACTAAAAATTTAAAAAAATTCCTATTAAAATTAAATTTAAGAAAAAGGCTTTTCTAAGAACAAGCTTCTATTACTTGTTAATAAAATGAACTAAAAAGTAAAAAATAAAATTAAAGAAAAAAAAACTTTTTTAAAAATAAGCTTTTATTATTGGTTAATAAAATTAACTAAAAAGTAAACAATAAATTAGGGGGACTCATGATAGCATATAAACTTATAAGGTGTAAAATTATATCCATTTACACACGCTGTTATATGAACGCACCTAGTAATACTCTTGATAAACTTGATTGTTTATCAGCTGTATTATTGCCGAACAACATTTTTTGATTGTTATACAAATTAAAAAATGCCAAGACTAAGTGAAAAATCTAAACTAAAACGCCTTTACTTGCTGATGTTGGAGATTTTTGATGAAAATGCCTGCTGTAATGTCTGCAAGATTGCATTCCTTTGAGTTTACCGCGTTTACACAATGAAATGTGCGCGTAAATTTATACAAATTAGGGGGACTCATGATAGCATATAAACTTATAAGGTGTAAAATTATATCCATTTACACACGCTGTTATATGAACGCACCTAGTAATACTCTTGATAAACTTGATTGTTTATCAGCTGTATTATTGCAAAACAAAATTTTTTTGATTGTTATACAAATTAAAAAATGCCAAAATTATGTGAAAAATCAAAACTAAAACGTCTTTACTTGCTGATGTTGGAGATTTCTGATGAAAATGCCTGCTGTAATGTCTGCAAGGTTGCATTCCTTTGAGTTTACCGCGTTTACACAATGAAATGTGCGCGTAAATTTATACAAATTGTGTAAATGATTTTTCATACAAAATTTGACAGTTCGTTTACGCACTAGAAAAATTTATACGTTTACACACTTTATAAGGCATTTATACGGTTACATGAGTCCCCCTATTGTGTAAATGATTTTTCATACAAAATTTGACAGCTCGTGCGTAAACTAGATAAATTTATACGTTTACACACTTTATAAGGCATTTATACGGTTACATGAGTCCCCCTATTGACTCTAAAGAAATATAACACTTTATAAGTTCATTGTAAGCTTTAACGATAATTAAGCTTTTTCGTCTGCGACAAAAGAATTCTATATTGTACATAATTATATATTTTTAACATTAAAACTTTACACCTAAATTATTAAACCTTGCAGTTTATATCACAGTCCTAATCGTTCTAATAAAAGCGTGTTACATTGCGATAGCAAGAAAAGGAGATCCTAAATGTTCTTAATTATACCATCAAAATTCAACACGTTTTTTATTAGAACAATTAAAACTGCGATATAAACTGTAAGGTTTAATAATTTAGGTGTAAAGTTTTAATGTTAAAAATATATAATTATGTACAATATAGAATTCTTTTGTCGCAGACGAAAAAGCCTAATTATCGTTAAAGCTTACAATGAACTTATAAAGTGTTATATTTCTTTACAGTCAATTTATTGTTTACTTTTTAGTTAATTTTATTAACCAATAATAAAAGCTTATTTTTAAAAGTTTTTTTTCTTTAATTTTGTTTATACATAAAATTATTTACTCGCGTTCCCCAGAATGTCTGTTTTCGAAGCTTTTGTTTGCGCGGTCAACTCGTACTTGCAACCTTATTATACCGCACTTTAAGTACTCGGTGATATCCAGAATGTTTTTCGTTAGAGCTGTGCAATTGTGGAATGCGTTGCCTAATAAATTGAAGTCAGAACTAAATCCTAGGCGCTTCAAGTCAGCTGTACACCAGATCCTTTGTTAATGAACTTATGAAAAATATATATGCTTTTGTCTTACTTCATCTCACTTTTTGAATTGATCTCACTTTTTGAATCTCGCTCTGTCAGTAACTAATATTAAATATATAAATAAGTAATAAATTTGTACTAGTATTAAGTAAACATTTCAAATAGGACACTGTAAAAGACCATGTCTTATATGTACATTAAATAAATAAATGAAATGAATGAATTACTAGTTTTATTTTTTTTAAGGGGACCACGAGTTTTGGGATCTAGCCCAGAACATCCCGTCAGGTGCAACCATCCCTTACACGTGACACACTGACAACAGTATGATCGTCCTTAAAAATTCTTTTCCGGCGACAGCCCTTGGTCGGTAAAATTACCGAGTCGCGAAAAATTCAATGATAGCCGTGTTTTTTTATACACGCGTATACGTTTACGTTTGCGCGTGAAAAAAACGCCTATCCTCGCTTAGATAATGCTTAGGAGACCCATCTAGCGGCAGTGGTTAAATAACTAGCTGCAGCCACAGGGTGTACCGAGAAGCGGAGACACAACCCTCTGATGGCAATAGGGTATAACATATAGCTAAATCAGTTGCGATGAATTGTGGCCACACATAGAATTGGTGTAGAGGGTGAAACAAAAATACATATATTAGTTACATCTGAGTATAATTCGGATTGAAATTTAGTAGTACACATTTCTTGCGCAGCAATTTCAGAGGTGTATTTAAAGTTTGACGCTTAGCAGTCCATATAAAGTTTAAGCGTATAGACGTTTACGTGTATAAAAGTATGCAACACTTACCGATAACAGCCTAACCGCGTTAGCGGTTTATTTATTTATTTATTTATTTATTATTACGGTCTTTAAGACCTAGTTTAGGTTAAAATAAGAGATTAAAAATAAATACTCATGTCACATTTAGTGACGTACAATATAAAAACAATTTTTCTTTGAACTTACTAATATTTTCACAGTCTTTCAAATCAGAAGGTAACTCATTATACATTTTATACCCTAAATATTCAAGAGACCTTTTGGCGAACTCAGTTCTTATTCTAGGCAGTCTTATATTACTGCAATTTCTTGTTCCATAATTGTGGATTTCATGATTACAATGTATTTTACTACTCAGGTAATTCGGTAACATTCCTAACCTAAGTTGGTGTATAAATTTCAATGTGAAATAACTAACCGACTGTTTAATACTAAGCGAGTTTAATCTATTGAGCATTACAATTTTTTAATTAAAATTAATAAAATTTTAAAATAAATCGCATTGCCTTGTTTTGCTGTATTTGAAGTTTCTTAATATAAGCCGTGTTTTTTAACACGCGCGTATACGTTTCGTTTGCGCGTGTTAAAAAACGCCTATCTTCGCCTAGATAATGCTTAGGAGACCCATCTAGCGGCTGTGGTAAAACAACTAGCTACAGCAACAGGGTGTACCGAAAAGCGGAGACGCAACGCTCTGATGGCCATAGGGTATAACATATAGCTGAATCAGTTGCGATGAATTGTGGACACACATATAATACATAGAATTAGTGTACAGGGTGAAACAAAGACACATATTTCAGTTACATCTGAGTATAATGCGTATTGAAATTTAGTAGGACAAAATTTATGCGCAGCAATTTCAGAGGTGTATTTATAGTTTGTCTCTTAGCAGTCAATATAAAGTTTAAGCGTAAACGGATATACGCGTGTTAAAAAACACGGCTATACATATCATTACTTAATAGCAGAATAGTAGGACAATAAATAAAGTGTGGTTCAATAATTGAACGATATACCAATATTTTATGACTTTGACTGATATGTTTACATGTTCTATACATGAAGCCTATTTTCTGTGCAATTTTCCTTTCCAGATAAGTTACATGCTCTCCAAAATTTAGATTATCATCAATCAAAACTCCTAAATACTTAATTTTGTCTACTCTTTGGATTTCCACGTTTTTTACCTTCAGCGTAATATTATCTAAACTATTGTTACTTATGATGTTAGTGTTTTTACAAAATATCATGATCGTTGTATCACAGAATTTTTACACTTTGAAAATAACGGCTGTAGTTTGCAAGGTTGCATTCCTTTGAGTCTTCGTTTTCACCATTAGGATTAACAAAGTCATGAGCCTGGACATTCGCGCAATTTTAGTGATGTAAATTGCATGTCGCCAGCGCCAGTGCGGTGCCAGCTCAATGGTAGCTCATTGACGAAATGACTCCAAGCGAATTTTTGACGCTACTTAGTAGTGAGTGCGTAGTACATTTCGATTGCGCTATTGAGTGAAACGACTTTTGTGTGCCACGCACGAGTTTGGTGTTATTGGCGCTACTGGCAATGATGACACTGAGCTGATGACGGTAGCGCTGGTAGCTCAGCTTTTGCACCAGAGAAAGAATTGATGGCCCGTGTAAATTACTATGGCTTTGGCTATTATTGGCTGTGTATTTGAACCAAATAAATGCTGCGGACATAACAACCGGAGTCATTTTTGAGTTGTATATTTTAGATTTAATGCACAATTAATATGGATGTGTTTGAGCAGCCAAATAATAACAGTAGTATTGCTAAAGTGCTGCTTAGTTGATGGAACGTCGCTAACTTCCTAGCGATGATCAAGCGATGATCAATAGATTTTCAATATTTCGTTCAACGAACGCGCGTAATTGCCACATCTGCTCAAATTTTCCATTCTTGATTTAATTTAAGCTGTTATGCCAATATTTTTCAGCCAGCTTTTTTCAAATCGGTAATTTTTCCAAAAGCAAAAGAAATTACAGAAAAGATTACAGAGTTAAACAGCCTTAAAAATTCAGCTATGTTGGTTATACACAGAAATACAACAGAGGGTTGTGTCTCCGCTTTTCGCAACCGTGAGATTCACCACGTGTGATTCACCACGTCTAAATCTCAAAATCCACGGTTTGGTACCGGCGGGTTTGTATGGGACTTAGGCTGTTATGCCAAAGTAAACACAAATCTTTACCGATAATTGTGTTATTGATTAATTTATCAAATTCTAACAAATTAATATTGCATTGTCGTCGGAGTTATACATGTGTGCAAAATTTCAGCTCATTCGGACACCGCGAAGTGTATCAAATTTAGCTTGCAAGATTCCATTACATACAACAGCCAAGTGAAGGTAAATAAAAGCTTATAAATTATGAAAGAAATGTAGTAAATGAGCCCGCAAATATTTTCCTGCTAAATTTTCATCAGTTTTTTATGAATAATTTTGAACAAAAAGTTTTAAATAAACGATAACATGCCAAAGTCAGTTATTTTGTGGCAGAAAAATACTGGTACATTGGAAATTGTTGTTGTAATGAGACGTATCGGTAAGGTTTCCTCAGTATTTCTAGCTCAAAATACAGGAAAAAATAAAGTATGATATATGCATTAGCTATCTATATACAAATTTACATGCATTTTTTTGTTTGTTTACATTTTTTTAAGTGTTATTTCCGTAAAATGTGCTTTTTTTATTTTACGATAAAATATGCATTCTCTTTTTAAAAGTCCGTGCACTGGCTACAACGTCCAAACTAGTTACACAAAAAATGTTATGCCTTGAATTGCGTTCGAACAAAAGTCAAACATTGACTTTGGGGTTAGTATTGTTACGGTCTGCCGCTACGGTCTACGGCTACGATCCACCTGGGAGCGTGTTCACGCGAACCCACCTAGCGATGTGGCGAAAGTTGCGATAAAAAAATATCGAAACAAGGAAAAGACAGACCGGCGATCACTAGCGAAAAAATTGCATGCGTTTCCGGGCTTAAAAACGAAAAAGGTGGAAAAGTTTTTGTGAAGCTAGAAATATAGAAGACATCCATATTTCCTTTTTGCTTCACGACAGCGCAAACGAAGAAATATTAGAAAAGCTACATTCACCGAAACAAATAAAGAAAAGAAGCGACATTTAAAGCCGACGGCAGTGAAAAACCTATTAATTGCACACTGCTTGCCGCTTAACTGAGTCCCACATTCTTATCGACCAACTACCCGGTCAGCACATTGGTAAAATAAGTGTTGTGAATAATTTTATGCCCTTTAATTGTGGCGAAGCTTTTAACCAGTATCGAACAGTTTGGAATCTTCCGTTTTTTTTGCAATTTCCTGCGGACCAAAAAGGACAAGTCCGAATCCAAATAACAACCTTTTAGTAGTACAGAGTCAAGCGAATTACTAGAAGACTTTTAAACCAACACCTCCGCCTCCAGGGCCAGCAGTACGCTGCAGCGTAATACACGAACACCCAATTAGCACCAAGTCATCCAGGTCGTAAAAGTCAACACGAAGTTTTTATTGTCACCAGGTTCACTGAAATCACCTCGAACCACGAGCGCAACAACCACCAGGCGGTACCACCGACTCCAATACTATTAGCGCATCCTTATTAGCTCCGTTCATACCGGCTATAACAATACTAGCACAACCCTTATCAGCTACGACCAGATGGGCTACAATAAACCAGCTATAATGGCAACCACAGGGCAGCGAATATACGCCTGCGGCCAGTCCAATTGCGATAACGAAATCAGCGGTTAAGCGGTGAGTTCGTTCGAATAAATAAAAAAAAAATAAATAAATAAATGTAAGGCGCGATAACCTCCGAAGAGATCTAAGGCCGAGCTTCTCTTCCAATTTGCGTCGTGCTCCTGTTGATTTTCCCTACAAATTGGCCGGACGGGACCTACATGTTTTATGCCGACTCCGAACGGCATCTGCAAAGCAGATGAGTTTTCACTGAGAGCTTTTCATGGCAGAAATACACCCGGAGTGCTTCCCAAACATTGCCGAGGGGCGACCCCGCTTAGAAAAATTTTCTTCTAATTGAAAAATCTTATTTCTAAAATTTTGATGTTGCTCTGCCCGGGAGTTGAACCCAGGGCATACGGTGTGATAGGCGGAGCACGCTACCATCACACCACGGTGGCCACTGAATACTGAACTAAAATTATGTAATTGTAGCCTTAACCTTTTCTTTTAAAATTATATTTTTGACTCCGCAACATTATATAATGTCAATATACCAACATACTCAAGTTTAAGGCTATCACCCTAGTGTAGAATTAAAGCGAATGTGAATACGAATGCAATATGCACAATACCCAAAGGAAATGAAAAGTTTAAAAAAAAAGGCAATTCTTGTTGTACGTTCAAAATTGTTGCATACAAAAAAAAAATTACCCAACAAAAAAACAAAGCATATTTTAATGGTCATAGGTGTGCAATTTATACTGCCTGTGAAACAAAAAAAAAGTGTTTCAGGTATTAAAATTTGCTTTGCGTTACGGTAGAATTTTACCATTACATTTTTTTAATTGATGCAATCGTTGCGAATATGATTTTGGGATGAGCAAAAGTGTTGATATTGTTTCGGTAAGGAATAAAGTTTTATTGGTAATTCAAGTTCAGTTACATTATCAGCTAAAATGCATTAAATCTATATTAAGAGACGCAAATAACAAGTAATGCGGATTAGCTTGCATTATCAAAACAAAAACTTCTTTTGTATACATTTTTTGTTGACTGAGTTGAACTAAGCCCGAAAAAATACCAACCCTGACTGTTACATGTAAAACAGTTTACGTTTCACTTGAACGAGTAAAACGATCTCATTAATTGTACTATAAGTTTAAAAGGTTCATGCTTTACCTGAACCTGTAAAACAATTTCGTTGAGTTCACAATAAATTTAAAAGTTCACGTTCTACCTGAACAGGTGTATGACTCCCGTAATTTTTCCATGAATTTAAAAGCATACGTTTTACTTGAACTTGTGAAACAATATTTTTTTGAGGGGTAGGATTTACCCCAAGTTTAGTCCTAGTTGCGTTTATAATAAATTTCCTAGTGCATAGTACATATTAGTGTCATTATACTATGTGTAATACCAAATCGATGTTCTGTTAAACCCAAAGTAAATCTAATACAACAACCTATTAATTTTGTAAGGGGGCCCCAATTATCAGAAGTTGTATCCAAACTGTACAGCCCTAAGATAGATTTGTGAAAAAAAAGAGAAAAGGGCATTTAACCAAATTTCTACAAGAAAAAAAGATTTTTTTTATTACACATATAGCATAGTAGATTATAAAACAAACCAATTATTATTACTTTCAATGGACCGTCGCAAAACGCGGCTCACAATAAACTTTTCTAAAAACTTACAAACAGGAATAGAGTTCCTCTTTAATTAGGCTCGCATTTTCGATTGCTATATTTTTTTTTTATAAAATTATTTATAAGCTTAAACATATTCAGACACCTTGCAGTAAGAAAAGAAAAAGAAAAGCTATGTTAGCAATAATGAATATTGAATAAATTTGTTCACAATATGGGAATGCTGGCGTCACCATTCATTTAGAAGGCACGTAGGGTGAACAGGTAAGGGGCCACCGGAAATTAGGTGCGTCGGTGGCCATGGTTATTTGAGGGTGGGACTAAGCACCTGGCGTCGCAACAACACCCGCGGCGCCCCTCTATATATTCGGCCCTTTGTGTTTATTTTCCTTTTGGTTCTTTTATTTTATTTTCAGCAGTTTTTTTTGAATTTTGATTTAAGAGTAGTAACCGGCCATGTCCGGTTCGGTAAATTTTTCGGTTCGACCGGATGTTGTTTTAATTTGAATTATAAGCGTTTTGAGTCGGTCTCTGCGCTTCTGTCAGTTTGTTTTGAATTTGACAGCTGCTCGCTTTGATAGGCATGATAGGAACTTTTTTCTGTTTATGGCGCAGGAACAATAAGGTTGGCAAGGACCCGCCCCAGCCGACAATGACTAGCCACTGTGCACCACAACATCATGCCGACCGCCTTCCTTACTGCTTCCACTGTAAATGCGTTTCCATAACAGATGGCGCCCAACGTGGCACCTAAGGCGCTGGTCTCAGTGGTCAGTTCGGGCAACGTGTGAATTTGACCATTCCTCCAGTCCGAGGTGGGCAGCCACAGAAGCAGCCACCTGCGTTGCGGTGGAATGGTTGACGGATCAGGTTGTCCGGACTGGTCATTGGGGGCAGTAGTCGAAGGCGTCACGAGACTACACGTCAAGTTATCCGGATTTTTTTTATTTCACCCAGCGAGGCAGTGCTGCACGCACTTTATTTTTTTTGTAAGTGGGGTTTTTAGTTTCCCGGAATGTGGTCCGTTAGTCGGTTAGGAATAATTTTGTCCGCTAATTGGGTTTTTTTTTAAATGTTTAAAATTTTTTCTTTGCCGAATTTGTGTTGTCTGGTGTGAGTGTGTGAGCGAATGGTAGGACCCCAGCTCAGCCCACGTCTCAGGTGGTACCGCAGAATACCACCTGGATTGTGACGGGTTGAGCTGGGATTCAAAGTGATACCCTTCCCTGTCCCACCAGTCTTGGGAGCGGCCCTTGGAGCCTCTCCACCCATAGCGGCGCAGGCAGGAGGGGTGTCCAGGGTGAATGACGGGAGGCCTCAACTCCCCCAGCCAGTCCCACTAGCGAGTCCCTGAGACCGCCTCTGCGTTGCGGCTGGGTGTGTCGGGACCAACCTGTATGTGTAGGAAATTGACCCTAGTGGCCCCAACCAGTCCCAGAGGCAGGGCCTTGAGACCCCCTCATGCGTTGCGGTTGGGAGCACTAGGGACGAGTATGAACGAGTTTGTGTTGTTTTTGGTTTTTTTTTCTGTAGCCCTACTGCCTTTGAAGGGGATGCCAGCATTCCCATCACACCCCTTCCAGGAGTAATGGTAACTTTTTTTTAAATTTTTTTTACCAAGATTTTTAAATTGATTTTTTTATTTTATACTTACAATTTTTTTTGTCTGGACGTTTTGGCGGTCGGGGACATCTCGCCCAGTATTCTTCCCGAGCACTGTCCTCATAGGATATTCACGCGCGTACTCACCGAGGACCGTGAACACCCTGGCAGTCCACACTTAGGTTGGACTAGCCTTTCCGAGTTTTGACGAGTTCTCCAGATCAAAATGTCTACACCTTTTTTTTTGGTTTTGCATTCCTGTGGGAGCGATACCCACTAGAAATCATCTTTCGGAGTTTTGACGAGTTCTCCATAACAAATGTCTAAATTGCCGCAAAGCCCTTTTAAACTAGGAAACAGAATTAATTCCCAACTTGACTTAGTTTTTTTTGATGGGCCTATGTTGACCGGCTAGCTTCGTAGTAGGACTTTGAGACTCTTATCTCAGGGGTGAGTCGTGCCCCACGTTGCTTGTCGTCGGAGATCCCTGGCAGTGGCTTCCCACAGATGATCCGGTTTCCTGTTCGCTTCATCGTCAGGTCTTCCAAGCGAAGCAGGTTTGTTACGGTCTGCCGCTACGGTCTACGGCTAAGATCCACCTGGGAGCGTGTTCACGCGAACCCACCTAGCGATGTGGCGAAGGTTGCGATAAAAAAATATCGAAAACAAGGAAAAGACAGACCGGCGATCACTAGCGAAAAAATTGCATGCGTTTCCGGGCTTAAAAACGAAAAAGGTGGAAAAGTTTTTATGAAGCTAGAAATATAGAAGATATCCATATTTCCTTTTTGCTTCACGACAGCGCAAACGAAGAAATATTAGAAAAGCTACATTCACCGAAACAAATAAAGAAAAGAAGCGACATTTAAAGCCGACGGCAGTGAAAAACCTATTAATTGCACACCGCTTAACTGAGTCCCACATTCTTATCGACCAACTACCCGGTAAGCACATTGGTAAAATAAGTGTTGTGAATAATTTTATGCCCTTTAATTGTGGCGAAGCTTTTAACCAGTATCGAACAGTTTGGAATCTTCCGTTTTTTTTGCAATTTCCTGCGGACCAAAAAGGACATTTAAGGAACATTTAACGAATCTTGCTGATACGACAGCATCGACAAATCCGAATCCAAATAACAACCTTTTAGTAGTACAGGGTCAAGCGAATTACTAGAAGACTTTTAAACCAACACATCCGCCTCCAGGGCCAGCAGTACCCTGCAGCGTAATGCACGAACACCCAATTAGCACCAAGTCATCCAGGTCGTAAAAGTCAACACGAAGTTTTTATGTCACCAGGTTCACTCGATCACCTCGAACCACGAGCGCAACAACCACCAGGCGGTACCACCGACTCCAATACTACTAGCGCATCCTTATTATCTGCGTTCATACCGGCTATAACAATACTAGCACAACCCTTATCAGCTACGACCAGATGGGCTACAATAAACCAGCTACAATGACAATCACAGGGCAGCGAATATAGGCCTGCGGCCAGTCCAATTGCGATAACGAACATCAGCGGTTAAGCGGTGAGTTCGTTCCAATACTGAACTAAAATTATGTAATTGTAGCCTTAACCTTGTCTTTTAAAATTATATTTTTGACTCCGCAACATTATATAATGTCAATATACCAACATACTCAAGTTTAAGGCTATCACCCTAGTGTAGAATTAAAGCGAATGTGAATACGAATGCAATATGCACAATGCCCAAAGGAAATGAAAAGTTTAGAAAAAAAAGGCAATTCTTGTTGTACGTTCAAAATTGTTGCATACAAAAAAAAATTACCCAACAAAAAAACAAAGCATATTTTAATGGTCATAGGTGTGCAATTTATACTGCCTGTGAAACAAAAAAAAAGTGTTTCAGGTATTAAAATTTGCTTTGCGTTACGGTAGAATTTTACCATTACATTTTTTTAATTGATGCAATCGTTGCGAATATGATTTTGGAATGAGCAAAAGTGTTGATATTGTTTCGGTAAGGAATAAAGTTTTATTGGTAATTCAAGTTCAGTTGCATTATCAGCTAAAATGCATTAAATCTATATTAAGAGACGCAAATAACAAGTAATGCGAATTAGCTTGCATTATCAAAACAAAAACTTCTTTTGTATACATTTTTTGTTGACTGAGTTGAACTAAGCCCGAAACAATACCAACCCTGACTGTTACATGTAAAACAGTTTACGTTTCACTTGAACGAGTAAAACGATCTCATTAATTGTACTATAAGTGTAAAAGGTTCATGCTTTACCTGAACCTGTAAAACAATTTCGTTGAGTTCACAATAAATTTAAAAGTTCACGTTCTACCTGTACAGTTGTATGACCCCCGTAATTTTTCCATGAATTTAAAAGCATACGTTTTACTTGAACTTGTGAAACAATATTTTTTTGAGGGGTAGGATTTACCCCAAGTTTAGTCCTAGTTGCGTTTATAATAAATTTCCTAGTGCATAGTAGGTACATATTAGTGTCATTATACTATGTGTAATACCAAATCGATGTTCTGTTAAACCCAAAGTAAATCTAATACAACAACCTATTAATTTTGTAAGGGGGCCCCAATTATCAGAAGTTGTATCCAAACTGTACAGCCCTACGATAGATTTGTGAAAAAAAAAGAGAAAAGGGCATTTAACCAAATTTCTACAAGAAAAAAAGATTTTTTTTTATTACACATATAGCATAGTAGATTATAAAACAAACCAATTATTATTACTTTCAATGGACCGTCGCAAAACGCGGCTCACAATAAACTTTTCTAAAAACTTACAAACAGGAATAGAGTTCCTCTTTAATTAGGCTCGCATTTTCGATTGCTATATTTTTTTTATAAAATTATTTATAAGCTTAAACATATTCAGACACCTTGCAGTAAGAAAAGAAAAAGAAAAGCTATGTTAGCAATAATGAATATTGAATAAATTTGTTAACAATATGGGAATGCTGGCGTCACCATTCATTTAGAAGGCACGTAGGGTGAACAGGTAAGGGGCGACCGAAAATTAGGTGCGTCGGTGGCCATGGTTATTTGAGGGTGGAACTAAGCACCGGGCGTCGCAACAACACCCGCGGCTGCCCTTTTTGTTTATTTTCCTTTTGGTTCTTTTATTTTCAGCAGTTTTTTTTTGAATTTTGATTTCAGAGTAGTAACCGGCCATGTCCGGTTCGGTAAATTTTCTTGCGTCAGTCTTTTTTTTTGAATTTGAATTTTTAAATGTTGGAATGTTAACGGTTTGTCCGTGGCATCCGGTTCTACCGGATGTCGTTTTAATTTGAATTATAAGCATTTTGAGTCGGTCTCTGCGTTTCTGTCAGTTTGTTTTGAATTTGACAGCTGCTCGTTTTGATAGGCATGATAGGAACTTTTTTCTGTTTATGGCGCAGGAACAATAAGGTTGGCAAGGACCCGCCCCAGCCGACAATGACTAGCCACTGTGCACCACAACATCATGCCGACCGCCTTCCTTACTGCTTCCACTGTAAATGCGTTTCCCTAACAGATGGCGCCCAACGTGGCACCTGAGGCGCTGGTCTCAGTGGTCAGTTCGGGCAACGTGTGAAGTTGACCATTCCTCCAGTCTGAGGTGGGCAGCCACAGAAGCAGCCACCTGCGTTGCGGTGGAATGGTTGACGGATCAGGTTGTCCGGACTGGTCATTGGGGGCAGTAGTCGAAGGCGTCACGAGACTACACGTCAAGTTATCCGGATTTTTTTTATTTCACCCAGCGAGGCAGTGCTGCACGCACTTTATTTTTTTTGTAAGTGGGGTTTTTATTTTCCCGGAATGTGGTCCGTTAGTCGGCTAGGAATAATTTTGTCCGCTAATTGGGTTTTTTTTTAAAAGAAGCGACATTTAAAGCCGACGGCAGTGAAAAACCTATTAATTGCACACTGCTTGCCGCTTAACTGAGTCAACCATTCTTATCGACCAACTACCCGGTAAGCACATTGGTAAAATAAGTGTTGTGAAGCTTTTAATTGTGGCGAAGCTTTTAACCAGTATCGAACAGTTTGGAATCTTCGTTTTTTTTGCAATTTCCTGCGGACCAAAAAGGACATTTAAGGAACATTTAACGAATCTTGCTGATACGACAGCATCGACAAGTCCGAATCCAAATAACAACCTTTTAGTAGTACAGGGTCAAGCGAATTACTAGAAGACTTTTAAACCAACACATCCGCCTCCAGGGCCAGCAGTACGCTGCAGCGTAATGCACGAACACCCAATTAGCACCAAGTCATCCAGGTCGTAAAAGTCAACACGAAGTTTTTATTGTCACCAGGTTCACTCGATCACCTCGAACCACGAGCGCAACAACCACCAGGCGGTACCACCGACTCCAATACTACTAGCGCATCCTTATTATCTGCGTTCATACCGGCTATAACAAAACTAGCACAACCCTTATCAGCTACGACCAGATGGGCTACAATAAACCAGCTACAATGACAATCACAGGGCAGCGAATATAGGCCTGCGGCCAGTCCAATTGCGATAACGAACATCAGCGGTTAAGCGGTGAGTTCGTTCCAATACTGAACTAAAATTATGTAATTGTAGCCTTAACCTTGTCTTTTAAAATTATATTTTTGACTCCGCAACATTATATAATGTCAATATACCAACATACTCAAGTTTAAGGCTATCACCCTAGTGTAGAATTAAAGCGAATGTGAATACGAATGCAATATGCACAATGCCCAAAGGAAATGAAAAGTTTAGAAAAAAAAAGGCAATTCTTGTTGTACGTTCAAAATTGTTGCATACAAAAAAAAATTACCCAACAAAAAAACAAAGCATATTTTAATGGTCATAGGTGTGCAATTTATACTGCCTGTGAAACAAAAAAAAAGTGTTTCAGGTATTAAAATTTGCTTTGCGTTACGGTAGAATTTTACCATTACATTTTTTTAATTGATGCAATCGTTGCGAATATGATTTTGGAATGAGCAAAAGTGTTGATATTGTTTCGGTAAGGAATAAAGTTTTATTGGTAATTCAAGTTCAGTTGCATTATCAGTTAAAATGCATTAAATCTATATTAAGAGACGCAAATAACAAGTAATGCGGATTAGCTTGCATTATCAAAACAAAAACTTCTTTTGTATACATTTTTTGTTGGCTGAGTTGAACTAAGCCCGAAACAATACCAACCCTGACTGTTACATGTAAAACAGTTTACGTTTCACTTGAACGAGTAAAACGATCTCATTAATTGTACTATAAGTGTAAAAGGTTCATGCTTTACCTGAACCTGTAAAACAATTTCGTTGAGTTCACAATAAATTTAAAAGTTCACGTTCTACCTGTACAGTTGTATGACCCCCGTAATTTTTCCATGAATTTAAAAGCATACGTTTTACTTGAACTTGTGAAACAATATTTTTTTGAGGGGTAGGATTTACCCCAAGTTTAGTCCTAGTTGCGTTTATAATAAATTTCCTAGTGCATAGTACATATTAGTGTCATTATACTTTGTGTAATACCAAATCGATGTTCTGTTAAACCCAAAGTAAATCTAATACAACAACCTATTAATTTTGTAAGGGGGCCCCAATTATCAGAAGTTGTATCCAAACTGTACAGCCCTAAGATAGATTTGTGAAAAAAAAAGAGAAAAGGGCATTTAACCAAATTTCTACAAGAAAAAAAGATTTTTTTTATTACACATATAGCATAGTAGATTATAAAACAAACCAATTATTATTACTTTCAATGGACCGTCGCAAAACGCGGCTCACAATAAACTTTTCTAAAAACTTACAAACAGGAATAGAGTTCCTCTTTAATTAGGCTCGCATTTTCGATTGCTATATTTTTTTTATAAAATTATTTATAAGCTTAAACATATTCAGACACCTTGCAGTAAGAAAAGAAAAAGAAAAGCTATGTTAGCAATAATGAATAGCCGTGTTTTTTAACACGCGTATATCCGTTTACGCTTAAACTTTATATTGACTGCTAAGAGACAAACTATAAATACACCTCTGAAATTGCTGCGCATAAATTTTGTCCTACTAAATTTCAATACGCATTATACTCAGATGTAACTGAAATATGTGTCTTTGTTTCACCCTGTACACTAATTCTATGTATTATATGTGTGTCCACAATTCATCGCAACTGATTCAGCTATATGTTATACCCTATGGCCATCAGAGCGTTGCGTCTCCGCTTTTCGGTACACCCTGTTGCTGTAGCTAGTTGTTTTACCACAGCCGCTAGATGGGTCTCCTAAGCATTATCTAAGCGAAGATAGGCGTTTTTTAACACGCGCAAACGAAACGTATACGCGCGTGTTAAAAAACACGGCTAATATTGAATAAATTTGTTAACAATATGGGAATGCTGGCGTCACCATTCATTTAGAAGGCACGTAGGGTGAACAGGTAAGGGGCGACCGAAAATTAGGTGCGTCGGTGGCCATGGTTATTTGAGGGTGGAACTAAGCACCGGGCGTCGCAACAACACCCGCGGCGGCCCTTTTTGTTTATTTTCCTTTTGGTTCTTTTATTTACAGCAGTTTTTTTTGAATTTTGATTTCAGAGTAGTAACCGGCCATGTCCGGTTCGGTAAATTTTCTTGCGTCAGTCTTTTTTTTTTTGAATTTGAATTTTTAAATGTTGGAATGTTAACGGTCCTCGTTGTGATGGCACACATTGACAAATTTTTTTTTATTTTTGTACTGGGAAGCTGCACCGTCACTGAAGTAATATCTTTCTTTAAACTGTGGATAGTTTATTTTAATATGGTCCAAAAATATTTTTTGTAATGAAAAAAAGATACAGTATGGTGGTTTAGATAATCACTAATCACACAGAAAGTTTGTGTCTTAAGTACGCCGTCTTCTTAAAATATATATAAAAAGGGTGAAGATTAGCTTAATTTTTTGTCCAATGAAACGCTTGTACCTCATCTTGTACCTTAAACCAATAATTTTCAGAAAAGTCAACTAATGTTATGCACTCTGTATTATCTTTAAAATTTTCCTTGAGATTCTTTACGTACTCAAATCGCGAGTACTCCATGCATGCATGTATGGAGTATTCGCTACGGACCAACCGAGTGCTCCAAAATTAACCACAATTCATTCAAATTCAAAAAATATGGTCCAATTAACATTGCGATGTCCTAGGACTGGACCATATACACTAGCTCCGCATTACATCAGAGTAATCCACGGAGTACCCACAGTCCAATAAACATCGTGCAGTGATTACAATCGTTAAAAACGAGCAATGATCGGCTTATAATATGTTCGTGTAGAAACATGAGTTGGTCCATTGCTGCATTACAGTGGAGTATAATGGTAAGTACTCCAGTGGACCACATGATCCAACGAATTTTGGAGGGTAATTGTTCTTATAAAAAGCTTGTTAAATTTTGATGGTATAATTAAGAACATTTAATAGAAGCTTGTTCTTAGAAAAGCTTTATTCTTAAAGTTAATTTAAATATGAATTTTTTCAATTTTTAGTCGGGTGAAATATTGTTTAAATTAGTTATGTAATCTTTACTTAGTTATTTGTAACGTTTCTCATCCTATCCATTTCTTTTAATGCATCAACATTACAAGGTTTCTTCGAAGTTAACTTTGAACAGTCAAGTTCTTCTATTCGAGTGTTAACTAACTTAAATCATATTTTATTGTGACTTTGCCTAAGTCGCGTTCAGTTTAACGGCTGGATTCTGTAATTCAATCTCATCTCAAGTCTCTAAATTTGAGATTTTCCTTTAGAGACAATTTTTGTGACTTGAGATGATTTCGGTATTCAGTAAACGAAAGTCACAAAAACAATTCACTATATCGACGAAATTCACCAAAATGACAATTTACTCATACATTGAACAAATAATAGCCGTGTTTTTTAACACGCGCGTATACGTTTCGTTTGCGCGTGTTAAAAAACGCCTATCTTCGCTTAGATAATGCTTAGGAGACCCATCTAGCGGCTGTGGTAAAACAACTAGCTACAGCAACAGGGTGTACCGAAAAGCGGAGACGCAACGCTCTGATGGCCATAGGGTATAACATATAGCTGAATCAGTTGCGATGAATTGTGGACACACATATAATACATAGAATTAGTGTACAGGGTGAAACAAAGACACATATTTCAGTTACATCTGAGTATAATGCGTATTGAAATTTAGTAGGACAAAATTTATGCGCAGCAATTTCAGAGGTGTATTTATAGTTTGTCTCTTAGCAGTCAATATAAAGTTTAAGCGTAAACGGATATACGCGTGTTAAAAAACACGGCTAATATAGCACTGCATTTTGTTAACATAAAGTTGGGCGGTATTTTGGCTGAGCTTGCTAAGACGCCGTTCACAATTTTTATACAAAATCCCAAAGTGTTTGGTTCGAATCTCAGCGGCGCCACATAGAGTTCAATTTTTTTTTAAGTATTTTCTGTTTTTTAATTTTTTCTATGCTTATTTTAATTTTAGGAATAAAAAAAATATATTTAAAGCGTTTTTCGCAAATAATTTTCATACTTTTTCTGAAATTTTCACGTTTGTGATCTGCCCCGGCCCAGCTCACAAATTAGTGATTGCTTTTGTGAGGCTGGAGACGCGAGACAGCTTACAGAATGGCAAATTGTTTCAAAAGTGATTTTCACCCCAAATAGTCTCTAATAGTGACTGGAGACGGCTTACTGAATTCAGCTGTAAAACTGTTTCAGATCTCTGCTCTGTGGGTTAAATCTTGTTTTAAATAAAATTCCAACTGTTTTAAAATAAAATTCCAACTTTCGCTTAGCTAAAATTCTATCGCCAAAAATCTGTAAAACAAAATCAAGTGCGCAGAAAAGTATGCAACACTTACTGATAACAGCCTAACCGCGTTAGCGTTCGTTGTATCACAGAATTTTTACACATAAAAATGACGGCTGTTGTTTGCAATGCAGGGGGTGAAACATGGACACATATTTCAGTTACATCTGAGTACAATGCGTATTGAAATTTAGTAGTACTAATTTAATGCGTAGCAATTTCAGAGCTCGGCCTTAGATATCTTCGGAGGTTATCGCGCCTTACATTTATTTTTATTTATTTAAAGTTTGTCGCTTAGCAGTCCATATAAAGTTTAAGCTTAAACGTATATAGATGAGAAAAAAAAAACAGCTAATATAAACTTATATTTCTCAATACAAAGTTATATATTCTCATTATAAACTGGAAAAGGTGTAGTGCGTAAACGAACTGTCAAATTTTGTATGAAAAATCATATACAACATTTCACGGTGTAAACGCGATAAACTCAAAGGAATGCAACCTTGCAAACAACAGCCCTCGTTTTCATATGTAAAAATTCTGTGATACAACGAACGCTAACGCGGTTAGGCTGTTATCAGTAAGTGTTGCATACTTTTCTGCGCACTTGATTTTGTTTTACAGATTTTTGGCGATGGAATTTTAGCTAAGCGAAAGTTGGAATTTTATTTTAAAACAGATTTAACCCACAGAGCAGAGATCTGGAATAAGTAGTTGTAAACTGAACGCGACATAGGCAAAGTCACAATAAAACATGGTTCAACTATATACAGGTTGGCTCATCTGTAAAGCAACAAAATATGTCTGTTCAAATTGTCAAAATCTGTGTATTGGTGTTGGTGCAAATGGTATGGAATGGAAACATAAAACTTAGCAGTTTTTGTATGTGTAAGTAAAATGTTGCCAATGTGTTGGTTTCATTTGAGTTTGCCATCTTCTTTTGACAATCCCTTCGACCATGCAATGACATAAATAAAATCAGCTGATGAGATGAGCCAACCTGTTCATAATTGAACCATGCAATAAAATATGATTTTACGTTATGCTTGAAACACAATGCCGAGCGACGACGATATACGGCGCGTCGTGCGATGACATTTTTTAAATTACGCCCAGACATTTCGTCTACTTAAAATACAATGCCGTGCGAAATTGACGCTGTTTATTCAGAGTGGCCATTATTTAGAAATAAAGATGAAGACAATTAAAACTCTGATTTAACTCTTTTTTTAAAATTAAATTTTCTGCTGTAGCACTTGACTGCTAAAACACGCCCAAAATGTTAAGAAATTAACAAAACAAAACAAAAATATTAAATTAAATTAAAAATTAGGAACAAGTGCAGAATACATACATACATTCGTCAAAAAAAAAAATTTTAAAATCGGACTTTATAGAGATTTTTATGCTGATTCCAATGCTATATTTCTTTTTTGGTGCAAATGAAAGGTTTGGGGTAATTCCATGTCAAAATGCGAAATTATGAATTTTTCAAATCAAAATATCTCCGAAACTAATGGATGGATTTCAAAAATTAAAAACTCGAAAAATAACTTATAAAAATACCTTTCATCTGATGTATATATATCTTTAACTTTTCTAGTCTTTATTTAACAAAAATTTTAAAAAGCTCTTTCGCATTCGTGAACGATCTGATATTACCTTATAGCTCTTACGTTTATTGTTATGTTAGCCGATCCAACACCGGCTGCGCCACGCACAGTAATTCGGCTAACATAACAATAAACATAAGAGTCATAAGGTAATATCAGCTCGTTCACGAATGCAAAATTTTAAATAGTTTACCTTTGACGTATATTTCAGCAATAAAAAATTAGCAATGTTATACATTATGTATTTTTCAATTAATTAATACAATGCATAAACCCATACATACATAAATAACATCATATATATACCTACATCGATAAAAATAATTGAACTCATATGACACCTTCTTTGTTTTTCGCCCCTAAATAATCAAGTTATACCTTCTAATATAAAGATATGTATACCAAATTAAAGGTAATGAAATTATCTTCAACACGATAGTATTAAAGTATTTTGTCAATAACACATTTTTTCGACTTATTATTCGATTTATGATAAGTTAGCAATCATTTTGTTTTTGGAAATTATGTTTGTCGTCATCGCCCGGCGGCGACGATAGAAATAAATCTATCGTCGCAAAATGACGTCGCGTAAATTTCGCTCTTGGCGTTCATTGTGTTCACCTTCATGTAATTATGGGGATTCTATTTTTGACCAGGCGTTCGTTTGTCGCGTTTATTTCGCGGCGTCAGGGCATTGTGTTTTAAGCTTTAGTTAACACTGTTTGACACAATTTTATATGTGCTCTCTGTCAAAAATGCTTCAACTAACTTAGTCACATTTTATTTCGATTATAAATATGCCCCAATATATTCGCATCATGATATAAAAAATCGTGTGCTCATACTCAGTCAGGGTTATTTAAACGTAGCGATTCGTATCAGTAATTTGGTTGATAGCCTTTTTATAAGCTTTTATTTAGTTTCGCCTGGCTGTTGTCTGTAATCAAATTTGATACCCTTCCCTATGTCCGATTGTGCTGAAATTTTGCACGCATGTATAACTCCGATGACAATGCAATATTACTTTGCAAGAATTCGATAAATTTATCGATGACAGAGTTATCGGTAAAGATATGTGCTTACTTTGGCATAAAAGCGTAAGTCCTCAAGAACGCAGGTAACTTCGCTTTGTTTGTGTATACACGAACGTAGAAGTTAGGCTGTTATCGCTAAATGTTGCATACTATTCTGCGCACTTGATTTTGTTTTACATATTTTTGGCGATAATAAAAGCCTAATACTGTTTTCACACAGATGGCTTATTGATAATAAAGGCAGTTTTCTACATTAAGACGCTTATTGAGCTCAATCTTATCTACAAAATTCGAATCTATAATTATTTCATTAGTAGCTAATCGAATGCCTAATGAAGTCAAAAGCACAATTCAACTCTGTTGGGAGCGTTCAATTTCTTAGTTTTTGGTGTGTTCAGTGCTTAAAAATGTAAGTTGTCAAAGTAAATGTCATTGTCTGCATGGCGGAACGAAACAAGGTGGCCACATCGAACAGCTGATTATAACCTTTTTTTATTTGATTTGATACTTCCAACTTCAGGCGCAGTACGATTTTGACATTTTTCTATCGAATTTACAAAAACAAAGTACATGGAATTCTTATTTATGTATGTAGGTATGCCACCATGTTGCCACCTTGTATCGTTCCGCCATGATTGCCTGTCATATAGCATTGTCATTTAAAATATAGATTTTTTTGTCGCAGACGAAAAAGCCTAATTATCGTTAAAGGTTACAATGAACTTATAAAGTGTTATATTTATTTACAGTCAATTTATTTTTTAGTTAGTTTTATGAACCAATATAAAAAAATAAATAAATGTAAGGCGCGATAACCTCCGAAGAGATCTAAGGCCGAGCTTCTCTTCCAATTTGCGTCGTGCTCCTCTTGATTTCCCCTACAAATTGGCCGGACGGGACCTACATGATTTTATGCCGACTCCGAACGGCATCTGCAAGGCAGATGAGTTTTCACTGAGAGCTTTTCATGGCAGAAATACACCCAGAGCGCTTGCCAAACACTGCCGAGGGGCGACCCCGCTTAGAAAAATTTTCTTCTAATTGAAAAACCTTATTTCTAAAATTTTTGATGTTGCTTTGCCCGGGGTTTGAACCCAGGGCATCCGGTGTGGTAGGCGGAGCACGCTACCATCACACCACGGTGGCCGCCAATAATAAAAGCTTATTTTTAAAAAAGTTTTTTTCTTTAATTTTATTTTTATTTTAAACCAAAAAAAAAAATATCCTATATACATATGCATTTTTTGTACCATTTAGATATAATTAACGCCATGTGATGGTGATATTGACTGGGATATATTATCCTTACAGTAGATTGTGCGCCGACTGTTAGCAATTATGGCGTATGAAGCATATGGAGTTGGTGCTATCCTCAAAAATTTTGAGGGATCAAAAATGCAAAACAAAGGTAAGTAGGCAACACAAATTGAAACTGTATTTAAATCTCCTTTAAAGTATTAATATTAAAATATATTTTGAAAGTTAAATATACAAAGATATTTAGAACACAATACCATGATAAAAGGCAATAACATCATACATGCCATTACGCTACCGACTGACTCACACCCGAAAATACTGGGCGTGATGTTCGATCAGGATCTACATTTTGGCGAGCATGCACGGGCTGTCCTCTTATGTCAACAGAACACCATTTACACAGTGAGCTGAGAGTACTCCCCATAATGGGGGGAGTTCAGGATTTCGGTAGTATGCATTCAGTAATACCAATATATCTTACATTATAAATTAATATATTGTCTTTCGTTTGATAGCATATCAAAAATTTTACGCACCTCTTCGACACGGACAGAGGGCCGCTCTCCACTTTATCGTAACGCCAACAACGAATCACATTTTGGTGAATCACATTATTCGAACAATTCACATTTCATTGGACGCCCTCGTGACCGTGTTCGCTCAAGAAAAAATAAAATTTTAGATAATTTATTAAAAATAAATGTTTGCTATTTGTTTATTTTTTGGTGGCCCTGATAAGGGCCTCTTATGACGAAAGGACGAAAGCAATATCAATTAGTTAAATTTAATATCTTTGTTCATTTTTTGGTGGCCCTGATAAGGGCCTCTTATGACGTCCCGAAAGGACGAAAGCAATATCAATTAATTAAATTTAATCTCTTTGTGCATTTTTTGGTGGCCCTGATAAGGACCTCTTGCGACCTCTCGAAAGGACAAAAGCAGTGAATATCAATTAATTAAATTTAATCTCTTTGTTTACTTTTTGTTGGCCCTGATAAGGCCCTTCTGCGACCTCTCGAAAGGACAAAAGCAGTGAATATGAATTAATTAAATTTAATCTCTTTGTTTTTTTTTTGTGGCCCTGATAGGAGTCTCTTGTGACGTCCGGAAAGGACGAAAGTAATATCAATTAGTTAAATTTAATCTCTTTGTTCATTTTTTGTTGGCTCTGATAAGGGCCTCTTATGACATCCCGAAAGGACGAAAGCAATATCAATTAGTTAAATTTAATCTCTTTGTTCATATTTTGGTGGCCCTGATAAGGGCCTCTTTTGACGTCCCGAAAAGACGAAAGCAACATCAATTAGTTAAGTTGACTATCTTTGTTCCTTTTTTGGTGGCTTCTTATGACGTCCCGAAAGGAAGAAATCAATATCAATTAATTAAATTTAATCCCTTTGTTCATTTTTTGGTGGCCCTGATAAGGGCCTTTTACGACCTCTCGAAAGGACCAATAATGTCTGCACTAATCGGCATATCTGAAAGAATAATAAATTTGACATCTTTTTTTACATATATACTTATTATTCACCATGCTAAGGTTGCGTTGCTCAGCTTAGGGGCCATGACCACGGCGGAAATTCCTAGCGCCTTAAGTGCCACTTGGAGCATACACAACCCCGATTAGTTTGATTAAATAGTGAATGCGGTCCCCCATAGTGGTATTCTTTCAATTGAATAGAAGTTCCGCTATGTAACCGTCGAAATTTTCATCTGTTCGGCCATAATCGGGAATAGAGGACCGGAATTCCCACCAGTTCCGTTCGATGTTTTGGGTGTGGGCACCAGTCATCGGGTCAAAAAATTTTGGGACTGATTCACCGAAAAATTGGTGTACCCATGCTCCTCCAGGCTATCATATGCTTTCCAACAATCGCTTATTATAGTAGTTCCAGGCGCTAGTTTTTCCTTAATAACCTGGAGAAGTGTATCCCCGGTCCTGTCTGCGACAGCCGAGACAAACATTTTGCGAGACCCGCTCTCTATGCCACCGAACACCCATTGGCCCTCTATTATTCGGCCGCGATTGTACTTTCTGCGGCCCATTTTAGCTTCGTCTATTTCCACGGTTTTTCCGGGACCGCCTCTCATATTATCCCCGTTGCGTATGCTCCAGTCTACCAACACCTCTCTAAGGAAGCTTATCCAATCGCTGCAGCTTTGCTTGGATATTGCAAGGTCTTCCATTATGGAGTTTACGTTTGAGTAAGACGTGATGAAGAGCACCACAAGTTTACATATGACCCTTGCGCTGAGCCTGTATCCCGGAAAGGTGTTAGCTTTTCGGCTCTAACAGAGCTGTCATATCTGTCAAATTTGTTTGTAAAAATATTGACAAGTTCAAATTTTATACGTTTGGTTAACAATTTAACAAAGAAAATAAAAAGAGAAAATGGACATTTTAAGTGACACGGAAGACCTTATTTTATTACGGGAAAAGTATCAAAGGCAGCACGGACGCAGATGTAGACGCCAATTATTTAAAACTCGGGATGAATTTGGATTCAAAGCGACTGGCTATGATATTCTGAAGCGCAAAGCTCCAGACCTCTTTTATAAGTCCGTAAGGATGTCTTCCGACCTATTCGAAACATTTTTAAGACTGTTGGAACCATATTTGCTAAAGGAATATCGTAGGCCTGCAATACATCCAGAGAAGCGTCTTTTTGCTACGCTTTTGTAAGTATATACAAAAATATATTTGCGAATTCATTTGAGAATTAACAAATTGGAATAGAAACTGCAAGACGCGTTGTGTTGGAAACTTGCGATGACATCTGGAACAACCTTGTAGGATTGTATGTAAGTGTTCCAAACAAAGATGAATGGTAACAAATTTCTCGAAGATCTGAGGAAGACACCGGACTGCCAAACTGCATCGGAGCGTTGGATGGGAAACATATTCGAATAGTGTACCCAAATAACAGTGGTTCCCAATATTTTAATTACAGAAATACTTCAGCATCGTAAGTTTAATTGCATGACTTTTTAATATAAATACACCTGTATGCCCATTTCAAATCCTTTTCAGGTTTTGCTAGCAGTGTGTGACAGCAATTATACTTTCATTCTTGGTGACATCGGTGCAGTGGGAGCTAAACTGATGGGGGCGTTTTCATGCCGCCAACAGAAACACCATTCCTCTTTTATTTAGTGGCGGATGCAGCTTTTCCACTTAAGACCAACCTAAGGAAACCTTTCGCAAGGGATATTAACCCAGATTAAGAAAAGTATAACAAGCATATTTCTCGTGGTCGTATACGCATCGAAATAGCATTAGGTTAGTATATATATATATTATATATACCTTACGTTCTGTACAAAATTTACAATCTTTTTCAGGTATACTGGCGGCACAATGGAGAATATTTCAGAACCCCATTAATCTTATGTCTGAAAATGCTAAAAAGGTAAAAAATGCAACTGCTGATTCAGACTTGGAATAAACTGTCAAAATCAGAATTTTAGCCAAGAGCGTTTCTACCGATGATTTAAAAACTTGAAAAAAATAGAAATAAATTGGCAAAAATTCTGAATCTCTGACAGACTTTCCATACTAAAATACGATATTTTAACACCTTATAATGCTAGGTTGTGCTACCAACGGTTTTACTTGACAATTTTCTTCGTTTTCATAAAGTGAATACAAGAGAACAAGACCCTAATCCACCAAGTAATTCGAACAGCATTAGTCGCGAAGTTTTGAACACATCAAATGCTTCCACTCAACAAGCATTGCAAAACAGGATCCCTTTGTGTAATTACATTAATGAATATAGATAAATTTGCCATTCAGACATCTACATATTCAGATATCCAAATATCCAGACATCCACATATCCATACATCCACATATAAGCCGTTTATTTTGAAAGTGGCATAAGTCATTTTATGTCGTTTAGGTTCAGTGGTAATTTGTTTGTATCTCTCCTCGCCTCCAGTTTTTTAGAGTGCAATATCCAAAAGATGCAATTCTTATTATTATTTTATAATTGTAGAACCATCTATATATGCGTTCGTTCAAAAATAACAATGCATTTAAGACCATGAGTTGGAAATGACTTATGCCACTTTCAAAATAAACGGCTCATATGTTAATAAAATTAATTAAATGAAATACCAACAACCGTTGTTTTAAATACTAATGAAATAAAAATTTAAGAATAAATAACATTTTTATTTACTAGAATTCAAAATTTGTACATGTATCAATGATTACATATATTTTTTAAGGTTTTACAAACAAATGGCACATCTTTGTTATATATTTTGTACTTTACGTATATACAGAGCCGGTAAAATAATAGCAGTGGTACTTTTTATCATATTTCGTCAATTTATTTCTCTTTTTTATTTTTGATAATTTATGAAAAAACGTTTGTTAATTTTGTCGCTGAAAAAAAAGTCTAAAGTTCGAGAAAATTTTACGAATATTTCGAAGTTTTCGATTTAGAGATTTCAGATGTTTGTTGAGTATGCAGCTTTGTAGCCAATTCAATTTTACTTTAAGGAAGTGCAAGTTTCAAAACGCTATTGGCCAACATTTAGTTTTGAGAATTTTTTTGTCGATAGTGTTGCTCATTTTCTTCCATATAAAATAAGATTTGGTTCATTCATTATATGAAAGAAAACGATCGCTTTAAATCTTAAATTTCATTAAAATAAAATTGAATTGGCTACAAGACTGCATACTCAACAAACATCTGAAAGCTCTAAATCGAAAACTTCGAAATATTCGTAAAATTTTCTCGAACTTTGGAATTTTTTTGGACCTGTTTTTGAGATTGGTTTGCATAGTTTCAGCGACAAAATTAAACGTTTTTTCATAAATTATCAAAAATAAAAAAAGAGAACTAAATTGACGAAATATGATAAAAAGTACCACTGTTATTATTTTACCGTCTCTGTACACCTGCGAACAGAAAATTGTCAGTCGCAATTTTTATATATGAATTTTTTTGAGTATGCAGTTTTGTAGCCCAATAAGTTTTAGTACAACAAAAAATTGTTCACATTGTATGGGCGGAAATCTGAAACACCCACGAAAAAAAGTTGTCAATAATCAAGGCGAATTATGAGAGATCTATAATTTGTACTTTGTTGTACTAAAATTTATTGGGCTACAAAACCACATACTCAAAACAATTCATGTATGTTTGTTTAATGGTGTGTTCAGTTTATACTTATATTTAAGAATTCATGAGCTTAACACCGGCTTATAATAATTGAATTTCAATTATTATGTTTTCTAACAGAAACTGAAAAGAAAGAAACATTTGCTGGCATATTGTGATCGAACCATTTCGAAAACCGCCAACGTAATCATCATTAGGCAATTTTTGTAATGTTATCAAAGGTTTCACCGAGATTCGAAACGTGAATCACATGGTGAAACTGCAGTTGCCTTTAACCACTAGGCCATCCTGCTGGTATTTGTTTTCATGCTTAATTCAGTTTCTCTCGTTTCTACACTAACAACACAATTGAGACATTTTGTCTATATTAATTTGTGTGCCATGTATATTTGTTTTTGTAAAGTTCTTATTCGTTGCGAATGAGAAGCTTTGTAAACTCGGGCTCAGTTTTACATATTTATGTATGTTTGTTTAATGGTGTGTTCAGTTTATACTTATATTTAAGAATTCATGAGCTTTGATAACATTACAAAAATTGCCTGATGATGATTACGTTGGCGGTTGTCGAAATGGTTCCATCGCAATATGCCCAGTAAATGTTTCTTTCTTTTCAGTTTCTCTTAGAAAACATAATAATTGAAATTCAATTATTATAAGCCGGTGCAAAACAATTCAGTGATAAAAACTGCCACTGCTATTTTTCTTTTCTCCGGTGTATGAATCAGTCGAGAATGATAACTTTTATATCTTAATATATAAAAAACACGTGCCACAAACTTTTTGGGCGCGATGGACTCCTAAACTACTGAACCGATTTTGGTGCAAGTGTGTAGTTTGATCTTACTTGAGAGAAAGGATATGTTATATCTCAGTTTATAGTCGCAATATTATTTTATTGTATTTTTTAAAATTTTTTATATTTAATAATAAAATGTTACGTATACGCAGTGGCACTCATATTTTCAGGTGTTGCGGATATACTTCCGTGTTTAATTAAACAACCTGCTTATCACCAGGTCCGCCGAGAGGGTGGGGGGGAGGGTTTCTGAGGGGGCCCGCGACTTAGAGGTACTATATTTTTTTTAATTCAGGTGTCTTTAGTTGTGGAGAGGGTAATTTTCATACCCCTGAGTGACTAGGGTCTCGAGATAAAGGCCAAAACGTGGGCCAGTGAATGCCTAGACAGTGTTTATACAATGTGGATATCAAATTAAAGCTGTTGATGAGTGCTTTAGTATAGAGTAATATATTATCCAGAGACGGACTGGGATTAGGACTAGGACTGGGACTGAGACTCGGAGTGGGATTGGGACTGGAATAAAATACATACCACCCTCTGGGACAGGCAATAAGGGATGCAGAAGAAATTGAGAGAAGAGAAAAGAGAGAAGGAGATTGAGAAAGAGATAGAATGGGACGAAGATGGAGATAGGGGAAGCGAAAAAGACGGAGGGAGTGAATAAAAGGATTAGGAAAAAGTGAAGAGGTGGGGGCAGAGTCAGACGGAAAAAGCTTATTGAAATGTATGCAGATAGGCCAAATTTAGGGCAGGACAACGTCTGCCGGGTCTTCTAGTTAATTTATAAATTATAATCTTTAAATTTGTTTGAAACAAGTGCTAAGATGTCTGCTTGCAACTCGTCCATTTGCGAGGGAGACAGCCTTACAAGTTTAAATTTAAGCAAGGAGGGAGTACTTTTCTCGCATCTTTATTAAAACGTCTTCAAAAAGGTCATCCACCTTTTTCTTTTTCGGCGGCTCACGAGGAGAAGGGCGTTTGTCTGGTGGCGGAGGAGAGTCTACATTGGCAATTGGCCTGGAAGTAGAAAAAAAATTTAATAAAACTTTATTATAGGCATTCAAAGTATGTAGCTATTTAAATTTTTGGATATGATCCGAAATAAGCCTCAAAATGACCTCGAAAATTTTTTTTAATGAAGGATTTTCGTGCTTGTTACGGTATCCGACGGATGCTTTGCGGAGGGAGTGCGGATCGATCCGCGCCAAACCAAATGTCAATGATATTTAAAACTACCCTGGGTTTCGTTGTGAAATATTTGATTGAATCACAAAGACAAACGTCTGGACATCAAAACTTACATTTAAATGCTAAGTACTTTACGACCGCGATCGACAGCTGAAATACATCCACAAATGTCGGTATAAACAATTCAAAAACGGTAATAAACATTTCACAGGCACAATTATTGCTTTTTATTTTACGCTACCGACATTTTTGAAGGTGTTTTAGCAGT
Organism: Eurosta solidaginis; assembly: GCF_040869045.1. Taxonomy (NCBI): domain Eukaryota; kingdom Metazoa; phylum Arthropoda; class Insecta; order Diptera; family Tephritidae; genus Eurosta; species Eurosta solidaginis. The sequence continues at coordinate 105,236,222 of NC_090319.1, forward strand.
CGATATAGTACTGGAAACATTAGCGGCACACAGGCACAAATATTTACTTTAATATACAAAATTTTCTTACCTTCCTGCCTCTGCAGAATTCTCAATAAACTGCATCATGCTGAACAGCTTCCACTGCTTTCTAAAGCTGGTGCCAGCACCCGACCGCCCCCCATCCACGGATTTCCCCTTCCTATATCGATCGCACAAAGACCGCCAGCGTGTTTTGTAGTTATAAGCTGAAAAACACAATAAAATAATTATTAAAATACAAAAATAAACCACCGCCAGCATTTACTTACCATTGCTGTTGATTGCTCCTGCAACTGCTTCCCATGCTGCATCTTTTGCAGCTTTATTTTTGTAAAGCGCCGAGGATTTGTTGTATAAACAAACGTGCACTTGCACGGCAGTAATAAGCTGCTCATTACAAATCTGAAATAAATCCAAAAAAGGTATAATTTAATAAAAATATATAATTTTTTACGAAAATTAATTCTTACCTCCATTTTAATACGAAACAAAATTACAATTTTTAAAATAAAAATTAAACGTCAGCTGGCAGTAAACGTCAAATCTAAATGTCACGCAAAATAAAAAATGGAAATCGAGTTAGGTTTTCACGCAGCAAATTCAATTTGGGTTTCTCTCATATAAGTTGTACTTGCGTGCGTGTATATTAGGTTGGGAGGAAGTCCAGAATTTTGTATATTTGGTGTTGGAAACGTTGCTATAACAAGTAAAAGCCATGGTGGAATCACCAGGTAAAGTAAATAAAAAGAGATGTAGAGAAGATGTACGCCATCTGAAACGGAACGGTAGGGTTGTATTTTCAACGGTCATAAGAGGGTAAAATGTTTACCCGCTTTGGAAAAGTAGGAGTAGAAAAACAAATGCCTTGCTACTGTTTTTTTTAGCATATCAGTGCAACCTAATGCCAATACAAAAGGGATACACAGGACTAGTGCGAACTTTGCTATCACGTAGCAAATGCATAGCCGTATAATTTTTTGGCGTTTTTTTGTAAAAATACTACACCAGTTTGCAAATGCAATGATGCTAGGCCATTTGCACAAAATCAAACTCCCTTATGGTTCTATTCCGAACTAATTTTTCTTCGAGTTGTGGCTCCCGAAACAGGAAATTGCTTAGTCATAAAAGGGGTGGTGCTAGGCCCATTTTTAAAAAATTTTAGTTTTTCTTATTTATTGTTATAAATCCACTTATGAAATTAAATACTATTGATATATAGCTCTTTTTTGCAAAGATAGAGCTTATTTTATTCCACGAACCTTTTGAACCGTTTTACTTAAAATTTTTTGTTATTTATTATACTGAAATTTCACTAGCAAAATTTGAATTTATGTGCTCCACAGTATTCTGACGTCACTTCTACCGGGAAATAAATATTTCACTAACAAAATTTGAACTTACTTATGTGCTCCAAAGTATTTTGACGTCACTTCTACCGGGAAATAAATATTTCACTAGCAAAATTTGAACTTATGTGCCCCAAAGTATTTTGACGTCACTCCTACCGGGAAATTCATTTTTTACTGAAATTTCACTAACAAAATTTGAACTTATGTGCTCCAAAGTATTTTGACGTCTCTTCCAACGGGACTTAAATTTTTATACCGAAATTTCACTAGCAAAATTTGAACTTATGTGCTCCAAAGTATTTTGACGTCACTTCTATCGGGAAATTAATTTTTGACTAAAATTTCGCTAACAAAATTTGGACTTATGTGCTCCAAAGTATTTTGACGTCTCTTCTAACGGGACTTGAATTTTTATACCGAAATTTCACTAGCAAAATTTGGACTTATGTGCTCCAAAGTATTTTGACGTCTCTTCTAACGGGACTTGAATTTTTATACCGAAATTTCACTAGCAAAATTTGAACCTATCTGCTCAAAAGTATTTTGACGTTACTCCTACCGGGAAATGAATTTTTGACTAAAATTTCACTAACAAAATTTGATCTTATGTGCTCCAAAGTATTTTGACGTATCTTCTAACGGGACTTGAATTTTTATACCGAAATTTCACTAGCAAAATTTGAACTTATGTGCTCCAAAGTATTTTGACGTCACTTCTACCCGGAAATTAATTTTTTATTGAAATTTCACTGACAAAATTTGAATTTATGTGCTCCACAGTATTTTGACGTCACTCCTACCGGGAAATTAATTTTTTACTAAAATTTCACTAACAAAATTTGAACTTATGTGCTCCAAAATATTTTGACGTCACTTCTACCGGGAAATGAATTTTTGACTAAAATTTCACAAAAAAAATTTGGACTTATGTGCTCCAAAGTATTTTGACGTATCTTCTAACGGGACTTGAATTTTTATACCGAAATTTCACTAACAAAATTTGGACTTATGTGCTCCAAAGTATTTTGACGTCACTTCTACCCGGAAATTAATTTTTTATTGAAATTTCACTGACAAAATTTGAATTTATGTGCTCCACAGTATTTTGACGTCACTCCTACCGGGAAATTAATTTTTTACTAAAATTTCACTAACAAAATTTGAACTTATGTGCTCCAAAATATTTTGACGTCACTTCTACCGGGAAATGAATTTTTGACTAAAATTTCACAAAAAAAATTTGGACTTATGTGCTCCAAAGTATTTTGACGTATCTTCTAACGGGACTTGAATTTTTATACCGAAATTTCACTAGCAAAATTTGAACTTATGTGCTCCAAAGTATTTTGACGTCTCTTCTAACGGGACTTGAATTTTTATACCGAAATTTCACTAGCAAAATTTGAACCTATCTGCTCAAAAGTATTTTGACGTTACTCCTACCGGGAAATGAATTTTTGACTAAAATTTCACTAACAAAATTTGATCTTATGTGCTCCAAAGTATTTTGACGTATCTTCTAACGGGACTTGAATTTTTATACCGAAATTTCACTAGCAAAATTTGGACTTATGTGCTCCAAAGTATTTTGACGTCTCTTCTAACGGGACTTGAATTTTTATACCGAAATTTCACTAGCAAAATTTGAACCTATCTGCTCAAAAGTATTTTGACGTTACTCCTACCGGGAAATGAATTTTTGACTAAAATTTCACTAACAAAATTTGATCTTATGTGCTCCAAAGTATTTTGACGTCTCTTCTAACGGGACTTGAATTTTTATACCGAAATTTCACTAGCAAAATTTGAATTTATGTGCTCCACAGTATTTTGACGTCACTCCTACCGGGAAATTAATTTTTTACTAAAATTTCACTAACAAAATTTGAACTTATGTGCTCCAAAATATTTTGACGTCACTTCTACCGGGAAATGAATTTTTGACTAAAATTTCACAAAAAAAATTTGGACTTATGTGCTCCAAAGTATTTTGACGTATCTTCTAACGGGACTTGAATTTTTATACCGAAATTTCACTAACAAAATTTGGACTTATGTGCTCCAAAGTATTTTGACGTCTCTTCTAACGGGACTAGAATTTTTATACTGCAATTTCACTAGCAAAATTTGAACCTATCTGCTCAAAAGTATTTTGACGTTACTCCTACCGGGAAATGAATTTTTGACTAAAATTTCACTAACAAAATTTGATCTTATGTGCTCCAAAGTATTTTGACGTATCTTCTAACGGGACTTGAATTTTTATACCGAAATTTCACTAGCAAAATTTGGACTTATGTGCTCCAAAGTATTTTGACGTCTCTTCTAACGGGACTTGAATTTTTATACCGAAATTTCACTAGCAAAATTTGAACCTATCTGCTCAAAAGTATTTTGACGTTACTCCTACCGGGAAATGAATTTTTGACTAAAATTTCACTAACAAAATTTGATCTTATGTGCTCCAAAGTATTTTGACGTCTCTTCTAACGGGACTTGAATTTTTATACCGAAATTTCACTAGCAAAATTTGAATTTATGTGCTCCACAGTATTTTGACGTCACTCCTACCGGGAAATTAATTTTTTACTAAAATTTCACTAACAAAATTTGAACTTATGTGCTCCAAAATATTTTGACGTCACTTCTACCGGGAAATGAATTTTTGACTAAAATTTCACAAAAAAAATTTGGACTTATGTGCTCCAAAGTATTTTGACGTATCTTCTAACGGGACTTGAATTTTTATACCGAAATTTCACTAACAAAATTTGGACTTATGTGCTCCAAAGTATTTTGACGTCTCTTCTAACGGGACTAGAATTTTTATACTGCAATTTCACTAGCAAAATTTGAACGTACGTGCTCCAAAATATTTTGATGTCACTTCTACCGGACTGTATATAATATTTGTTCAAAGAGCCAAATCGGACACACAAGTACAAGTTTTTTGATTATCTCAATTTTTTCGACACCTAGCGTGAATTTTTTTACTAAAGCGGTTTCTATTTCTGTATGTCAAATATGATTTCCAAATATGAGCCAAATCGGAACACAAATACAATTTTTGTGAATATCTTAATCCTTGCGCCACCTAGCGGCGATTTTTTCATAGGTCGCTTTCTATTAATGTATTTTTTTTTGTACACCTTATGGAAGCAAATCTAAAGAAGCTCTTTCTCTGTAGAGATGGGTTAAGCTATCAACATACCGACATACATACAAACATACAACGGCCGACACTCCCCCAAACTCTCGGATAGTGCTTTGGAATAAAAAAAATTTGATAGATATGAAGCGAATATTATTTCACGTTTTTGCCCCTTGATATTACAAAAAATTATCACCATAGTAAATTGCTACTCCCAGCCGGTTAAGGGCTTAGAATATTCTCGGGATAATTGTAGCTGTCGTGAGAGGAAACTAAAATTTACTGATCTAGAATTTGCGACGTGGTCATGCCAAATCGTTCCCGGGATTGTCGGGCTGGTATCTTAATGGTGCATATTTTAGGAACTTACCGGATAAATATCCGGGAATGGACCATCATCGAAACCTTCGGGAAGTTTTTCCTTATCGCTACTAAAGGAAGAAGCTAATGAAATTAAGTAATTAATTAGAAGACAAATAAATTCTAAATACTTCGTTGAGTTTTCGTTAAATTTAGAACTTTGCTAAATAGTTTTTTAAATTAAATTTTTAACTTTGGCAGAACTTTTTTTGAATGATTCGTATACAATTTTTAATTTAAATTTTATCTCTTCAACAGCATGGCGATTCCACTAAAATTTTAAATCGAGAGAAATAACAAAATACCGAGTTATATACTGAAAATGACCCCCTCAAATTGCAAATCAATTAAATGACGGGTGAAGTTAAAAGGAGTGAAGTCATTGACATGGAAAAAGCAGCCTTACGCCACAGTTCTGAGCGTTACCGGTAAGATAGTACCCAGAAAATTATGTAAACGAATATCGTTACCAGTTCTTTTATCCGCGATTTTGGCCCAAGTGGTAACGCTGTCATCACCGAAAAACTCATTAGTGTCTGTGGAGAAATTTGAAAGGTACCCTACAAGACAGGTACCCGTTACCTAATCTATTACTTAATCGTCACCAATAACTTGTTCACCAAATATCGTCTTAAGGGCCGTTCCATTGGTTTATCGAGCTCTGGCTCTGGCTCAAATCTCATTGGAACGATCTGGATCAAATTTATGAGAACTGGCAGCACTAATATAAAACATCTGTTTTGTTGAAAATAAGAAGAAACATACACAAAATTTTAAGATACTGATAGAATTATTAACATTTAAATAGTTTCGTACGTAAGCAAACTATTTATTTTCCTTACATCATCTTCAAGTTGTTTACTCTTTCAGTGTTTTTGCTTTTAAATATGGCGAATTCTTTTATGTATACACAAATGTACACATATTTAGTTCAGTGCTACAATGGCTCAACTATATGGTTGGCTCATCTCACCAGCTGATTTTATTTTTTTCATTTCACTGTAGTAGAGATTGTCAGAAGGAGATGGCAAACTTAAAATGAAACCAACGAATTTACAACATTTTCTTACTACATACAAATGCTGCTAAGTTTTATGATTTCATTCCATTCCATTCGTCTAACAGCAACACTCTGATTTTGGCAATTTGAACAAATGTATGTTGTTGCTGTAGAGATGAACCAACCATATAGTTGAGCCATGAGTGCTACCAACTCAAAAGTGGTTAGCTGTCAAAAAATCCACTACAGAAAACGAAACGAACAGAACTGCTATACGGATCAGAAATTGAACCAGATAAATATCAGGATCACAACGTTGTTGTTGCATTTGCATGTTAAATTTCTATCCGTATCTCGCTCAAGTCTCAATGGAACGTAACTTTAATGACTTTTACATTGCTGTCGTGAAAAAGGTAACGCATGCGCTCTCTCAAAATAGTGTACGTGTGACTCGCTTTCTCGCTCTTACCTATTGTGTTTTCGACATTCCTTCTCGCTCGATGTTATTTACATTTTTAAGTTACTTCATTAGGTATGTTTTCGTTATCGCTAACCAAAACATATGCAACAACAACAACATGGGTAACTGGCTATCGGTTACCCGTACCGGTTACCTTCTGTCAATTCGCTTTTTATATGAATGAAACGCGTCCCTTTTGTTTAAATAATATTTAATTATGAATAAATTATGTATACAATGGTTTTTACAAATAATTTCCTTAATTTTCTAGTAAACCTTACATATGTGCATATTTATATGTACAAACTACATATGTAAAGACATAAACTCATTCGTAGTCGTGCCCTTTCTGAAACAATTTTGAGTTTCGAAGCTCACACTGATGGTGCTCAATTTTTCCTGCGCGGGTGGTGTTGTTAGTATCAGTTTGCATAGATATGAGTGTTGTAGATATAATACCGGAATATATGCAGCCCCATTTCTTGCTATCAAAGTCGATTTGCAGGTGATGTTGAGCCTTTGAACTTAACCCTTTCCCATAATATGCGTGGTAGGGCCTTATATGTGATACTAAAAAGGCCGAGGGACAGTTGTCGCAGTTTTCTTGTAGTTTGAGCAAATGTACGTTCTTCTTACAGCCACAGCTGGAATATTGCTATGCCCACATCGTCAAATCGAGTTACCTAGAATGAAAAAGAAACGAATATCAGTAAGGATAGATAATAAGTTTTTAATATAACCGAAAGTGCTTAATAAATACAAGATACTCAAGGGGATTTCAGATAACCAGAATCAGGACCTGTAAAGTAAATTCAAGTGAACCTCCACCATGCCAAGGCATCTTCCGTTAGCGGGGGTACCCGAAGATTATAACAAGGGATAATTGATAGACGTTGGGGTAATAGATAGTAAATTAGGCGTGCTACAAAAACAAAAACGAATAAATGCAGATGACTGTTTAATCCATTATGCGAAGTTCTTTGAATGGATGTGCAAATTGAAACGGGCAAAGTACTGCTAAAACTGCTTTCCCCGAGTAACCCGGGAACGAATTGATATGACTACGTCTATTCTTCTTTAGCAGCAGTGCCGAGCACCAATTCCCTTTTGGACAGGAAAGTAAACGTTTGGTTGTCTGCAGGTTTATCATATGCCAGTACAGAACATACTCGTTTGCTGGATCTGAGCAGTACATCTAATTTTCGCAGATATTCTGGACTCAGCGAGGGTATCCTCCTGAATGGTGCATGTGTACCCTGCTGCCTTGCCTGGCCGTTCACCCAACAGGCACGACGGAACTTGCCTTGCGACACCCAAGGTGCACTCACGCTTCTCATGGCTACAGCGGGTTAGTGGGCTTAGAGTATACCCGTGGTAGCTATGCCTGTCGTAAGAGGCGACTAAAATACCAAATTGATTTCAATGGGTTGCCAGCGCAATATATAGCATATCCAACCCAATTGTCAACGTCACCTACCCGTGGCGAATCCTGTTTCTTTAACAGCCGAGGCTCTGGCGACCTCATGTTCCTTATGGATCTACATTTGAAGGCGCTTAGTTAGCTGACATCGCTTACTTAACCGGTAGATTCTAAAGTAAAAACCAAAACACAAAATATAGGTTAGGTTGAAGTGGCCGGTTCATGAGGATCTCACATAGACTGAATGAGTCCGTAGTGTTACCAGAAGTTTGTTTTAACGACCAAGCTGAAAACCCTATCAAGAACCAGGACCTATGTTATAAAAAAACTCCGTCCTCTTGACAAATACTAGAAGCTTCCTAGGACTTAAGCCACTTGCTGCTTCTAGATCTGACAGCTTTATCAATCCTAATAGCTGGAGCCTTAGCCTGGCAAGCGCAGGGCACGATATTTCAAAGCAACGAATTTCAAAAGCAACGAATATTGATAATGATTTTTTACCTGGTCCCTCGAACAGTGAGGAGACAATAAAAACATCAAACAAAAATATATGTTTACATGAATCCGAAATCGTAAAGTTTTCGTGGTAACAATAATAAATAAATAAACAGAAACATAAATAAACATAAACATAAACACTGATGAAGGTTCATCTTCAAAAAGCCTTCCAACAATACCACCAACTCTATATCAAAGTCTAGATTATTTAAATGACTTCGATATCGGTACCGTGAATAATGAGTTTTTGCGATCTGAAGAAGTTAACGAAATAATTCGTCGAGGTCATCAAAAGTGCCCTGTTATTTTTCCACGTGATTGTCATGACGAGGCATTTCCTACCTCGTTGTTAAACAGAATCTTGCCAAATGGAGAGAAAGTGGAGCGCCACTGGTTGGTGTGGAGTGCCAGTAGCAATGCTTTTTATTGCCTACCATGTCGTCTGTTAAGCACCAATACTTTAAATCGACCTAAAATTTGTTGTCCTGGCGAATATTCGAAATTCCAGGTATGGAAGAAGCTATACGCTAAACTGCCATCACACGAAAATACTGAAGATCACATTAAATGTTATATTCAATGGCGATCTTTATAAAATCTAATTCGAAAGGAGGCTACAATTGACACACTTATCAATGAACAGCTAATCACTGAAACTCAAAAGTAGAAAGAAATTTTATATAGAATTTTGGACACTATTTTTTTTTAAAAGCGAAAGGATGGACATTTTTTGGGCATCTAAGATCTCATAAGCCATTATGATCCGATACTTAGAGATCATTTGGAGAAAGTTAGGATTTCACAATAGCAGCACAAACGTTTACAAGTTCACTATCTTTCCCCAGACATTCAGAACGAGTTTATAGAAATTTGTGCAAAGCATGTGCGGGAAACTATATTAGATCAAGGCAAGAAAGCTACATAAGTATTTTGCTATTATCGTTGATGCTATGCTTGATGCTAGTCACGTTGACTACGTTCATTTTGCGCTCACTCCATTTCAATTCGAAAGCAACAAATTTACAATTCCAGAACAGATTTTGGCTTTCGTGAATTGTAACCAAAAAACTGCTCAGAAAATCGCTGATCTAATTTGCCATACAT